>NC_135649.1:46367307-47004038 GCF_053574225.1 Canis aureus
TTACTTACCCCGCTACCAGATTTGTCTAGTAATCCCCTCAGCCCATCCCCTGTTGTGCCACTACAGGCTTCAAACAAGTCCCTAGCACCCCCTTCACATTTGGCTGCTCACACATCTGTCTCCTTTGCCAAAAATCAGGCTGTATTTGTCTTTGTAGCTCCACTTCTTAGCTCAGCACGTGGTATTCCATAAGCCCTCAATATGTGTCCATATATTTGTATGTTTTCATACTTATGTGTTGTATACTCCCTCTTGTTGGCTTCTTTTATTCTAACCTTGTAATTGAGTTTACAGTTGGAACAAACCAAGCACAAGGCTAATCTCAGGGCAGAAGCTTGACTGTCTAGCAGAGGGAAATCCAAAGCCCTAGTCATTGATGGAGTAGCCTGGCAGATCACCTCTTCAAACTGCAGCCTTGGCATCAACTTGTTTTTTCTTTTTTTTAAGATTTATTCATTCATTCATGAGAGACACACAGAGAGAGACAGAGACACAGGCAGAGGGAGAAGCAGGCTCCATGCAGGGAGCCTGATGCAGGACTCGATCCAGGACCCCCCGGGACCATGCCCTGAGCCAAAGGCAGACGCTCAATCGCTGAGCCACCTAGGTGTCCCAGCATCAACCTTTTCCAACGCCCCCTTCTCCTTGCACAGGAAACTTGTCTATTATCTAGCCCAGCACAACTCAATGTCTGGATATAGATGGAAGCTGGAAATACAGGGCCAGCCACAGAGGTCCTTCCAACAAAAGATGTGTTGAATTTGTGATTTAGGAAGCTAAAAAAGCAGGTGGATAGCAGCATTAGCAGTGAGCACTAAATGAGGCGCAAAAAAATCCCACCAATAGCGACAACTGGGTGGCTCAGCGGTTAAGCATTTGCTTTTGGCTCAAGGAGTGATCCCAGGATCGGATCGTGGGATTGAGTCCCACATGGGGTCCCCGCAGGGAGCCTGCTTCTCTCTCTCTCTCTCTCTCTCTCTCTCTCTCTCTCTCTCTCTCTCTCATGAATAGATAAATAAAATCTTTGAAAAAAATCCCTGGAATAAAAGTTATTGTTTTTGTTGTTGTTATAGATAACATGATGTGAATGCTGACTATGTGCCAAGGCACCATGCTAAGTGCTATGCCTATGATTTAATCTTCAAAATAACCCTATGGGGCAGCTCGGGTGGCTCAGCGGTTTGGCGCCGTCTTCGGCCCAGGGCCTGATCCTGGAGACCCAGGATTGAGTCCCACGTCCAGCTCCCTGCATGGAGCCTGCTTCTCCCTCTGCCTGTGTCTCTGCCTCTCTTTCTCTCTGTGTCTCTCGTGAATAAATAAATAAAATCTTTAAAAAAATAACCCTATGAAATACAGATCATTGTCATTCCCACTTCACAGATAAAGAACCTAGGGCTTAAAGAGGTTAATGGAACTTGCCTCTTCATCTCAATAATTAGTGGAGACAAAATTCAAAATCCAGTTTGCAGGCAGCCCTGGTGGCTCAGCGGTTTAGCGCCACCTTCAGCCCAGGGCGTGATCCTGGAGACCCAGGATCAAGTCAAGTCCCAACTCCGGCTCCCTGCATGGAGCCAGCTTCTCCTTCTGCCTCTCTCTGTCTCTCATGAGTAAATAAATAAAATATTTTTTAAAAATCCAGTTTGCTCAATGCAGAGCCCCCACATGTATCTAGTGCACTATACTGCCTTCTATAGGGAGATACCAAATGCCATAATTCAGGGAAGAAATTGAGACCAGGAAATGTGGCAAAATACGAAACAAAACATGAGTTGGTCACTGGATAGCTGACTTTTTTAGGAAGTTATTCAATGCACCACCCAGAATTATCTCTCATACTACTCTCCAGGAAACACTGACCTGAAAAAAAAAAAAAGCATTGTCTCCAGAAGGTCCCTGGTCCATTGTAAAATATAAACTTAGCACCTATAACTATGACACAGCTGAATGTTTATTGAACTAATGGGTTTTCATGAATGGAGCTTCGAGAGGACACCAGGGCAGGTGTCAAAGACCAAGGAAAGGACACATGGGTGGCTCAGTGGTTGAATGTCTGTCTTTGGCTCAGGACATGATGCTGGAGTCTTGGGATTGAGTCCTGCATCAGGATCCCCACAGGGAGCCTGCTTCTCCCTCTGCCTATGTTTCTGCCTCTCTCGGTGTGTCTCTCATGAATAAATAAATAATTTTTTTTAAAGACCAAGAGAAGCCTTTAAAATACCATTAGGGAAAAATGCCCTGAGTGAACTATCGCCTTATGTTATTGGTCTTCTGGCTGGTCTCTAAGGGTAGCTGTATTGCTGTTATGTATCACCCCAAGGAGATCTGGTTCCCATTCACAATCAACCCCTGATGGAGGAAAAAGCCAACAAGGAAGATCCCATATGTGCCCAAGTAGAACCCCTGCAGAGGTAACTTGTGAGCTTGGTGTACCCACTCCAGCAGACATGTGGCAACCCAACAGAGTGGAAAGCTGTCAGTCAAGACATTTGCCAACCTAACTTGGGGTTTTGAATGTTTATGCGGATGGTAAAACCTTCTGTCTCAGAGTGACTGCAGATATGTCACAGAAGCACAAATTCCTGCCAAATACCCTCTTCCTGAGTGGATCCTGAGATAAAGTCCCCATAACAAACCTTGCCTAGGAACATGTATTCCAGGGGCGGGCCCCTCTCCATCGCTGTTCGTGAAAAAGAAAGGAGCCTGACTTGTGCACCCTCAGGCCAAGTCCACTGCTACTGCTTCAAAGGCCTGCCTTGGCCAGAGTTTAACTAGTACATCAAACCCAGGACCACATGGATAGTTAGGGGTTAGTACAAGGCTGTAGTTAAAAGACGAAACTGTTTAAAATCAATTTAAAGGAAAACATTTAGAAAATAATAAGATTGGTGGTATTCAAAATGGCAAGAGTTGGTGAAAGAGACCCTCAAATGACTCATATTTGGGGACCCTAAAGTTCCAGAAGAGTACTGCAACAGTGGCAATCCCAGCCACTGGGACAGGCCTGCAGGGCAAGGGAGGATCCTAGGGAATCCTAAGGCAGACTTATTCCTGCACCTTTCATTACCCAGAAGTCAACCTAGCCTGCCTGTAATGAAGGACAACACTACACACATACTCCAAAGCCAGGAAGAGGGGAAAGGTGGCTCACACTTACTGGAGGACTACAGCCAAACTTTCCCTGCCGTGTAGAAACCTGAGCAGGGTTTTGGGGCTGGGTGTCCCACAGCCCAGAGATAGTGTGATGGGTTTCACTAAAGCATTGAAACAAACTTTTATTTTTTCTTTTCTATTTCCCCCATTTTACCCATCCTATAAAATCTCCAACCTTGCAAGGCTAACTGTATAATGTATCTGAATTAGCAGGGATTCCTGGATCACACAACACCAATGCTTAAAATAAATGAATTGCCTAGTTAGCTTAAGAAATGCTTTATTTAATGGTATGGGTAAAACACTAATGAATGGGAATAGTAGTTGCTTCTTGCTTACCTCCCAATAAGACTATCATATTTAACAAACTTGGAGTGGTCAAAGGAGACAGACAGTAGTAAGAGGAATTATAGGCTGAAAGGGAGGCTAATCCTTCCCATTAGTGCTGACAGGTATGATGAACATACTCCAAGGGACACTGCCAGAATGCATGAAGCTTCCATTTGATCCTAGTATGCCATACAGGTCCCCTCCCACTACTAGAGAAGTTCCCCAGAGTTGGCAGAATTCTAAAATGGTTCCAGCTGAACAAATGTGCACTTGGGGGGGGGGGGAGCAAGATGGCGGAGGAGTAGGGTCTCCAAATCACCTGTCTCCACCAAATTACCTAGAAAACCTTCCAATCATCCTGAAAATCTATCAATTCGGCCTGAGATTTAAAGAGAGAACACCTGGAATGCTACAGTGAGAAGAGTTCGCGCATCTATCAAGGTAGGAAGACGGGGAAAAAGAAATAAAGAAACAAAAGGCAACCAAGGGGGAGGGGCCCCGCGAGGAGCCGGGCTGAGGCCGGGGCGAGTGTCCCCAGGACAGGAGAGCCCCGTCCCGGAGAAGCAGGAGCTGCACCGACCTTCCCGGGCGGAAAGGGGCTCGCAGGGAGGTGGAGCAGGACCCAGGAGGGCGAGGATGCCCTCGGGTTCCCTGAGACAGTAACAGAGCAACTGCGCGCCAGGAGAGTGCGCCGAGCTCCCTAAGGGCTGCAGCGCGCACGGCGGGACCCGGCGGGACCCGGAGCAGCTCGGAGGGGCTCGGGGGCGGCTCCGCGGAGGGGGCTGCGCGGCCCCGGGAGCAGCTCGGAGGGGCTCGGGCAGAGGAAGAGGCTCCGTGCGGAGGGGGCTGCGCGGTTCCAGGAGCAGCTCGGAGGGGCTCGGGCGGCAGCTCCGCGGAGGGGGCTGCGCGGTTCCAGGAGCAGCTCGGAGGGGCTCGGGCGGCAGCTCCGCGGAGGGGGTTGCGCGGCCCGGGAGCGCGAATCCACCAGCGCAGGCTCCGGAGCACAGGGCGCCGGGACACAGCCCAGGATCCCGCCTCCCCGGGACAGGCAGAGGCCGGGAGGGCCCAGGACAGCAAGGACGCTCCTGCCCCGAGCTGAGCAGATCAGCGGCCCCGCCCCAGAGCCTCCAGGCCCTGCAGACGGAGTTCCTGCCGGAGCTGAATCCAGGTTTCCAGAGCTGCCCCGCCACTGGGGCTGTTCCTCCTGCGGCCTCACGGGGTAAACAACCCCCACTGAGCCCTGCACCAGGCAGGGGCACAGCAGCTCCCCCAACTGCTAACACCTGAAAATCAGCACAACAGGCCCCTCCCCCAGAACACCAGCTAGACTGACAACTTCCAGGAGAAGCCAAGGGACTTAAAGTACACAGAATCAGAAGATACTGGCCCGTGGTTCTTTTTTTGTTTTGTTTTGTTTTGTTTTGTTTTGTTTTGCTTTTTGATTTGTTTCCTTCCCCCACCCCCTTTTTTCTCCTTTCTTTTTCTTTCTCTTTTTCTTCTTTTTTTTTTTCGTTTTTTTTTCTTTCTGTTTTTTTCTCTTTCTCTTTTCTTTCCTTCTTTCTCTCCTCTCTTTTTCTCTTTATCCCAATACAACTTGCTTTTGGCCACTCTGCACTGAGCAAAATGACTAGAAGGAAAACCTCACCTCAAAAGAAAGAATCAGAAACAGTCCTCTCTCCCACAGAGTTACAAAATCTGGATTACAATTCAATGTCAGAAAGCCAATTCAGAAGCACTATTATACAGCTACTGGTGGCTCTAGAAAAAAGTATAAAGAACTCAAGAGACTTCATGACTGCAGAATTTAGAGCTAATCAGGCAGAAATTAAAAATCAATTGAATGAGATGCAATCCAAACTAGAAGTCCTAATGACGAGGGTTAACGAGGTGGAAGAACGAGTGAGTGACATAGAAGACAAGTTGATAGCAAAGAGGGAAACTGAGGAAAAAAGAGACAAACAATTAAAAGACCATGAAGATAGATTAAGGGAAATAAACGACAGCCTGAGAAAGAAAAACCTACGTTTAATTGGGGTTCCCGAGGGCGCCGAAAGGGACAGAGGGCCAGAATATGTATTTGAACAAATTCTAGCTGAACACTTTCCTAATCTGGGAAGGGAAACAGGCATTCAGATCCAGGAAATAGAGAGATCCCCCCCTAAAATCAATAAAAACCGCTCAACACCTCGACATTTAATAGTGAAGCTTGCAAATTCCAAAGATAAAGAGAAGATCCTTAAAGCAGCAAGAGACAAGAAATCCCTGACTTTTATGGGGAGGAGTGTTAGGGTAACAGCAGACCTCTCCACAGAGACCTGGCAGGCCAGAAAGGGCTGGCAGGATATATTCAGGGTCCTAAATGAGAAGAACATGCAACCAAGAATACTTTATCCAGCAAGGCTCTCATTCAAAATGGAAGGAGAGATAAAGAGCTTCCAAGTCAGGCAGCAACTAAAAGAATATGTGACCTCCAAACCAGCTCTGCAAGAAATTTTAAGGGGGACTCTTAAAATTCCCCTTTAAGAAGAAGTTCAGTGGAACAGTCCACAAAAACAAGGACTGAATAGATATCATGATGACACTAAACTCATATCTCTCAATAGTAACTCTGAATGTGAACGGGCTTAATGACCCCATCAAAAGGCGCAGGGTTTCAGACTGGATAAAAAAGCAGGACCCATCTATTTGCTGTCTACAAGAGACTCATTTTAGACAGAAGGACACCTACAGCCTGAAAATAAAAGGTTGGAGAACCATTTACCATTCGAATGGTCCTCAAAAGAAAGCAGGGGTAGCCATCCTTATATCAGATAAACTAAAATTTACCCCAAAGACTGTGGTGAGAGATGAAGAGGGACACTATATCATACTTAAAGGATCTATTCAACAAGAGGACTTAACAATCCTCAATATATATGCCCCGAATGTGGGAGCTGCCAAATATATAAATCAATTATTAACCAAAGTGAAGAAATACTTAGATAATAATACACTTATACTTGGTGACTTCAATCTAGCTCTTTCTATACTCAATAGGTCTTCTAGCACAACATCTCCAAAGAAACGAGAGCTTTAAATGATACACTGGACCCGATGGATTTCACAGATATCTACAGAACTTTACATCCAAACTCAACTGAATACACATTCTTCTCAAGCGCACATGGAACTTTCTCCAGAATACACCACATATTGGGTCACAAATCGGGTCTGAACCGATACCAAAAGATTGGGATTGTCCCCTGCATATTCTCAGACCATAATACCTTGAAATTAGAACTAAATCACAACAAGAAGTTTGGAAGGACCTCAAACACGTGGAGGTTAAGGACCATCCTGCTAAAAGATAAAAGGGTCAACCAGAAAATTAAGGAAGAATTAAAAAGATTCATGGAAACTAATGAGAATGAAAATACAACCATCCAAAATCTTTGGGATGCAGCAAAAGCAGTCCTAAGGGGGAAATACATCGCAATACAAGCATCCATTCAAAAACTGGAAAGAACTCAAATACAAAAGCTAACCTTACACATAAAGGAGCTAGAGAAAAAACAGCAAATAGATCCTACACCCAAGAGAAGAAGGGAGTTAATAAAGATTCGAGCAGAACTCAACGAAATCTAGACCAGAAGAACTGTGGAACAGATCAACAGAACCAGGAGTTGGTTCTTTGAAAGAATTAATAAGATAGATAAACCATTAGCCAGCCTTCTTAAAAAGAAGAGAGAGAAGACTCAAATTAATAAAATCATGAATGAGAAAGGAGAGATCACTACCAACACCAAGGAAATACAAACGATTTTAAAAACATATTATGAACAGCTATACGCCAATAAATTAGGCAATCTAGAAGAAATGGACGCATTCCTGGAAAGCCACAAACTACCAAAACTGGAACAGGAATAAATAGAAAACCTGAACAGGCCAATAACCAGGGAGGAAATTGAAGCAGTCATCAAAAACCTCCCAAGACACAAGAGTCCAGGGCCAGATGGCTTCCCAGGGGAATTTTATCAAACGTTTAAAGAAGAAACCATACCTATTCTCCTAAAGCTGTTTGGAAAGATAGAAAGAGATGGAGTACTTCCAAATTCGTTCTATGAGGCCAGCATCACCTTAATTCCAAAACCAGACAAAGACCCCACCAAAAAGGAGAATTACAGACCAATATCCCTGATGAACATGGATGCAAAAATTCTCAACAAGATACTGGCCAATAGGATCCAACAGTACATTAAGAAAATTATTCACCATGACCAAGTAGGATTTATCCCTGGGACACAAGGCTGGTTCAACACCCGTAAAACAATCAATGTGATTCATCATATCAGCAAGAGAAAAACCAAGAACCATATGATCCTCTCATTGGATGCAGAGAAAGCATTTGACAAAATACAGCATCCATTCCTGATCAAAACTCTTCAGAGTGTAGGGATAGAGGGAACATTCCTCAACATCTTAAAAGCCATCTATGAAAAGCCCACAGCAAATATCATTCTCAATGGGGAAGCACTGGGAGCCTTTCCCCTAAGATCAGGAACAAGACAGGGATGTCCACTCTCACCACTGCTGTTCAACATAGTACTGGAAGTCCTAGCCTCAGCAATCAGACAACAAAAAGACATTAAAGGCATTCAAATTGGCAAAGAAGAAGTCAAACTCTCCCTCTTGGCCGATGACATGATACTCTACATAGAAAACCCAAAAGTCTCCACCCCAAGATTGCTAGAACTCATACAGCAATTCGGTAGCGTGGCAGGATACAAAATCAATGCCCAGAAGTCAGTGGCATTTCTATACACTAACAATGAGACTGAAGAAAGAGAAATTAAGGAGTCAATCCCATTTACAATTACACCCAAAAGCATAAGATACCTAGGAATAAACCTAACCAAAGATGTAAAGGATCTATACCCTCAAAACTATAGAACACTTCTGAAAGAAATTGAGGGAGACACAAAGAGATGGAAAAATATTCCATGCTCATGGATTGGCAGAATTAATATTGTGAAAATGTCAATGTTACCCAGGGCAATATACACGTTTAATGCAATACCTATCAAAATACCATGGAGTTTCTTCAGAGAGTTAGAACAAATTATTTTAAGATTTGTGTGGAATCAGAAAAGACCCCGTATAGCCAGGGGAATTTTAAAAAAGAAAACCATATCTGGGGGTATCACAATGCCAGATTTCAGGTTGTACTACAAACCTGTGGTCATCAAGACAGTGTGGTACTGGCACAAAAACAGACACATAGATCAGTGGAACAGAATAGAGAATCCAGAAGTGGACCCTGAACTTTATGGGCAACTAATATTCGATAAAGGAGGAAAGACTATCCATTGGAAGAAAGACAGTCTCTTCAATAAATGGTGCTGGGAAAATTGGACATCCACATGCAGAAGAATGAAACTAGACCACTCTCTTTCACCATACACAAAGATAAACTCAAAATGGATGAAAGATCTAAATGTGAGACAAGATTCCATCAAAATCCTAGAGGAGAACACAGGCAACACCCTTTTTGAACTCGGCCATAGTAACTTCTTGCAAGATACATCCACGAAGGCAAAAGAAACAAAAGCAAAAATGAACTATTGGGACTTCATCAAGATAAGAAGCTTTTGCACAGCAAAGGATACAGTCAACAAAACTCAAAGACAGCCTACAAAATGGGAGAAGATATTTGCAAATGACATATCAGATAAAGGGCTAGTTTCCAAGATCTATAAAGAACTTATTAAACTCAACACCAAAGAAACAAACAATCCAATCATGAAATGGGCAAAAGACATGAACAGAAATCTCACAGAGGAAGACATAGACATGGCCAACATGCATATGAGAAAATGCTCTGCATCACCTGCCATCAGGGAAATACAAATGAAAACCACAATGAGATACCACCTCACACCAGTGAGAATGGGGAAAATTAACAAGGCAGGAAACCACAAATGTTGGAGAGGATGCGGAGAAAAGGGAACCCTCATACACTGTTGGTGGGAATGTGAACTGGTGCAGCCACTCTGGAAAACTGTGTGGAGGTTCCTCAAACAGTTAAAAATATACCTGCCCTACGACCCAGCAATTGCACTGTTGGGGATTTACCCCAAAGATACAAATGCAATGAAACGCTGGGACACCTGCACCCCGATGTTTCTAGCAGCAATGGCCACGATAGCCAAACTGTGGAAGGAGCCTCGGTGTCCAAAGAAAGATGAATGGATAAAGAAGATGTGGTTTATGTATACAATGGAATATTACTCAGCTATTAGAAATGACAAATACCCACCATTTGCTTCAACGTGGATGGAACTGGAGGGTATTATGCTGAGTGAAGTAAGTCAGTCGGAGAAGGACAAACATTATATGTTCTCATTCATTTGGGGAATATAAATAATAGTGAAAGGGAATATAAGGGAAGGGAGAAGAAATGTGTGGGAAATATCAGAAAGGGAGACAGAACATAAAGACTGCTAACTCTGGGAAACGAACTAGGGGTGGTAGAAGGGGAGGAGGGCGGGGGGTGGGGGTGAATGGGTGATGGGCACTGGGGGTTATTCTGTATGTTAGTAAATTGAACACCAATAAAAAATAAATTAAAAAAATAAATAAATAAAATAAAATTCAAAAACAGAAAAAAAAAAAAAGAAAGAAATGGGCAGAAGACATGAACAGACATTTCTCCAAGGAACACCTACAAACAGTCAGCAGACACATGAAAAAATGCTCCACATCACTTGGCATCAGGGAAATATAAACCAAAACCACAATGAGGTACCACCTCACACCAGTCAGGACGGCTAAAATTAACAACTCAGGAAACAACAGGTGTTGGTGAGGATTCAGGGAAAGGGAAACCCTCTTGTACTATTGGTGGGAATGCAAACTGGTGCAGCCACTCTGGAAAACAGTATGGAAGGTCCTCAAGAAGTTGAAAATAGAACTGCCCTATGACCCAGCAAATGCACTACTACATATTTACACAAAGGATACAAAAATGCTGATTTGAAGGGGCATGTGCACCCAATGTTTGTAGCAGCATTATCAACAATAGCCAAACTATGGTGAGAGTCCAAATGTCCATCGACTGATGAATGGATAAAGACAATGTGGTATATTGGGACTCCTGGGTGGCTCAGTGGTTGAGCGTTTGCCTTTGGCTCGGGGTGTGATCCTGGGGCTCAGGGATTGAGTCCCACATCGGGCTCCTTGCTAGGAGCCTGCTTCTCCCTCTGCCTATGTCTCTGCCTCCTTCTGTGTCTTTCATGAATAAATAAACAAATCTTTAAAAAAATGTGCACTTGGAATATAGAACATATTTTAGAAGTCCCAAACCTGTAATTCATCCTATCTGTGACAAACCATCCATAGACCTCAGCTCACGGCTCTGGCTCCTCCTTAGCAAAAGCCTGTACCCAACTCATTGGAAGAGGAATATAGTTCCCACATCTTTCTCTTTGGGGTAAATAAGAGGAGGGCTAGAATGAGTAACCCTTCTCATTTCCACCTTAACTTCCCTAAACACCATCATCACCAAAAGTGTAAACAGAACTCTGGTTCCGGCATCTCTTGTTCTCACCAGAAATAAAAACTAGCTCTGCCTATCCATTAAGCCCATGCACTGTAAATACTTCAGTGATAGATTTTAAAAGGGGTGAACATACATTTTGAGTTCATCCTCTGTATGCCTTTTTCACAATCATCTGCACTGGCCATCATATAATTACTGCCAAGCACTCAAGAAACCAGGTTACAAATCCCTTTCCTCTTGCATCTTTCCACCTATGAGCTAAGTGATGGGGACAGTAATTTCTGCAGATTGTTGGGGCCCTGGAAGTTAAGTTTCTGCCATTGAGTGGCAAGTTAGCCAGTTTTTTAATATTTGTTTTAATTTGAGAGAAAGAGACAGAGATAGTGACAGAGAGCACAAGCAGGGAGGAGAGGGAGAAGCAGGGAGCCTGCAGAGCATGGAGCCCGACATGGGGCTCAATCCCAGGACCCCGAGATCATGACCTGAGCTGAAGGCAGATGCTTAACCAACTGAGCCACTCAGGAGCCCCAAAGTCAGCCCTTTTAATTCAAATTATAAAAAGGGCAAGTTTAAGTACAAATATCAGTATCTAGAGTACTAATTTACCCTTAGCTTCTGATTCTATATGCAACTACTTATTAGATATAGGAAACATCTGGAAGGCCCACCAACACCCCAAACTCACAACATCCACAACTGAATTCATCCTCTTTCTCTGAAATTTGGTCTTTCCCCTATTCCTCTTAATAACTGGTATCATATTCCGGCCAAGGCCAGAAACCCCAGAGTTACTACCTCTGACACTTCCCTCTTCCTCAAGCTGAATGGCCCATCAGTAAATTCTATTACTTCCACTTCAAAAATAAACCCAAAGCTAGTTTCTTCTCTCCATCTCAATCACCTGCTCCAACCCATTGTCTCTCACCTAACTGACTGCAACAGCCTTCTAACTGATCTCCCTGCCTCTAGAGGTTTCACCTTCAAGAATTCTTTCTCCATATCTCAGCCAGAGTGATTTTCAGAAAATGCTTACCAAATCATGTTTCAACTCTACTTCAAACTCCCTAATGAAAGACATATAATATCCAAAAGTTGGAAGATTTAACATGGCAGAGATGCCAATTATCTCCAGATTGATATAGAGGTTTAATACAATTTCTATCAAGATCCACACAAGATTTTTTGTAAATATAGACAATATTATTCAAAAATGTATATGGAAAAGCAAAGGAATTGTAATGCATTAAACAAATTTGCAAAAGAAGAATAAAGTGGGAGGAATCAATCTACTTGAATTCAAGACATCACTACAATAATCAGGACTATGTGGTATTAGCAGGGGGACAAATGTGTATAGATAAGAGAAACAGAATAAAGGATCCAGAAATAGACCCACACAAATATGCCCAAGTGATTTTTGACAAAAGTGCAAAAGAATTCAAAAAGTGCTAGAACAACTGGACATGCATGGGAAAAATGTTGGACCTCTACTTAAACCTCACACTTCATATAATAATGAACTCAAAATGGGGCATCTGGGTGGCTCAGTGGGTTAATAAGCATCTGCCTTAGGCTCAGGTCATGACCCCAGTGTCCTGGGTTTGAGCCCCCAGTTGAGTTGAGCTCCCCGCTCAGTGGGAAGCCTGCTTCTCCCTCTTCTTCTGCCCCTCTTCCCACACACGTACTCTATGTTTGCTCTCTCCCTGGCATTCTCTCTCTCAAATAAATAAATAAATTGTTTTTTAAATAAATTTAATGAACTCAAAATGGATCACAGACTTTTTTTTAAATTGTATTTTTCTCCTCTTATTTTTTTATTTATATATATATATATATATTTATTTATTTATTATTTATTTATTTATGATAGTCACAGAGAGAGAGAGAGAGAGGCAGAGACACAGAGGGAGAAGCAGGCTCCATGCACCGGGAGCCCGATGTGGGATTCGATCCCGGGTCTCCAGGATCGCGCCCTGGGCCAAAGGCAGGCGCCAAACCACTGCGCCACCCAGGGATCCCTGGATCACAGACTTAAATGTGTGTCATGAAACTATAAAAGTTGTAGACAAAAATAGTAGAAAGTCCTCAGGATCTGGAGCTAAGCAGAGTTCTTACATATGATATGATCCATAGAGAAACATTGATGAATTGGGCCTCATCCAAATTAAAAGCTTTTAATTTGGATAAAGGTGGTCAAAGGTACAAATTTCCAGCTATAGGGATGCTTGGGTGGCACAGTGGTTGAGTGTCTGCCTTGGGCTCAGGACGTGATCCCTGGTCCAGGGATCAAGTCCTACATCGGGCTCCCTGTAAGGAGCCTACATCTCCCTCTGTCTGTGTCTCTGCCTCTCTCTGTGTTTCTCATGAATAATTTTTTTTAAATTTTCCAACTATAAGATATATAAGTACCAGGGATGATATGTACACACAATGACTATTATTAACACTGCTCTCTGACATATTTGAAAGCTGTTAGGAATGTAGAATCTAAAAGTTATCCAAGAAAAAAATTTATAACTATATACGAAGATGGATGCTAATATTGTGGTAACCATTATGCAATAAATGTATGCCAAGTCATTATGAGGTGCACGTTGAACTTATACAGGGCTTTATATCAATTTATCTCAACCAAACCTGAAAAAATAAAATAAAGTTTTAAAACAACTTTTGGGGGATCCCTGGGTGGCGCAGCGGTTTGGCGCCTGCCTTTGGCCCAGGGCATGATCCTGGAGACCTGGGATCGAATCCCACATCGGGCTCCCGGTGCATGGAGCCTGCTTCTCCCTTTGCCTATGTCTCTGCCTCTCTCTCTCTCTCGCTCTCTGTATGACTATCATAAATAAATAAAAATTTTTTAAAAATAAAATAAAATAAAAATAAAACAACTTTTGGGGGCGCCTGGGCGGCTCGGTCAGTTAGGTGTCTGCCTCTGGCTTGGGTTGTGATCCTGTCAAGCCCTGCATCAGGTTCCCTGCTCACTGGGGAGTCTGCTTCCCCCCGTCCCTCCTTCTGTTCGTGCTCTCTCTCTCTCTCTCTCTCTCTCATGCTCTCTCAAATAAATAAATAAAAACCTTTAAAAAATAATTTTAAAAAACTTTTGCCCCTCCAAAGATCCTCCTAAGAGGATTAAAAGACAAACTACAGGCTAGGAGAAAATATTTGCAAACCAAATAACTGACAAATAATCTAGAATATATAAAGAGCTCTTAAAAGTCAACAGTAAAATAAGCAATCCATTTACAATATGGGTAAAAGACACGCATAGATATACACCAAAGAGGATATACAGACAACAAGTAAGCACAAGAAAAGATGTTCAACATCATCAGGCATTATAACAATGAAAATTTTTTTAAAGATTTTTGTTTATTTGAGAAAGAGTGCAAGAGAGTACAAGCAGGGGGAGCAGCAGAGGGAGAGGGAGAAGCAGACAATCCAGTGAGCAGGGAGCCTGAAGCGGGGCTCGGCCCAGGACCCTGAGATCAGGACCTGAGCCGAAGGCAGATGCTTAACCAACTGAGCCTCCCAGGCACCCCCAAAATGCAAATTTTCTTAATGAGATATCCACAATGAGATATCAGTGCACACCTATTAGAATGGCTAAGAAAAAAAAGATGACAATATCAAATGTTAGTGAAGATGCAAAGAAACTCTATTAATGGTATTGGTAGAAATGTAAAATTGTACAACCACCCTGAAAAAATTGTTTGGCAGTTTATTTAAAAACTAGACATATACACCTTAAGACCCAGAAATTACATACTTGGGGATTTATAGCAAAGAAATGAAACTCATGTTCACACAAAACCTTACACATGCAATTTCACAGCAGCTTTATTCGTATTAACAACAACAAAAAAAAAAACCCAGAAACAACCCAAATATCCATAACAGGTGAATGGTTAAGCAAAATTAGTAAGGCATAAAAAGGAACAAACTATTAATACAAGCAACAATCTGAAATATGACTCAAGGTTATTATGCTAAGTGAAGATAAAAAGCCAGTGTCAAATGTTATATACATAGAATTCCATTCAGGTAAGCTTCTCAAAGTGACAAAATTATAGAGATGGACAATAAATCCATGGACTCCAAGAGTTAGGGCACCAAAAAAGTATAATACCAGAGAGTTTCTTTGAGGTTGATTGAACAGTTTCGTATTTTGTCATGATGGTTACATGGATCTCTACAAGCAATAAAATGTCATAGAACTACACACACACACACACACACACACACACTAAATCCTATTTAGTTCTGTACTTGAGTTAATGCAGTGGTTCTCAAATATAGGCAATGGTGTCTCCCCATCCCCAGGGGACATTTGGCAACGTCTGGAGATATATTTGGTTATGAAAACTGATGTTGGGGGTTGCTATTGCCATCCAGTGGGTAGAGATCAGAGATGCTGCTAAACACCCTACAAATGTGCAGGAAAGGCCCCTACAATTAAGAATTTTTCAGTTCAAAATGACAATAGTGCCAAGGTTGACAAACCTGCGTTAATAGCATTGTACCAATATCAATTTTCTGATTTTGAAAAAGTGCTATAGTTACAGAAGTTATTATCATTGGGGAAAAGCTGGATGTCAGGTACACAGGAATTCTCTGAAGTACTATTTTTGCAAATTCTTGTGAGTCAAGCTATTTCAGAACAAAAAGTTAGACTAATTAATATTACTATAACTATACTCTTCCTCCTCTTCCTACTCATCCTACTACTAATAAAACCCTCCAATGACTCCTCAGTGCTCTCAAGATAAAACCCAAACCCCTAAATATAGATTTCAAAATCCAATTCTATCTCTACCACTTATTAGCTGTGCAAACTTAGGCAACTAACTAACTCTTAGTTTTCTCATTTATAAAGTAGATATAATAATTCAGCAAGGATTATGTAAAGTAATGTTCACAAAAGCATTCTTTAAATTAGGAACTGTTATACAAATGTGAAAAATGAGTATCACTTTCAGGTCTGGCTTTCATGTTCTCCCCTAGGTCATCTCCAGCCAAATTGAACTATTGGCTGGCCCATGAATACACTCTTTCTGTGTCATCTTCATTTTGTGCTATCTGCCTAGCTCTCTCCCCCATCTCTGAACTCTACCCATTGAAATTCTACTCACAAATAATTCATGCACAAAAATACACTGGTTAGAAAACAGGGGGGAAGATAAAATCTTAGATATTCAACATGAGAGAAAATGGTTAAGAAAGTTGTTACAACAAAAATGAGCAAAGGGAAAAAGAGAGAGAAAAAGGCAAACCAAGGAACAGATTCTTAAACTATAGAGAGCAAAGAGATGGTTACCAGAGGAGAGGTGGGAGGGATGGGGGAAATAGGTGATGAGGATTAAGATTACACTTATGATGAGCACTGAGTAATGTAGTAAATCATTGAACCACCAAAACTAACAGAACACCATGTGTTAACTAACTGGAATTCAAATAAAAACTTAAAAGTCAAAAAACGAAGGAAAGAAAAGAAAGTTGTTACAGATCTAGAATAGTGCTGAAACCTATTCGTTCATTCACTGATTCAACAAATATTTATTGAGCATCCAATATATGTCAGGCACTCTGCCACTGAAATACAACAGTGTGCGTGGCTGCCAATAAATATTGATAGAATGACTGAACAAGAAAATAGATGAATATATAACACACTATTATGCAATCATTTATTCAAAGCCTTAAAATTTTTTAAGGTATAGGAAATACTTGTGATATAATGTTAGACAACTAAGAATATCAGATAGTTAAAAGGAAATAGTACCTGTAAAAAAAAGTATAGAAAAAAAATGAAATTTGGGGATCCTGGGTGGCTCGGTCAGTTTAGCATCTGCCTCGGGCTCAGGTCATGGTCTCAGAGTCCTGGGATTAAGCCCCGCATGAAGGTCCCCACTTGGCGGGGAACTTGCTTCTCCCCCTGTTTTCCCCTACTCATGCTCACTCTCTCTCAAAAAAATAAGTAAAATCTTAAAAAATGAAATTTGTCACTATCACTTCTGAATGAGACACGGGTTATGGGTAAACTTATTTTATTTTATATTATTTTTGGCTTCTTCATACTTTCCAAATTTATCACAGCAATAATTCACTACTTTTGTAATTAGGAGAAAAAAGATACTTATTTTTTAAAAGTAAAAAAGAACTTCCCAACTGTATTACAGGATTCATCTTAGATTTCACCTCTTCCATATATTTCCAGATTTCTACTGAATGTGAACTCTCCCTCCTTGAACTTCCATAAGATTGTTTTGCTCCTCTCTTGTGGCATTTATCTTGTTCCACTTTATCTTAAAATCTCATATTTTCCTTTTAAAAAAATATTTTATTTATTTATTTGAGAAAGAGCCAGAGAAGAAGAGAGAGAAAATGAGCAAGGGCAGGGGCAGAGGGATAAGCAGATTCCCTGCTAAGCAGAGAGCCCGATGAAATGCAGGGCTGGATCCCAGGACTCTGGGATCATGACCTGAGCTGAAGGCAGAGGCTTAACCCACTGAGCCACCCAGGCACCCAAAATCTCATGTCTTTTTTCCCATGTCTTGCTCACTTCTGTGGCCCTTGCACATAGCACTTGACACTGAACTAGAATATAAACACACATGCACACATGCACACACACAGTAGAGAGAGTAAGGAGGACAACAGTGAATAAGCATAAAGGGACAGGACAGAAGAGCCTTCTCAAAGAAGACAGGAGTTCCAAAGCCTTCCTCAGACACAGAAGAGAATGTAATGCTAACGAGTTTCCCAAACTACATCTAAAACCATCAGGTAAATCCCAGACCTCTCCTAGGAAGAACTTTGCCACCTCCGTTTGTCTCTTAGGAATGCCAGCTGAGCTGGGAGGAAAATGAGAGGATGGATGCAACTCTGTATAAGCTCAGCTAGAAAAGTTTGCAGCCTTGGCCTAGAAAAAAAGCAAGCCACCCCACTCATATTCTCCAAATATGCCAACCAATCAAGAAATCCTTACTGAATGCCTGTTATGTACTCAGTACTGCTTTGGGGAACTCTAAGCAGTATGAAGTGTAAGGAGTTTACAATCTAATAGAGAAATCAAAACATACATCAATATACATATATACCCACACATTCTGGCATTTGTGTCTGTGTACATTTAGAGGTAGCTCATGCTCAGGTGGTGTGTGATAAGAATCAAATGAAGAGGGGCACCTGGGTGGCTCAGTGATTGAGCGTCTGCCTTTGGCTCAGGTCATGATCCTGGAGTCCTGGGATCAAGTCCTGAATCAGGCTCCCCACAGGGAGACTGCTTCTCCCTCTGCGTATGGCTCTGCCTTTCACTGTGTGTCTCTTCTGAATAAATAAATAAATAATTTTTAAAAAGAATCAAATGAAGAGTTCAAACTGCAAGTGCTGTGAGAGCTCATAAGACAAGAGCACTGTGGGCTGGGTGGAATGGGAAGACATCCTGCCAGTGCTAAGAATTGAGCTAGAAATGGAAATAGCTAAACACCACGGTAATTAGCACACTGTATTTTTCTTCCACCATAAGGTAGACTGAATGCAAATTACTTTCTCAGATCACAGCAAGGATCAAGAAGGTCATGAAAGGCTTTCCTCTGAAGGATCCCTACGGAGAACACAGCTATAGGGAGCAGGTCTTTTGAGGCTTGAACCCAGGGTACCCTAGGTAAAGAAATCTTAGGGATGGTATCCAACTCATGCATCAACGATTGCAGCCACAGTCATTTCTACAAGCATTCTGGTCACAATGGCCAACAAAATTAGGCAGAATTCAAAGAAAAATCAAGGAATTTCATCCTTGACTCTCAATTACAGCAAAGAGACCCAGTTTCTGGACTGGGATTTTGTGTGTAAATGATTCAGTTTCATGAAAGAACCCTGAAGGGCCTGGATGTTCCAACATAGGATAGGAAATGCAAAATTCAATCACTTTTACTGCCGCATAAAATCACCAGCAGTAACAGATATCTCCAGGCTGTCATTCCTTCCCTCCTGTCCCCTCTAAGGGCTAGGACTATACATGCAAATAGCCTCAGTGAGTTTTCTTCTCACTTTGTGAGTATAGACACAATCTCAATAGTCTGAAGAAATTACAGAAAACTGTGGTTTCCCCCAAAGGTAAGTATGAGAAGCCTCCATATGACCCTTACATCTCTAAGAAATAATGCCTATTAAAAAAAGCCAAAGCTTTGGCTTCTGACATGAATGCTTATGATATTTAATAAAAACAGACTTTACTTCATCAAAGCCACCCCACCATTCTTCCTATCAAGTCTTTCTGTGACACATTGGGTGTATCTGGGTGGTCTGTAGGCTTTTTGGTCAAAGACTAAAAACATTTTAAATCCCTAACTACAGAGTCCCCTTGCAGGGATAAATAAGACTTAGAAACCACACAGTGCTATGAATGGGCTCCTGCAGGCCTTAACAAATAGCTCATCCATCCCACCTTCACATCTAGCCACACCTGAAACAGGTGACCTCACTTGCAGCAGAAATGTAATCTATGAGCATGAAACTTCCATAATAGTGGCTCCTGGGTGGCTCAGTCAGTTAGGCTTGGGTCATGACCCAAGAATAAAAGAAGCAGAAGAACATGGGGCACCTGGGTGGCTCAGTTGGTTAAGCATCTGCCTTTCGCTCAGGTCATGATCCCAGGGTCCTGAGATGGAGCCCTGCATTGAGCTCCTTGCTCAGTGGGGAGCCTACTTCTCCCTCTCCCTCTGCCTGCCACTCCCCCTGCTTGTGCGTGCTTGCGCTCTCATGCATGCAGTCTCTCTCTCTGTCAGAGAAATAAAATCTTAAGAAAAAAAAAACCTTCCACAATATCACAGCTATCTTGACTGCTAAAGTCCTTAGAAACTATCTGGTTTACAGACCAGAATAAAGACCTCTGGTCTTTAAGGATCATAGCTCCTTCACAAAGTGATTATTGCCTAGCAGTAGGACTCCTTTTTTAATATTTTATTTATTTACTCATAAGAGACACAGAAAGAGAGAGAGGCAGAGGGAGAAGCAGACTCCATGCAGGGAGCTGATGTGGGACTTAATCCCAGGACCCCGGGATCATGACCTGAGCCGAAGGCAGATGCTCAAACACTGAACCACCCAGGTGCCCAGAAGAACTGCTCTTGGGAGTCTAAGCTTGCATCAGCCCAGCACCCTTCAACAAGGTGAAGGCAGATAAATGTGTCATCTCAATGTGGTAGTGCCAAAACACAGCTGAGTCACCCTGAGCCTCTGTATGGGACGTCGGCTCCAGATTATCTTGACACTTAGCTTCTGGAGGCTAGTATCTGATGCCTCTGAGTAAGAGGAATGAAGACCTGATTCATCCCACCACATGGATAAACTCAGGCAACATTATGCAAAGTGAAAGAAATTTTCTTTCACCCCGGTGCCCCTGATGGGTAGCTTTAAAAAAAATGTGTGGAGGCACCTAGGTGGCTCAGTCAGTTAAGCGGTTAAGCAGCTACCTTTGGCTCAGGTCATGACCCCCAGGGTCCTGGGATCAAACTCCCCCCCATCGGGCTCCCCGCTCAGTGGGGAGTCCACGTCACCTTATCCCCTTGCTCATGTTCTCTTTCTTTCTCTTTCTCTCACTTGCTCACTCTCCCTCTAACAAGTGGATAAAATATTTTTAAAAAATATGTGTGTTTGGGTTTTGTCTGTAAGAATCTTGTTAAAGCCTCAGTTAAGGGTAGACTCCTCCAGAAAAAAAATTAGATTTGCTTTTGCCATATGTCTGAATTTGCTACCAGGATTGAATTAGACTGTGTTTATAGTGTTCATTTGAACTCTAAAGCCACATGAGGGCTGGCCTGTGATTGCAAACATTGCGGAACACCATCAAGAAATTGCAAAGAAAACTTAAAGAATCACATAATAAGGAGTCTAGTATCCCAAATATATAAAGACTCTTACAATTCTACAATAAAAAGACAAATACTCAATTAATAAATGGGCAAAAGATGAGCAGAAATTTCTCCAAAGAAGATATATGATATCTCCAAAGAAGATATATATAAACAAAATGTAGTATATCTATACAATGAAACATTTAGTCATAAAAAGGAATGAAGTACTGACACATGCTAAAAATGTATGAACCTCAAAAACACCATGCTAAGAGAAAGAAGCCAGACACAAATTGTCACATATTGCATGACTCCATCTGTATTATATATCTGGAATAGGAAAATCCATAGTGATAGAAAGTACACTAGTGTATATCAGGGTTGCAGGGAGGTAAGAACTAGGAAATGACTGCTAATGGGTACTGACTTTCTTTACAAAGTGATGAAAATGTTCTGGAATTAGACAATAGTGATAGTTGCACAGCACCGAATATACTAGAAATGACTGAATAGTAAAGTATATTTATTTTTTACAAAATCATAATGTACCATAATTGAACATGTTCTCTCTACAAAGCATCATTTGAAGAAAGTTCAAACCCAAGGTCCAAAATTTACCAGCTGGAAGCCTTTAGACAAATTACTTAACCTCTCCATGCCTCAATAACACTATTCATAAAATGAAGATAATAGCAGTATCTACCTCCATAGAATTGTTATGAGAATTAAATGTGTTAATATATAGAAAGCACTTTCAACAGTGCTTGCCACCTAGCGAGAATTAGCTAAGTGTTAGCTATTGTGATCATTTCCGCTACTCCTCAAAACAACTCCATGAAGTAGGTATTGTTAGTTATTCCCATTTTACAGATGAGAAAAACAGAGGCACAAGAATAAGCAACTAATTCACCAGGTTATCTGGCTAGCAAGTGGCAATTGAAACTAGAATTCAGAAACCAGCATTCTGGATTCAGGATCCTTGCTCTCAGCTATTGTCACATCCTACCTCCCATAAATCTAGTATATCAAACCCTTGAAGTCATAGCTATTTTTGCCTAGCATGATGTGCAATTAGGTATTTAAGGTTTTGTTTTCTTTTTTTAAAGATTTTATTTATTTATTCATAAGAGACACAGAAAGAGAGGCAGAGACACACGCAGAGGGAGAAGCAGGCTCCATACAGAGAGCCCAATGTGGGACTTGATCCCAGGACTTTAGGATCATGTCCTGGGCCAAAGGCAGATGTTCAACCGCTGAGCCACCCAAGAGTCCCGTATTTAAAGTTTTCAAAAAGTGAATCAATTTAAGTAAACATGTTAATTAAATAGTACCATGGCTGGTACCCAGGTATGGCAAAATAAGGGGCACATGAATGAGGTTTAGAAAATGCTGGAGGAAACCATGGAAATCTAAGATGTGAGAGAATGCACCTGAGCCTTTACCAATGTACTGGGTCAGCTACTGCACACTATGATTAAAACCTGTATGGATCTCTTGTGTAATAACTCATCCCAGGCCAAACTGTTCACCAAGTATCTAGCCAAATAGAGGGAGGCCAGAACTCAGCAAGAGCTGCCTGAGGAAGAAATATCTTGATTAAAGTCAGACAGGGGCTGTGGAGTTGTCATGCCTTGACCTCTTTTTGAAAATGAATTCTTGGGATGCCTGGGTGGCTCAGTGGTTGAGCATCTGACTTCAGCTCAGGACGTGATCCCGGAGTTCCAGGATCAAGTCCCACATCGGGCTCCTTGCAGGGAGCCTGCATCTCCCTTTGCCTATGTCTCTGCCTCTCTGTGTGTGTCTTTCATGAATAAATAAACAAATAAATAAAATCTTTTAAAAAATGAAAATGAATTCTTCAGCCAACCATCTATTAGCTGGTTTCCTACCTACCACCTGTGGGAACATGAGGCAGGGGAAACTCTTCAGTAGTCACAGCAGTCACAATACCCACCACCCACCATACTTTTCGGAGCCCAGGAAAATATTTTAATTTCTTTTGAAATCAAAAAGAAAAAAATAATATAATCCAAACCACATTACATTTATCTTTATATCAACACAGTTGTGAAATATAGATTATTATATATAAAACTTATATTAATTTTATATAATATAATATGTATATGTATATAATAATATATACATATATAATATACATATGGAGGAACGGGCCCAGGAAGGCAAAATGCTTAGGGTTCAGAAGAGTCCTAATGTGGCTGGAATGGGAGGGTGTTTTTCCTCACCTCCAGGCCCCCCTGTCTTCAAGTAACCAACTCAGCAGCCAGGTGCAAGTAGCACCTTGTTCCTGTCAAGTGTCCCCTCAGTGTTGAGCAAGCTGTGTCCCAAACTTCTGACTTAGAGAGACTCAGCAAGGAGAAAGAGGCCTGAAGCAGAGCAGGGGGTGAGGGAGAAAAGTGCACAGACTTTGTAGTCAAACTTGCTGATATGACCATGGATGGGCACACTTCCTCATTTCCCTAGAGCTCCGTTTTCTGCATAAAAAAATAGGGATGATAATAATGGTGTTTGTAAAGGTAAAAGTAGGATAAATCCTGTACAGTGCCAAGCAGACGGCCCATCATTAAAACTCATTCTTAAATATAAAGGACATAAACATGTCCTGGAGCACCTGCAAACACTTCTTGGAGGAAGAACCATAAAGCCTTCAATCGTGGCCTGGTACTTTTTTATTTGGCACATTAGTGGAGAAAACCAGCTCAGGAAGAGAACTGTAGAAAAGGGAAGGGGATAAGAAGTAGTGGTAAAGGAGGGAACCCTTCCCAGGTCTGCAGTACAGGCCTGGGAATAAGACTCGCTTTAGGCTCCTGTTACAGGTACTGGCTCTGGAATAAGGCGTACTCTCGGCGCCCTGCAGAGTGGGGATTGCAGTAAGAAGCACAGAGAGTTTTGCACGTGCCAGGAACTGAAGGAAGGAGCCCGTGCAGCACAGGAAGTTTTGGATGCACTAAGCACTTGGCAGGTTTCTACACTTGCATCTGAAGTGGATTCATTACTAAAAATCAAAAGTCCTTGGAGCTTTCTAAAAAGGCAGGTTGAGTTTCTCACAGCGTGCATGTGAGCACCCGGACTGCTCAGCAAACCTAACTAGAAACCATCATTCCCGGAATACACGGTGGGATCTGGTGGGATCTGATCGCAAAAACCCAATGCAAGCAGGCTCCAAGCTAATTGTTTCATCTTAATCACTAGCCTGATACAAGGACTTTGGGTGTAAATAGAACAGAACCAAATGGTCCTATCCATTAGTCACCAAATTCTAGGAGGAGAGAGCCGGGCTCAGAGTCCAACGCAAGGTAGACTTAACTTGGCTTTGGCATGCTTGGGCCGCTGAGGTTTCCACGCTTTCCACAGCCCTATCTCCCCGGTTTTTCCCCTCGGAGGAAGCAATGGACTCCGCTTCCTTCACAATCCGGGGAATATTGAAGATTGCGCGGAGGAATATGTTAGAAACATTTCTCCACAAACTCCTAGACCTAGAGTGAAGTCTAACCCCCACCCCCCAAGGCGGCTTTCTCGATCCAGCACAGCCTCATCTTCCAATTAAATATTTCATCCGAGTTGAGATTAGTCAGTTAAACTGCAATTTGGAATCACAGTTCTCCACACAAGCATGCCCACTCTCCCAAACACTCGCCCTATTTTACTTACCCGGCCTGGCCGCAAGCACGCCCCCATCAGGTCCCACCGACAAGAACTAGAGGTAACGTGAAGGATAACAGAGGGCGTCTAACCGACGCAAGGGTGTACACTTTGAACCTGAGGCAGGCAACGTGCCCCCTATATAAGGCGCGCAAGCCTCAGAATCCGCGCCAGAAGAGGTCCCGGCGCCAGAAGGGCACCTCACCGGGTAGTTTGTGTCATCTCCCGGCGCCACCCAAGAATCCTCACGAGCCCCAGAGAATAGTCTGTGGACTCTCTAGACTTCATCGACAGCACTGCGAACATGGAGCATAATTTCGGGAGCAGCCACTACGACACCGGCTACCGCAACCTGGGTGTCAATGAGGAAGAGGAAGAACAGTATGGTCAGTGCCTAGATAGGGGCAGGTGCTTTAGCAAACTTCAGGAAAGAAACTTCCCTGGGAGGGCCGGGTGGATGGGCCACTGCACGACTTTCACCTCTGCCTTCCTTTGCGACCCCATATCTACTCAGCTCACTCACCGTGGGCTCCGACGCTCGGGCCTCTCTTTTGCTTTCTTCCTTTCCCAGATGTGAAGCCAATCGTGGCCTCGTCGGTTATAATGGGAGGAGAAGAGGATGCACGGCCCGAATCTGAGCGCGAAGCGGCGGCCGCAAACCACGTTGGCGCTGGAGAGCCGAATCTCTTGGACGGCGAAAACCAGGAGGATGGCCCTGGCTATGGCCTGGAGCTCCCGCAGCAGCAGGAGGAGCCGGCCCCCCCGGCCGTGGAGGGGCCACTGATCGTGGAGAGAAAGCACCGCCGCAGCCGCATCACATTCACCCAGTTGCAGCTGCAGGAGCTGGAGGGCGTTTTCCATCGCACTCAGTACCCTGACGTGTTCGCGCGGTAAGTGTCTTGTTCCTTAGGCGCTCAGTTCTCTAGGGGGCTCAGGCCCATTCCATGGAGTCTTAGGCCTTTTCCTGGGACCGTATTCCTCCTCTCCTGAGCCAAAAGCCGCCCTGGGGATTCGAGGGCGCCAGGGTCCGTCCTTGCTGTCAGGGGTTGGAATGATGCATACTAGAGCTTGCAGGGCCATGAGACAGCAGTAGCAAAACTAGGGTGAAGCAAGTAAGGGCGGACGGATTGATCCCACCTTTTTTATTTAAAATTTTGCTAATTTGTTCATCATGAATTTTTGCATTAATTTTTCTATTTTGAGTATTGCATTAAAATATTCGTCGTGGTTCAGTATTTTCCCCGCGAAAAAAAAAATTTGCACACGAAGCCAGCACTTCTCGTGCCTCACCGTAGTCTTGGCCCTGCCACGTGGAGCGCTATTTCCTGGCCGCAGAGTGTCTAGCGTTTTTTAAAGCCATCGAACTTTTCCGCTTCCTTTGCTTTCCCTGGAGCCCTAGTGGTTCCAATCCCCCATCCTCTAGTGTACAAACAGGCAGGCCTATTCAGGCCCAGCAGGAAAGGGATATCAGAACGTGTGGATGAGAGGTTTAGGAGCACTCTTTCTGGTTCTGCGCCCACCAAAGAGCAAAAAAAAAAAAAAAAAAGAAGAAGAAGAAGAATCTCCAGTGAGCGCTCAGCCAATGGTTTGGAGTTCCTCCTTGAGAATTTCTCTCTCCCTTTACAATAAACCCTGGAAACACTCTGGATCAAAACCCCGCTTTAAAGGCTTTTGGCATTTTATTTATTTTCACAGAGGGACCTCCAAGAAAAGATTTCCAGGGTTGTTCTCAGCTGTCCCACAAACTGAAAAATTGAGTCATATTCAACTAACTGACACACTACCAGGAACTTTCACATAGATTCCCTTTTTCTAACTGATTTAATACAGATAAGTTGTCCGTGGGAAAACTGCCTAAAGCAAGCCTCAAGCTGTATTACAGAAAGCTACACTGGGTGGGGGTATAGAAATAATGTACAGGATATACTTCATTTTATCCACAACTTCAAATGCTGAACATTTGTAACGTTCCTCCCTCAGAGAAGAGATTGCAGGCCGTCTGAATTTGACTGAAGCCAGAGTACAGGTCAGTAAATCTTAAAAGAACATTTGGTGCAGGACAGCCATTTTATTTATTTATTTATTTTTAAAGATTTTATTTATTTATTCATGAGAGACACACAGAGAGAGAGAAAGAGAGAGGGGGGCAGAGACATAGGCAGAGGGAGAAGCAGGCTCCATGCAGGGAGCCTGATGTGTGACTTGATCCTGGGTCCCCAGGATCAGGCCCTGGGCTGAAGGCGGTACTAAATCGCTGAGCCACCTCGGCTGCCCAGGGCAGCCATTTTAAAACATACTTGATATTTGGCCCCGGACATTCTGAAGTTGATGTGTTTTGTTGCCTTTCCATGTTTAACAAATAAGTTTTGAGCATTAAGTGCCTTGGGGGTGGGAAATGGGATAAGTAAGCTGGAGCATCTAGAAATTTCCCATTACCAGGGGAAATAGGATTTCCTAAAGGAAAAAAAATGCAATACACATGTCCTTCCTTCCACCCACTCATACACACACACACACACATTTTTCCCCCAATTAAGTTCATCTCCTTTTAACACTGATACCTTTCATGAACGATGTTAGTCCTCACTAAAGGAATATTTCTGTGAAGAATCATGTTGGGGCCCAGTGCCACCTGGGAAGTATACAAACTAACGCGCTAAAGATCTAAGTCATAAGGTTTACCATACTAAATTATTTGAAATATTTAAAACCAGGTATGAGCTCCAGGCTAGATTACTTAATTTATAAATATTCAGACATTGGAGTGAAGGAGTAATTCACACATAACACAGTGCATGAGTAAATAATATATGTTTAAAAAACTGAAACTGGGGTGGGAGGGTAGCTTAAAAGTCCAAGGGCCTGGTCCTACTACCATTTTTTAAGTGTTTTGCAGCATAGAGAGTGACAGCCTTACATTTTAATTTTTTGGAAGACTTTAATGTCAGCCTGAAAACATTGGTAAAATATTAGAAATATGGTAGCAATGGGGAAAGGAAAATTGTCTTAACGAATGGAACAAAAAAAGGGAACAATATTTAATGAAGTTCCACTGACCTAAGGAAAGGTGAAAGTTTGGAGAAGTATACATTCAAATATGTACATAGCTGATGCCACACAAATTCAACTTTATGAGACTACCAAACGTATAAATGAATATTCTCTTGGGGAATTTTTAACACTCTAAGCTTTTTTTTTTTTGCTTTTTTGGTGGTATTATTTTGAAAAGGATTTTTTATTTTCTGGAATCTGATTTTGAGGGTGCTCTCATTTCAGGCCAGATTCTTACCTGCGTAAACTTAAAGCACTTTTCAGGAAGTTATTAATTTGTTGGTCATAGGATCAAATAAGTGAATATTTGAAGTCATAGAAAATCATAGGTATGTCAAAGAAATATCCCTCCAAATATATATACATATATATTATATATATATAATGGTAGTTTTGTCCCAAGTACATTGATGGAAACGTGCTACACTTCTGTTGGTAGTATGCAGGAGATCAGGCACTGAATGCTGGCATTCTAATACCACATGGTGAACTAAGAGTCATACCTGGTCTTAGATAGAGAAAACAGTCCTCTACTTTCTCAGGCAGGCAAGGTAATCTCAGAGGAAAAGAAAAACAAAGTTTGCTGAGTTGCTTCCCAGCCCCCACCCCCGGGGTTTACATAGTCCTCTCAATGGATTTCTGAAGGGAAAAGACTACATTCTCACATACTTTCAAGCTCTACAGCATGAATTTCTTCCCAAGAAACTGAATAGGCGCTTCCCCCACACACATTTTGCAAACATACTAGACCTCTTTTATGAAACCAGTATTGGGAATATGGATCTAATACTGGCCATACCAAAAATTGCCAGATGTGGGCTTTGCTTATGTTTAGGGAGATTGGACCAATGATCATTGGAATCTCTCCCAAATGAGCCAAATGATGTTGCCAGTGCAACATCAGGGAGCCAGTGCACTTTATCAGTTAGACCTACATCCAATACTTGGAAAAAGAAACATTAAAGAATACTAAAAATGGGAAGAGAGACAAATCAATGTGCCCAAGGCTGGACTAGCCATGGCTCTAAGGATTAGCTGAGGGGAGGTATGTGATTTGCTTTCCTAAGATATTTTAGCAATAAGGAAATGACTTCTCCCGCTGCCATTTAAAAGTTCAATGGCAGGATTGCATATTGTGTGTTTTCTATTATGACATTAACTGCTCAATGTACTAAACTAATCCCTTTTCCTTCTCTGATTGAAGGTTTGGTTTCAGAACAGAAGAGCCAAGTGGAGAAGACACCAGAGAGCCCTGATGTTTAGAAATCTGGCCCCTGTTGCTTTGGGCCATCCTGTGGGGGTGATCCTTGATGGGCCCTATCCTGCACTCCCTATTCTAGAGCCAGGATGGAGATGTGTTCCTCTGGTGCCTCAGGGGCTCATGCCTCCTGGGCTACCCCTACCACCTGTGCTCCCTGGGCCACCTCTGCCCCCTGGGCCACCCATGATGCCTATGCTTCCCCCACCACCTGTGCCTCCCATTGCTCTGGCCCCCATAGGTATGGCATGGGCCCCTGTCATCAATGGTCATTTCGCAGGTCCCATTTTCTGAAGTATAGTCTTTATGACAAATTTCCCAAAGTACTTTTTCTGCCAGATAAAAACTGCTTTGCACAACATTGAGTAATTCCTTAAATATCTGTTAAATGAATTGAATAACAACAAAATCAATGCCTGTTGTTCTTGTAGAGCATGTTGTATTTTCAATAAAGTTGCGATTAATCTGTTGGTTTTGAGTGCCAAATGAGATAAGTTGGGTATGCATGTGAATTATTAAGGGAATGGCATTAAAAATAATGTCAGAGAGGCTTCCTTTCATAACAATAACCCTGAGTCCTGAGTTAGGCAATGCATATCACCGAGTTTTCAGTGCCCATGCTGGTTTCCAGCAACCACACATTTTCCTTCCACAATCCACCACCGTCTTCAACAATCCTCATACTCACACTGCTGGGTTTGGAGCACATTCCTGTGCACAACCAGAAGGGATAAGTCACTAATCAGAGAGCAGGGTGTTTCCAGGCAGGGCCATGTTCCATTCATGTCAAGGAGCTCAACAGCCATGGACTCTAAGGGAAACTTCCTAAGAGGCTACTCACAGGGCTGTTAAGGCTATGTGACAGCCAAGCATCCATCTAGGCTATAAGGGAATGTGGCAGTCAAACTCCAAATGGCTGCTCACTGTTCTCCATTTTGTGGAAGTGATAGGAATAGGAATCATTCTAGTTCAAAGACACAAGAAAGGACTCCACTAAGGTCAGAAATGGGCTCTTCTCTGTTTTCTAATCCCTACCCCCAGTACAAGAGAGACTATTATTGTAGCTTCCCAAGCTCAGAGGCAGACAGTCACACCTTCAAGTATATTCTGTCACCCTCAGCATCCAAGAAATGGTCCTCTGAACCATGTTCCAGAATTAGCACTCATTGAAAAGAAGCACACCTTTGTTTGGTTCATGTAAAACTGCCAAGGGATGAAAACAAAAACTAAAAATGAAAGAGAGAAGGAGGCCAGGCTCACTATTCTGAAAACATCACTTTCTTTTCAGTAGAACTTTTGATTTCGATCAATCTCTATCCATGTACAGTCATTTTATGACCACAGTCATGCTATGAAATGACTACAGTGACTTCAGATAAAGGTGTCACAGTGACACCAGAATTTCCTCTCACAGAAGGTGGATCTGGAAGAGGGGAGGCCCCAAGGACAAGCTTCATATCAGTTACATGTTCTCACTATGAAGGGAGGCTTTATTTTCTTGGGAAAGCATTGGATTTTTGCACAATTGTCTAATACTTTTCCTTTCTTTCTTCCCTCCCTTGACACATTGGGATGTCAAACATCAGCAAAGAAGTTGTATCTAATGTAGGACTTTCACAGTGAGGAGGTGATTGGGAGGGAGGAATATCCAGGAATACACCTGTATGCCCTTTGCCATCCTCCCTGGCCAGTTTCGAAACACAATCATTCTTCTCTCCCATTCTTGACCACTTTCCTTCTTATTAAACATCAGGTCCCTGAATGCTTTAAACCCTCTTGGAAAATCAGGGTCTGTACAAATAAACAAAAGTTCCAGGACCCCATCCAGCCCTGCCACACTAAAATTCAAAATCAAACCATACCCAGGACACAAATCCTGCAGTTAATTCTCACATCCAGTCTGACACACAGAAACAAAGAACATTTGTTTCCTTGGGCTGCCTGAAAGAAGCAAAAGCAAAAAAGTGAACATCCTTTCCCTTAAGTTGATGGGGTCTTCAAGAGTAATATGCACTATTTTTAAAATTATATCTACTTCTCTCAGGCACTAGATGATTTAAGGAAAGGAGGTGGGATGTGAGAAAATATGCAAAACATTTCTGCAGATAAGAGGTTCCCCCAGTCTAGGTTTTAAAAGGGAGAGGTCTTTTAAAATAATCCCACAAAGAGTATTCCTCTTTTTTTTTAATTTTTATTTATTTATGATAGTCACAGAGAGAGAGAGAGAGAGAGAGAGAGGCAGAGACACAGGCAGAGGGAGAAGCAGGCTCCATGCACCGGGAGCCCGATGTGGGATTCCATCCTGGGTCTCCAGGATCACACCCTAGGCCAAAGGCAGGCGCCAAACCGCTGCGCCACCCAGGGATCCCAAGAGTATTCCTCTTAAACTGCAATTCAAATTTCCCTGAGGCATAGATCAGAAATTAATTTGTTCTAATTTAAGGAAATGATTTTGATTAAAAAAAATCTTTACAACCTAGCTATCAACAAATATGTTTATCAGAGAGACAGTCTTTATAGATGGCAGTTTGGGCTGAACTGTAAAAAAGTCACGACTTCAGGAGGAGTACAGGAGTTTCGGCATTTTACGTTAATAATTCTGGATGTGCTTTTCCTAAAGTTGTTTCTTCTTAAAGAACACATGACAGGGAGCTTTCACAATAGTAACTTTCATAGTCAAATAAAACAGAAGATATAAAGTATTTGGGGGGGAAATAAAGCCTTTTTTATTAAAACTAGATTCATTTAACCCTTGGAGATCTAACTCAGAAGTGCCTGAGAAATCAAAATCTCAGCCATCATTGGGACAACAAGTACATAGGGGTAAAAAGGGAAGGAAGGGACTAAAAATCATTCTTTTTTGGGGAGGGGCTGGGTTAAAAATCATTCTTTAGCTGAGCATACAAGGATTCTCCCTGGAAATAGGTGTGAAAGGTGACTTTTTAAAACAAAGAGAAGAATTACTGTAAATGTCTTAAAAATCAAGGAGTGGAGTTTGATCTGAATTGTTTTCAAAAGAAATCAGACTTTTGCCCAAATTCTGATCAGGGGACATTACACCTAAAACTGGGCATGCTCTGAGCACATATGGATGCGCTGTTTTCCCACCCAGCCATTCAGTGCTAGTGTGACTCTAGGAATCGGTGAAAATCTGTAAGTAAAATAATGGTGTACAATAGAGTTATTCCTTGAAGCTCCTGATTGGTAAATTCAACCTTGTCTAATTTGAATCCTCTAAATCAGGGCCTCCTATTAGCAGAAGTGGAGGAGTCAGTACAAAGTAGTTCATATACTGGGGTTCTCTACCCTTGAGTGGACACTTGCTACAGGCAAATGATATCAAAGCATAACCATTATCACATAACCATCTTTCTAAGAATGCCTATGGAGATTATTCTGACTGGGGCCTCTTCTAATGTTCCCTCCCACCTAGGCAATACAATAGGATGTCCCAAAGCAAATGAACCCTTGCCTCAGACAGCTCCTCTTCTTCATAGGCACTTTTTCATTTTCCTTCCAAGTATTTTCACACAAGACCTCATCAATTTGGCAAGTGAGACAAACTCGTTTACAATTCCTGCAGTGAAAGGATGGCAGTGACAGGGAACCAGTCCCATCATTTCATGCCACTTTTCCAAGCAAAGTGCCTTTCTTCTAGAAGACACTGAGCTTAAAGAAGAGACAGACCCTTGCATTCTCCCAGAACTGGAGGGGGCTTTCACGGTCATCCAGCCCATTCCCTTGATTTTACAGATGAGGGAACACAGACCTTCATGAGCAATAGAATGGCCTGCCTGAGGGAGTAGGCACAGTTCATCTCAGAGAAGGCCAAGCTCTGTGCAGTCATGCCCTTCCCGGGGCCTGGGATTCCCCAGCTACTGTGCTGTTCACTTCCATCTTCCCAGAGCTGTTTCCTTCAAGGGGTTACAAACTCAAAGCTCCTCCCCAAGTCTTGGCACTGGGCCATTTCACCTCTAGGAATAGTAAGCAACTTCCCCTGAAGGCATGCAGTATCCTGGTGTCCACTCTTGAACGCTGAACAGCAGGGGCTTGAGAGAGTGATACAGTTTGTACCCTCCTCACAAAAGGCCGAGTGTGCTTCCACTACAATAACCCTCACTTCTCACAATCTCCTTGCAAAGTTGTGCCTGCCAACTGGCAGCACAACACATAAGAAACAGCCAGCTCTGGGCTTGGTTGAATTAACTTTTTTTGTAAAGGAGGCTAATAATTTGGAAACTGTAATTATGCAATTAGTATTCAGTTTGAAATGTGGTTATTTATGCTTTGCCTTGATCAATGTCACACTCTCTCCTTCTCAGATGTCACCGCAATGCTATGAGGCAGGGACATAAGGTGCAATGGAGTAAATTTATTTTTCAAACGCTCCCCAATGGTCTGTATGCTTCTCCATGCAAAGCATAGATCTTATGGAGACTGTCTGGATTCCCAACATTTACATGCAAATATTTTTCAACCCTAGGAATACAAAAGACTCCTGAAAGTACATTCTGTTGTTCTTCACAAACAAAGGAGACACAAGTGATTGAAGAGGTGGCATCCAGGCATGGGCAGTAAAATTGATACATCTGGATCCTTCTGAACCATAGCCCCCAGACAATATGAGGGCCTCTGAGAACTGCAGAGTTGGAACACAATTTTTCTATTCTTGGCCCAGGAATCTTGGTTTAGGAAAAAAAAAAAAAACAAGAGGCAGGTTAGGGACCAAGGAAGAATCTCTGACCAGCTCCCCTTGAACAAGGGAGACAAAAGAGAAGAAGCAAAAGAAGTTTTAAGTCAGGAGTGGAAAAGGAGGCTGTGGGGACCCAGGGGAGAAAGAAACCTGCATCTGTGGCTGAGCCCTGAGATGTCGCTGCAGGGTAGGAAGCTGGGTAGTAGGTGGACACTGGCAAATTGGGTAGGGTCTCTGGGAGGTAGCCAGGGGCACAAGGTGGTGGCCCTAGCCAGCTGGGCTTTACAAAAAAAGAAGAAAGGAAAAAACAGAACTCTGGTTAATATGCAAATCAGTCCCCAATAGCTACTTCCATAGTTCCCATCATAAGATAAAGCGATGGGGCTGCTCTCTGTCTTTTCCACTCATCTCCATTTTCATTTACCTCAACTGAGCATCTTAAGGGGTCTCACCAAGATTTAAATATTCCAGAGGAAAGAGGGAAAGTCAGGACAGAGAGGGTGTCCTACTATGTGATTGCCCCTGACCCAAGTCCCCAGGCCCAGCACCTCAAAAAGACATCCAGGATATTATTGCTTCATGTCAACCAGAAGGAATTTCCAAGGATGTCCAGTGAATTCCACGGGCCCCTACCATTTCAAAACCTCAACTCTGACAGGGAAATCATAAATACATTGCAGGGGCAGCCCCGGTGGCGCAGCGGTTTAGCGCCGCCTGCAGCCCAGGGAGTGATCCTGGAGACCCTGGATCCAGTCCCACGTCAGGCTCTCTGCATGGAGCCTGCTTGTCCCTCTGCCTGTGTCTCTGCCTCTCTCTCTGTGTGTGTCTCTATGAATAAATAAATAAAATCTTTAAAAAATAATAAAAAAATAAAATAAATAAAAAATTAAAAAAATAAATAATAAATAAATAAATAAATACATTGCAGTGTGCTAAACTGGTTCTTCTGTGTATTTGACACAGAGGCTTAGACTTCATGCATCCCTTGGCCAAGTCTGGTCTTCCATAGGTGAACATATTCTATAACCTCATAATTCTGCTTAACACTGTTTTAGAGAGTGGTGAATCCATTCATTCCAAACAGAAAGTAAGGAGACTGGTAATATCTGTGATTCTAGTAAATGTGTGGGATGAAGAGATTAGGAAGTCATCTTTGTAAGTCATGAGGTCACTGTCAAAGAGTAACAAGAAAGCCAAGCCCACAAATCAAGGTTCCTTCACCTCACCTGACTCCTCTTTATTACTTCCTCCCCTGGAAACCATTGGAAAGCTTCAGTCCATAGGTAAAATGCAAATGATATTTTTAATAAGTCTATTAATAGCTTCCCCACAACATTTCAGGGACCTCTGCACAAGTAAAGCTTGTCCTTCCACACACAATACTGCTAAGTTTTATAATATTATTCACCGGGATCCCTGGGTGGCGCAGCGGTTTGGCGCCTGCCTTGGGCCCGGGGCGCGATCCTGGAGACCCGGGATCGAATCCCACGTCGGGCTCCCGGTGCATGGAGCCTGCTTCTCCCTCTGCCTATGTCTCTGCCTCTCTCTCTCTGTGACTATCATAAATAAATAAAAATTTAAAAAAAAATTATAATATTATTCACCAATATCTCAATTAAATAAAATCACATCTGCAGGAAGCAAGCTTCAGTGTATCAGGATTGTATATTTATTGCAGGAAAAAAGCAAATTGCTGGGAAAGTCTTTTTTTTATTTTAGTTTTTTCCCACTGTTTTCATTGTGTCATGCTTCATATAATCACTTAGAGAAAGTCCCAGGGATCAGCACACATGCAGTATAATTGCCTACTAATTTCCTAGCAAGGAATTTTGACCTCTGGAATGATGACTCTGAGGCACTACGACCTCACAGCAGAAACCCAGAACCTGTCACACTCATTTCTGACCCTACACCTTTGCTTGTGCCATGCCCTTGTGCTCCTTCCTTTTCTAGCCCAGTCATTCAGTACTTGATCACTTCTCTCTTGCCTTTTCCTCCTCCTTTCATTGTTCCTCCTTTTCTCAATCCTGCCAACCCTCCTGTTACCTCTCCTCCCCAAATCCCTATAGGCATGAGGTATGCATCACTCATTTGACAATAACCTTCATAACTTAACCATTTGTAGATGCAATTTTTGATTCCATTACTTGCACTGTAGTAGTACCTGTAGCTTCCAACTGGGTCCCCTCTATTTATTTTGTTTGTTTGTTTTGTTTTGTTTTTTTAATAATAAATTTATTTTTCATTGGTGTTCAATTTGCCAACATACAGAACAACACCCAGTGCTCATCCCGTCAAGTGCCCCCCTCAGTGCAAGTCACCCATTCACCCCCACCCCCCGCCCTCCTCCCCTTCCACCACCCCTAGTTCATTTCCCAGAGTTAGGAGTCTTTATGTTCTGTCTCCCTTTATGATATTTCCTACCCATTTCTTCTCCCTTCCCTTCTATTCTCTTTCACTATTATATATATTCCCCAAATGAATGAGAACATATAATGTTTGTCCTTCTCCGATTGACTTATTTCACTCAGCATAATACCCTCCAGTTCCATCCATGTTGAAGCAAATCCCTCTATTTTTTTGATTCCCACATTGTACCCAGGCTAGGGCTTTACATTTAATAATAATAGGAGCCATGATGCCATTCAACAGATGAATGGATAGAATGGATAAAGAAGATATATATGTGTGTATATATATATATATATATATATATATATATATATAGAATAGAATATTATTCAGCCATCAGAAAAGACAAATACCCACCATTTATTTGCTTCAACGTGGATGGAACTGAGGATATTATGCTGAATGAAATAAGTCAATTGGAGAAGGACAACCATCGTATGGTTTCACTCATACACAGAATATAAGAAATAGTAAAAAGGATTATAAGGGAAAGGAGGGGAACTGAGTGGGAAAAATTAGAGAAGAAGGCAAACCATGAGAGATTCCTAACTCTGGGGAACAAACAAAGGGTTGTGGAAGGGGAGGTGGGTGAGGGAATGGGGTAACTGGGTGACAGGCACTGAGGAGGGCACTTCATGGGATGAGCACTAGGTGTTATGCTATATGTCGGCAAATTGAATTTAAATTTTAAAATAAAAAAACACATTTAACAATAATAAACAGTGATACAGTTTACAGCTAAATTTTTCTGAAGGTTGACAATATGCCAAATACTGTGCTGAGCAATATGCATGGATTCCAATTATTGATATTCTACAGATGAGAAAACTAAGACACGAAGAGGTTAAAAAACCTGCTTAAAATCAAGAAACAGACTCTGAACTATGGAGAACACACTGATGGTTACCAGAGGGGAGGTGTATGGGGAGATGGGTGAAATAGGTGATGGAAATTGAAGAGGACACTTGTGATGAGCACTGGTTGAATCACTATATTGTTGTTTTTAAATTTATCTCTACATCCAACATAGGCAAGTAGGCTCAAAATCACAATCCCAAGATCAAGAGTTGCACACGCTTCCGGATTTGCCAGCCAGGCCCTCTTTGAATCATTATATTATGCAACAGAAACTAATATATTAACTAACTATATGTTAACCAACTTGAATTTAAATAAAAACTTTTTAAAAATTTAAAAAGTAAATTAAAGGGGCACCTGGGTGGCTCAGTGATTGAGCATCTGCCTTTGGCTCAGGTAGTGATACTGGAGTCCTGGGATTGAGTCCCACATCAGGCTCCCCACAGGGAGTCTGCTTCTTCCTCTGCCTATGTTTCTGCCTCTCTCTGTGTCTCCCATGAATAAATAAATAAAAATATTTTTTAAAAAAAGTAAGTTAAAAACTTGCCCCAAATGGCACATCTGAAAAATGACTATGATAGACTTCAAACCAGTCTTTGTCACTTTGATGTACACCATAATCATTGAATTGAACACCAAGGTCATTGAATCCCTCTTTAAATTTAAGAAGAAAAATTTTAAAAAATTTAAAAAATAAATTTCAGGAGAAAATGGACTAAGGAATACTTTCATATTTTGTTCAACAGAAATACACAAAAACATGGGTTTCTTGTTAAATTTCAATTCATCAGCAAGTTCCATTAAGAACAACCCCATTTCTTGGGTATTCTGATGCTTTATGTATTTAATGTATCATCATGCAATATTTCTGCACACAAATTAATCAGGAACTTATTAGGTATCAATCTGTTTTTTTCACATTTGTTCTTCTACTTGCACAATTTAAATGGGTTCCTTTTTTTCTGTTTTAAGCTTTCCTTTTTAAAAGAGAAAGGGTGATCCCTTTCTCTGGCTGAATGATAAACACTCAGTGACCACACAATATCATTGGAATCTGAAAGTGTCATACTTGAAAAAGCAAGGCAAGATCAGAGCATGAATGTGGCCAACTACTCCTTTGAATCTGATGTTTTCAAATTGTGACTATTTTAGTAGGTTTTTTTTAAGTTTATTAGTGTAGTTTATTCTGACAATAGTTATAAAAGCAGTTCATGTATCACATACACTGTATAGTCAAATTGTTTTCAACAGGGATGCCAAGACTAATCAATATGGAAAGGGCAGTCTCTTCAACTAATGGTGCTGGGAAAACTGTATATCCACATGCAAAAGAATGAAAGTGAACCATTACCTTACACGATATGCAAAAATTACCTCAGAATGGATCAAAAGCCTAAGTAACTTCTTCCTTAGAAGCCTGGTGTGCAGCAGAGCACTCACATGCTTCGTCCAAGTCATACACTGGGCTCTGCATTATTGGCTCTTCTCTCTCTCTTTTTTTGCACACATACCACATGAGATCTTTAGAATGAAAATATCCTGGAGTGGTCACGTCAATCCATTTCAGTCAGTGCTTCTTTTGGACATTGGAATGTCCCCACTAGCTGTTGATTTGCTTCCAATGAGGTCAAATGAGAAATAGTTGTCCACTTATGGTAGAAATTGTCCAATGTAGAATTGCAACTGACTAACCCAGGAGTTCTGGAAATATTTGGTAAATCTAGTGGCCTAATAGTTTGATGACATTCCTTTCCATGAAAAGCAAGAACAATTCATCATCAGAGAAGAAAGCCTGGTGAGCCAGGTGTTAGATCGACAAAGCCAGCGTCCCAAGAAGGCGTCAGGACTCAAATCTGTACTAAGAAGTATTCAGGAAGAAGTTAATTTTTTTAAATCCTTTCAGAAACAAATTAGTGATGAAAATCTTCTTTTTTTAGTCTTACAATCTCTTAAACAATTAGTGCCATAACTGGAAAGGGAGACAAATTCAAATGGACACAGACTATAAAAAGGTCCCCACCCTCACCACTCCTAACCCTCCTCCCCCTGTCCCCGCCCTGACCCCCCTCATGTCCCTAGAGCCCTGCCTCCGGTTCAGCTCTTCATACCCGCAGCGGCCACTAGGGGGTCTCTGCTTGCGAAGAGGGGGTAGTAAATGGCGAATGCCCGAGTAGTCCAAGACCTATGATTTAACTCCGTTATAGAAGGGGGTTAGTGCGGGCAGCCTGGGTGGCTCAGTGGTTTAGCGCCTGCTTTGGGTCCAGGGTGTGATCCTGGAGATCAGGGATCGAGTCGGCGGGCTTCTCCCTCTGCCTGTGTCTCTGCTTCTCTGTGTGTGTGTCTCTCATGAATAAATACAATATTAAAAAAGGGGGGGCGTCAGTGTGCAGTGACACGTAAATGAAAATGATTCCTTTCTCTGGGTTGGGTTGGGCTGAGCTAAACTTTCACAGGAACCCCCCTCCACCCCCCCACCCCACCCTGGCGCGATGCTACTGACCGACCGCCTGGCACCTGCACCTGCGTTCCTGTGGAGCGCTGGCCTCCCCTAACTTCCCGTTTATCTCATACTTTCCTAATTTACCTCTTAATCTCATCCTATAACCAATTGTTTGTTTCTACATAGAGGCTAACCAATAGTGTGCTCTATTTTTTATTTAACAATATTTCAGGGGGGGAAACAATATTTCATAAGTATTTTCCACATTTCTTCATATTCTTTACATTTATTGTTTTAATGTTTGTATTCATATTTTGTAACTTGTTTATAGTTCTTTTTCTGATAGATAATGAGCAATCAATAGCTATTTGTCGAATTGCTAAGCATCTTTGTGTGTAGAGATAGAGACCTTTTTATCTTTGAAACTTTTTTCTCAAGCTGTTTCTGGGTGTAGAATACAATAGGCAGAGGGTAAGAATTTTTTCATTGGCATGCAGGGCAGTGAACACAGAGCTTTGTGTTTGGACTTCAACAAAATGCTGTGAGGTTGGTTCTGCCTATACTAGCTATGTGGGGGTAGACTAGTTACTCCACCTCCCTAAGTCATGGAGTTTCCTCAATTATAAAATGGGAGAAACTATATTCCTTCTGCACAGAAATGTTATGGGGGAGGTGGGCATAATAAATGTTGGTTACTGCTGTATTATGATCACCCACTGCCAACACATGTATTTCCCCACAGCCTCATGAATATTGGGGTTTTATCTTTCAAAACAACTTTTGCTTGATTATATAGGTATAAAATCGTACTTTGTTGTATGCATACTTTCTTGTCGCATAAGGAAGTTTACATGTTTTACAAGTATTGACTTATTCTATATGCTTTTTGTTCTGCAAACTATCCTCTTCCCCACAATTGGGATTATATTTAATCAAATAATCGTGTTCATAAGGACTAATCTATTCTAGCCTTTAGATTTGATTTTACCTGATTCTAACTCAGTTAAAATCCCAACTGACATCACTTGTGCCCCATAGTAGGAGATGCACAATCCCAAGGTAATTTTTCACTTCACTACCCAGTTGTTTCAAAGTGCTTACTAAATATAAAATATTTTTGCTCATTGTTTTATGCTGCATATTTGACATATGTTCATGTTATGTGTGCTAAAAGCTACTTCCAATTTCTCTCCTCTGTTCCATTGATTAATATTTCACTTCTGAGCCGGCATCACAGTCTTAAAGATTACTGCTTTTTAAAAATTTTTAATAATAAATTTATTTTTTATTGGTGCTCAATTTGCCAACATACAGAATAACACCCAGTGCTCATCCCATCAAGTGCCCCCCTCAGTGCCCATCACCCGTTCACCCCCACCCCCCACTCTCCTCCCCTTCCACCACCCCTAGTTTGTTTCCCAGAGTTAGGAGTCTTTATATTCTGTCTCCCTTTCTGATATTTCCTACCCATTTCTTCTCCCTTCCTTTCTATTCCCTTTCACTATTATATATATTCCCCAAATGAATAAGAACATATAATGTTTGTCCTTCTCCGATTAACTTACTTCACTCAGCATAATACCCTCCAGTTCCATCCACGTTGAAGCAAATGGTGGGTATTTGTCATTTCTAATGGCTGAGTAATATTCCATTGTATACATAAACCACATCTTCTTTATTCATTCATCTTTCGCTGGACACCGAGGCTCCTTCCACAGTTTGGCTATTGTGGACATTGCTGCTATAAACATCGGGGTGCAGGTGTCCCTGCGTTTCATTGCATCTGTATCTTTGAGGTAAATCCCCAACAGTGCAATTGCTGGGTCGTAGGGCAGGTCTATTTTTAACTCTTTGAGGAACCTCCACACAGTTTCCCAGAGTGGCTGTACCAGTTCACATTCCCACCAACAGTGCAAGAGGGTTCCCTTTTCTCCGCATCCTCTCCAACATTTGTTGTTTCCTGCCTTGTTAATTTTCCCCATTCTCACTGGTGTGAGGTGGTATCTCATTGTGGTTTTGATTTGTATTTCCATGATGGCAAGGGATGCAGAGCATTTTCTCATGTGCGTGTTGGCCATGTCTATGTCTTCCTCTGAGATTTCTGTTCATGTCTTTTGCCCATTTCATGATTGGATTGTTTGTTTCTTTGATGTTGAGTTTAATAAGTTCTTTATAGATCTTGGAAACTAGCCCTTTATCTGATAGGTCATTTGCAAATATCTTCTCCCATTCTGTAGGTTGTCTTTTAGTTTTGTTGACTGTATCCTTTGCCGTGCAGAAGCCTTTTATCTTGATGACGTCCCAATAGTTCGTTTTTGCTTTTGTTTCTTTTGCTTTCCTGGACGTATTTTGCAAGAAGTTACTGTGGCCGAGTTCAAAAAGGGTGTTCCCTGTGTTCTCCTCTAGGATTTTGATGGAATCTTGTCTCACATTTAGATCTTTCATCTATTTGAGTTTATCTTTGTGTATGGTGAAAGAGAGTGGTCTAGTTTCATTCTTCCGCATGTGGATGTCCAATTTTCCCAGCACCATTTATTGAAGAGAATGTCTTTCTTCCAATGGATAGTCTTTCCTCCTTTATCGAATATTAGTTGACCATAAAGTTCAGGGTCCACTTCTGGGTTCTCTATTCTGTTCCATTGATCTATGTGTCTGTTTTTGTGCCAGTACCACACTGTCTTGATGACCACAGCTTTGTAGGACAACCTGAAATCTGGCATTGTGATGCCCCCAGATATGGTTTTCTTTTTTAAAATTCCCCTGTCTATTCGGGGTCTTTTCTGATTCCACACAAATCTTAAAATAATTTGTTCTAACTCTCTGAAGAAAGTCCATGGTATTTTGATAGGGATTGCATTAAATGTGTATATTGCCCTGGGTAATATTGACATTTTCACAATATTAATTCTGCCAATCCATGAACATGGAACATTTACTGCTTTGTAACTTATGTTCTAATGTGTGCGAAACGAATATTTACCTATTAGTCTTCAGAATATTCTTCTTTGTTTTCTTGCATATTTTTCCTTTTTAATTGAAATTGTGTTAAATTTAGAAAGTCGTTGCGAGCAGATTGTCATATTTACAAATAGGTTGTCTTCCCATTCAAGAAGAGATCCATAGTGGGCCATTTCACAAATAACACCCGAATCTTAAATATTCTGTCAGTATCGCTGAAAACTCACAACTGTCCCTAATATATTTTGTCTTTAATAAGAGGGGCCAATTCTCTCTGTAACATTCAGTAGCTGTGAAAGCAGACTGATACATACCCAAGGATGTCCATATCTTATTCCCAAGAATTTGTAATATGCTATGTTACATGGTAAAGGAAAATTAAGGTAGAAGATTCAATTAAGGTTGTTAATGAGCTGATTTTAAAATAGGGAGATGATCTGGTTTATCAGCCTGGGCCCAATGTAAGCACAGGGGTCCTTAAAAGTAAAAGAAGAAGGCAGAATAGATCAGAGTGATGAGATGCGAAAAGGACTCAAATGGCCATTGCTGGCTTTGAAGATGGAGAAAAGGGATCAGGAGTCAAAGAATGTAGGCTGGAAACAACAAGGAAACATAGTAGTCCCCAGAGCCTCCACAAGAGAACACGGCACGGAAACCTTGATTTTAGCCTCGTGAGACTCATACTGGACTTCTTTTTTTAAATTTTTTTTTTTTATGATAGTCACACAGAGAGAAAGAGAGAGAGGCAGAGACACAGGCAGAGGGAGAAGCAGACTCCATGCACCAGGAGCCCGATGTGGGATTCGATCCCGGGTCTCCAGGATCGCGCCCTGGGCCAAATGCAGGCGCCAAACCGCTGCGCCACCCAGGGATCCCCTCATACTGGACTTCTAACCTGAAGAACCGTATGATAATAAATATGTGTTCTTTTTTAAAAAATATTTTATTTATTTGTTCATGAGACACCCGGAGAGAGAGGCAGAGACATAGGCAGAGAGAGAAGCAGACTCCATGCAGGAAGCCCAATGCAGGACTCCATCCCAGAATCCTGGGATCACTAGCTGAACCAAAGGCAGACGCTCAACTACTGAGCCACCCAGGCATCCCTGAATATGTGTTCTAAGCCACTGTATGTGAGAATACATTACAGCAGCCATAGGAATCTGAAACATCAGCTAAGTGAGAGCTGTGCAATGGAGTCTCCTTACACTGAACCTAGTGCTGTCTGCCCTTAGCCTTCTTTCCTTGAGGCCAGTTAAAAATAGCAGGCCTGGCCCTGGCCTCTACCTTTTCTGGCTCCCAGAACATAGGAGACATCTTTCTAGAAGTCAGTTGCTTCTGCTTGGTACATACTGTACCACTTTGTTAGTCCTGCCTGCCCACTTTTGTACTTCTGCCTTCATACCTAAAACAATTGGGAACCTGTGGGGTTCCTACTCATAAATGGGGGAAAGGGCACGGGGAAGTTTGAAATCATACCCCCATTATAGCCTTGCCTCAGGTCAATCAGATATAAAATTTTCACATCATCCCAAGACTTTCTCACACATATATTGTTCCCTTCAAGTCCAGAAAAGATTTCCTGGCATCACTAGGTACTTATTTTCAAGTATGTGATAAGCCAGCTCTTAGGATGAAAAGCCAAGAGTCCATCCAGCTCATGGCAGACGGAATCTGGAATTTCTACATCAAACCTATTGTGCCTTTGACAATTAAAAATCTTTAATACTAGAATGCTCTTTCAAAGTATAAAGTAAACTTTTATTTTATTTCATATATAAAAATGTATTAAAACACCGATCATGAACTACATTTTGCTGGGATTGCATAAAATGGAACCAGTCTAAGGGGCTTATCAGAGAGGAAATAAAATTTCCTTTTTCTGGGGCACATTGGTAGAGATAGTACTGTTATAAACCATTCCCTCTTGGTAGCTTTCATTTATTGAGCCTTCACTCTGTGCCAAGTGATGTGCTGGATAATTTAAATGGATGATCTTACTTGATCATCACATTAACACTAAAAGTTAGGTACTGTTATCCTTATTTAAAGATGAGGAACTTGTTGCCCACAGTCATAAAGTGAATAAAAACTAGGATTCAAAGTCATGTTTGTCCAACTCCAAAGCCCTTGCCCTGTCAAGTTTAATATAGTGTTAAAGCACTGGGATGCTAGTAGTTCTGGCTTCCAATTCTAACTCTTCCAATTGTTTGTTCCAAGTATTTGTCTCTGGGAAATTACCTAATGTCTCTTTCTTTAGCATCTTTCTCTATAAGACTGGAAGAATAGAGAACTGATGAGAGGAATAAATAATAATGATATAACTTATGTACCTAGTATAACCCGTAGCTGCAGAGTAAGCACTCATAAAATGTTCACTTTTATTACTCTATACTGTCTCCTCTCATCACATCATAACCTGTCATGTCACCTTTCATATGTAGCACAACTGAAAGGTCTAGAAGTCAGGTGGTCTGAGTTCTTGTCACAGCTCTTTTACTATCTCTGTAATTGAACAAGCCATTTAACCTTTTCTTAAGATTTTATTTGAGAGAGAGAGTGAGAGCAGACAGAAATAGCAAAAAAGATGGTGAGAGAGAGCACAAGCGGGGAGGAGAGGGAGAAGCAGGCTCCCCACTAAGCAGGAAGCCCAACTTGGGGCTTGATCCCAGGACTCTGGGATCATGACCTGAGCCCAAAGCAGACACTTAGCTGACTGAGCCACCCAGGTGCCCCACCACTTAACCTTCTGTATCTATGTTATTTCATATAAAATTATGACAGCAAAACCCGATATAAAGAGATAAATGTGTTATTCAGACATAATGAATCATTCCATCTATTACTTTCTAGAGATCAGAATATCATATTCATATTTCTACTCCCTTTCCAAGACCAACCCTTCCCATTCTTATTCCTCCCCCTAAAGAAAGAGAGAGGAAATCAGATGAGGTGAATAACATGGAGAAGAATTAAAAAGTTGGTAGAATGGATATTTGATGATAATAAAGAATTTGTAATATTTCGGCTGTGATAATGATACTATGGTTCTGTTTCTAAAAAGAGACTGTCTTGTAGCAATACATATTGAAATATTTAGCGATAAAATAATGTCTGGATTTGCTTCAAAATAATCCAGCGGGGGGAAGGTAGGAGTGTTGGATAATGGGTGAGGGCATTGATGTAATAAGACTGGCTAGGTGGCAGCCTGGGTAGCTCAGCGGTTTAGCGCCTCCTTCAGCCCAGGACGTGATCCTGGAGTCCTGGGATCAAGTCCCACGTCAGGTTCCCTGCATGGAACCTGCTTCTCCCTCTGCCTGTGTCTCTGCCTCTCTCTCTCTCTCTCTCTCATGAATAAACAAAATCTTTTTAAAGAAAAGACTGGCTATAAATGACAGTTGCTGAAACTGGGTAATGGGTGAACGGGGTTCCTCTTATGATTCTCCCTACTTTTATATGTGTTTGATATTTTCCATAATAAAACTTTAAAAATTATCAAGGGTTGCAAACTCAAATGCCTCCAGAGCCAGGCAGGTAACATACATGAGGGAAGCAAACCCAATGGGGACCATGAAGAACCAAAAAAGAATATGTCTCATCCACAAGGGGTGGCCCTACTCAGCTCCATCTGACTGTTGCTGGGTGGAAATGTGGGGCTGGGCTGCCAGATTTTCCAGTTTTTCAAGAGAAGCCAAAAATTAAAAAAAATTTATATGAAATCTTCCAATCCTTAAAAGTTGGCAACTAATTCAAATATGTTTTATCAACACTGTGGTGGCCAATTAAAACAAGTCTGAGGACCAGATTCAGCCTGCAACTGCCAATTTGTAACCTCTGCCTAAAAGGCTAATTTTAGGCAATTTTCACAACTCAGAAGCACTAGAAAGCAATGGAAAGCCCTTCCAAAATCGACAGAATTAGAATGCCATCATTCTGCCCTGATCTGCCTCAGTATAAGTCCTGCTTCCATGTATGCTTTGTTCTTTACCCTCCATCCATACCTGAGGTTCTCTAACTTTATCCTTTACTCTTATTACCTAGTTCTGACCTCAAATCGGTGACCACCGAGGACCAAGACATCATGAGTTTCCAAGACAAGAGGCCTAACAATAATAAATGAAGCTTTAGAAGCCATCTAACCTGGCCCTGCCTTCTGACACATTTTGCTGCAGTTCTCCATGATAAACAGGTAATTTAGGAGAGTCTTAAGAAACATTATGCCCAAAGCGACAAGGAAATAGGCTGGGAAGGACAGGGCACCCTATGAAGGAGCAGGTCTTGTTTTGTCCTTTACTTAAAAAAAAATATTTATTTATTCATGAGGGACACAGACAGAGGGGGAGAGACATATGTAGAGGGAGAAGCTCCCCTTCGGGGAGCCTGATGCAGGGCTCCATCCCAGGACTCCAGAATCAGGATCTGAGCCAAAGTTAGAGGCTTAACCACTGAGCCACCCAAGCGTCCCTTGTGTTATCCTTTATTTATTTTTGTGTGTGTGTGTTATCCTTCAAACTCAAAGTAACCCCTCCTGACTGACAGTCCAAAGGGCAGGCATTTAGTGTGCATTTCATAGTCATGGGGTGTCGGGCAAGAGTGGATATGTTCTGAGACATCCACTCTCCATCATTCACTCCTTTTTCTGTGACTACAAGCTTATGGGATGTCTGGCAGGGTGATCAGTGTAGTTTTTTCCTCTGAGAGGTCGGGGCAGGCTTCCTTGGGAAGTGATGTTTTAAGCTGAGGCAAGAAGGATGACTTAGCAATCAGAGAAGGACAAACATTATATGGTCTCATTCATTTGGGGAATATAAAAAATAGTGAAAGGGAATAGAAGGGAAGGGAGAGGAAAGGGGTAGGAAATATCAGAAAGGGAGACAGAACATGAAGACTCCTAACTCTGGGAAATGAACTAGGGGTGGTGGAAGGGGAGGAGGGTGGGGGGTGGGGGTGAATGAGGGGGGCACTTGACTGGATGAGCACTGGGTGTTATTCTGTATGATGGCAAATTGAACACCAATAAAAAATAAATTTATTATTAAGACAAAAGAAGGATGACTTAAGAGTTAACTAGATGAAGAATGGATGGAAAAGCATTTCAGGCACAGAGGACAGTGGGGAAAAGCCCCAAGATAGGAAAGCAGTTGGCATTCTTGAAGAATGACAGAAAGCCAGTCCACCTGCAGAAAGGAGGAAAGTGGCTCGAGATATGGCTAAGGTATCAGGCAAAAGCCAGATTGTGCAGAGCCTTGTCAGGCCTGTTATGGAGAGCCCAGAGTTCAATGACTCCATACTGGACACTATGGAGGCTACAGACACAATGCAGACTTCGTCTCTGCCCTCCAGTAGCAGACAGATATCAAGCAAGATATAAGGCAAGTGCTACCAAAATTGCCAAAGAATATTATTGGAAGATGCTGAGGAAGAAGTGATTACTTTGAATGGAGGGATTGGGGGAGGCTTCAGAGTAGAGGGGACAGTTGCTTGCACCTTGGAGGATAAATGGGATTTCAACTGACAAAGACAAAGACGGTAAAGAATTACTGGCAGTGGGAGCAGCCTGCACAAAGGAACAGAGGCAGGACAGTTCAGAGCATCTTTGGGAAGGAAGGAGGGAACAGTATTTGAGAAATAACACTCTCATACAATACAATTTTGGGGAGGCCTTGAATACCTATCAAAGTAGTTTTGTCTTCATTCTGTTAATAATGTAGAGTTCCTGAAGGCTTTTTTTTTAAGATTTTATTTATTCATGACAGACACAGAGAGAGAGGCAGAGACATAGGCAGAGAAACAGGCTCCCTGCAGGGAGCCCAATGCGGGACTCAATCCCAGGACCCCGGGATCATGGCCTGAGCCAAAGGCAGACACTTGACCACCAAGCCACCCAGGTGTCCCTACTGAAGCCTTTTGATTAGAGGAGGCCTATGTTCTAGGAAACTCTCTCTGGCAACAGTGTGGTTATGGAGGGAAGCCACAGCCTCAGAGCTTTCATAGCAATGTAACAATGTCTAAACACAGCTAGCAATAAGGAATGAAAACTACCCAAAAGAGGTCTAGATCTAATGACATCTTGGGGGAAAAGAATACTTTTTGTGACTGTTTGCGGTAGTCCAGTTTGGGGAAGTGGAGGGAGGTGGTTTCCAAATAATGAAGTATAGTGACAGAACACAGTCTGTTCAGTACAAGTGACAGAAATTTGGGGACTGAAGGGGGACAGGGAGACTGAAGAGAGAATGAGAGTCTTATTTTACCCCGTGTCACAGAAAAGAATCATCTGCCTGACTTTTCACATGGACATATGCCCTGGCTACGCGATGGAGTTAGATGATCTCAGAGAGGCCTCTCCCAACTCTTGGAATGTGAAGTGGGCAATTAGTCCTGTGATATCAGAGTATAGCAAATGCTGGAAAAAAAATGGGTAACTGAAGTCAGGCTCTTCCAATAATTGAGTTGAGCCAACACAGCCCTTCTGGAGAAGGGAAGACAGTTGATAGTGAGGAAACCAGCTCCCAAAGGAACCAAAGATAGGAGTATCCTACCCAACATACTTGAGAGGAACCCACAAGCTCACATGTGGCCAGCAGAAGGACTGGAGGGCTCCTCCCACCAGAAACACAACTCCGTTCTCCCAGTTGTCCAGAACAGTCTCCTGGCCTGCCTGCCTGAGGCCCCTGACGCAAGTCTTGGGCCCTGGAGAGCAGATGCTGTCTTGTTATGTACAGGAGGACTATTTTTTTTTTAAATCTTAGAGTTTCTATTTTTTTCTAGTAGTCCCCATCCCCTATCCCTCTGTTTTTGAAAGGCAAAGGCCAATCAATCCCCATGTGCAGCATGGTACCAGGCTTTCGGGCCTGGCCTCTTGTTCTTCCCACCTTTGTGATGGTCAGTGAGTCATGGGAAGCCCACTCCCCACCCCCAGCTGTGCCAGTGCTCTCCGGGCCCAGCTCCCAGTCAGTGGTGGCCACGATGCGGTACAGGGCATCCTTTTGGCAATTTCTTGTTGGTACTGGCAGATATCCAGCCAACATGTACCTATTTAGTGTCAGATTCTTATTTTTTCAAAGTATTTTATTCATTTTTATCTTTATGAGAGGTACAGAAAGGAAGAGACATAGGCAGAGGGAGAAGCAGACTTTCCACGGGAAGCCTGATGTGGGACTCGATCCTAGAACCCTGGGATCATGCCCTGAGCCAAAGGCAGATGCTCAACCACTAAGCCACCCAGGTGCCCCTGGTTATTATTTTCATTCGTGCTCATTCATATTATTTTCATGCAGCCTTAACACATGAAATCCACCTGTTGGTTTGTACAGGACAAGCCCATCTACAAATGGCTGACTTGGTTCTGCCCAAAGGAAGACAGAAAGACACTTAAGGCCCCCAAATCTATTAGAGCTAGTAATTCTAATGTGAGATATGAAGAATAAACACACTTCAGCTTAAACAGTAACTAAATTCTACTTTTCTCTGTCTAGCAAGGTGATCAAAGCAAGTTTATAAAGCTTTAATGCAAAAAATAATAATAAAGCTTTAATGCCTCACAAGTGTACTATAACTATAATGGGCTCATTAGAAACTACAAATACCCACCATTTGCTTCGATGTGGATGGAACTGGAGGGTATTATGCTGAGTGAAATAAGTCAATCAGAGAAGGACAAACATTATATGGTCTCATTCATTTGGGGAATATAAAAAATAGTGAAAGGGAATAAAGAGGAAAGGAGAAAAAAATGAGTGGGAAATATCAGAAAGGGAGACAGAACATGAAAGACTCCTAACTCTGGGAAACGAACTAGGGGTGGTGGAAGGGGAGGTGGGCGGGGGGTGGGGGTGACAGGGTGACGGGCACTGAGGGGGGCACTTGATGGGATGAGCACTGGGTGTTATTCTATATGTTGGCAAATTGAACACCAATAAAAAATAAATTTATAAAAAAAACTATAATGGGCTCATTATTTTATTTATCCTGCTTCTTAAAAATCAGAAGTAATTTTATGTTCCCTTTACTAATAGGACTCTTTCTGAGTATATTGACATTTAAGTTGGTTTGGAATGGTCCTGAAATATTCTCCACCCTGGACTGATATGGAAATGTATACAACATACACATAAACATGACATACTTAAATATATATAAATACACATGCATGAACACATATCTACATGTAATATACATGTGTGTACATATGCACACAGTCTACAAAACATATAGGCAGATAGATCTAAATGTAGATATTCATAAACATGTAAACATACAGATTTGTATACACGAAGACATATGCACCTAAAACCAATACTGTGATGAATGATGATTGTATAGGAAGAATTAGCAAATGTATTTATCTTCTAGTTTGTGTTGACAAATAAACCTTTTCTCTATGATAAAAATTTGCTACATGTCATTAATGATAATAATGAATCCATTTTGGATTTTTCAGGTCTTCTTGAATTTCACAAGTCAAATTCAGGTCAAAATGTATTAAAGCAGGCATTGGTGGTATAGTGGTAAGTATAGCTGCCTTTTTAAAAATTTTTATTTATTTATTCATGAGAGACACAGAGAGAGAGAGAGAGGCAGAGACACAGGCAGAGGGAGAAGCAGGCTCCATGCAGGGAGCCTGAGGTGGGACTTGATCCCAGGTCTCCAGGATCACGCCCTGGGCTGAAGGCGGTGCTAAACCACTGAACCACCCAGGCTGCCCATATAGCTGCCTTTCAAAATGTATTAAGATCAATGTTCAAATAATTTAATAAATATTTTTCTTTTGGAATTAGTCAAAGGCTAATTAATGTTTTAAAATATTTTTTCTATTGTGACATTATCCAACATAATATTTAATTCAGTTGAAAAAAAAAAGAACCTTGCCCTTTCAGTCCCAAATGTATGAACTGATTTAAATATAAAAATATAATAGTTCCTGATAAGAAAGTTAGTTGCTCTCTTTATTTTTTTAAAGATTTATTTATTTTAGAGAGAGCAGGAGGAGGGGCAGAGAGGGAGATAATCCCCCAGCAAACTCCCTGCTTATCATGGAGCTGGCCACGGGACTCAATTCCAGGACCCTGAGATCATGACTCACACCAAATCAAGAGTTGTATGCCCAACCAACTGAGCCACCCAGGTGCCCCTTGCTCTCTTTAAATATGGGGAGTGGTATGAGTGTGTATATGGGTAGTAGATGGAAGGGCTGTATTCAGAAGGTGTTAGGTTATTTATTGGATCCATTATCTATATGCTATATTTCCCTCAAAGTGGAATACACCATGAATGAATTGCTCTCTAATCTTTATGCTATAATGCAACAGTTGTAAAAATAATGGCAAATATATTTTCACCAGATTAAGCAAAGGAGATGAGGGATACCTCATAAAATCTGTATGTGCATCATCAACTTGCTTTAAGTACTACTCGCTTGAAACAGGGTTTCCTAAATGCAAGCTTTTTTTATTGTGCATGATGTTTTAAAATAATGCTGGATTTAACCAAATAGGTTTCAAAATTGTTTGTATCTTTTCCTACCACAGATGATCATGACTTATGACTTTCTTACAGAATTATTTCTACATAACTTAAAAATCATACTCTATCATCAAAAGTTAGAAAATACAGATAACCAAATGTAGACTATAAAAATTAAAATAACAATACATCCTACAACCAAGAGATAGTGACTATGAACATTTTGGTGTATATTATTCCAGTCATATATATATATATGTATATACATAAGCACATATATAATTTTTAACAAAATTAAGTCATATTATAAGTTCTGTTTTGTAAAATCATTTTTTCTTAATATATCTTGAATATACACATTTGGTGACAATAAAAATGCATTTAAATAATTATAATTTTTTTTTAATTTTATTTTTTTTATTGGTGTTCAATTTACTAACATACAGAATAACACCCAGTGCCCGTCACCCTTTCACTCCCACCCCCCGCCCTCCTCCCCTTCTACCACCCCTAGTTCGTTTCCCAGAGTTAGCAGTCTTTACGTTCTGTCTCCCTTTCTGATATTTCCCACACATTTCTTTTACCTTCCCTTATTTTCCCTTTCACTATTTAAATAATTATAATTTTAATGGCCTTGGGATGCCTGGGTGGCTAAGTGGTTGGGCATCTGCCTTCAGCTCAGGTGTGATCCTGGGGTCCTGGGATCAAGTCCCACATCGGGTTCCCTGTGTGGAGCCTGCTTCTCCCTCTGTCTGTGTCTCTGCCTCTCTCTCTCTCTGTGTCTTTCATGAATAAATAAATAAAATCTTTAAAAAAATAAATTAAAATAATGGCCTCAAAGAATTCTAGATATGCATTGCCATAACTTATTTAACCAATATCTTATTGTTGGACATTTCAGTATCCCCAGTTATCTTCATCATAATTAACACTGTGATGAACATCTTTATATTACATTGAAACACGTATAATTGCCATTGTTATGGGTCAAAATGGTCAAATACAGGCAATTTGATATTATTCAACATAATACATACAATACAATGGGTCCATGCCAAACTCTATTTCATTTGATAAATCTCTAGAAATAGAATTACTGGATCAAAACATATGCCCATGTCAAGAGCTTGAAACATATTACTAGATTCAGAATTGACCATTATTACTTTCTTAATATTATTTACTTACTTATTCATGAGAGACAGAGAGAGGTAGAGACATGGGAAAAGGGAGAAGCAGCTTCCCTGTGGAGAACCCAATGTGGGACTTGATCCCAGGACCCCGAGATCCCGACCTGAACCAAAGGCAGACGCTCAACCACTCAGCCACCCAGGCATCCCGGTCCTTATTACTTTTTATTTCTGAAGCATCTCTTCTTTGTTATCCTGAGAGGCTCTTCATGGTATTGTAGAGAGACATACAGACTAGTGTAAGATATATTCATCTAACATTTGAACAATAGCTTACTATGACAAAAACAAAGTGTATATGTTTTATAAAGTAAAAATAAGCTTTCATGAAAAGCTTTCAAGTCTTATACACTTATTTCAAAACAATACCATTTTCATCAAAATCTTATTGCAATCAAAGGGTTTGTGTTGCTCTGAAATCCACTCATGTAAATCCACTCTTACATGAAATCCACTCTTACAGGGTATTTACATTCTTTATTGGAAGTATCAGCTAAAAATCTCAATTGAATTATTACAATGAGAAATACTGCAGTCAGTCAAGTTGTCCTAAGGACTGTATAGCAGGTAGCTTCCACCTGTTTTTATTTTTTGAAAACTGGCGTTGTACTGAAGGATATGTCTTGAGAACATGATTCTTTTTAAAAAATATATTTATTCATGAGAGACACAGAGAGGCAGAGACATAGGCAGAAAGAGAAGCAGGCTCCCTGCAGGGAGCCTAATGCGGGACTCGATTCCAGGACCCCAGGATCATGCCTTGAGCCGAAGGCAGATGCTCAACCCTGAGCTACCCAGGTGTCCCCATGATTCTTTATAAAATAAAAATTTTACATCTCCAGCCAGATGTTGCAGAAAATCCAAGTGTAGGAAAATAATGTCTAACTAAAAAATTTTAAAGGAGCATAAATCCTTATGCAATCTTTAAAAGGAAAGATAAAGGATGTCAAGTTATCTAAGTGTTGTTTTCAGGTATCTGTATTGAATATCACAGTAGGATAACAGTAATGGCCAGTTGTTCCAATTTTTGAATTAGCCCTAGGATATGAATAAATATGAATAAGAAGAAAAGGAGGAAAGTCTAGGGAAGTGTAGTAGATTAAATTATTGACACAAACTCTTCACCTTGCATCCATGTCCTTTGCTATGTGATTTTGCAGTTCCTCTGAGTAAAGGCCGAGTGTACTTCCATACCTCTTGACTTTGGGCAATATGACTTGCTTTGGCCGGTGGAATATAGAAGTGATAGTGTGCCAGTTTAGAGCCTAGACTTTAAAAAGTAATGTATGTGTGTGTGTGTGTGTGTGTGTGTATACACTTTTTATTGAGATATAATGCACATGATGTACACTTCACCCATGTAAAGTATACAATTCAATTAATTTAATGGTGTTTGGAAAACAGTTGTGTAATGATCATCATAATCAATTTTAGGATATTTTCAACACGCCAGAAAAAAAATCTTGTATTCTTTAGCAGTCACTAAATAAAATCATTTAAAAAAAATATTTTCTCCCAATCCCTGATACTAACACAGGTGGTTCCTAGACTCCATTGGATAAATAAATACTGCAGTAAGGATTATAAGAAATCATGAGTATGGCAACCTAATTTTGCTGGAAGGGCATTGGATGACGATGCTGTCTCCTAGTGCTTCAGCTTTAGGGTCATTTGTTTACAACATCCTGGGCCACAAAAACAGACTCTTCCTCAAACTTTCCCTGCCTCTGCCTCCAAGACAACACTCTATCCTAGGCTTTCTCCCTTTTCTCTGGCTGCCCACTTGACAGTTTTGATAAGGACTGCTTCTCTATTGAGACCTGTGAAATTCCCAGAAAAAAAAATTCCCAGAGGAAGAGACATTTTGTGAAACACTCCCTGCCGAATCCATATTTGCTTCTGCTTCTCCACCTTCTTGGCCTGTAACTTCTCTCCTCAACTTCTTAAGAAGTCTGACAGAGTGGCACCTGCTGTTGGTATCATCTTTTTTTAATTTTCCAGCATTTTTATTTTTTATATTATTTCTACCTGTGTAGAAAACCATAAACCAATTAACACCATTTAAGTCGAAAGCAATTGTATGCGGTGAAAAGATACACTGGTAAATTGTCCTAAATTACAACTGTTTCTACCTGCATTAATTTGCTTTGTACACGCAAAGTGCAGTTGAAAGAGCAGCATGATGTCTGACAAGCTCTGAAAAGTGGCAATTGCTGAAAGTGATTTAAATTGAGCACTATTATTATTTACAGATTTATTCTGTTTAGATTCAATAAAAAGGAAAGGCCTGAAAGCTTTAAGCTGATGCTAATCACCTTTGGTTTGGTAATTCCTTGTAGTTAAGTTATATATTTTTCCCTTTGTATCAGTCATTGCACCTTTTTGGGTAACAAAATATTTAAATGATCTTTAAATCTTTCACAATTTCTCTGTTCTTTCCCATCTCTTTCATCAAATTTAGCTTCCATACATTTGTCATGATAGGAAACTTTGGAGAGAGCTGATTACAAACTCAAGGAGGGAAACACAGCTAACAGAAACAGATCTCAAGAACAAAACAGGGCTGGTACCTAAGGTAATTTTATTATGCCCTATTGACATCCTTTACTATCAACATATATCTTAGAATGAATATTTGTCTTGGAAGGACACTTAAGGACCATCTGGTTCAATAGCCCCTTTTCAGATAGGAAAATTAAAACCAAAGAGGGAAGTGAGTTCCCCAGGTCCCAAAGATTCAAGCATTACCTTTCTTCTTCCCTCTCTTCTTCTTTACCACTGGCCTTCACTTGTCTCTGGACCAGCCTGGACTCTTAAGGTTAGTCATTTAAGTGATGTTATGTCTAGAACCCAGGAGCCCCAACCTATTTGACCAGCTTTATCAGTCCATAAAACTGGGGAACCCCACTTGTTTGCATTTACTGAATCATACTTGGCTCATTCTCTAGGACTTGCACAAACCTATTGCCTAATCTAGTAATTCTACTTCAGTAGTAGTATCCAAATTAAACCCATTCCTTCCTAATTCCTACTGCCAGCAATCAAGTTCAGGTGATCATTGCCTCTCCCCTGAATTATTGCCACAAACCGCCTAACTCAGAAACTACAGTTTCTCTGGCTCCGATCTCATCTCCACTCCAACCCCAGCTCCACTTCATATAGCTGGAAGGCAAACATTTTATGACATCTTTCCTTGAAACCTGTTACTGTCTCCCTAGAATGAACAACAAGAAATCCCAACTCCTTGGCTTGGTATTCAAGGCCTGTCAAAATTGGTCTTCACTTAATTATCCAGCCTCTTTTACTCTCCTTGCTGTTATATTCTCCAAACTAAACTACTAGCCTGTTTCCAAATGTGCCCATGTTTTCTCTTTTCTCACCTTCACTACTAATCTTCCAAAGGACCAGGTTAAATGTTCCCCCTGACATAGAGCACACTAGAAAGTCTTCATTCTCTTTCAAAGCATTTGATTACAGTATGTTTTTAGAAAGAAATATTTGATTCTTTTTTTTTATGATAGTCACAGAGAGAGAGAGAGGCAGAGACATAGGCAGAGGGAGAAGCAGGCTCCATGCACCGGGAGCCTGACGTGGGATTCGATCCCGGGTCTCCAGGATCGCGCCCTGGGCCAAAGGCAGGTGCTAAACCACTGTGCCACCCAGGGATCCCGAAATATTTGATTCTTATATCCTTCCTACTCAAACTACATGCTTCCTGACAGTGTGAAACTTCTGCTTAATCTCTGGTTCAAGAAAAGTCATGGTTTAGCATGCAGCCACTGGAGCAGATCCATGCAATGAAAATATGTGAACCACATATGTGATCTTTAATTCTCTAGGAGCCATATTTTAAAAATAAAAAACACAGGTAAAATTAATTATAATCATATATTTTAATTCATATAAAATATTAGCATTTCAACATGTAGCAATATAGACATATTATTGAGATATTTTATATTCTTCTTTCATACTACGTCTTTGAAACCAGGTATGTATTTTAAATTTACAGCACCTCTCAATTTGGACTAGGTACATTTCATTTCCAGTGCTCAATAGCCCCATATGGCTAGTAGCTATTACATTGAACCGTGAAATTCTGATGTCTTGTTTCCAGGGTTCAAATTCCAGCTCTTTGGCTTATAACCGTGTGATCTGGGCTAAATGCTTAACCCCTCTGTGCCTCAGTGTCAGTATCTGTAAAATGGAAACAATAAAATTACCTACCTCATAGGATTGAAATGAAGATTAAATGAGAAAATGTAAGTAGAGAGCTTAGCACACAAGTGTCATTATTACTATCATCATTTTTGTAGTACTGCAGGGTCCAGAGAGCATCAGTGGTTGCCAACTAATATGTATTTCTTGAATTTAACTGAATTCTGCTCAGAGTTCCTCAAATAGAAAGGGGATTAAAGAGTAATGCTTAGGGCAGCCCTGGTGGCTCAGCGGTTTAGCGCCGCCTTTAGCCCAGGGCCTGATCCTGGAGACCCGGAATCAAGTCCCAGGTCAGGTTCCCTGCATGGAGCCTGCTTCTCCCTCTGCCTGTGCCTCTGCCTTTCCGTCTGTGTGTGTGTGTGTGTCTTATGAATAAATTTTAAAAAATAAAAAAGAAGTAATGCTTAAAAAAATTAGCCTGAATATATGAGGTGTATTAAAGTACAAAATCACAATGAAATATATTTGTCATTTTAATGTATTTATTTTCGGCCTCTCAAATGCTCTACATGTCTCTCTGGCCCCAGGGAAAAGAACCTGCTATCACTCAGATTACTGCTTATCAACCTTGGCTGCATATTAGAATCACCTGAGGAGTATTAAAATCTGTTACCTGGGTCCACTCCCCAGTGATTCTGATTTCATTGCTCTTGGGTTGGGCTGGGCCATTGTTAATTTTGAAACTTCCAGGTGATGTGCAGCCATGATAACTCAGATTACCTTACTTTGAACCCTTTTCTCAGAGTGTTCCCCAGACCACTTGTATCAGAAATATTGGAGGCACTTGTTTAAAAGGCAGATTCTGAGGCTCTATTGCAAGCATCAATCAACGATATCTGGGAGTACGAGCCATCAGACTACCTTTATAACAAGTTTCTCCCATGATTTTGCCTTTCTGGTATTCTTGCCACCTGTCCCCAGACACACAGCTCTCCAGCTACTGTGTCATATAACAATAGTCTTCCAACTACATATGCTCAGAGAGTGGCCTATTGTCCTTGGTCTCTAGACACAAAATACCTCTTTTCTGTTCAGTGGGGTATTCTTGCCTGCACTCAACCCCCTTCCTTCCAAACACGATGGAATTCTAAATTCACTGCTCTGACCCGTCTGAGGCCTGGTTCTCCCATATTCCCCATCTCATAGCAACAGGAGGGCTGACATCTGTTAGAGATGGGGGACATGAAATCAGGGAAGGCTTCACAGAGATGGCTGCATTTGAAATGGACAGGATTTCCTCAGTCAGAGACGACAGAAAGAGACAAGAGTTTCAGCAAAGATGTGACTTCCTGTGAGAGATTCAAAGCATAGAATTTGAGGATGAGAGGGTCATAGGTTCACACTCTAGTCCTGCCCTTTTTAGACCTGACCCCAGCACGCTTCTAGTCTTTTCTGCTCTATAACACTACTTTAGTTGCTACAGCTACTCAGGTACATACCTATGCTCCTTTATCCCCAAGCAGGAAAAGCCCCTGTAAGACTGACAACCATCCCTGCATACATATCTCCCCCTTCTACATATGTGCCATTGTCTAGTGACAGCCATTTTGTCTTACTTTCCTCCCTGTCAGGGCAGGACTTTCAGTGCTCTTTCTCAAATATGGTTGCCAAGTTGTTGAAATCATTGCTCTGCTCTGACCAGTGAGTGTCCAGTTTGGTGTATTTTGTTACAGATGATGTATCCAGATCCCAGGCCTAATTGCCCCCCAGTTATTCGTCTGACCTTAAATCAGGAGTTCTCGGTGTGATCTGAGGAAGACAAGAATCAGAGTCACTTGGAGTGTTAAAATATAGATTCCTAGCTCCTACCTAGACCTGCTGGATCATAATCTTCAGGCAAGGAGCCTGGGGATTCTGACTTTTTTTTCCTTTTTCTTCTCTCCATTGCTCGTTTGCTTGGGAATGGAAGGAAAGGTAATGAGAACATGAAGGAGTCTATAGAATAAGAAGGCAGTAATGTCAAAGAAAACAGTTGCTTATCTCACTCTTTTTTACTTATTATTCTTCTTTTCCCCCTCAGCCATGAAGGGCAGAGCTTAGGTAGTGGCAGAAGTGTTGCTGGTTGTTCTGGCTCTGCACTCCAGAGCTTACCAACCTGGGCATGGGAAGCCTGGTCCCGTGCCCAGGTTGTATAATCTTAGGATAATTGGGCTAATCGAGTTATAGTACTCTTAAGAGAAAGTAATGGGATGGTATGTTTCCTTTCATAGGACTATATGCTTTATTAACAGGGATTCTAGGAAATAACATTTTTTAAAGATTTTATTTATTTATGAGAGACACAGAGAAAGAGACATAGGCAAAGGGAGAAGCAAGCGCCCCGAGGGGAACCCAATGGAGGACTCAATCCCAGAACTCCGGGATCATGAGCTGAGCCAAAAGCAGACACTCAACCACTGAGCCACCCAGGTGCCCTGATTCTAAGAAATAAATCCTAAATGCAGGAATGGCCCTATGATTGGATTTCAACCCTGCCACAGACTGTTAGAAAGAGAGGGAGCTACTGAAAGGTGGAGATAAAGGCAGAGAAGATAAAGAGAATTGGAGCCATTCTGCTGCCATGTCCTGTTGGCAACTAACTCAAAAAAGGAACTCATTTTCTATGTAGCTCCCTGGAAACAATGCTTTTAGGGAATCACTGGGTGCCACTGGGTAGCATTCTTGTTTAGCCTGAAACCCCTGTCCTAAAGAGTATGTCAGCCCTAGGTAGTGGGTGCCCCTGTAAAATGCATTGTGCATATGATTGTGCCTCCAGGAATCCAGCTGGATTTTGGCAGAGCCACAAGGCTCAGTAGCAAAAGTAGCTGGTGGCTGGCCAGATCTATTAGGGGGGCCTTAGCAGTAGTGTTCCCTTTTCTTGTCTAGGTGAGTATTAAATCTACTGTGAAAAGTTATGGTGTTTGTATGGAAAGGATTTTTTTAGACCTTGACCAAACCATGAACTGCTTTGCCTAAAGAAAGAGTCATCACATTTTAACTTAAAAAGCAATGGTAAAAGGCATCTGTCCTTATTTGTTCAACAGGAATCTGCAAAGCACCTATTTGGTAGGTAGTATTGTGCAGTGCTGTCTCTTTCCCCGAGCATGTCCCTTTGCCAGGAATGCATGGCAGCCTCCTAATCTTGACTTTTAACACAAAACTTACATTTTTCCTCCTTAGGCTTCCCCAGTCCTAAATGACCCATTCACCAGTCACTCTGCATCACATTGCCTGATTTTATCTTCTTCAGAGTGCTTTTGAGTACCTGAAATGGTCCTGTTTCCTTTCTCCCTGTGTTTCTCTGCTTCTCTGCCTCCTTCCTGCCACCCCCCCCAACTCCCTTTCTCCTTCACTCCCTAGAATGTAAGCTCCAGGAAAGAAAGCAGGTCTTGGCTATCTCTCTCATTTCAGTATCTCCAGTGAGTAGCCATTTAAATCATACTTGTTGAATAAATGAGTGAGATAGTTGGAAAATAGAAATCTTTGGCCAAGGTCTTAAAGGACTTGGCCATGGATAAGAAAGGAAATCAGCTTTCCAGGTAAGGAAACTAGAGCAGAAGGATCAGTGCCTGAGTTAATTGATGGTCGGAAGGGAGCAGCCAGCTCATAGCCAAGGGACCAGGTAAGGGAGCAATGAGTGCTGTCATTGGAGGAATGGGAAGCTTTGGAGGGAATATGAAATAGCAGATAGGCTGCAAAGCCACAGTTGCCAGGATGAGAATGTACATGATCCAAAAAGCAGTGAGAAAAAAAACTGGCTACTGAGTAGGAAGAAATGATGAAAACAGTGCTCAACACTTTATCCTAAAAGGACAAACTAGAGCAAAATCCAGTCATGTTCCACAAGCGAACTTTATCTTGAAGTAAAACCCTGTTGGAGAATACAACCTGGAACAGATAAATGCCTTACCCCTCTTATGCTTCTCTTTTCCTTTTTGTAAAACAGGAACTTGAGCAACATTATCAGTAATAATGATACAATAACAATTCTATTGTCAGGCATTAATCCATACAACAGCCTTAGGAGGTAAGTACTAACATTAGCCCCATTTTAAGATGAAGAAATAGAGTTTTGGAGGGGAGATGAAATAATTAGAAACCAAATTGAAACCCAGATCTGATCCAGAGTTCTATTAACCACCATCTGTAACATGGAGATTTTGAAGACAAAAAAAAATCCATTTGTATACTTATTGGGAAAAGATACCACCTTAAAAAGGCAAAAATAATATTAGAATAGGAGTTTTGTGGACACCAAACCCTGAAATGCAAATATTTGTACTCTTCTCTGACAGGAAGCAATCTAAATGATTATGAAATACTGTGTACTCTAAATGTATTATGATGTAGTGTTAGGAGCAAGTACTTTAAGAATTGGGGACACCTCAACTTGAATCACAGCTTGACTATTTCCCAGGGGTATGATCTTGAACAGGTTACTGTGCCCCTCTGAGATTCAGTTACTTCATCTATAAAAAGGGGATAATATGAGTACTGAGGTCATGAAGATATAGTAAAGATTAAGTAAGTGAATTAAGTGCAGTGGAAACCTTCCACTGCAAAGAACAGAAGCACCAGCTTTAGCATAAGATAGACCTGGGTGCACAGCTAGCCCATCAATCTAGTAGCTGTGTGACCTTGGGCAGATTACTTTACCTTTCTGTGTACTGGTTTCCATATGTGTAAAATGGGAAAGATAGTATTTACAACTCACACTTGTAACAAATATGTATTTTTAAGTTATTTATTTATTTATTTCAGAGAGAAGGAGTGCAAGCATGCGAGCAGTGGCGGGTGGAGGGCGGGGGTGACAGCTTGCTGAGGGTGTGAGAAGCAGACAGAGAGGGAGAGAGAAACTCAAGAAGACTGTGCTAAGCATAGAGCCCCATGCAGGGCTTGATCTCATGACGCATGAGATCACGACCTGAAACCATGAGTCAGGTGCTTAACAGATTGTACCATCCAGACACCCCTCAACAAATATGTATTAAATGCCTGTGATATTAGGTGCTCCATTCAGTTTGTCATTTAAAAAATGAATAATCTTTGCCCTTAAGGGGTTTACAACTTTGTAATAGGAGACAACAAACATAAGAATAATATATTATTAGGATTACGATAGGGTCCCCTGGGTGGATCAGTGGTTGAGCGTCTGCCTTTGGCTCAGGTCATGATCCTGGGATTGAGTCCTGCATCAGGCTCTAGGCGAGGAGCCTGCTTCTTCCTCTGCCTGTGTCTCTGCCTCTCTCTCTCTTTCTCTCTCTCTCTCTGTGACTATCATAAATAAATAAATCAATTAATTAATTTAAAAAATAAAATAAAAAAGAAGTATTATGTTACAGTAAGGACCCAAAGAAAGGAGTCTACAACTCTATGTGGAGGAGTTAGGAAAGGCTTCATAGAGAAGATGAGCAAGTTGTGAGAGCTGAATCGGATGTATTCTAGATTCTAGTCAAAGTGAACAATGAGTAAAAGGTTAGAAATGGAAAATGATGCATAGAGATTTAATTTTTATTATAAAGTATAACACATACAGAAAAGTGCACAGGAAGTAAATGTATAGCTCAATGTATTTTCACAAAGTCACTATAAATGTATAACTACCACACAACACAGGTCAAGAAAATATCACATCACCAGCACCCAGGTGCTCCTCCATGCCCTCTCCCTATTACCACTTCCTCCTTCTCCAAAGGCTACCATCACCTTCACTTTTAACAGCAGAGATTACCTTTGCCTGGTTTCAAACTTCACGTAAACAGAACCATACAATGGGTAACTTTTTTTGTATATTTTTTATTGGAGTTCAATTTGCCAACGTACAGTATAACACCCAGTGCTCATCCCATCAAGTGCCCCCTCAGTGCCCGTCACCCAGTCATCCCATACCCCCTCACCTCCCCTTCCACTACTTCTTGTTCGTTTCTGGTTTCTCTATTCTGTTCAACTACAGAACACTTCTGAAAGAAATTGAGGGATATAGGAGCTGAGAAGATGGTGGAGGAGAAGGGGTCCTCAAGTCACCTGGCCCCACCAACTTACCTAGATTACTTTCAAACCATCCTGAAAACCTACGAATTCGACTTGAGATTTAAAGAGAGAACAGCTGAAAAAAATAAAATAAAATAAAATAAAGAGAGAACAGCTGGAACGCTACAAAGAGGAGGGTTTCGGTTCTAACAAGGTAGGAAGGCGGGCGGGCGGGGGGGGGGGGCGGATAAAAAAGAATCCAGTGGGGGAGGAGCCCTGCGAGGAGCCCGGCGAAAGCCTCTGGCACAGGGAAGCTCAGGCCCGGAGAAGCGGGAACTTTATTTTTTTATAATAAATGTATTTTTTATTGGTGTTCACTTTGCCAACATACAGAATAACACCCAGTGCTCATCCTGTCAAGTGCCCCCCTCAGTGCCCGTAGCCATTCACCCCCACCCCCCGCCCTCCTCCCCTTCCACCACCCCTAGTTCGTTTCCCAGAGTTAGGAATCTCTGTCTCCCTTTCTGATATTTCCCACACATTTCTAATCCTCACCGGATTCTTCCCGGACGGAAAAGCGCTTAGCAGAGAAACCGGGCGAAATCGCAGGAGGGGCAGTGGAGCCTCCAGTTTCCTGGGTCACTAACAGGAAGTGCGCCCCAGGGATAAAGCGCACCACAGACTGTGGGCTGATCTCGGTAAAGGGCTGGAGCGCTCAGCGGCGGGTCATCCGGGAGAAGCCAGTCCCTCAGGTGGGGGCTCCGGGCGGAGGGGGCTGTGCCCCGCTGCCTTTGGGAGCCACGGCCCGGGAGCGTGATTCCAGCAGCACAGGCCCCGGATCCCAGGGCGCTGGGCGGACACAGCTGGGGATCCTGCGCTCCCCCTGGGACAGGTGGAGGCGAGGAGGGCACAGGACAGCGAGGACTCTCCTACCACTGGGCGCCCCCAAGCTGTGCAGATCAGCACACCCACGCCGCCCCTGGAGCATCTAGGCCAGTGCGGACTGGGAGCTTGCGTTAGTTACTGCGGGGAGCTAACTCCAAGGCTGGAGACCTGGGCGCCACCAGTGTTGTTCCTTCCTGGTCTCACTGTGTGCCTGGGAGGGGCGGGGCCACCAGGGAACAGAGGCCTCACCCGGTAAACAGCTCCCACGGAGCCCGGCACTCTGCAGGGGGGGCGGGGGGGTGCTCCCCCAGGTGCACACACCTGAGAATCAGCACAGCAGGCCCCGCCCCCGGAAGACCAGCTGGAAGAACAGGGGAAGGGGATCTGTGAGTGGCTCAGCGGTTTAGTGCCTGCCTTCAGCCCAGGGCATGATCATGGAGCACCGGGATCGAGTCCTGCATCATCCTCCCTGCATGGAGCCTGCTTCTCCCTCTGCCTGTGTCTCTGCCTCTCTCTCTCTCTCTCTCTCTCTCTCTTTCTCTCTCTGTGTCTCTCATGAATAAACAAAATCTTTTTAAAATATATAAATAAATAAATAAAAATAAATAAATAAATAAATAAATAAAACGGGAGAAGAGCAAGTTCTTGACCAAGCAGCGCTGGAAAGCTCCAGGGGAAGCCGAGGGATTTACTGTATATAGAACCAGAGGGTACCCCTCCTATTTTTTCTTCCTTTTTTCAGTACAACTCATTTTTTATATCAGACTGTGAAAGAAAATGAGGAAGACACAAAGAAATGGAAAAATATTCCATGCTCATGGCTTGGAAGAAGTAATATTGTGAAAATGTTAATGCTACCCAGGGCAATTTACACATTAAATGCAATCTCTATCAAAATACCATGGACTTTCTTCACAGAGCTGGAACAAATCATCTTAAGATTTGTGTGTAATCAGAAAAGACCCCGAAAAGCTAGGGGAACATTGAAAAAGAAAACCAGAGTCAGGGGCATCACAATGCCGGATTTCAAGTCGTACTACAAAGCTGTGATCACCAAGACAGTGTGGCACTGGCACAAAAACAGACACATAGATCAATGGAACAGAATAGAGAACCCAGAAATGGGCCTTCAACTCTATGGTCAACTAATATTCGACAAAGCGGAAAGACTATCCACTGGAAAGAGGACAGTCTCTTCAACAAATGGGTGCTCTTTTTGTGTCCGATTCTTTGGTTCCACATTGTAAATGTGTGATTGATCCATGTAGTTCACTGCATACTACATGGTATAGTATATACTATTATTTTGTCATTTTTCCATTCTGTTGTTAATGGAGATTTAGACTGTGTTCAGTTGGGGTTGTTGCAAATAATGTGGCTCTGAATATTCTTGCTACACATATGCAAACAAATCTGTTGATATAAACCTACAGGTAAGGTTTCTGTGTCACAGGGCAGGTATATGTTCACCTGTAGTAGATAATGCCAAGCTCTTCTTCAAAGTGTTCACATGAAAATATCCTTTCACAAGCAGTATGCGGGAGTTCCTATTGCTCCACATTCTTCACAAACACTTGGTTTTGCCAGCTTCTTAATTTTACCTCTTTGGAAGAGTATGTGGTAGTAACTTATCGTTTTAATTTACATTTTTCTAATTACAAATGAAATAGAGTACCTTTTAATATGCTCATTGACCATGTGGAGATCCAGTGAAGTACCTGTTCAAGTCTCTTGCTCAATTTCTCATCTTTATCCTAAATTCTGGATTTTGCCATTTATCTATTTCCACATATTAAGGATAGTTTTTTTATTAAATATTTTTATTTATTTATTCATGACAGAGGCAGAGACACAGGCAGAGACAGAAGCAGGCTCCCTGCAGGGAGCCCAATGTGGAACTTGATCCCCAGAATCATGCCCTGAGCCAAAGGCAAACGCTCAACTGCTGAGCCACCCAGATGTCCCAAGGATGTTTTTTTTTTCAAAGATTTTATTTTTAAGTAATCTCTACACCCAGCATGGGGCTTGAACTTACAACTCCTAGATCAAGAATTGCATGCTCCACCAACTGAGCCAGCCAGGTGCCCCAAGGATAGTTATTTAAAGCCTTCATATAGGGATCCCTGGGTGGCTCAGTGGTTTAGCACCTGCCTTTGGTCCAGGGTGTGACCCCTGGGTCCCAGGATCGAGTCCCACATCGGGCTCCCTGCATGGAGCCTGCTTCTCCCTCTGCCTGTGTCTCTGCCTCTCTCTCTGTATGTCTCTCATTAATAAATAAAATCTTTTAAAAAATAAATAAAGCCTTCATATAATTCCATTATATAAAGTACTTGTGGGCCTGTTTCTATTGTCTGTTGCTTTTCTTGGTTTTTGTTCACAATATTTTGTTTTCTTTTATATGTGGTTTTGAATGAGTGGTAAACAATTACAAAAGATAATTTGAGACCTAGCATGAAGTTTCCCTGACAAGAGATCCTTCTTGTATTATCTTAATCCAATTTCAGGGACTGAGATTATTGGAAGCTGGGCTTCAAATCTTGCATAGGTCAGTCTATTTCTAGTTTTCTGTTATTCTGGATGTAGCCTTTTGGATTGCCAACTAAGAGTTTTGGGTGGAGTTGCCAGGCCCTGGACGGCAGTTTTTAATTCCCTTGTCCCTTGAAGCTATTAAAGCACTGCTTGGCTTCTCCGACATTCAGCAGTATCTTCTTCTGGAATCAACAAAAGCCTTATAGGAAAAACTGACCCCAAATGCCAGACTCACCTCTCTGAGTTTCTAATTTTTCTTGACCCTTTAGATCTTGACTTCCGAAATTCTTCATTGCTTTGAAGCAAGAATATTTTACACACACACTTCATAATTTTCCTCAACAGGAGGAATGTTCTAGTTTTCATCATTCCCAGAATAGAAATCCTGCTTAAAACTTTTTTTAAAAAAATTACCTCAAATAGTCCTCATAGTAATGATTTTCTCATCATCACACAGCTTAAAAAAAAAAAAGTAGGAGAGACAAGAGTAACCTGGTCTCTCTGATTCCAGAGTATAAATAACAAAGCAAATGGCAATGTAGTGGCCTGTGTGGTATGTGATTAGAACTGACTAGTTTTATTAGTTTCATTCCATCTCTAAACATTTATTGTTAATTCAAGTATCACAGGAGAAAAGACAAAAATCTCTTTGAGTTACATATTTGAGAAAAAATGCATCAAGATAAGGGTGCTAATATCTATAAATCTCGGAAGAAATAAGTCCAGGTAGCAATTCTACACAGTGGAGAATGCATTTGTCCCACCTTTCCATTCTCATTACCATTACCTTAGTTGAGACTATAATTGTCACTTATTTGTATCTCTCCCTGTAAGTTTTATTCTGCAACAGAAGATAAGGATGACCAGCCTTCCTAAAGCACTAATGACATCACCACTCTGCTTTAAAACCTTCAGACAGGCTCTACTATTTCCCTTGACCCCACATCTCCTCCAACTAACGCCCATTTCTCTGCTCCTCTTCACAGTAATGTGCCTCAAAACAGTTGTCTCTATACTAGCTACCTTCATTTCCTTACTTCCCATTCTCTTATACCTATTCCATCCTAGCTTCTGCTCCTGAATATTAAAAAAAATTCTGCTTATTTTTAGGTCACCAGTGATCTCCATGTTGCCAAATTTAATGTACTATCTTCCTCCCTCATCTTAGTTGCAGCAGCATTCCACATGGTCGTCCACTGCCTGTTTGTAGAAACACTATACTAGACTCCTCTTCTGGCTTCTCTTCCTCTCCTCAACATCTAAATGTTGGTGTCTCAAGTCTTGGTTGTAAGAAATAGCTATCTATATTCTCTCCCTATATGATTTCATCTAGTCCTAGCTTGAAATATTACCTAAATACTATTTTCCAAATTCACATCAACCAGACCATTTCTGAACTTTAGCTTCATCTAGCTAAAATTTTATTTGATATTTCCAGTTAGATACCTCAAGTTCAACATCAAAAGCAAAACGTTGATTGTCACACTACTCAATCCCTCTCCAGTTTTCATCTCAGGAAATGCACCTTTGCCTTTCTACCACTATCATCCTATGCAAACTACCATCATTTCTTGCCTAGACTATACCACCTGCTTCCTGACAGGTATTCCTGCTTTTATCTTTGCATTTCTATAATAAAGTTTCCACAGAGCAGCCAGAATAAATCTTTCTACACACCCAAACTGTTTACATGTAGTATGAAGAATAGAAATTGTAAGACATCCCTAGCATCACAAGTATTTGTGCATATCTGTCTTACTCTTCCTGAAAGATGGCTAACTTATAAAACTTGAAAGACTCCATTGTGCCTTGCATATTACTAAATATATACTAAGTCATGGATCTGCAAACATTTTCTGTAAAGGGTTGTTTTTTAGACTTTATAGGCAGTGTAGTCTTATCATAAATACTCATCTCTGCCATTGCAGTGTAAAAGCAGCCATGAACGAGAAATAAATACATGTGGTTAAGTTCCAATAAAACCTTATTTACAAAAGCAGGTGGCAGGTTCAGCTTGACCAATGGGCCAAACTTTGCTGAGCCTTGTCCTAAGTTTCATCCTAACAACATCAAACAGAAATGCATATTGTGGTAGACATGAAAGCACACCCCTCAGATCTCCCTTCTAGAGAGAATCTGCCTCAAGGAGTGCAATTATCTGACAGGTTCCAGGCACAGGTTCCTTTACAACCTGCTGTTTTTGAATTGAAGCCATGTGTTCCCAGGCAGTTTTCAGCCTATGACTGAGCATGTTATGGCCAGCCTAAAATCATCTTTGCAGAGTTCTCCATTCAGCTGGCCAAGATTTTTTCAAAGCTGCACTGTGATCTGAGACTTCCTCCCCAATCCTCCTTCCTTCCCTTTTTGCTTTCACAGGTGTCAGATCTGCATCATAGTTTAAACAAGTGATGTAATGGCACCAGTAGTAGCAATGGTGGTGGTGCAAAGTGGTCAAATTCTGCAGGTAGAGCCATCAGAGTTCTCAGATAAATTGAGTATAAGTTGTAAGCTAAAGAAAGATTTCAGGGACGATGTCATAGATGATTCTATCTAGTATATCTTTGTTTTCTAGTTCATTCATTTCTGCTATTTTTATTATTACTTGCCTTCTATTCTCTTTAGTTTTATTTTGTTGTTCTAGCTCTGAATTCTTTTTTTGTCTTTTTCTCTTATTTTATTGAAGTTGACATACATTAGTTTCAGGTATACAATATAACGATTCAGCAATTCTTTACATTACTCAGTGCTCATCAAGATAGGGGGTTCTCTTGATAGCCTTTATATATTTCACCCATCCCCCTGCCCACCTCCCTGAAAACTTTTGCACAAAACCATCAACAAAACAAAAAGGCAATTACTGAATGGGAGAAGATATTTGCAAATGATATCTCCAATAAGGGGTTAAAACCCAAAATATATAAAGAAATTGTACAACAAAAAAAATTCTAATAAAAAATGGGCAGAGAACCTGAATAGATGTTTTTCCAAAGAAGACATAACAGATGACCTAAATGCACATGAAAGATGCTCAACATCACTAGCCATCAGGGAAATGCAAACCAAAACCACAACGAGATAATCACATTAATATCTGTCAGAATGGGTAAAATCAAAAACGAGAAATAAGTGTTGGCAAGGATGTTGAGAAAAAGGAACTCTCATGCACTGTTACTAGGAATGCAAATGATGTAGTCACTATGGAAAACAGTATGATAATTCCTCAAAAAATTAAAAATAGAATTACCATATGACCCAGTAATTCCACTACTGTATATTTGCCCAAAGGAAACAAATAAATGAATCCAAAAAGATATATGCACCCTTATGTTTATTGCAGCATTATTTACAATAACCAAGATATTGAAGCAACCCAAGTGTCCATTGATAGATGAATGGATAAAGAAAAATTGGTATTACTCTACCATAAAAAAAGAATGGGATCCAGCCATTTGCAACAACATTGATGGACCTAGAGGATATAATGCTAAGTAAAGTAAGTCTGGGGATCCCTGGGTGGCTCAGCGGTTTAGCGCCTGCCTTCGGCCCACGGCGTGATCCCGGGGTCCCGGGATTGAGTCCCACATCGGGCTCCCTGCGTGGAGCCTGCTTCTCCCTCTGCCTCTCTCTCTGTCTCTCTCTCTCTGTCTCTCATGAGTAAATAAATAAATAAATAAAATCTTTAAAAATAAAAAATAAGTCTGAGAAAGACAAATACCATATGATTTTACTCATATGTGGAATTTCAGAAACAAAACAATGAAAAAAAGACAAAAAGATTCTCTCTGAATTCTTAACTTATACACTTGAATTGATTTTTAAGCTATCCTTCTTTTGTAATATAAGCATTTGAAGCTATAAATTTCCATGAGTAATAATTACCTGCATACCATAAGTTTTGTTACATAGTATTTTCATTATTCAGTGTGTAAGTATTTTTTAATTTCAGTTTTTCTTCATTTACCTGTGAGTTGCTTTGAAGTGCATTTCAGTCTTCCAAAGACATGGGTTTTTTTGTAATTACTTTTTATTTTATTTTATTTTGTAATTACTTTTTAAATAGACTTCTAATTTCTCTGCATTGTGGTCGGAAAAAATGGCCTGTAAGATATTTTTTTAAATGTGTTCAGATAGGTTTTTAGGCCTGGCATGTGGTCAAATTTCTTTTTTTTTTTTTTTTTTTTTGGTCAAATTTCATATAAATATTGTGTTGACTTACTGAGAATTCTGTGATAATTGTACCTAGTGTTCTATATATTCAATTAGGTTAATTATGTTTTTAAAATCTATATTCTTATTGAATTTTTATCTGCCTGATCTCAAAAATACAGCGAAAATTGTTTAAAATTCCCACATGATGTGGATTTGTCAATTTCTCCCTGTAGTACTGTAAATTTTGCCTTACGTATTTTGAAGCTGTTGTTAGGGCATATTCAAGTTTAGAATTGCATTATTTGGGACACCTGGGTGGCTCAGCCATTGAGCCCCTGCCTTCAGCTCGGGGCATGATCCTGGCGTCCCTGAATGGAGTCCCCACATCGGGCTCCCTGCATGGAGCCTGCTTCTCTCTCTGCCTGTGTCTCTGCCTCTCTCTTTGTGTCTCTCATGAATAAATAAATACTTTTTTTTAAAAAGAATTGCATTATTCTTCTGATGGCTTGGAATTTTTATGATAATATAGTTATAATCTTCTTTATTTGTAATAATGATATTTGCCCTCCAGTGTATTTTGTTTGATATTAAGATGATTATGCCACCTTTCTTTTGGTTAGTGTTTGCCTGATCTATCTCCACTGTTTGACTTTCAACTTTTATGGGTTTTCATATCATAGAGGTGTTTCTTACACAGAACACTTGATAAAAAAAGAAACCTAGTCATACATTTGTTCATCTTTTAACAGTAGTTGTTTTACATTTGTTGTACTTTTAAAAAATATATTTGAGTTTTTTTCAGCCATATTGTGCCTTCCATTTCTCCTACTTTCTGTGTCTTCTTTCTTGCCTTCTTTTGAATTAGATTCTTTTTTCTGACACCATTTTTCCCTTTACAGATTTGTAAGTTATGGCCTCTAAGTTTGTTTTTAAAATTGAAGTTCAAACTTAAATTCTATACAAACTCCATAGACTATTTGACTACAGTCATCTCCTGATAACCTAAATGCTAATTTTAAAGCATTTTGTTGAGATATAACATACCTCAAAACATGGCACATTGGTGAATGGCTCACTGGATTTCTACAAATTTAATACATTACTTAACCAACCCGCAACCCTAACAAGAAACAGAATATTACCAGTGCCCCAGAAGGCCCCTTCAAATACCCTTCTAGTCATTATAGACACTCCAGACCCATAAGAGTAAGCGCTATCCTAGTCCTAGCAACATACATTAGTTTCACGTGTATTTTTTTACAACATATAGAATATACTTTTTTGTATTTGGTTTATTTTGCTTGACATCATGTTTGTGAAATCCATCCATACCATTGGGTGTACTTACGGATCATTTATGATTAAATTGCATGGTATTTCATTAGGTGAATATGCCCCAATTTGTTTTTTGTTGTTGTTGTTGTTTTAATTTATTTTTTATTGGTGTTCAATTTACTAACATACAGAATAACCCCCAGTGCCCGTCACCAATTCACTCACACCCCCCGCCCTTCTCCCCTTCCACCACCACTAGTTCGTTTCCCAGAGTTAGCAGTCTTTACGTTCTGTCTCCCTTTCTGATATTTCCCACACATTTCTTCTCCCTTCCCTTATATTCCCTTTCACTATTATTTATATTCCCCAAATGAATGAGAACATATAATGTTTGTCCTTTACCGACTGACTTACTTCACTCAGCATAATACCCTCCAGTTCCATCCACGTTGAAGCAAATGGTGGGTATTTGTCATTTCTAATAGCTGAGTAATATTCCATTGTATACATAAACCACATCTTCTTTATCCATTCATCTTTCGTTGGACACCGAGGCTCCTTCCACAGTTTGGCTATCGTGGCCATTGCTGCTAGAAACATCGGGGTGCAGGTGTCCCGGCGTTTCATTGCATTTGTATCTTTGGGGTAAATCCCCAACAGTGCAATTGCTGGGTCATAGGGCAGGTCTATTTTTAACTCTTTGAGGAACCTCCACACAGTTTTCCAGAGTGGCTGCACCAGTTCACATTCCCACCAACAGTGTAAGAGGGTTCCCTTTTCTCCGCATCCTCTCCAACATTTGTGGTTTCCTGCCTTGTTAATTTTCCCCATCTTCACTGGTGTGAGGTGGTATCTCATTGTGGTTTTGATTTGTATTTCCCTGATGGCAAGGGATGCAGAGCATTTTCTCATATGCATGTTGGCCATGTCTATGGCTTCCTCTGTGAGATTTCTGTTCATATCTTTTGCCCATTTCATGATTGGATTGTTTGTTTCTTTGGTGTTGAGTTTAATAAGTTCTTTATAGATCTTGGAAACTAGCCCTTTATCTGATATGTCATTTGCAAATATCTTCTCCCATTCTGTAGGTTGTCTTTTAGTTTTGTTGACTGTATCCTTTGCTGTGCAAAAGCTTCTTATCTTGATGAAGTCCCAATAGTTCATTTTTGCTTTTGTTTATTTTGCCTTCGTGGATGTATCTTGCAAGAAGTTACTATGGCCGAGTTCAAAAAGGGTGTTGCCTGTGTTCTCTAGGATTTTGATGGAATCTTGTCTCACATTTAGATCTTTCATCCATTTTGAGTTTATCTCTGTGTATGGTGAAAGAGAGTGGTCTAGTTTCATTCTTCTGCATGTGGATGTCCAATTTTCCCAGCACCATCTATTGAAGAGACTGTCTTTCTTCCAATGGATAGTCTTTCCTCCTTTATCGAATATTAGTTGCCCATAAAGTTCAGGGTCCACTTCTGGATTCTCTATTCTGTTCCACTGATCTATGTGTCTGTTTTTGTGCCAGTACCACACTGTCTTGATGACCACAGCTTTGTAGTACAACCTGAAATCTGGCATTGTGATGCCCCCAGATATGGTTTTCTTTTTTAAAATTCCCCTGGCTATTCGGGGTCTTTTCTGATTCCACACAAATCTTAAAATAATTTGTTCTAACTCTCTGAAGAAAGTCCATGGTATTTTGATAGGGATTGCATTAAACATGTACATTGCCCTGGGTAACATTGACATTTTCACAATATTAATTCTGCCAATCCATGAGCATGGAATATTTTTCCATCTCTTTGTGTCTTCCTCAATTTCTTTCAGAAGTGTTCTATAGTTTTGAGGGTATAGATCCTTTACCTCTTTGGTTTGGTTTATTCCTAGGTATCTTATGCTTTTGGGTGCAATTGTAAATGGGATTGACTACTTAATTTCTCTTTCTTCAGTCTCATTGTTAGTGTATAGAAATGCCATTGAATTCTGGGCATTGATTTTGTATCCTGCCACGCTACCGAATTGCTGTATGAGTTCTAGCAATCTTGGGGTGGAGACTTTTGGGTTTTCTATGTAGAGTATCATGTCATCGGCCAAGAGGGAGAGTTTGACTTCTTCTTTGCCAATTTGAATGCCTTTAATGTCTTTTTGTTGTCTGATTGCTGAGGCTAGGACTTCCAGTACTATGTTGAACAGCAGTGGTGAGAGTGGACATCCCTGTCTTGTTCCTGATCTTAGGGGAAAGGCTCCCAGTGCTTCCCCATTGAGAATGATATTTACTGTGGGCTTTTCATAGATGGCTTTTAAGATGTCGAGGAATGTTCCCTCTATCCCTACACTCTGAAGAGTTTTGATCAGGAATGGATGCTGTATTTTGTCAAATGCTTTCTCTGCATCCAATGAGAGGATCATATGGTTCTTGGTTTTTCTCTTGCTGATATGATGAATCACATTGATTGTTTTACGGGTGTTGAACCAGCCTTGTGTCCCAGGGATAAATCCTACTTGGTCATGGTGAATAATTTTCTTAATGTACTGTTGGATCCTATTGGCCAGTATCTTGTTGAGAATTTTTGCATCCATGTTCATCAGGGATATTGGTCTGTAATTCTCCTTTTTGGTGGGGTCTTTGTCTGGTTTTGGAATTAAGGTGATGCTGGCCTCATAGAACGAATTTGGAAGTACTCCATCTCTTTCTATCTTTCCAAACAGCTTTAGGAGAATAGGTATGGTTTCTTCTTTAAACGTTTGATAAAATTCCCCTGGGAAGCCATCTGGCCCTGGACTCTTGTGTCTTGGGAGGTTTTTGATGACTGCTTCAATTTCCTCCCTGGTTATTGGCCTGTTAAGGTTTTCTATTTCTTCCTGCTCCAGTTTTGGTAGTTTGTGGTTTTCCAGAAATGCGTCCATTTCTCCTAGATTGCCTAATTTATTGGCATATAGCTGTTCATAATATGTTTTTAAAATCGTTTGTATTTCCTTGGTGTTGGTAGTGATCTCTCCTTTCTCATTCATGATTTTATTAATTTGAGTCTTCTCTCTCTTCTTTTTAATAAGGCTGGCTAATGGTTTATCTATCTTATTAATTCTTTCAAAGAACCAACTCCTGGTTCTGTTGATCTGTTCCACAGTTCTTCTGGTCTCGATTTCGTTGAGTTCTGCTCGAATCTTTATTAACTCCCTTCTTCTCTTGGGTGTAGGATCTATTTGCTGTTTTTTCTCTAGCTCCTTTATGTGTAAGGTTAGCTTTTGTATTTGAGTTCTTTCCAGTTTTTGAATGGATGCTTGTATTGCAATGTATTTCCCCCTTAGGACTGCTTTTGCTGCATCCCAAAGATTTTGGATGGTTGTATCTTCATTCTCATTAGTTTCCATGAATGTTTTTAATTCTTCCTTAATTTCCTGGTTGACCCTTTCTTTCATCTTTTAGCAGGATGGTCCTTAACCTCCACGTGTTTGAGGTCCTTCCAAACTTCTTGTTGTGATTTAGTTCTAATTTCAAGGCTTTCAAGGTCTGAGAATATGCAGGGGACGATCCCAATCATTTGGTATCGGTTCAGACCCGATTTGTGACCCAATATGTGGTCTATTCTGGAGAAAGTTCCATGTGCACTTGAGAAGAATGTGTATTCCGTTGAGTTTGGATGTAAAGTTCTGTAGATATCTGTGAAATCCATCTGGTCCAGTGTATCATTTAAAGCTCTCGTTTCTTTGGAGATGTTGTGCTTAGAAGACCTATCGAGTATAGAAAGAGCTAGATTGAAGTCACCAAGTATAAGTGTATTATTATCTAAGTATTTCTTCACTTTGGTTAATAATTGATTTATATATTTGGCAGCTCCCACATTCGGGGCATATATATTGAGGATTGTTAAGTCCTCTTGTTGAATAGATCCTTTAAGTATGATATAGTGTCCCTCTTCATCTCTCACTACAGTCTTTGGGTTAAATTATAGTTTATCTGATATAAGGATGGCTACCCCTGCTTTCTTTTGAGGACCATTAGAATGGTAAATGGTTCTCCAACCTTTTATTTTCAGGCTGTAGGTGTCCTTCTGTCTAAAATGAGTCTCTTGTAGACAGCAAATAGATGGGTCCTGCTTTTTTATCCAGTCTGAAACCCTGCGCCTTTTGATGGGGTCATTAAGCCCGTTCACATTCAGAGTTACTATTGAGAGATATGAGTTTAGTGTCATCATGATATCTATTCAGTCCTTGTTTTTGTGGACTGTTCCACTGAACTTCTTCTTAAAGGGGAATTTTAAGAGTCCCCCTTAAAATTTCTTGCAGAGCTGGTTTGGAGGTCACATATTCTTTTAGTTGCTGCCTGTCTTGGAAGATCTTTATCTCTCCTTCCATTTTGAATGAGAGCCTTGCTGGATAAAGTATTCTTGGTTGCATGTTCTTCTCATTTAGGACCCTGAATATATCCTGCCAGCCCTTTCTGGCCTGCCAGGTCTCTGTGGAGAGGTCTGCTGTTACCCTAACACTCCTCCCCATAAAAGTCAGGGATTTCTTGTCTCTTGCTGCTTTAAGGATCTTCTCTTTATCTTTGGAATTTGCAAGCTTCACTATTAAATGTCGAGGTGTTGAACGGTTTTTATTGATTTTAGTGGGGGATCTCTCTATTTCCTGGATCTGAATGCCTGTTTCCCTTCCCAGATTAGGAAAGTTTTCAGCTAGAATTTGTTCAAATACATATTCTGGCCCTCTGTCCCTTTCGGCGCCCTCGGGAACCCCAATTAAACGTAGGTTTTTCTTCCTCAGGCTGTCGTTTATTTCCCTTATTCTATCTTCATGGTCTTTTAATTGTTTGTCTCTTTTTTCCTCAGTTTCCCTCTTTGCTATCAACTTGTCTTCTATGTCACTCACTCGTTCTTCCACCTCGTTAACCCTCGTCGTTAGGACTTCTAGTTTGGATTGCATCTCATTCAATTGATTTTTAATTTCTGCCTGATTAGCTCTAAATTCTGCAGTCATGAAGTCTCTTGAGTCCTTTATGCTTTTTTCTAGAGCCACCAGTAGCTGTATAATAGTGCTTCTGAATTGGCTTTCTGACACTGAATTGTAATCCAGATTTTGTAACTCTGTGGGAGAGAGGACTGTTTCTGATTCTTTCTTTTGAGGTGAGGTTTTCCTTCTAGTCATTTTGCTCAGTGCAGAGTGGCCAAAAGCAAGTTGTACTGGGAAAAGGAGAAAAAGAGAGGAGAGAAAGAAGGAAAGAAAAGAGAAAGAGAAAAAAAAGGAAGAAAAAAACGAAAAAAAAAGAAGAAAAAGAGAAAGAAAAAGAAAGAAAGGAGAAAAATGGGGGGTGGGGAAGGAAACAAATCAAAAAGCAAAACAAAAAAAAAAAAGAAAAAAAAAAGAACCACGGGGGAGTATCTTCTGATTCTGTGTACTTTAAGTCCCTTGGCTTCCCCTGGAAGTTGTCAGTCCGTCTAGCTGGTCTTCTGGGGGAGGAGCCTGTTGTGCTGATTTTCAGGTGTTAGCAGTTGGGGGAGCTGCTCTGCCCCTGCCTGGTGCAGGGCTCAGTGCGGGTTGTTTACCCCGTGAGTCCCCAGGAGCAACAGCCCCAGTGGCGGGGCCAGCTCTGGAAACCTGGATTCAGCCCCCGCAGAAACTCCGGAGCTCTCCGTCTGCAGGGCCTGGAGGCTCCGGGGTGGGCGGCTGATCTGCTCAGCTGGGGCAGGAGCGTCCTCGCTGTCCTGGGCCCTCCAGGCCTCTGCCTGTCCCGGGGGGAGGGAGGCCGGATCCTGGGCTGTGTCCCGGCGCCCTGTGCTCCGGAGCCTGCGCTGTTGGATTCGCGTTCCCGGGCCGCCGCGCAGCCCCCTCCGCGGAGCCGCCGCCCGAGCCCCTCCGAGCTGCTCCTGGAACCACGCAGCCCCCTCCGCACGGAGCCTCTTCCTCTGCCCGAGCCCCTCCGAGCTGCTCCGGGTCCCGCGGTGCGCGCTGCAGCCCTTAGGGAGCTCGGCGCACTCTCCTGGGCGCGCAGTTGCTGTTACTGTCCCGGGGAGCCCGAGGGCACCCCCGCCCTCCTGGGTCCTGCTCCAACTCCCTGCGAGCCCCTTTCCGCCCGGGAAGGTCGGTGCAGCTCCTGCTTCTCCGGGACGGGGCTCCCCTGTCCTGGGGACACTCGCCCCGGCCTCAGCCCGGCTCCTCGCGGGGCCCCTCCCCCTTGGAGGCCTTTGTTTCTTTATTTCTTTTTTCCCGTCTTCCTACCTTGATAGAAGTGCGAACTCTTCTCACTGTAGCATTCCAGGTGTTCTCTCTTTAATTCTCAGGCCGAATTCATAGATTTTCAGGATAATTTGAAGGTTTTCTAGGTATTTTGGTGGAGACAGGTGATTTGGAGACCCTACTCTTCCGCCATCTTGTCCCTCCCTCCCCGAATATGCCCCAATTTGTTTATCCATTCACCTGTTGGTCATTTGGGTAGTTTCCAGTTTCGGGGATATTATAATATTCCTGTAAATATTCCAGTATATCTTTTGGTAAACATACACCTTCCATAGACTATATATCTAAGACTGGAATTGCTGAGACTTAGGTATGTATATGTTCTCTGTAGTAGATACTGCCAAACAGTTTTATAGAGTTCTGGTCCCTCCACTGCCTTGCCCACAGTTGGATATATGCTATTTTTAATCTGTTTGAGTTTTTTATATTTTTAATACTATAAAGTAGATATGATTCTAATTTTATACTTTATAGTATTTTAGACTTACTCATATGTTTTGCTTTTGGAAATAGCCAACAAAATTTAAACAAAAGATCAGGTATAGATAAAACTGGTATATAATTTTAAAAGTGAGGATAACATCAATTTTTTATTTATTTTTTGGTAAAGATTTTATTTATTTATTCATGAGAGACACACAGAGGCAGAGACATAGGCTTAGGGAGAAGCAGGCTCCCTGTGGGGAGCCCAAAGTGGGACTTGATCCCAGGATCCTGGGATCACGACCTGAGCCAAAGGCAAACACTCAACCACTGAGCCACTCAGGTGCCCCATAACATCAATTTTTTAAAGAAACATATGCATTAACATGGGGAAAGGTAGATGGAGAATTTGAAATTTTTAGCTGAAAAACATATTTCTTTCAAAAATTTAGGAAAAGTTAGGTGTCAAACTCCTTTGCTACAAAATGATTTTTTAAATTTTATAATACTGTATTTACTCAATCTGAATTATTTTGGTAGATTTTTTTAAAAGATTTTATTTATTTATTCATGAGAGACACAGAGAGAGGAAGAGACATAGGCAGACGGAGAAGCAGGCTCCTTCCCAGCTCACTCATGATTGTTGGCAGAATTCAGTTCCTCATGGGCTGTTATACAAAGGCCTCAGTCCCTCTGTTCTTTGCCATGTGGGCCTGTCACAGAGCATTTCACAACCTGGCAGCTTGCTTCATCAGAGTGAGCACCCGAGAGGACAAGAGGACAAGTGAGTCAGAAGTCACAGTCTTCTGTAATGTAATCACAGAAGTGACATCCCATCACTTTTGCTGTATCCTATCAGAAACAAGTCTCTAGGTCCATCCCACATCCAGGGGAAAGGAATTAAAGAAGTGAATCACCACAATTTCTGGGGGCCACATCAGAAGGTGACTACTACAAATGCTGAGTAGACTGGTTGGTTTGAATATAAGGTAAATGGAGAAATGTACAGAAGATTAAGCTGAAAAGCAGACTGGGGTCAGGCAGACCGTGGAGGTTCTTGAAATGTCCTAAGTTGTCTGCATTTTGTTCTGACAGTCGCTACTCAAAATGTAGTTCATGGATCAGGAGCACTCAAATCAACTAGATACCTGCTAGAAATACAAAAACTCAAGCCTCTACCCTAGACCTGTTGCATCAGAATCTGCATTTTAACAAGATCCTATGTACATTAAAGTTTAAAAAGTGCTGCTCTGGTTGCTGAGACAAAAACAGCTTTGGTAAAAAAAAAGAAAAGAAAAGAAAAGAAAACAGCTTTGGTGAAAAGACTGAACATGAAAAGAAAAGGAGGAGAAATAATCAAAAAGGACTACATTTTATGAGGATACAAGATAGGATCTGGCCTGATCAAAGCATCAGGAGATTTACAGAAGAATATGGTTCAGCCTCAACATCAGTGGTTCCCACACTTATTCTGCATTAGAATCACCTGAGGAGCTTTTAAAAAGAAGTGTCCAGCTCCTTGAAGAAATGCTGATTCTAGGGCTGAAGCATTGTGAAGTGCCAGAAAATAAAGCGTTCAAAATACAAATGGAAATGGGTAGGTCAAAGGGACACTAGAGTGTCCTTCAAGAGTTCCCAATGAGGGTAGCCCAGGTGGCTCAGAGGTTTAGTGCCACCTTCAGCCCAGGGTGTGATCCTGGAGACCGGGGATTGAGTCCCACATGGGGCTCCCTGCATGGAGCCTGCTTCTCCCTCTGCCTGTGTCTCTGCCTCTCTCTGTGTGTGTCTCTCATGAATAAATTAATAAAATGTTTTTAAAAAAGAGTTCCCAATGTCCAAATCTGGAAAATTTTGAGCAATAAAATAGCTTAGTATACGGTTATAGGCCAAAGTATAAAATAAATGTCCATGAATACATACTGATATCAATGACCAGGTAGATAAATACATGGAGAAGATACAAATCTTCCATACAGAAATCCCAATAACATATGTAGATACTTCTCTCTCCTCCTTGAGCGTGAGCTGGCCTGCACCACTTGCTCCTAAAGAGCAGAGTTTGGAAAGGGAAAAATGGTAGCTTAACTAGGGTTAAGTCATGTTGATAGTATATACCTTTAAGATGATGTGATAAGAATGGCACCACACCTTTCTGGTAACCCTCCCTAAATCTCAAAACTGCAATCTAATTGTGAGAAAAAACATCAGGCAAACCCAGATTGAGGATGACATTCCACAAAATAACTGACCAATTCTTTTATTTGTCAAGATCATGAAAACCAAGGAGAGACTGAGACAATATCACAGACTAGAGGAGGCTAAGGAGACATGATGATTAAATACAATGAGGAATCTTGGCCTGGATTCTGGCATAGGGAAAGGACATTAGTGGGGCACCTGGGTGGCTCAGTGGTTGAGCATCTGCCTTTGGCTCGGGTCGTGATCTTGGGGTCCTGGGATCGAGTCCCACATCAGGCTTCCCGCCGGGAGCCTGCTTCTCCCTCTGCCTATGTCTCTGCCTCTCTCTCTCTCTCTCTCTGTCTCTCATGAATGAATAAAATCTTAAAAAAAAAGAAAAATGGTATTAGTGGTAAAATTAGTGAAATCTGAATAAAGAATAAGGAAATGTGAATAAATCTGTAGTTAACAGTAATGTATCGATATCAATTTCTTAGTTTTGACAAATGTACCATAGTTATGTAAGATGTTAATATTAGAGGACTAAGTAACAGATACAGAGGAACTCTCTACACTGTCTTTACAATTTTTCTTTAAACCTAAAATTATTCCAAAATACAATGTTTATTATAAAACTATAGATGCCCAGGCCTCACCTTTGAGATTGATTTGTCTGGGTAAAGAAGGTAGTAATGATTAAGCACCATTATTTTCTTTTTAAGATTTACTTATTTATTTATTCATGAGAGACACAGAGAGAGAGGCAGAGACATAGAAAGATGGAGAAGCAGACTACTCACAGGGAGCCTGATGTGGGACTCGATACCCCCACCCAGGATCATGCCCTGAGCCTAAGGCAGACGCTCAATCACTGAGCTACCCAGGCGTCCCAGCACTGTCTAAAAGTTCCCCCAGATAATTCTGATGTTCGGCCAGAGAATCATTACTCCAAACTAATGGTTCTCAAACTTGAGTGTGCATCAGAATCCTGAGAGAGCTTGTTAAAACAGACTGCCAGAGTTTCTGATCCCATAGGTCTGGGGTGGGGCCTGAGAATTTGCACCTCTTAGTTCTCAGGTGATGCTGATTTTGCTGGTGTGTGATCCACACTTTAACTCACTGTTCTATACTAAAATCTTAAGATGTTTTTCCTGAAACACTGTGAAAGTAGTAGCATGATACAAAGCAGTGTGATACAGTGGAAAGAGCACTAGTCTACAGCTCAAGAGACTTGAATTCTAGTCCTTAATTTGTTATCATTCAGCTATAGGACCAAAAGTCTATATGTCCAAAAGGCTATATGTCTTTCAAGTTTTTAGATTACCATCTCGTTCTGTTATTTGATGAACAAGTCTGTCTGTGAACAAGTCTGTGAAATTAACACGGTTTTTCTAAAACATTAGTGGAAGATTTTTCTCTAGAATACAAGTTATGATTATGAAGAGATGACTATTTTAATCAACAAACCAGAGCTAATACATCCAAGCTAATATCTCCATTCCATGTCATCGCCATACACCTAAACCAATGATGCTGTCATTGCCCAAAATATTTCTAGAACTCTTTAATGTACATCAAAGCCCTAGTTTTTAGGCCATGAGAAAAAAAGTCTTATTACTTTTAAAATCATACCTCATTGACCAAGTGTAGCAATTTTCAGGATTCTCACACACATAAACCCCCAGATAGCCTCCCAAATGACCCTTGATTATTTCCAAAAACTAAAATTGCCTTCAAAGGACAGAATCTTAGCCATTAAGGGGAAGAAAATTCATTTGAGAACTTGATAAAAGATATGGAGCCCTCCTCAGAAAAATACATTGGCATATAAAAAGAAATTGCCAACAATTTTAATCATGACATCAATTTATAAACTCTTAAGGGGCGCCTGGGTGACTCAGTCAGTTAAGCATCTGCCTTCAGCTTGGGTCATGATCACAGGGTCCTGGAATCAAGCTCCGCATTGGACTCCCTGCTCAGTGAGGGGTCGCTTCTCCCTCTTGCTCCCCCTGCTTGTGCGCTCGGTCTCTCTCTCTCTCTCTCAAATAAATAAATAAAATCTTTAAAAACGAAAAAAGAAAAGAAACTCCTGATCTGGGTAAAGATATAAATCTTTATCAGAAAACCCCAATGTTCAGAAAAGATTTGGAAGAAAAAAAAAAGACTTGGAAGGAAGCATTTGGAGGCAACTACTACGAAGGAAACAATTGCACAACAGGAAAAGCACTGGACTTTCCCAGTGTGAATAAGGCACCTCAAGATTTGGATTCTGATTTGGCCATGTCACAAACCAGTTTGGGGTTAAGAAGTCACTTTCCATTTAGTGTATATTTCCTCATTTGCAAAAATAGAGGCAAGAGAAAAAGGGACTGAGCTACATCAAAGCTTCTCTGTGTTCACTGGACCAGCAGCATCACCAAGGAAATCATAAAAATTCTCAGGGCCCAGTCAAGACCTACTGAGTCAGAAACTCGAGTGGCGTCTGGCCGTCTGTGTTTCAACAAGTCCTCCAGGGGATTCTGATGCACACTCAAGTTTAAGAATCACCAAGCTAAATAATCCCCCAAATCCCTTCAAGCTCTGATATTCTACAATTCGTAAAATCTAAACTACAGTAAGTTAAAATGCAAAACCAAAACCAATAGCCTGTCACAGCTTTATAAAGAGTTCCTGAAAAAATTTCTAAGGACTATAAGAATCTCTATTTTTCCTTATGTCCCCCAGAGCATCCTTGCAAAACTCTTTATAAATAGTGGGTATTCAGATTTTTACCATGTGTGACAATTTTGGCAAACAAAGAGCATTCTTGAACTCATAGGTAGGTGAGACAGAAAAATAACTGTTCATCTTTTTTATTAAGATTTTATTTATTTAATGAGAGACACACAGAGAGGCAGAGACACAGGCAGAGGGAGAAGCAGGCTCCTTGTGGGGAGAGGTACGTGGAACTCGATCCTAGGATGCTAGGGTCATGACCTGAGCCAAAGGCAGATGCTCAACCACTGACCCACCTAGATGCCCCGGTTCAATTCATCTTTCACAGTTATTTCCCTCCTTCCTTCCTGCTACCCAAATTATTTCATGGCTTCATTAAGAAACAAAACAGTAAGGAAAACAGCTGGGTTTTGTTTTTATCTAAAAGCAATAGATATCTCACTTTTAATAAAAATGTGCTCAAGACATACTATCAGGACTTACCCAAACAATAATAAAAATAATTCTTCTACCTCAGTGCTAACAAAATGCAGAATGATTTTGAAAGAAAAAAGACTGGGCAGCCCTGGTGGCACAGCGGTTTAGCACCACCTGCAGCCCAGGGCATGATCCGGGAGACCCTGGATGGAGTCCTGCATCGGGCTCTCTGCATGGAGCCTGCTTCTCCCTCTGCCAGTGTCTCTGCCTCTCATTCTCTCTCTGTGTCTCTATGAATAAATAAATAAAATCTTTTTAAAAAGAAAGAAAGAAAGAAAAAAGACTAATGGTTATGGTTTTGATTTCAAGCAAGTAAACCAGTTATTTGATATTAAGGAATTTTTTTTATTTGTGGAGGTATATGCTCATATTTATATATAAAAGAAGAGTGTCCTTTTAAAAATCTGACACTGAAACAATTAAAAATGAAATTACCATCCAGGGTATCATTAGGAGTTCAGCTAAGGTGTCTGGAGGTGGAGGCTAAAAGAAACAAGAATGGCCATGAGGGAAGAGCGGAAGTAGATGTGGGAATTCATTTTACGGTCTTACTTGATGATTTTTATAAGACAAACATGAAAATACATAAATTCAGTTATCTGCTGTTTTTAAAAGAAAAACAAGCATATGAGATCCTGGCAACCAGATGAACAAACTGAAGTGTTAAAAATGTTATTTAACCATTACAAAGGGAAATAACATTGTACCTAAATCTAGTATCTATCAACCTATTACTAAGAAACACAGATAATGTAATATAAAAACACCACTTAACCAGGAGATTCAAACTAATTGGGAAAGGGCAGAGGATTGTCAGTCTCAAGTAACAGTGACTCTATTAAGTCTCCCACATCACATGAGTAAAGAAACACACTAAGCAGTTTTGAAAAATGGAGTCTTTAAGAAATCTTATTCATAGTCCAATGAAATACTCAATATTTGAGAAGTTTCTCCATTAAACCACCAAAGTCCCAACTTTGGTAGTGGCTTTATTAAAGTAGAAAAGTGAAACACAGCTTGTTCTCCCTCTCACACCAATCACCTACAATAGTTAACTGTGGGCATCAATTTGGAATCACTGGTTACTGTTCACTGGTAAGATGAGGATAGTGGCCACTACATAAAACATCAAATCTCTAGATTGTTCAGTGGAATTTCCTGTGATGGTGGTGTTCCTCTTGTTATATGTGGCTACTGGGCACTCGAAGTATTGCTAATGGGACCAAGGAACTAAATTTCAAATTTTATTTAATTCATTTAAATAGCCACATGTGGCTAGTGGCTACCACAGTGGACAGTGAAGTTTTAAAGTACCTAAGAGAAGATCCATACACACACACACACACACACACACACACACACACACTTCACTTAATAGCTAACTCACATTTATTAAAAATTGAAGATTACAGAAAAGCATAAGATTTGCTTTATTAAACAAGCTCAATTAATTTACCTTCCACTAATAAATGAAAGTATTTAATATCACAAAAGGAATTTTGAAATAAGGTTGATTTCAACCTCTGAAATTAAAAGAAAAGCAGCTAAGACGTTTTCAGGAGAGCAACCACAGACCTCCCTCTAGTGGCAAGAGATAGAGTTGCTGCTGAAAGTTGAATTGCTTCTGAAACTACAGAAAACTGCTCACATTTTTCTAGAATTACAACCTAAAAAGACTCTAGATTAATATATAAGGAAAATAGATCTCATTTTTGTAAACACAAGACAGACCTAATTTTCACATACAATGAATGCTACTCTCCCTAGAAATCTGATCTCTCCAGAAAAATGATTTGCCAAGGACATTTGGGAAATTCTGGCTTTCACAAAACAAAAGTTTATGGATCCTTAACCAAACTGTGAGCAAAAGAGAGGAGACCTAATTCTTTTCTGTTGATCAATGTTCTGGGATGGAACATGTAGAGGAGTGGATTCTGAAGTATAAAGTGGTAAGCAGCAGTGGGGTTTGAAAAAGCCCATGGTACATCAAAAGAAACAATTAAAATATTACAAGAGTTTTTAATACCCAAAACAACACTGTTCAGTCTGATATTCAGCTTCAAAAGACAATTCTGCCACATTTCCCATTTTAATTACAACCATACATACACATTTAGATTTAACTACTGAACTACTACTTTCAAGTACAAGAAGGAACTCAAAATAGAAACGACTTGTGTTACAGCTATTGTATTTCCTTACACTTTTCAGGAAAAACAGCTTTTATATACACTGTAGTAAGTACAGAATGTACAGAAGACAGTTATATATACAAAAGTGCATTAATATAGTAATACATTTAGCAGAAATACAGGAAAAAAATCCTGGTTAACAATCTGATACATTACAGTATTTAAGACTACTTGAAGATTCTCCAAACCAGCCAACTTCCTACTTGCTTTGGTTATGATATTGATGCTACATAACTAACCTTTGAAACTAAAAAAAATGAAATTTTTAACCATCTGTCAAATGTTTTACATATACTTGTAATTATCTTTAATAGCTTTTGACAACAGTCTTATTAAACTCCCAACACAAAGATTCAGAATGGATAATACCTATACCTAAATTAGAGTTCTCAAAGAGGAAATTAAATTGATCCACTATACGAACAGAAATAGTCTGCTCCATTCCTAAAAGCCTCAGCTAGATAACCTAACCCCAAAGTCCAAACTTAAATCTAATTGGTCAGCTACTATTGAAGAGCAAGCAGCTCCAAAAAACAAGCCATGGCTTCAGGCTACTGTTCCTTAGAACAAGTCAGAATAGGTAAGTGTTAACTTGTCATTTATACATATTAATTCTACAACTACCTTTATATAGTCAAAATGCATATGTATAATTGGAGCAATTCTCTTTTCTACCCCTACCCCTCACCACAAAAAAAAAAAAAACCCACAGATTTCCACAGATTCCACTGACCACAAAGATGTAACAAACTTGACAATAAAGAAAAAAACTACTATATATTAAAATCAGAGAAGACTAAACCAGGTTTTCAGAGTTCAGTATGAATGCCAAATTAAAAATTAACTTACCACCATGTGATCTAGGTTAAAACATTAATAACCTTAATTTAAAATAAAATTGTGAGGGGGGCTGAAAAGAAATAATTTTAATATTAGAAAAAATATGAAAATAAAATTTTAGTGAGTCAACTCTGATATGCAGCAATAGCATGCAACTTCTGTACTCTATTAATAGCCGGTTAATTAGAAGACTCTTTGGAGTTCCTTCTGAGCCTTAGGAATAAGTCAATTATTTTCCACAGAAATGAGATTTAAGCTAGAATTTGAAGGAGCTATGTTCCAGATACTATACTGACAGAGATGCCTAGGTCTAAATATCTTTCAGAAGTTTCTCACCCACTTAGCATAATTCCATTGTAAAGATAGAATTTATCTTACTTTGTCAGACTTAAAATGAATCTAAAGTTACCACGATACATGTGTATACAAATACTTATTTTCTAACTAATAGTCCTTTTAAGGATTAGATTTACCTCTAAGTTTAGAAATGTTGAATGGCAGTGTGCTCACCATCAATACCATATTTGAATAGGACTGGGAATTCTCCTATCAACTGTCTCAAACTATAAACTGACTTTCAGTAATCCCCTCCCGATTCTAAGCAAACATTTCTTGAAGACAGAAGAGCTAATAGGTAATTTGTTAAAGGGGAGGGGAGCATTCCAGCTATTACACAAATGAATGCAAAGAATCCCTAAAGTTATAACAAGGGAATCAAGCTGCTATATTATCTCTGTTCTTGAAGTGCTTTTGTCTTGAATATTATCTCTCCAGACACTAAGAATTATCTGGTTTTAAAAAAAGCATTCTGGCTTATGACCTTTTTCAGGGGAAAAAAAATGAGAGAGTACATTAAGCTATACTTTAGATAACTTTCAATGTTCTTCAGTGACCAAGGTGGGCCACAAATAAAGTCATGTTAATGAAATTTAATATCTGAAAAGATTAGTGTTTTGTTAATACGCTCTATTGTCACTGACTGGTTCAATTTAATGATTTTGCTTACTGATATCCAACAGCAAGGACATTTTAGAAAACAAATTACAATGTTCAGATTTTTTTTGAGTTTGAAAAAGCCTGATATTGAGAAAAAGTATAGAATTCACCTTTAAGGCACATGAGGCTATTAAAAAGTAAGCCATGAATGAAAATCTCTGCTAGAGAATCTGGAAACAGGACTTCTCTATTTTTCATGTCCTAATAACATTTTTGGCTTTAAATATGAAGATATTTGAAAACTTCACTAATTTTAAAGCTCATCAGAATCTGGATACCTTTATACAGTAGTTTCTAGGAATTTTTCCTTTAAGAGGGAATTAACACTTATAAGAGTTAAATAAAATGAGATGTCCACCCAATCCATAGAGTCATTAAATTACAAGTCAGTTTCTGGGATTAATTCAGCAATATCTATCTAGTTAATCCAAAGGGCTAAGGAAATGGACAAAACTGCCCCAGCCTAACAAAAGATACAAGTCTCATGAGGGACGCCTGGGTCGCTCACTGGTTAAGCGTCTGCCTTCAGCTCAGGGTGTTATCCAGGAGTCCTGGGATCAAGTTTCACATCAGGCTCCCTGCATGGAGCCTGATTCTCCCTCTGCCTGTGTCTCTGCCTTTCTCTCTCTGTGTCTCTCATGAATAAATAAAATCTTTAAAAACAAAAAAGACAAGTCTCATGAGAAAAAGTGTCATTTTATTCTAAGTTCTTGCTCGGGCAGAATGAACTACCCTTTATATACCACCTAACAGTATACTACTTTAATTCAGTTGTAAAACTGAATTACTTTAATTCAGTTGTAAAACTGTAGAAAAAGACATGCCATCTTATTTAATTCAAGGTTCATACCTATGGTAGGGACTGACAGACTTCTACAAGAGCTCTTTTTTCCAGTTTTATTGGTATATAATTAAACATACATACAAGATCTCTAATAAAATGTTTTACAAAGAATCTGAGGGAAATTTATCATGCCCTAAGTTAACAAGGGTTGTGTTTAAAGGGGAAGAAACTTATTTGCTCCAGTGTCAGTTCTCTACAGAAGCTCTACACTGGAGCAAATGAGTCTCACATTTTTATTAATAGGTTAGATTTATCTTTAAAAAGAAAAAATAGTGAGTTGGATTGGTCTTAAACTCAGATATACCAGACTAAATAAATTATTACTTATTCCAAGAAAGAATTCAAACTTGAATTATCTACATGAGATATTAAAAAAGAAAAAAACACAGTATAGCCCATTAACAAAAACAAAACTTTTTGTCTTTTACTGCTGGGTTTTTTTTCTAATGTCAGGAGAGATGGAGAAAGACTTGATAATATCCCTCTCCCACATCATAAGCAAACCCAAGTTGTTTTAATTTTTTCTTTTAATTAAAAGAATTTTTAAAAAAAGAATTAAAAAAAAGAATTATTTTCAATCTCCTCTAAACCAACTTTATGGGCAATCTCTAATTTATAGTAAAGACAGTGCATCCAGATTTACATAAAATTTCATGGCATACTTTACTATAAAAACTCAAATCCTTATAAACTTTTAAAATTGGCTTTGTGGTGCTTTGGTAAACTTGTTTCATAGCGACTTAAGTTAAATCTAAGGTAATAAGACTATGTGACTGTTGGGAGAGTAGAAAAATTGATCTTATTATATCATGACCATGTTATTTTCTTTTACTGGTCAATTGTTTCCAAGTATTTAACAGATAAATGCTGCTCTATGGTCTCCAAAAGTGGCCTGTTTTCCTGGAAGAGTAGGTAAAGAGAACAGATAAATCATTCTCTAGATTTTGCTTTTGCTAAGAGCAGGCAGAAAATTCAGCTGTATTTGCTCTTCTCTCCTTTTACTCATCCTATATTTGGAAGGGAAAACACAATGAGGTTGACCCTTTCCACTTTCCTCAAAGTATTTTGGGGTCCTACCCCAAGCTTTCTTTGGGCCCTCTAAGCTGGTTAGGAGCATCTAAGAAAGGGTAAAAGGAAAGTCAGAGGGAGTACTCCAACTGATAACCATATATGCATACTTTCATCTTAGTAAAATTTTAAAGTATAAATTTAGTAGTCTTCAAAATCTCATAACCATATCACAGACCTCAGCAAAGCTGCAAAATACATCACTTTTCATCCTCAGTTTCAATTCTTTAACCTTCAAGGAAGTAAAGTAAAATCAGGTTTTCAAAACATGATTGCAAGCAAAGGTTTTTATCAACTGAGAATTAACGATTTAAGTCAATCTCTTTCTTAATGAGTTATTTGATATGAATGTTTAAAAAAGTAAAAATCCTATCATCCTCGACTCTAGAGTTTAAAAAAATATTGATCACAACTCCTCCTACAGAATTATGATTACCTCCCAAAAGTTATCCACAATAAAAAGAAAATCATGAAAATCAGAAAGCAGCTTGATTGTCAGTAGTACCAGTTTCCATCTTCTTTAACCCATATGAGTGTTTAAAGACGTGGTAGAAGAAAAGGAATCACACTACTTCTAGTGTTCATAACTCTATGAAAACATTTAAAGAAACTCCATGATTTCACATCTACAATAAGACTTCTATTAAGAGCCAACAAGCTCAGGATTTTTTTTCCTATTATCTCACGTTCTGTGTATTTCTAGTGCTTTATAGAGACGTTTCGGAGAACTGTAAGGGTTTTCTTTAGTTAACTTTGAACATTTACCAGTTTACATGCCAGAAGCTGTTATACCAAATATTTAAAAATCAGAGCTGTGCTGGAAAAAATGACCTACAAAAGAACTTAAGATACAGTTCCTGCCTTTGAGACAGATTCACACCCTAAAATTTCAGGAAGCAGCGGAAAAGCAGAATTGGATGTTTTGCTTAATTGCTTCCTCCATTTGAGTATTAATCAATATAGCATCAAGTCTAAAGTTCAGCTACTAGTAACATTATTTCCTCAGTAGTAATCACTTACAAAAGGATTCTGAATTTACAGAAAGTAAAAAACAAATCTAACAGGAAAGACATTAGTGCCTATTTTTACACATTTGAGTTAACAAATGAAAACAGAACTAAAGCTAATGAAGGCACTATTGTAAACAGCAATCCACACCCCACACCCCACAACCTCAAAAAAAGATGTCCACTAAGAATTAAGAATTATGCTATGGCCTTTAGAAAAAGCAAACTGAGGAACTGTAACATTAAGAAGGAAGCTGAATTATGATCACTACAGATATACCTATACTGACATAATAAACTACTTGTCAGCAGTAGCTTGAAATCTTCCGAACTGTAAACGTACTAGCTCTTGAAAAAGCCCACTTAACCACCCTAAAGTCTAAACAGTCAAAACATTTACTAAATTAGTGGTTCTTAAAACTAGAGCTGCGTGCAGCAAAACAATCTGGTGGTTGTTAAAACACAATGCTGGTCCCTCCCCCAGGGTTTCTGATTCACTGCATCTGGAATGGGGCCTGGTAGTATGCATTTCTAACAACTTCTCAGGTGATGCTGAAGCTGCTGGTCTGGGGACCACCTGCTGAGAACCACTGGACTTAAATACTAATGGTACATCAGCACAGCCCTAACCAAAAGTTTGGTCAAAATGCATGTAAACAAATAAAAGGATAGAACACTTTAACACCTAAAAAGAATGCCAATAAATTCATCCTTATTACATCAAAACATCTACATCTGCTTCATGGTCTTCCTCAGTCACTTTCAAGGACAGCACTTCTTCATTAAGGAAGAGCCCACTGAGCCTCTCCTTTCGAGCCTGCCTCTGCTCTTTCAGCTGCCTCTTGCGCAAAGCCTTCTGCTGTAACTTCCGCTGCTTGGATCGCTTCTGTCAAAATAAAAATTTCTAAATCAGTAAGGTTCAGTTCTGACATACCCATCTCAGAATTTTTTAGGGATCAAATTCTGTATTTTCAGAATATTTGGAGATGTTCAAATTCCTTTGCAGTATGATCCTGGTTCCAGTAAGTGAGCCACTGGAATGAACTGAGGGAAATGATACCTCAAGATTCTATTTTTATGGTATTTGACCAGTGAATCTTAGGAAGGACTGAAATTTGATCATTTTGATTAGTTATAGATAATCAATCATTCCAAAGCCTTTTTTAACCAAATTAAGGTACATGGGTGTCACTGCAGAGTGAACACATAATGAACAATACTGAATGCCAACATAGAGAACATTGCCAAAATCTCTAATGCTTACGCTTTTAAGGTATCTTTCATTCAAAAGCTCTAGCAATTTTACAATGGCGGGAAAGAATCACGTCTTCTCCATATTAGGCAAATACCATCTTAAAAGCCCATTAGAAACCCAGTGGGTGCTCTTCCTTGTCACTGGTGAACTGATGCAAGAAAAAAAGAATGAAGAATATCTAGAGGAATACCCTGGCAACCAACAAAGATGGCTATGTTTCTACTTTGGTACAAGCCAGGGAAGGAATCACTGTTTATCTTCTAGTCACCACTGGGTTCCCAAAGAGTTATGAGATACCCTTTTTATCTTTAAGTTGGCTCCAAACTGTCACCACTGCAAGGAACTGAACTTACCTAAAGCATCACAAAAACATTCTAAATACACTACACCTCCCTATTTTTTATGTGCTCAATATTATCACAAAAAATTCTTCAACTGTAAATAGACAGAAATTAGAGAAGGTGTTATTATATTTTTAAAAGACCTAATAAACATTCAAGATTAAAACATTAAGAAAACATTTAACACACACACACGACATGCAGAACATTGTTAGGAGCTAATAGACAGCAACATCAGCAACATAGTGAGACCTGCTCAGTAGTGAGTTACAGTCAATATTGCAATCTTGAGACTCACTATTTCCATCAATTTATCTTACTTAAAACAGACACAAAAATCAGATAAAATTGAATGTGATATGGGTGTGGGTCAAAACAGTATTTCAAAGCACTCAGCCTGAAGGGCTTTACTCAAGCAGAGTATCCTGCTTGTTCAATTAAAGCCAAAACCCACAGGCATCTAGAAAGCAAGATAATTTTAACTCTTCAAGAAATTTATATGAAGAAATACTAATGTTAATATTGAAAGGTAAAGTTTTGTATTGATTAGACATTTTACTTTTGAATCCCGAATCCGTTCTGCTGCACTTGCAGACAAGTTGCTGTCACTGTGTGCTCGACTCATGTTGGCACTGGAGTTTGAAGCAGAGTTTCCAACACTGGACCCACTGCTGCTTGCAGAACTGACCATGCTGGCACTGCTGCTGCTGGCGCTGGCACTGGCACCGCTCACTCCACTGGTGCTTGCACAACTAAAGTTGCTTCTCTTCCAGGCCTCTCTTGCAGGCCTTTGGCGAGGGCTATGCTCCTTGATATAGTTTCTGACCTTGGAACACACAGACAAACACTGGTTAGTGTTGTTCCTTGACATTCTACCTGAAAATACTGGAGAAAAGAATATTGTACATAATGTAAAACATTATCAAAAGTGCTACAGATGTGCTCATCAGCAGGGAAATACAAATCAAAACTATAATGAGATACCCCTCACACCCATCAGAACGGCTAAAATCAACAACACAAGAAACACCAAGTATTGACAAGGATGGGGAGGAAGAGGAACCCTCCTGCACTGTTGGTGGGAATGGAAACTGGTGCAGCCACTCCAGATAACAGTAAGAAGGCTTCTCAAAAAGTGAAAAATAGTACTATCCCACGATCCAGAAATTGCACTACTAGGTATTTACCTGAAGAATACAAAACTAATTCAAAGGGACACATGCTTCCCCTAGGTTTGTACCAGCATTATCAACAACAGGAAATTATGGGAAGAGCCCAAATGTCAATCAACTTATGAATGCATAAAGAAGATGGTGTGGGGATCCCTGGGTGGCGCAGCAGTTTGGCGCCTGCCTTTGGCCCAGGGCGCGATCCTGGAGACCCGGGATCGAATCCCACGTCGGGCTCCCTGCATGGAGCCTGCTTCTCCCTCTGCCTGTGTCTCTGCCTCTCTGTCTCTCTCTGTGTGACTATCATGAATAAATAAATAAAATCTTAAAAAAAAAAGAAGATGGTGTGTGTGTGTGTATATACACACATAGTGGAATATTACTCAGCCATAAAAAAGAATGAAATCTTGCCATCTGCAGCAATGTGGATGCAGCTAGACAGTATTAATCCTGGGTGAAATAAGTTAGTCAGAGAATGACAAATATCATATGATTTCACTCATATGTGGAATTTAAAAAGCCAAACAAATGAGCATAGGGGGAAAAGAGTGAAGAGAAACCAAGAAACAGACTCTTAAATACGGAGAACACACTGATGGTTACCAGAGGGAAGGAGGGTGAGGGGATGAGTTGAATAGGTGATAGGGATTAAACAGTGCACTTGTGATGAGTACTGGCTATTAAATCTAAGTGCTGAATCAAACATTATATGTTCTCATTCATTTGGGGAATATAAATAATAGTGAAAGGGAAAATAAGGGAAGGGAGAAGAAATGTGTGGGAAATATCAGAAAGGGAGACAGAACGTAAAGACTGCTAACTCTGGGAAACGAACTAGGGGTGGTAGAAGGGGAGGAGGGCGGGGGGTGGGAGTGAATGGGTGACAGGCACTGGGTGTTATTCTGTATGTTAGTAAATTGAACACCAATAAAAAAAAAAAAAGTGCTGAATCACTAAAGTGTACATCTGAAACTAATATTACACTGTATGTTAACTAACTGGAATTTAAATAAGAACTTTTAAAAAAAGATTGGATTGGATCTTGAGATAAAACAAGACATTGGTTGAAAATCGAGTGTAACCTGAATACAGCCTATAGATTATTTAATAGTACTGTATCTATGTTCTTGCTTTTGATAAGTGTACCCCCCAAAAAAGAACTTGGATTGTAACAGATGTTTAACAAATCGAGTAAAAGACAGTAATTATAAAGAAATAAAAATAACATTTATTGTATTATAATATGATTGTATCTGTATTATAATACAGATTTATAATCTTGGATTATAACCTACATTGATTTCTTTGGCTCTTTCTTGAGTTGTAGACGCTGTGAAGACAAGGATCATTTTTTAAACTCTTTTGTATCCTAATATTTAATACATAACAGACACTTAACATTGTTAAATAAATCAAATAAAAAAGTGCTACAGATGTACATAAGTAGACTATAAGGATGAAAGAAATCTCTAAATGTACAAACAAGTACTAGAAAAATTGACATTGTTCAAAATTCTAGGATAGGGATCCCTGGGTGGCGCAGCAGTTTGGCGCCTGCCTTTGGCCCAGGGCGCGATCCTGGAGACCCGGGATCGAATCCCACATCAGGCTCCCGGTGCATGGAGCCTGCTTCTCCCTCTGCCTGTGTCTCTGCCTCTCTCTCTCTCTCTCTGTGACTATCATAAATAAATAAAAAAAATTTAAAAAAAAAATATTAAAAAAAAAAACAAAAAAAAAAACAAAATTCTAGGATATATATTATGGAGCTATAAGAAAATAACACTCAGGGTGCTGGGTGGCATAGTCGGTTAGGTGTTCAGCTCTTGATTTCAGCTCAGGTCCTGATCTCAGGGTCATGAAATCAAGCCCCGCGCTGGGCTCTGCACTGAGCATGGAATTTGCTGAAGTTTCTCTCTTTCCCTCTGCCCCTCCCACTGCTCACTTGCTCTAAAAACTAAATCTTTTAAAAAAAAAGAAAATAACACTCAGAGAAATTAACAATAGAACAAATCAGTTTAGGCATTTTTTAAAGGTCTCAATATGATTTAAGTAAGCTCCTGATTATATCTAAGATTAGGGTGTTTCCTAAATCTTAGCTAGGGGCCCATGGTACCTGTCTTCAAATGCAGGGCATCAATTTCAATACTAATAGAAAATGAGCTGGAATGTAAAAATTATAGTATGTCTGTTGAGAGAAATACTGAATAAAAACATTTTTACAAGCGATGATAAATGCAAAAAAAAAGCTTTTAAAAAACAAAAATAGAACATAAGTATTCATTCACCTATGTACCAAAGAAAAATGGAGATAAAGAAATGTGTATTTCAAAATAGCTGAATGAAAATTACATTTTACCCTACACAGGCTCAATTACTCCATAAGATTACTCAAATCTCCCAATTCAGATGTTCACTCAAGTATAGATAGCTCTCAATAATCAGTGTTTTGATTCTGTCAATCACTTTTTTTAAAGGTGAGTTAAAATAAATAAATAGCATAACCATCCCTTAAGTGGTAAAATTAAGTTTCAAAGCCTACACAACTAAACAGCAGGTCCTAGATCCACATGATCCCAGAAAGGTATTGCCAGGTGAGATGTACCTAAAACCTTACAACCATGTGCTCTCAAATATTGCCATCATTTTTTCTAATATTACATCTCACAGCAGTGATTTAGACCTTAATTATTTGTGTATTTTAACATACGATTATCCAACTCTACATTTTATAAAATAATGGTTTTGTTAATAGCTGTACAATCTGTATTGTATTTACATACCTGCTTCAGTTTTTCATCTGTGAGACAGTTAAGTTCAATAATAAACTCACTGTCCGTAGGGGAAATTTGAGCCGAAGGATCAATTATTTTTATAATATCAAGTTGCTCCCGAAGACCCATCTCCGTACTGACTTTACGACTCAGATACTCAATATATTCCACCTATGTGATGAAAAATTATAATAAACAAGATCAATGCCAAAACTTCTGATATTTTAATGTCATTTATAATGTGTTTCAAACATCAAAAGCACTTATGATATTTGTTCCCTGCAAAAACAGTTAAAGCCCTCACTCAGATTTTATTAGGCAATCCACATTTACCTAGTAGCTTTAAATAGGTAATACACTGAGCTTCATGTAATCTCTACATATATGCTTTCAATTAAGAATGTCAAGATCCAGGCAGCTCAGGTGGCTCAGCGGATTAGTGCCGCCTTCAGCCCAGGGCGTGATCCTGAGGACCTGGGATCAAGTTCCACGTCGGGCTCCCTGCATGGAGCCTGCTTCTCCCTCTGCCTGTGTCTCTGCCTCTGTGTGTGTGTGTGTGTGTGTCTCATGAATAAAAAAATAAAATCTTTAAAAAAAAGTCAAGATCCCTACCTGCTCATCATTTGTCATTGCACTCCAAGGAAGTTCATCTAAATTCCGGTGCTTATTTTTCTTTTTAGGAAGCAGGCAAGGTGAACTCGGAATACTGGGTATGACATCAGAAAGTACATCACTCCCACTAGCAATATCACTGCCTGGTAACTTTATAAAAATAAGAAGGGGGTAGGAAAAGCAAAATTTTTCAAAAATACACTTTAAATAGCACAACATATTACATATTGATTAAAAATTACGTTTTAATGACAAATACAGAATGACGAGACATTAGTTCTGATTCACTCCTATTTTAGACAAAGCAGCAACATCAACATATTCTTTCTATACAGTCACTTGTTGAGTGAGATATTTCCCAAAAGCTTAAACTCATAATCAAGACTTGTTAATAAAATGCTAACTTAAGAGTCAATCATCATTAGGGTTTTTAATTCACAATGTGAATGTAGGCTAGGGGTTATACAGCATGATGAATAAGGAACATTGGACTCCATCTCAGGAGATGGGAAGGATCTGCCATGACTTGGCATTTTGCTCAACACTATGCTGGAAATACTGCCAATATAAAGACAAGGCATGGTCCTTGTGCTCAAGTCAGTATTAACAACCTCAAGGCAATTAAAATAATTTAAAATATGCTGTTAATATAGAGCAAAAACACTTTAAAGATCAGAGTTTTATGACAGAAAAATTAGAAAAAATACTGAGACAATGGACAAAGGAGAAAAGTGAGCAAGACTAATACACAGAAAATCAGTTTAAAGTGAGATGAACACCAAAAATAAGTGCTATAATTTTTATATTGTCTATTATAAGCCAGTTAGAACAGATTTAATTTTTTAACAATTATCTTGAGTCCAAAGGGATACAAAGAATAGTACATATCTAATATATATAATTTGAGAACTTTGGACATATGCATATGACCATGAAACTATCACCACAATCAGGGTAATAAACATATTTATAACCTCCACAAGCCAGAATGGATTTAATTTTAAATAAATGTGTTTAGAGACACCTGGCTGGCTCAGCTGGAGGAGCATGCAACACTTGATCTCAGGGTCATAAGTTTGAGCCCCATGTTGCATGTAGAGATATACTTAAATAAATAAACTTTTTAAAATAAACAAGTAAATTTAAGTCATTCATCCAAAAAATAATTTCTTCTACAAGTAGTACATAATTTTAAAAGATAAATGCTTTCATTTTTACAAGGTACAAAATACCACCTTTTTGTTGTTGTCCTTTGCAATTGCATCTCAACTCTGGATGATTACTAGGCTTTTGAAGTTACCAAAAGATAAAAGCTACTTTAGCCATGAAGATTATTACACTCACACACCTGGCCTCCTACCATACCTGTATCACTCTAATAGGTACAGGGGATTCAAAGGATTTTAAGTCATGGTCCTTATACAAAAACTCCTACTGGGGAAGATAATATTATAACACAAACATTCAATTATACAAAATAGCAAATGACAAATGCTAGATTTGAAATGACAGATCATCAACAGAAATATCTAGCAGTGAGTTAAAGCTGCAGGATTAAAACTTAGAAGAGCTATAAGGTGACAGGCAATGGGGAGTCAACTGCATAGAAGAGACTAACGAAGACAGAAATAGGGTTGATCACTATGCAAGGTGACCATGATGCTTAGAATGAAATTCTCTTAAGTTAGCTACTAATGTTAAAAACCACATTTTCATTTTAATAGTCACTGATAAGTCCAAGTACATAAATGACTACCAACAATTTGTATGACTTCCATTAAAATCTCATTAACACTGCTGGAATTGTTCATTCACCCTTAGCCCTGATGTTATCTAGTCAGTGTCATGAGAGAATGATTGCTGAATAGATGAAGGTCATCTTTCAGCCTTTAATGTCAAAAATGAAAATGTTTTGCTACTTTCCCTTTGAAAGATTTCAAATCACAACACTACTTACATTAAAGATCTCCCTGGGGTTCCTAAAACAAAATGAAACAGTCTGTATCAGATGAAAGCCCTCCTCTACTTCAAGCTCCTTTGATGTATTAGGTAAAGGAACTATCAAAATATGTAGACTCTCAAAATTTAAGAAAAATGTTTATCTAAATCTTTAGTGAACATCTGCTAGGTGACAGACTATATGTTAAGCATTTAATTTGTGCCTTTGGTTCTGTTTATGTGTTTGCTGGGGTTGGGGGATGGCAAATAAAGCAACAATGGTTCTTTGGCCATTTTCTTCAGGGAGAAGTAAAAAGATGCAGAGTTAAATCCCAGTTCTACTGCTCACTAGCCAGGTGATCTTATGGAAGTTAGTTTTCTTCTTTGAGCCCCAGTGTTATGGTTAATGCCACCTATCTCAAAGGATTGTTGAGAAATTTAAATGAAGTGATAGGCCTGGCACAAGGCAACACTCAATAAACATGTGTTTTCCATCTCTTTCCATAATTTTGTATCCTTTAAATGGTAGCAAAAGCCATCAGAGAATGCCACATGCTGCTAAAGTGGGTGAAGTTTCAAAAGGTAGTCTCAGAATTACAGAATGGGGAAAAAGAGAAAGCATTCAAGTAAGGAGAATAACTTGGTAAAACCACAGATTTAAAGAAAATAGGATGAAGATAAGGAGACCAATATAATTAAAACAGAAAGTCAATGCTAGGGATTTGAAAGCTCAATGGATGAACAAGCTGTTATATGATATGCAGATATAGGCCAGTAACATTTTCTAAGTAGAAGTAACTTGATGGAACTAGTCTTGAGGGAAGATGAGTTAAAAAGCAGTATGGGGACAAAACAGAGTGAAGAAAGACTGGAATCAGACAGGAAGTTCTTATTTGATCTAGACTTGGACTATGATAAACAACAATGCAAAGAAAAACGGGAATAAATAGGGAAAATTTCAAATGAAAAACAATGTACAAGGCTGGTTTTTTAAGATTTTATTTTTAAGTTATCTCTACACCCAACATGGTGCCCAAACTCAAAACCCTCAGATCAAGAGTCACATGCTCTTCTGACTGAGCCAGCCAGGTGTCCCTAACAAGGCTATTTGATAACTGAATGGATAATAGTCAGGTGACTCCATTGAAACCAGAAGAAAACTGGCCACATTTTACAGTCTTACAACCCTCCAAGGTTAGTGCACTTAAAGAGCTCGATTTTTTTTAAAAAATAGCAAGAGACCTAAGGCAATGTTACAGATCTTCTAGTCCAACACATTCATTTTATAAATAAGGAAAAATCATGTCTAAGGAGACATCCTGATGTCATACAGCTAGTGTCAGTATCCAAAGCAGGATACAAGTCCAGTGTTCTCAATTATGCTGGGCTGTCTTGCCTTGCAGGTAGTTTGGAATGAGAGAAGAATGCAATTGGCATATGAAGAGTTTGTAGTGATAATGAAAGAAATGCAAATGTCCTTCAAAATAACAATAGTCATTTTTCACTACACTGTAAGACATGTCACAAAATGGAGTCTATTTTTTTTCCCATGGAAACACTGTAATTGGAAGTTACATTACTGATCAAGGATTCAGCATCAGATAATAGGTACATTTTTTTAATTTTTTTTTTATTTATTTATTTTTTATTGGTGTTCAATTTACTAACATACAGAATAACACCCAGTGCCCGTCACCCATTCACTCCCACCCCCCGCCCTCCTCCCCTTCTACCACCCCTAGTTCGTTTCAAAAAAAAAAAAAAAAAAAAAGCTGGACAGAGGACTTTTTTCCTTGTCTGGGGAGTACTGAAGCCAAAAAGATTTTGCAGAAGGCCAGCACAAACTAAAACTAATGAAATCTTGCACAGAAGCCTTTTGCAGAAATGGAAGTTCTCTGTACGAATAAATGTAAGAATGATTATTAATATTCTCAATAATAACAGTAACAATAAAAAAAAAAAGATAATAGGTACATTAAATAATAAGGCCATCAAAGTGGAAATGTCAAGTAGTCAATTGGAGATACGGGATTATAATTGCAGATATACATTAGAATCAACTGTATGGGCTCCTGTATATTTTATTAGATCAGCAATTTTCCATTTTATATCTCAAACTGAAAATGCTTTATAATTCTTATCCCATATTTTTCATGGACAATAATATTTAGTATATAATATATTATAATCAGTTATTGTGACAAGTAGGGACAATTAAATCAAATCTCTGCCATATTTTCTGCAGTATGCAGCAAAATTTTATAAGCTCATTTCTGGAACAGCTGATGTGTAATTTCAAATTGCACCTTTAGGTTTCAAGTGTGACAGCTGAATTAACTCTTTAAATTTTCTATGGTTCCCTGCTTAACAGTAATTTCTCAAGCTCTAAGACTAGTCAAATATATCTTTAATAATAAAAGGACTGCAAGCAAAGAAAACTATCAGAAAAGCAAAATGCTTTGGTGCTACTTCACTATAAGGTTAAAACCCTGCATTATCAAGTAGTTAGTATTTCTCTTCCCAGAGAATCTATAAATCCTTTATATTTACTTTAGTAGTAACTGAAACATGTTAAAAGATTTAAATGGATGTAGTTTTTAATCACAACAGAGGTAATCAGAATTTTTTAGTTAACAATTTTAATCTATATATTAATCCTAACAGCTAATTTGTAATTATCTTCTTGGATAATTTACTGCTCATCATTACACAAGGCCCCATAGAGACAAGAGAGCATGTTAAATCTTTCAGAATATTTAAATAATAGATCAAATAATAAATAATAACATTATTTAAATAATATTTAAATATACATGGTGACAGAGTTACTACACTCCAATTTCAGAAGTTGGGAAACACATTACTAAGGCAGGCCTTATTTTTGTTCAAATGTTATAGTCAGTCCTATACATTAATAGTGAGTAGTTGGGAATAGTTTTCCACTCTAACTTCTTATGAAATGAGTGAAGAATTCAGAAACTAAAATTTAAAAAACGCCTGCCACTTTGCAACATTATGGCTATGAACTCTAAGTTAAATAATCAGAAAAAATAATTCTCAGAATTATCAGAACTCCATCCAATTATACTTTATTAAGTATCCTTACAGGAGTCTGATTTTAAATACAAAGTATGCACTTTAAAAATGAGGCACAGAATAAAAAGGTACCCACACAAAGATTTTCACTGCCATGTTACCAATAATAGAAAAAAAATTTTGAACAGATGTAAAAAGGGAATGGTCTCACAAGTTCTGGCACATCTAGTACCAGGAATATTATATAGTCATTAAGAGTCATTATGAATACCATGAAAAAGTTTATATGTTAAATGAGAAAAGTGTATTACAGTTCGTTATCCAGAAGAAAAGGGAGTACTTCCTAACCCATTCTATGAGGCTAAAGCAATACAAGATACCACAAGAAAACTACAGACTGATATCCCTTATGAAGGCAGATGCAAAAATCCTCAAAAAAATACTAACAAATGAAATCCAGCAGCATATTAAAAGGCATATATACCATGACCAATTAGGATTTATTCAGGGATGCAAGGGTGAGTCAACATACAAAAATCAATGGAATACATCATACTAATAGAATGAAGGAAAGAAACTATGATCAACTCAGTAAGTTCAGAAAAAGCATTTTGCAAAACCTAAATAGTTTTTTAGATAAAAACACCAAACAAACTAGAATAGAAGGGAAATTCCTCAATATGATAAAGGCATTTATGAAAAACCTACAGCTACCACTATGCTCAATAGTGAAAGATCGAATGCTTCTCTCTTAAGATCAGAAAAGACAAGGATGCCTGTTTTTGCAACTTCTATTCAACACTGCCCTGGCGATCTAGCCAGGGCAATGAAGCAAGGAAAAAAGAGCTACCCAGACTAGAAAGGAAGAAGAAAACTTATCTCTATTCACAAATGACAAGATCTTATACAAAGGAACTCTATAAAATCTACACAGAGAAAAATAATCATTTAAATTAACAAATGAGTTCAGCAAAGTGGTAGGATATAAAATCAATATACAAAAATCAGTTTTATTTCTATACACTAGCAATGAACAATGCAAAAATGAAATTAAGAAAACAATTCCACTTACAACAGCATCAAAGGAATAGAATATGTAGGAATAAATTGAACCAAGGAAGTACAAGGCTTGGACACTAAAAAAACAACAGATTCAATGCTATCCCCATCAAAATGCCAATTGCCCCTTTTGCAGAAATGGACAACTCTATCCTAAAATTTATGTGGAATTGCAGAAGGGATCCCCAACAGCCAAAACAATCTTAATAAAGAAAAACAAACTGGGAGACCTAACACTTCCTGATTTCAAACTTTACCACAAAGCTAGAGCAATTAAAACAGCGTGGTACCAGCATAAGGATAGACATACATATTAATGGAATAGAATCAACAGCCCAGAACTAAACCTATACATCTATGACCAATTCATTTCCACAAGGGTACCAAGACCATTCAATAAGCAAAGAATATAGCCTTATCACCAAATAGTGTTGGGACAACTGAATGTCTACATGCAAAAGAATGAATTTGGACCCCTATCTTACACCACATACAAAAAAGTAACTCAAAATGGATCAAAGATCTAAATATAAAAACTAAAACTCTAAGAAACAGGTGAAAATCTGCATGACCTTGGATTAAGCAATGTTTTTTAAAATATGACATCATAAGCACAGAATTCAAAGAAAAAATAAATTGAACTTTATTAAAATTAAAACCTTTTGTGTGTCAAAGGAGTATCAAGTAAAAACACAACCCACAGGAAGGGAAAGATCTTTTGCAAATCATGTATAAGGGTCTAGTAGCCATAACATATAAAGAACTCTTACAATTCAACAATAAAAGACAAAACAATTTAAAAATGGACAAAGGATTTGAATAGACATTTTTCCAAAAAAAAGAATACCAATGGCCAATAAGCACATGAAAAGATGCTTGACATCATTTGTCATTAGGGAAATGCAAATCAAAACCAAAATGAAGTATTGTTGTACACACAGTAGGATGGTTATAATCAAAAAGACAATAGCAAGTTTTGGCAAGGATATGGAGAAATTGGAAGTTTCATATATTGCTGGTGGAAATATAAAGTGGTGCAACTATTTTGGAAAACATTTTGGCAGTTCTTCAAAAAGTTAAACATAAAGTTATCATATGACCCAGCAATTCCACTCCGAAGTGTATATCCAAGAGAATTACAAATATACATATTATGTCAACTATACTCAGTAATAAAAAAGATACATCCATATAAAAACTTATATCTGAATGTTAACAGCAGTATTATTCCTAATAGCCCCAAAGGGGAAAACACTCATCAGCAGATGAATAAACAAACAAAATGTGATTTGGCCCTATCTATTCAGCAATGAAAAGGAATTGGTATGGACTGAATGTGTGCCCCCTTCTTTCACCACCACCACCAAGTCCCTATCTTGAAGCCCTAATCCCCAATTCAATATGTGGAGGTAGGGCTTTGGGTGATAATTATGTTTACATGAGGATAGAGGATACATGATGGGATGTGACTATAATTACAAGAGGATGAGGAGATCACAGCCCTCTCTCCCCTCTCCATGTGAAGATAAAGCAAAAGGCAGCCATATACAAGTCAGAAACAGGACCCACACCAGAACCCAACCATTATGGCATTCTGACCTTGGACTTTTCAGCCTCTAGAACTGTGTGAAAGAAATGCCTGTTGTTTAAGCCATCCAGTTTATGGTATTTGTTATAGCAGTCTGAGCTAAGACAGAAATGAAGTACTGTGACACACTATAACATGGATGAACCCTGAAAACATGCCAAGTGAAAGAAGCCAGACACAAAGGCCACATATTATATGAAATGTCCATCCAGGAAGGCACATCCATAGAGAAAGTAGATTAGTGGATGCCAGGTGATGGGGGCAGGGGGGAAATTGGGAGTATCTGCTAACAGGTATGGAATTCTTTTTAGAGAAATGTCCCTGAATTAGATAGTGGTGATGGCTGCACACCACTGTGAATATATTAAAAATCACTGAATTATATACTTAAAATTATTAAAATGGTGAATTTTATCTCAATATTTTAAAGGCTAAAAAATTTTTATGATTTTTATCTAAATCATATTTACAACTGTATATAAAACAGAAACATCTGAAATATAAAATATAAAAACAGAGTTTTAGATTACTTTTTCTCTTTAAAAACTCTTAATTTTCAGTGTAGCATTTTTATAACAAGAAACTTAAACCAATCTAAATATCCATTATTAGAGAACAGATTAAATAAATTATGATTCAGCCTTCAAAAAGAATGAGATGGGGCAGCCCCAGTGGCGCAGCGGTTTGGCGCCGCCTGCAGCCCGGGGTGTGATCCTGGAGACCCGGGATCGAGTCCCACATCAGGCTCCCTGCATGGTGCCTGCTTCTCCCTCTGCCTGTGTCTCTGCCTCTCTCTCTCTCTAGCTGTGTCTCTATGAATAAATAAATAAAATCTTTAAAAAAAAAAAAACAAAAAAAAAAACAAAAAAAAAAAAACAAAAAGAATGAGATGTTAGTTGAAAAAAAGCAAAGGGCCAAACAGTGGCTCAAGTATGATCCCATTTGTGTTTTTCACATTCTGTAAACATACTTGTATCTGCACAAGCTCTCAACAGTGGTAACCACAGCAGAGTGGGACCTGGAGAATTACTTTTAATTTCATGCCAGTCTGTTTTCACACTTCAATAAGAAAATGTTTGAAATAAAATAATATTTGATTCCTCTCTTGGAATACAACTTCAAAAATTTGGATGGCTTTCAAAGATAGCAGGCATTCAAGTATCTGAATATAACATCTCCTATATGCAAGGAAAGCTTCTTCAAATGTTACTGTCTTTTACAATCAGAAAATGGATCTTGCGATAACATGATTTACATTTTCTGATAGACTGCAATCATTATAAGGCAGAATTTCCAAAAAATTTTCCAAAAAGCCATTTTACATGCTATATATGCCACAAAAAAACCACTATAGGGCAAAAAACATCCCTACATATGAAGAGAATTCAAAATGGGAAATTATATTTCTGATGAGAACCAAAAAGTATGTTTTTATAATAGTGGTTTGTGATATTAAATATATAGAACATGACCCGGATGCAAGGATATTGTGCCTATAAAGACACAAAGGCTATTTCCTATAATTAGGAAGAATATACTTGCTTGGATTCATGCATAGAAAAATACTGATGATATATAATAATGAGAACATTATACAAGTAGTAAATTATATGAAAATCCACAGAAGGATATCTATAACATCAGAGACCTAAATGGTACATTAGTAAAAATAAAGGATACATGTTCCATCTAATTCTTTATATTGTCAGAGATGAAAATATCAAAATTTCTTCTATTTATGGAGTAATGATGGTAATACAAGAAAAAAAAACCTACCTGCCATTCAAACTCACTATCTGACCAATCCCAGTATGTGCTAATAGAAGAAGAGACATCACTGCAGACACTCCCCTCAGGGAATAAATCAAAAGAAGTGAAGTCTTGATCATCTAACAGGGAATAGCAATCATCTTGATCTCCAACAGAAACTGAAGAAAATAGCTCCTCACTGCATTCTGAGCTGGCAACACTTGTTCCACAAGAAGTTAAGTTCCACCTTAAAAACACAACACAAAAGAAATCATAACAGGAACTCCAGAATCCCCACAATCTTAAGATATTAATAGGAGATACATTCAAGATATTTATGAAGAATAGAAGTATAGTTTTAGATATGACAATGATACTGTGATTATTTTCAAAAGAGCCCTTACCTTTTAAAGAAGTATACTAAAACATTTATGAATGATATATATCTGGGATTTTTCTGAAAATAATAAGGGTTTGAGTAATGAGTAGTGATATAAAGCATATTGCCATATGTGAATAATTGTTGAAGCTGGATGATGGATATATGAAGTTCATTACACTATTCCCTTTCCTTTTATATTTGTCTGAAAATGTTTATAATAAAATATTTTAAAAGAAATTGTATCTAAATTAAGAATAAAGTAAAACCTTCATCTATAAATAAAACATAGGATAGTGGTTATAAATATATTTTGAAGTCAGATTGAGTTCAAATTCTCGCTCTGTAATTTGACTGCTGCTTGATCTTAAGCAAAACACACCCTCTTCAGCCTGTGTTTTCATTTTAAGGAGGAGTTATTATGAAGATTATACAAGAATGCATACAGAACTCTTAGCAGACATAAAAAGTGCTCAATGCATGGTAGCTATTATTATTATTAAAAGAAGAGAGTAGCCATTGCAGGGCAGAGAAAAGCACAAAAAGTACACAGAAGTTCAAGAAGTGTTTAAATAACTTTTACTTACCAGTGCTATAAAAGATCATTGCAAAGATGTTGGAATAAGAAAGGAGTAATAAAGAATATTAAAATGACCAAGAGTTCCATTACTCAATAATAACTAATCCACAATATTTTAGTACATATATATTTTTTTTACAGAATCATCATTCTGCACATATACACACACACATATATATAGTTTTTAGTATCCATTCTTCACTTATCATATATTAAGTATTTCCCTATGTATATTACTTGAAAACATTTTAATGCCTATATAATATTCCACTGATTAAAAAGTCTCATAATTTATTTAACCTTATTCCTTCAATAATACTTAGGCTGTTTCCATTTTTTTGGTATTACAAATAATACTGAGATGAACCGTTTTGTTTATAATTATTTATCAACATATATAATAAAAAATAGTGAAAGGGATTATAGGGTTAAGGAGAGAAAATGAGTGGGAAATATCAGAGAGGGTGACAAAACATGAGAGACTCCTAACTCTGGGAAACGAACAAGAGGTAGTGGAAGGGAAGGTGGATGGGGGAATGGGGTGACTGGGTGACAGGCACTGAGGGGGGCACTTCACGGGATGAGCACTATTATACTGTATGTTGGCAAGTTGAACTCCGATTAAAAAATATACAAAAAATACAAAAAAAAAAAAAACATATAATCTCTCAGGATAGATTCCTTGAAAGGAAAGTACTGAGTCAAAGAATATCAACACTTCTAAAGGTCATATCATACTTAGTCAAGTGCCTTTCTGAAAGGCTGCATTAATTTACACTCCCTGAAACAGTATATAAAGCATGCTCATTTCACCACAACCTTAACAGCACTGGAATTTTCTTTCTTTTCTTTAAAGATTTTATTTATTTATTCATGAGAGACGCAGAGAGAGAGAGGCAGAGGGAGGAGCAGATTCCTTGCAGGGAGTCTGATGTGGGGCTCGATCCCTGGACCAAGGATATGGGATTTGGGATCATGGCCTGAGCCGAAGGCTGACGCTGAGCTGCTGAGTCTCCCTGGCGCCCCAGCACTGGAATTTTCATTTTTAAAGTTTCACCTATCTGGTAGGAAAAACCATTTTTACGTCAATTTTCATTTCTTCAATTACTAGCAAGATCAAATTTTAAAATATTTGCTATTTTGCTCTAGTGTTTTTCTATGTGTTAATGTTTTCCTTACTGATTTTATAAGTTCTTAGTGTATTAAGAATATTAACATTTTGCCTGTGGTATCTGTTGCAGCGTTACTTTTGTCTTTAAATCTACATATCTTTCTTCTGTAAATTTCCACTAGCTTCATACATTAACAAGATAATCTTCATTGCTTAGGCAGTAGCCTACATAATTAATCCTTAAGATAATGATTTAATACATTGGATACTAATAAAATACTGAAATAATGGCTTCCTGAAGAAAAGCCTGTTACTTATCTATTATTAGGTTGTTTCTCATCTTTCATTAAATCTATTTTTTTCTTGAACTGTGTTTTTCATTTTTTAACTCTCCCTCCCTTATTTTGTATTACTAATCTTAATTTCAAAGTTCTTGGTTTGCAAAATGTGGGCAATCCGACAATTTTATGTCATTTTTCCTTTGAGCTAAAGGTAGAATATTTTAAAGGTTCAAAACACACACATGACACTCTCTAAACTATTATGGTTCAATAACTATAAACACAGATATCAACAAGCTTTTATAAATAGGCAAAAATCTCAAATTCATCTAACATCTTAGAATACCTTGTAATATTACCTAGTTTCACCATGTGCTTCCTAGGCAGGCAGTATCCTCATTTTTTAAAAAATCAAACTTAGAACTAACCAAATTGTTCAGGATGTACAATAAGGCAATATAAAAGCTAAAAAATGACAAACACTCTCTTAGATCTAGTAAACCATTACCTATGCTGTATTCTGGGCAAATTATTTTTTTCTTTTTTGTCTTCAAAATGCTAGTGGCAAAAAAGAAATGCTAATGGCTTTTTTCAACCTTTATTCATTCAGCCACTCAACAACCATTTAGTTAGTATCTTCTATGTACCAAGTACCATGTTATGTGGTAGGAAAAGCTGTTAGGTAATTGTTTTCAATAAAAAATTTTTTGAGCTTGCAAAAATTCAGTAGAAATGTGTTTCCTTCTATAATTATGACTTTCCTTTTCAGAAAACTATGCTAGATTTGATAATCTAATGTTTAAATCACTGACAGGACAGTTATTTGCTTGCTTCTGTGTGTGTGTGTGTTTTAAAGATTTTATTTATTTATTTGACAGAGAGAGAAAACACAAGCAGCAGGCAGAGACAGAGGGAAAAGCAGGTTCCCTGCAGGGAGCCTGATGTGAGGCTCAATCCCAGGACCCTGGGATCATGACCTGAACCAAAGGCAGATGCTCAAATGACTGAGCCACCCAAGAGCCCCCCCCCCCAGTTTTGTGCTCTTAATGTAGGGCAAAATCAGTATCTTTCTCAGTTTTTCAGGTCCATGTCTTTATAAGAGATTTAATAGGATTCTGGCTATTCTTAGGAGCTTTTGCTCTTTTTTTTTACAGTGACTTAAAAAAGGTTCATATTCGAAACCAATCATTTACAAAATAGAAACATTTTTACTACTAGACATTTTTTTAAAGATTTATTTATTCATGAGAGACACAGAAAGAGAGGCAGAGATATAGGCAGAGGGAGAAGCTCCTCTGTGGTGAGCCTGATGTGGATCTTGATCCCAGGATCCCGGGATCAGGACCTGAGCAAAAGGCAAGTGCTGAACCATTAGCAGGTGCCCCACTCCAAGAGATATATATTTTTAAATTCTATTATCTTCTAATTTCCAAATATTATTTTATTATTACCTTAAGGCAATGTGAACAAAAACAAAGTAGGCAGTAGTACGTTTATCCACTGCAATTAGTAGTGTTAGTGTTAAATTGGCATAATCTTTCTGAAAATAGGAAGACTGGTACTTGGTACTGTATATACATCAAAAGCTTCAAAAAGTTCATTCCTTTGGACTCAGTAATTGCCCTTCTAGGAATGATCACTTCCTCAAATTGAAATTGGGAAAAAGATTTAAGACCAAACATGTCCAAATAGTCTCATTTATAATAACCAACAAAGGAAAAAGATATGCTTCCCAAATATGGGGAATAAATAATATATCTAAATAATGGTGTTTTATAATCATTAAAAATTATATTTTCAGGAAACACCTGGTCGGCTCAGTTGAGCCCTCAACTCTTGATTTCAGCTCAAGCCATGATCTCAGGATTGTGAGATGGAGCCCCATGTAGGGCTCTGTATACTCCCTGCAGAGTGTGCTTGTGGTTCTCTCTCCCTCTGCCCCTCCCCCTGCTCACACACTCTCTCATCCAAATAAATAAATAAAATCTTTTTAAAAAATATTGTATTTTCAGCCTATTTTTTGAAAACAAAAACGCTCACAATATAAGTATAAAAACCTGGTCACAAATCATATATAACCTGATCCTGATTTTTTGAATTATATATGAACATAAAAAGAATATTGGGATCCCTGGGTGGCCCAGCGGTTTGGCGCCTGCCTTTGGCCCAGGGCGCGATCCTGGAGACCCAGGATCGAATCCCACATCAGGCTCCCTATGCATGGAGCCTGCTTCTCCCTCTGCCTGTGTCTCTGCCTCTCTCTCTCTCTCTGTGACTATCATAAATAAATAAAAATTAAAAAAAAAGAATATTAAGGGCACCTGGGTGGCTCAGTGATTAAGCATCTGCCTGTCACTCAGGTCCTGATCCCAGGGTCCTGGGATCGAGTTCCTCATTGGGCTCCTCACAGGGAGCTTGCTTCTCCCTCTGCCTATGTCTCTACCTTTCTTTTTGTGTCTCTCATGAATAAATAAATAAAATCTTTAAATAAAAAAAGAATATTACAAGTAACAACATCAAAATGCTGACAGTTGTTATCTTTACTGAAAGGGATCATGAGTGATCTTTAGAGTTTTGTATATATGCCAATTTTCTAAAGTGAGCTTTTATAATAAAAATTTAAAAAAAAAATTTAAGTGTGATTCTTTTAGACTATTCTGTTGGTTTCAAACATGTCATGAATGACCACTGTGTGCATGTGCTTAGTGCTGAACTATTCAAATCTGCAAACTTCTTATATCTTATTCCAGTAGGAGAAAGCTACCTAACACTAAGATTCTAGTTATAACCATAAAATTATTCACAAAGTAGACTTTCTACCTTAAAAGAAAAATATTGAGAAGACTCCTAATGAGGGCACCTGGGTGGCTCTCTCGGTTAAGTGTCTGCCTTTGGCTCAAGTCATGATCTCAAGGTCCTGGGATTGAGCCCCATATTGGGCTCGCTGCTCAGTAGGGAGCCTGCTTCTCTCTCCCCTTCTCCCTCTACCCCTCCTCCCACTGCTTGTGCTCTTTCTCTCGTGTTCCCCCTCAAAAGAATAAAATCTTAAAAAAAAAGAATCCGAATGAAATGGAGTTTAATTCAATAACTAGGCTTGCTGCCCAAATTTCAGTTTAAAAAAAAACTAAAGCTGAGAAAATTTATCTACAAAGCTTATCTGTCAAAACCCCCATATAGCCACCCCCAACCTCTGCTACAACTCTGGAGCACAGTAGGCCATCAAGGTCCCAAGTTAGAGCAGATGACACAACCCCCCCCCCGCCCCCGCCCACGCTACTCAAATGCCCAACTCTCCTAGAGATCTCAATTGTCTTCATATCATTACCCATCCCTCCTACCCTCTTCTGTAGTCTTGGAAGAAAAAAAAAAAGCCATGTCATTTCTAAGACTAATTATTCCATTCGTGTTCTGAGTTCATCCCAGTCATCTCCTGTCATCCCACACTCTCCTCTTACTTTCAGTTTCTCCCTTTCCTGTGGGCTGCTAAGGAGCTAAAAATCTCTATTCTTAGAAAAGAAAAACTAAACAAGGCAAACAAACAACAATGAAACATTCAACTTTTTTTTCAGATTACCACATCTCCTCTCCTTCCTTTCCCTGCTAAATTTATTGAAAAGTTTCTTCTTCTCTCAACCTTTCTAAGCCACAGTTCTACTCCTAACACATTACTGTTCTACTGTTCTTTCTATTCCAAATGCTCTCAAATCCGTATTTCTAGCCTGGATAATTCTCCCAAGTCTGATCCCTATTCTCAGTTTGTCTCAACAAATCCCTAAACCAAATTCCTCCTGCCTTTATAATCTGTTACTTCATGGAGCATGGTTCCCCCACCTGCAAATCACAGCTCTTCTGCAACTGTTAATTCTATATTGATAGGAAGCCTGTGGGTAGTACAAAAGATACACAGTAGTCTTGAGGCTCTTCTGGTTAAGGTGATTGAAACAGGGTTCTAAAATCAAATAACTGAGTAACTGCTTTAATAGTTCATTTCCTATCCTGCCAATAGGGTGTACAAAAGTGAGGCACTGTCCTCCCACATGCTTTTCACAATTGTTCAAAGTACTGATGTACTACTATTAAAGATGAAAAGAATAACACATCAAGTAGTTCATATTAACCTCCTTCATCTCACAATTTAATTACAGGGCAGCCCTGGTGGCACAGCGGTTTAGCGCCGTTTGCAGCTCAGGGCATGATCCTGGAGACCCGGGATCAAGTCCCACGTCAGGCTCTCTGCATGGAGCCTGCTTCTCCCTCTGCCTGTGTCTCTGCCTCTCATTCTCTCTCTGTGTCTCTATGAATAAATAAATAAAAAATCTTTTAAAAAAAACAATTTAATTACAGAACTTACCAGTATCATTATAATTTTTTTTTCAATTTGGTAAATGACTTCCCTTTTTGATAATGGTGGAGGTTGCCATGGACAAATGCTAAGAAAAAACTCACAATTATATCATAAATATCCTGTCCCAAAACCAAAGAAAAATGCCTTAAACACCACATATATTCCATATTAACATTTAAGTTAAAAAATAATTGGGGTGTCTCAGTCAGTTACGTGTCTGACTCTTGGTTTCACCTCAGGTCATGACCTTAGGGTGGTAAGATGGAGTCCAGTATCAGTTTCAGTACTGAGCCTGCTTGAGATTCTTTCTCTCCCTCTCCTTCTGCCCCTTCCCCCTCTCATGTGCATGCTCTAATAAATAAATAAATCATTAAAAAATAATCAAGTTTCTTGGTTTATTGAAATTTATTTTCAGGACACCTGGGTGGTTCAGTCAGTTAAGCGTCTGCCTTTGGCTCAGGTTATGCCAGGGCTCCCTGTTCAGAGGGGAGTCTGCTTCTCCCTCTCCCTCTGCCCCTCATACTCATGCTCTCTTTCTCTCAAATGAATAAATTTAAAAATCTCTAAAAAATTTTGTTTTTTTTAAAAGACTTTATTTATTGGAGAGAGGGGAGTATATGGTCCTCTCAAATGCCATCTTGAGGAGGGCTAGGAAGGCAGAACATTCCAGAATGAGAGAACATTTAAAAAGCCTAGGTGGCCTAGGGCAGAAACATCATCCAATGTAAATACTGCAACTTCTGCTTACCCTAATCTCTGTTGAAAAGGGTACAAAGCAAAATACATTAGATCTCCTACTGTCATCCCAAAGCCTTGAGAAAAGTAGGGCAGGAGAGAGAGGTTTTTAAAAAGCAGGCAAAATGTTTGACTTGGGAAAACTGGGGATGAACAGGAACCTCCCTGTCTATATTATTTCTTTAATTTTTTTAAGATTGATTGATTGATTGATTGATTGATTGATTTATGATAGACGGGGGGGGGGGGGGGGGGGACAGAGACACAGGAGAAGAGAAGCAGGCTCCATGCAGGCTCCATGCCAGGAGCCCGACGTGGGACTCGATCCCGGGACTCCAGGATTGCGCCCTGGGCCAAAGGCAGGCGCTAAACCGCTGAGCCACCCAGGGATCCCCTCCCTGTCTATATTAACTGCTCCATTCTGGAAAACAACCTTGACCTTACCTCTGTCTCTAAGAAAAGGAGTAGGAAAACACAAGAAAAAAATGGAGAGGAAGAAAAAGAACAAAATGAGCTGTAAGAAATGTATTCTTCTCCTTGCTTCACTCATCAACCCAACAGTTTTGGCAGTGCTTACTTACCCTCAGCCTCCTTCCTCACTCCCTTGCCCTCATCATCAGTGCAGGCTAATTCTGAAATCATTCAACTTTCCTGTGTATAGGACTTGCTCCAATGTTGCTAACCTTAAATACCAAATATGTGCAAAAGTATTCTTTTATATTGTTTTCCAATGCAAACAACCCTAAACACACTCGATCTCATAAATCCATTACACTCATGTTATAATCACATCATGGGTTAAATAAGCTTCTCTGAGTCAGTCTAAGAAACTATAACAACCGTTTAAAACATTTGTGCCATTAGTTCTGTTCCAAGTTTCATCACTGGCTCCAATGAAGTAATCTTGGCTTTGCCTACTGTTTTATGACCTTGAACTCAGTCTTTCCTCTCTGGGCCTCAGTTTCCTCATTTTTGCAATGACGATTGGAAAAGTAATAAATTTACTACCACTTCCTTTTCCAATGTGTTACACTGATGTTCTGCATGACTGTTTAACATGTCATTTCCAGACTCTTTCTTTCAGGTAAGAATCATGTTTTATACATTCTTTGCATCTGGTAGAAGCTCAGTAAATCTGTAGAGTGATTTAAGAGGTGGTGGAGGGCATGCAAAAGACATTATAAGATGGAAGGATTTGTTCATGCTGATATTGTGAACTAGAAATCAGAACTAGACTCCTTAATTCAATTCCAATATTTTCTTTCCACAGCTGAACCCATCTCCTCCCTTGTTCTCCATACACCCTCCCAAGCCTTGGTATGTATCTATCAAATATCCACCTTGGGGCTTCTGTGCACAGGTTGGGGCTACCTGTACACCATCTTCACAATCTTCACATTTGGTATTAAACTTAAATGCTTACATGAGAGAATTCTCCAGAACACTCTAGCTTCCAATAAAATCCGTTAGGAGATGTGCCCCCTGAGTAAATTTGTATAAGCCCATTCTAAGCTTAGCTTCGTCCTTCCACTGGGGGAGCAAACCAAGGGATATGCTACATGAAGGAATCTTCGAGATTTAAGGTTATACATTTTGGCAGGGCCTAAAATGGTAAAGCAAAGAGTTCATAAGGAGGTCTTGTTTCCTATACCTTCACCAAAAAAAAAAAAAAAAAATGGGGTGGGGAGTGTCAATTGGGCCGGGAGACAGATTAAAAATCGGGAAAAGGAAGATTCTACCTTTAAAAGTGCCATCTTTCAAAAGATCCATAGATTGGTTTTGAGCCATCCAAAGTCTACTCTAGAGTGTATGGGAGATGGAAGGGGTTAAACTTTTTCGGGTGGATGGAGTAGGGATGCATCTTAAAATTGAGGGTGGAGGGATCCCTGGGTGGCGCAGCGGCTTGGCGCCTGCCTTTGGCCCGGGCGCGATCCTGGAGACCCGGGATCGAGTCCCACGTCGGGCTCCCTGCATGGAGCCTGCTTCTCCCTCTGCCTGTGTCTCTGTGTCTCTGCCTCTCTCTGTGTGACTATCATGAATAAATAAATAAAATCTTTAAAAAAAAATTTGAGGGTGGAGATTTGGGATTGATTCTCTGGGCACAGATGGGGTGGGAGGGGATAAGGGAGGAATCGCTATGATCAGATGATGAATGGGGAAAAGAGAGCAAGTAAAATGCCGGACCAAAGGAAAATCGGGAGGACTAGGGTGAAAATAGGGAGAGGGAACAGGAAAGGAGCGCTGGTCGCAAGAAGATGGGGGAGGGGACGAATGGAAGCGCAGACCCGAGGAGGAGCACCAGGTTCAGGAGTGAGCCAGCGTTCTCCAGTTTGAGTCAGGGGTGTGGGCAGTTAGCCCCTGCCCTCCGCAGCGGTTCGTACCTGTTGGTGTGGAAACGGTGGAGTGGATCCGTGCGATGACAAGAGGACAGCTGGCAGCCGAAGTCGCTGATGTCCAGGCAGCCTGGCTCCTCGCTCGGGCAGGTGCCCACCCCGCGAGGGGGTCCCAGGAGCGGGAAGGGCTCCTCGGGGGTTAGAAACTTCTCGTACGAAGTGGTGGCCGACGTCTCGTCGGACATGGCTGGAGATGGCCTGGCTTTGGGCTCCCTCCCTGGCCCGGGCTGCTTCTGTGCCTGCCCCTTCCCCCACTCTAACCTGTCCGCCTTTGCCGAGCCGGGGTGTGCCCACCGCAGCTCACCAGCAGGCTGAGCTCCACGGCCAGATGCCGCCCGGTGAATGCCGACCGCGCTAAGAGGCTGCTAGAGGCCACAGCAGCCCACTGGCCACCCAGTCAGCGCCTCAGTGGCCTCGGCAGCGGTCTCCGTCGCCGCCGCTGCCCGGCCCAGCCCAGTCAGCGCAGCGCAGCGCCGCTGACCGCAGCGCCACCGCCGCTGCCGCGCCCGGCCCGCCCACTGCGCTCGCCACTTGCGACTGCTGCAGTCCGCCGACGCCCGCCGGGAGGAAAAAGGCGGTGGGAAGCTGCTCCCTATGCCCCCTGCTGGAGCGGAGGAGGAACTGAACCTCCGCCCAACCGCCCTCCACGCGTGAGCGTGGGATTTCTGGCGCTGGAAAGGCCCTGCGCTTCAGGCCAACCACCTCTGTTTTCTCACCCAGGGCTGATTAATAAGCAGGAAGCGGCAGCCCTGAGAAAAGGGACTTGGCTAAGGTCACACTGCGAGTGCGTGAGAAAGAGTCCAGATGCCCTGGTTCCCAGCGTACTAGACCACCCTGTCCCAATTAAATGAGCCCTGCAGTGTGTGTGCCCAGCACTGTGCAATGAACTGTAGGGGAAATGGGCCAAGTAGGAAAAAAATAGTCCCTGCTTTACCCTTGATCTTCTAACCCTGAGAACTCTACACAACAGCCACCAGGCTACTCAGAGCTGCTGGACACGTAGTGCTCTTTTGTGCTCTGTGCTCTTGCTTGCATTATGCGTTCTGCTTAGAATGCCCTGCTGGTTTTCCCCTGCTAATTCTTAAAGCCCCAGCTCAAATGTTACCTCCTCTGTGAAGCCTTCCCTGACTCCCAAATGAGTCTTATGTATTCCTGCCAGTGCTCCAGTGGAAAGTATATTATAGCGCTTTTAACTTATTCAACTTAAGTCAACTTGCTACGTGTCAAATACCACCATTCTTTCCTCCTCTTTCTCTTTTCTCTGTTTTACAGACCAGTGGTTGCAGACCTTGCACGTATAAACATTTTTTTTTTTTAGATTTGGAGTAAAACACAAGATTTCCAATTTCTTACTTTGCCAAATGAAGACAATTTTTTAAACTACTACAACTTATAAAATGAAGCACACTTTCATATAAAATAAGGGAATAATCTCTTAATTAAAAATTAAATACATTTAGCTTTATGGAAAAACACTACATTAAACTTTGAGAGAAACATAAAACTAAAGTAGGTGCAGAAAAAAGGAAAAGTGAAAGAACCTAGGAGGAAGGGAAGGAGAAAGGAGGTTGGGAGAAATGGACAGTGGGCACACACAAGCCCCAGTCTTAATCTCTGTGATATGTCCTACCAATGCAACTTATAATGAAAACAACTCAACCACTCCTTTAAAATGTATATATTATCTCACTTTAGTTATTCGATGACCTGACTGTTGAGTGTGCCTGTCTTCTTTCATTTAACTTAAAAATCATGGATGTAAGGTTGATGATGGTTTAATTTGTGATCCCCAATGCACCATTCCCAGTGAGCCTGAATGGGCAATGGCTTAGTCCCCAAAACAAAAGTCAAGTGCTACATAATAATGTAAGTACTCAGGTAATTGCACCAGAAACTATGAGTAAGAAGCTAACAAAATATTCTAATTTAAATATATATATATATATATATATATATATATATATATATTTACACATACTGTAACAGGACAGTGTTGTTCAAACTGGAGTCTAATGACAGCATCTGCAAGCTTTTTTACAGGTATGTTTTACTTTGACATTTAATTTTAAACATATCCTGGAGTATATGGATGACAATGGTAACTAACAGCTGCCACATAATTAGGACATGTATTTGAACCTGTTTTAAAAATCAAGTTGGCAACAATACTACTTTAATTGTCATGAGCTGGTAAAAAAATAAATTAGGTGTACCTCCTACTTCATGGCTTAGTACAGATGAAGATTGTCTAATAGTTTGGAAAGGGAAAGTGATGGGAAACCAAGATCCTCACAAGACTCACATACAAGCAAGTATGTTGAAAACCAAGAACACATGCTGGCCAGTCAGTAGTATGTTCAGGTTTCTAAGGGTAGTTTTGTCTCAGCAAACATGTACCACATTAAATTAATATTTGTGCACAATTTGTAAATTTACTTTGATGTTAAGTTTGTACAGAGCCTTATGAATAGCAGAGTTTCTATTTAGTCTCATGTTTGTTTATGTTTAAGAAATATTATTAAAAGAATTTACATAAATGCTTGAGCCTAAGAGACTGTTTTCCTTTAAGAGAGATCCCTCCAATATATTTCTCAGTTGAGAAACACTAATTAGATACTGAGAGCAGTAAATAGGGTATGTGCACTGTATTTATGTTCACTTAAATATAAGGTAATAATGTACTAATACATTTTTACCAAGCTCTTTGCCACTAGGAGTTGATGACTTTTGTACATCCTTCTTCCTTGCCCCACTTTGTTTGGTTTGTCCCTTGAGAATACCTATCCTGAATGCATTTCCCCAATTTATCCCTCCCTTCCATTCTCCACCAAGATCTTTCCTAATTTCTATTTCTCTGAAAACATGGATATAGTAGTTCCCTACCTTCCCTGAGGATCTGGGCCTGGAAAGAAACATTGGGATGATCTGCCTTCTTCTGATGCATAATTTACCTCCCAGAATGGTGATGGGCTGCAAGAGGTGGTAAACAGTCTTCGTCATTTTGGTTACTATTGGATAGAAATATATTAGACTTGACCCAATGATCTAACCTCTGTTAATTTTTTCATGTGATTGATGTGTATATATAGCTATATCTACATCTAGATACATAAAATTCTATATATAAAAGTTATGTTAAAATATATATTATGTCTATTATATATAATATACTTATTATATATATAAAATTAGCTCCCCAAAGATCACCAACACAACCTACTGATAAAACAATGCCTCAGTGTATTATTCATCAGTTTGTGGTCCACGTTTCAGCCAGGAGCCATGTGCCCATGTTAAACCAAGGGAATAATAGATCTCAGCCCCAATCCAAAGAGCCTGTAACCAGGTATGAGGTTGTTCTCCAAATTACCCAGGCTCTGATTTATAAGGACACTTGTCTTTGGACATAGGGCCCACTCAGGTAATCCAGGATAAGGTCCTTCTCTCAGAATCCTTAATTTATTCACATATTTTTGTTTTTGCCGTATATAGTTACATTCACTATTTTGCCATATTAAATAATAGTTACATGTTCCAGGGATGAGGAAGTGGAAATATCATTAGGGGACTACCATTGAGCCTGTTACAGTGGCATTGTCTGAACTGCTTGCTATGCTCTGAACCACAGCATGTAGCATTTGCTCTGCTTTCTGGACCTCTTATAAAACATGAAATTAAGAAGGCTGAGGAGAGAAAAAAGAAATCGAGAATTCCTCTAAAGTAGTTAGGGGGGATCCCTGGGTGGCGCAGCGGTTTAGCGCCTGCCTTTGGCCCAGGGCGCGATCCTGGAGACCCGGGATCGAATCCCACGTCGGGCTCCCGGTGCATGGAGCCTGCTTCTCCCTCTGCCTCTCTCTCTCTCTCTCTCTGTGTGTGTGACTATCATAAATAAATAAAAGTTAAAAAATTTAAAAAAATAAAAATAAAAATAAAGTAGTTAGGGTTTCAATTCTCAAATCAGAGACCCCTAACTTCTTTTCCTTTCTTGAATCAAATTATTTGCTGATTCTTTTTGCGGGAGGACAAAATCAGTGGGCCCAAATATATGATATCAGAAACAATCCCAGTAATAAAGCCAATTCTCAAAGTTTAGACAAAATATCTAGAAGGTTAATTACTGAGCCTATTTTCAGCAAAGATAGTGAATATTACCTCTGATTTACAAAAAATTAATGAAAACAACTTTTATAAAGGAAAAAACTTGAGATGTCTGGGTGGCACAGGTTATTAAGCATCAGACTCTTGGTTTCTTCTGAGGTTGTAATCTCAGGGTTGTGGGATAGAGCCCTTTTGTCCAGCTTCATACTTTGCTTGGACTCTGCTTCAGATTCTCTCTCCCTCTCCCTCTGCTCCTCCCACTTGTGCTCTCTTGCTCATTAAAATGAATCTTTGAAAAAAGAAAAAACAAGATATAACATATAATAATACAGACATATAATGTACCTTCTATACTATGAATATACCAAACATACATAAGGACACATATTGGTAGAATATGAAAAATATCAAATATCAAAGAGATTCAGTAAGTCTGGAGTAGGTACAAAAATCTATATTTTAATGGAACTCCATAATTGTCTGATGTGAATCTTTAATTAAAAACCACTGGCCTTCCAGGGCACCTAGGGCAGCTCAATCGATTAAGCTTCTGCCTTCAGCTCACATCAGTATCCTGGGTTCTGAGATCATGCCCCATGTATTTGGTCTCCCTGCTCATCTGGGAGCCTGCTTCTCCTTCTCCTGCTGCCTGCACCACCACCACCACCACCACCACCTCCCCCCCCCACCACCACCACCACCTCCCCCCCCCACCCCTCATGCTCTGTCTCGGCTCTCTCTCTTTCAACAAAATAAAATCTTTAAAGAAAACCACTGGCCTTAAAATGCTAAATTCATGGGAAGTAAGATGTGGCCAAGTAAACATTTATAATAATAACTGAAATTATAACATAACACTATATTGCTGTTGCCTAATATTCTCAGGCAAAACACTACCAGGACTCTGATAAATAGAAACATTATGGAGACTAGGGACATTGAGAAATCTCTAGGTACTTCCCATAGAGAATATAATTTCTGAAATTTTTATATTAATAACATTTTCTCCATTTAAATTTAACTTGGGAAAAAAAATAAAATAAATAAATTTAACTTGGGGAATTCTGAGCATTTCTTCTGATTGGACAACTCTTCCCATGCAACTCATCAATAGTAACACTGAATAAACATAACAGTTTCTAGCACCTCTCTTTTTATAAGGTGAAAGAACATGTTTTTGATTGTCCAGGGACCCTCTGGAAAATGTCAAAGATAATTGTAAGGTGCAAAAGATATCCTGAAAGTTATTTTATTTCAGATTCAATTTTAGGAAGAAAAAACCAAAAGTTATCAGGAGATTTGAACACTTAAAATAGGATAGTTGGTGCTAAGAAAGAATATTTGGCTATTCATATGAAGGGAACAATAAAATATTTAAAGATAAATATAGAATGTAACATGATTATCAAGAATCTTGGCCCTTACATAAGTAAGAAAGCTTTGTTTTCTTAAATAATTGAGGACATAATAAAGTCAATATAAAGCACAAAAAATTATTCTGGTAAAACATGGAATCTTTTCTATCTAGGAAGATTACACAGAATAACCCTTCATATTGTAGGTGAAGGAAAAAACAGTAAACCACTGAGTGTCTTGTACTGTGCTAGGCCCCAGGAATACAAAATGAATGTGACATACTCTAAACCTTTCAAGATTTTACGATCTAGGTAAATAAACAGATACAGTTTTTAAAAAGTGGGAAAATGTTACAGAGATTGCTAGTTGTTTATCACATAACCTATCTCCTCATTCTAAGTGACAAAACTTGATTTGTTGGGGGTAGTGATGTACTCAAAATGGGGAAAAAATATAATTTCTCAGCCTTCCTTTCAGACAGGGGTGCCCAATGTAACTACATATAGGCCAATGGTATGGAGGTTGAAGATATTTTTCAGGGCTTTTGATAAAGATTAATAATTTTGTCCATGTGTATGTGTGTGTGCATATGCATGCACTGGGGTTGGAGATTGATAGTGGTCTTGAGGCTGCTGAGGTGGGAGGCCAATTTGCATTACCTTCTTACTCATCTTTGCCTAGGACATGGATTTGATGGCTGGTGATAGAGCAACCATTTTGTTACATTGAGGAAACCTCAAGCTATGAAGGGACAGCTTGAGCTTGGAAAATAGAGAAGAAAGATGAAAGCAGCCACCATAACAACATTGAACTGCCTACCTTTGGATTTCTTTTATGGTATAGAAAAATAATGGGTTTCTCAATGACAGCCAAACATAATTCCTAACTGATGTAACATGTAATACCTTAGAATATAAGATCTGAAAGAGGAATCTATAAGGACTTATGAATGCACATTTAATGAAAGGATGAATTCTACCTGGGAGAAAGGAGATAAGGAAGGGCTTTGCAGAAGTAATAATATTTGGCCTAGGCTTTTAGAGTATGAATAGCTGTGCATCCAGGCCCCCCAAGGTGGGAATTTTAAATAAAACAGTGTGACAATGAAATTCATTATCATTTCTGTGGTGAAACTGGTGAATTTGGAAAGATAGATCATAGATTTAGAAAACATTTTGATTAAAGACGGATGATGTGAAGAGTACCTGGGTGGCTCTCAGTTGGTTAAGTGACCAACTCTTAGTTTTGGCTCAGGTCATGATCTCAGGGCTGTGAGATTGAGCCCCAAATCAGGCTCTGTGCTCAGTGTGGAGTCTCCTTGAGATTCTTTCCTTCTCCCTCCCTTTACTTCTCCCCTCAACCCCACATTCTCACTTTCTCTAAAACAAATAAATAAATATTAAAAAAAATGAAATGGAGTCAGATGCGCTACCATTGCACAACGAGGTCCTAAATGGTCTCATTCATTTGGGGAATATAAAAAATAATGAAAGGGAATAAAGAGGAAAGGAGAAAAAATAAGTGGGAAATATCAAAAAGGGAGACAGAACATGAAAGACTCCTAACCCTGGGAAACGAACTAGGGGTGGTGGAAGGGGAGGTGGGTGGGGGGTAGGGGTGACTGGGTGGCAGGCACTGAGGTGGGCACTTGACGGGATGAGCACTGGGTGTTATTCTGTATGTTGACAAATTGAACACCAATAAAAATAAATTTATTCAATTTTTATTAAAAAAAGAGAAATGGATGATGTAATATTAATCATATGCAATCATGGAAACCCTTAAGATTTAATGGTCAGAAATATTTTGAGAAATACCCACAAAGGTACTATAATAATAACATTTACATAGTTGCTCACATATAATTGTCTTCTTATTTTTTAAAAGAAAACAAGATATAATTTTCTCCTATATAATTGTTACATCTCCTCCTCAATATATGTCAGTTAAGCAAGTTAAGTGTAGCATTCTTTCCTATGCTATATTGCAAATCTTGCACACAACTAAAATATTATACAAGACCTATAAATATTGAGATTTATTAAACTAATGTAGAAATTGCTTTTCAGAAACAACAAACATTTCTCAGATCAGTAGAAATTTTTAATTAGTGATTTTCTTCTTACAAAATGGGATGTTTATTTCAGTTACCAAATCAAAGGCAACCATTTAAAAGATCCTCCATAATTTAAACTTTTTAGAGTGAAGACATGATCAATATATCTCGCTAAATAACAAATGAAAAATAATTAAAATAATAAATCATATATATATATGTATATAAATAAAAATAATAAATAAAAAGGGAATTAATTATGAGAAGTCACACCGAAAGGAATGTATTCAAATATACACAGATAATGGTTTTCACACACATTTGGGGCCTAATTTAGGTGGAAGTTAATTGTAAAGATAATTCCAGTGAAAATTACTGTCTTGGCACTTTTTTTTTAAGCCAGTAGAGTGGATTTAGTCAACTGAGATTGGCATTGGTGGCTATACAAGGGATACTTAATAGGAGATATATCTATATCTATATCTATCTATAGATATATCTATATATATTAGAAATAAAATGAACAAGATGCCAGATGTTATGGAATTTGCATCTCTGCAAATGTAAATTTTAAAAATCTGGTCATTTAAAAATATTTTATTTATTTATTCATGAGAGACAGAGAGAGGCAGAGACATAGGCAGGGGGAAAAGCAGGCTCCCTGCAAGGAGCCTGATGTGGGACTCAATACCAGGACCCCGGGATCACAACATGAACCGAAGGCAGATGCTCAACCACTGAGCCACCCAGGTGCCCCTAAAATCTGGTCGTTTTTAATCTGAACATTTTTTCAAGATGAACATTACTCTTAACTAATATCTGTACACTTCTACAATATCGAGATTTATAATGATGAGACTGATATGTCTCCAGAATCGTAGCAGAATTATTAAATTAGGATATATTTTTGAAAAAAAGGATATATTTCTGTTATTTGCATACTGGTAATCTGGTCTGTATTTTTAACACTTGTAGATTAGTGAGTGCATCTTTATCAGGTATCCAAACTTGGGCTCATTCTTTGGCCATCTTCAGTAACAGTTTACAGTTAAATAAAACAGCCAAGAGCTGATAAATAAATTTAAGATTCATGCTATTATAGCAAGAGTATCTATCAAAGAGAATTACAATCCAACCAAATTTTTATATAAATGTTACATAGCTCTAATAAGTATAAGAATTTTTCAGGGACACCTGGGTGGCTCAGTAGTTGAGCGTCTGCCTTCGGCTCAGGTGGTGATCCTGGGGTCCTGGGATTGAGTCCCTTCATCAGGCTCCCCTCAGGGAGCCTGCTGCTCTCTCTGCCTAGGTCTCTGCCTCTCTCTGTGTGTCTCTCATGAATAAATAAATCCTTTTTAAAAAAAAAAAGGGGGGGCACTTGACGGGATGAGCACTGGGTGTACACTATATGTCGGCAAATCGAACTTCAATTAAAAAAAGGGCTATAAAGGCAGGGTCTCTTGTCTGTGTCTGAGATCTGTACCCCAACATCCCACATTACTTTACTTCTTTTTCTAAATAAGAGCTTCAGTTCTCTGCCAACACTTCCTCTCCTTACATACCTCTATAACCTGCAATGAGTGAATGATGATGAGGGTACATAATGCCAGCCACCTTGCCTCAAAGTGGGTCAATTCTGTGGGGAAAATCCTATGCCAGTGTTCCTTGTGGGGTCAGGATAAAGCTAGTCTCCAGTTGGCTTAGTTGTTTTCCCCTTGCCGTTTCCTGCTTCCTTTATTTCCCTTTGCCTGAGAGCACTTCCTCAATAAATTACTTGCATAAGAATCACCTTCCCTCAGGCTGTACTTCCAACAACATTCCCTAAAACTCATTCTTAGGTTTATCAAAGGACTATGTTAAGAGGGCTCTCTATAGTCCTTCCTTCCCCGATTATTGGCATTCATTTCTGGGGAGCCAGTGGGGGAGTTAAGATGCAACTAGACATGGCCCTTCAAATTAAACTTGAACCTATGACCTAATTCAAATGAAAATGAGGCCCAGCCTATTTCTAATATTTTTTCTAATATTTTTTAAGATTTTATTTATTTGATATAGAGAAAGAGAGAGAATGAGTGGCAGAAGGGACAAAGGGAGGAAGAAACAGACTCCCCAATGAGCGGAGAGTGCCACTTGCAGGGCTCAATCCAAGGACGCAGAAATTATGACGCTTAACCAACTGAGCTACCCAGGCACCCCCCAATATCTTTTGTCTTTCTGACATGAACAGACCGCATTCTATCAAGTCAGAAATAAAGGTACATTCATGCTTCATTGTAATTCTTTCTCACTACAGAATATGAAAAATTCTTTTTTAAAAAAAGATTTTATTTATTTACTCATGAAAGACACAGAGAGAGAGGCAGAGACATAGGCAGAAAGAAGCAGGCTCCCTGGGGGATCCCGATGTGGGACTCCATCCCAGTTCCCTGGGATCATGAACTGAGCCAAAGGCAGACGCTCAACTACTGAGCCACTCAGGCATCCCCCCCACACACACTTTCTTTATTTCTACTGACCCTAGAGAGACCCTTGTCTGTCTGTCTTCTGTCAACACTTTTGCTTTACACCAAGATCTCTATCTTTCCTGGCCTGTAGAATGGAACTTCTTGCAGGTATTACCCCTACGCTGACATTTTCTAATAGTTTATAGCTAGAAATAATTTTTAAAATTAAGTAAAATTCCTTCCCCTGCTATATTTCTCCTTTTTATTTTTAAATTTAGCCTCTCTAATCAGAAGACCAAGCCCAGTCATGTATGCTATTGTGGGCACTGGGGAGAAAAAAGACAAGAAATTGATTCTTCTACAATTCAAACCCAGAGTTTCCTAGGTGTGCAGAATAATGGGTTCTGAAGTGCCAAGAGGGAGTGAAGAAGGTTAGGGCGGGGATCTGCAGAAGTGGTAGAGGGTGGGGACAAGGCAGTGCTTGGTTTACCTTCTCCTTCCCCGGTTTCTTCACCATCACCACTCCTTCTGGAAACTATTATAAACTACCTGAGGGTAAGTTGGAAAATGGTGGTGGGTGGGTGTGCAGCAAGAATAACAAGACCCTAGGTACTGTAGGCTCTGAAAGAAAGGAGGGAATTCCTTTTTTTTAATTTGGGGGAAAAGGAGATTTTCCTGTGCTTTTAGGCTGAGGCAGAAATACCTGATTCTATGAACCGCAAGTGTGGAAATTACTACCACTTTGGCTGAAGTCAGAATAGTATATTACAGAGTCTCTTGGTGTTGTCCTAAAACAATCAAAATCTTTGACAATATCAAAGTTTTACAGGATGGTCAGGTGAGGTGGGGATCTTGCGTCTTTTCTCCAGTGGCCTTAGGCAGTAATGGGGCCTGTGTAGCGTAGTGGGGCACAATAAGTGAGCTGGTTATGACTATTGCTATTTTGCTCAACTCTTTTGCTGCCAGTCTTCAAGAGAGAGACCCTTCCTTGCTTTATTGTCTGCTGCCCTTCTACCTCTGAAGAGAACCTAGCCTTCCTGACCTGCACAGATATTGAGACAACTCTTAAGGGAAAACAGAGCACTAAAAAAATTCAATGCCATTTTCTCAGTGATATTTGGGAAGGATCAAGATATATTTGAGTTTATCTGAGTTAAATTTTGGCTCTGTTACTAACTGTGACCATGGGAAAGTTATAGAGTTATCTGCTATCTCACTGACCCAAATTTTCTTAGCTGCTTTAGGAAAACAAAGAGGAGGAAAGGGAAGGATATTTGTAATTACCACAATAATTGTGAGGATTAAGTTTGTAAAAATAGCTTTAAAGCAATTAATATAATACTTGGTCCATTGATGCCCAAATGTTAACCATTATCATTTATTAGCTAGAAGGCCTTAACTGAGAAGATATCATTCGAAAAAGTCAATAATTAACATTTATATTTCAATATACTGCTTAACTTTTTGCCAGGCAATGTTCTAGGTGCAGCTCACATGTAAACTTTTAAAATTCTTGCAACTCTAGAGGCAATTACTACTATTATATCCATTCTACAGATGTATAAGCCAAGGAACAGCATGCTTAAATCACTTGTCCAAGATTCCACAGTTGTATAGTGGTAGAGTGTGAAGATTCAAACCCAGAAAGCCAGATTTAGAAAGTACCTGATCTTAACCATTGAGATAGGTGGTTACATTGACAAAAAAGAAAAGGAGATGGAAAATGTAGGATACAAAGGGCACAGGTTCAAGGTTAACATTCATAAAATGCAAAGTTAGAGTTTGGGTTGGTCCGGAAGCTTAAAGGCATCATTATGAACTATTTGGGTTGTGAACAAGTAAATTAAGCTCCTATTTAAAAATGATTGGTAAGTTTACAAGTCAATTTACAACCAAGTTGAGAAAACATTCAATAGATGACTATGATTAAGAGGAGAGGCCTGGTCTTTTATTTCTTGTACCAGATAAGTTAACCTGTATCTCCCAACAAAGCATTCGGCACACAAGAAGGCATCGATTGGACAATGGGCTCAGACGCGAAAAGGTTAATACCGTGTTTTTGCTTGTTTTGTTTTGTTTTTTGGGAGGGCAAGACTGACGGGGGAAACGAAGGAGAAGGGGATTGTGGGAACCCCTTTTTACGTCGCCCCGTGGGCGCCTGGGAAATATCCAGCGCGTCTCTTATTATGACCGACTTAGGGCTACGGCAAGCTGGGGTGTTGTCAATGCTGCCAAATCTGCTCTTTGAAGACACAAGGCAGGGGCTGTCAGCCGCTGCGTGGAGAGCGGATGAGGTTGAGGTTTGTAGGCACTTCTTTTGGGCCGAAGGCATAAGCACATCCTGCCTCCCGCCGCGAAAGGAGAGGGGAATCGAAGTGTGAGGGGATGAGGAGTAGGGGGAACTGACTGACGGACCAGCGGCGAGACGTGATTGCGTCTTTGTCAGAGAGGAATGTATAATGAGTTGTGTAGGTGCTGTTGTTGAGACGTGTGAATTTTCTGGTTACTTGGAGATGGGGAAAGGCGGCGAACAGATGAATGGAGGGTAAAAGCTAGGCACCAGCATCTATGAATCATACCTATACTGGATGATTTTATGGAATGATTCTAATGGGTCACTGGTTTCAGATTCTACTTTCGATGGGTTGATTTCCACTAACAAATTACCAAGCACCCAATCTGGGCTGGGTAATACTCTAAGAGGCTTTGGATGAGGAAAGGAGTTAGCCATTATTTTCGACATTTAAAGCCTGCTAGTTACGATATGCATTTGGAAATAGACAATTACAATATAAGAAGGTAGTGATAGATATACATCAAGTGTTCTGTAAACCTATTGGGGGCAACCAAACTCACCTGAGGGTGCAGTCTGAGACAGTCTTTGATGTGGTGATTTGACATATACTTGAATATAAAATAAGTAGGACAAAACTATATAATTTTCCAGGCCTGTTTATTTGTTTTTTTATTGGAGTTCAATTTGCCAACATATAGCATAACACCCAGTGCTCATCCCACCAAGTGCCCCCCTTAGTGCCCGTCACCCAGTCACCTCCACCTCCCGCCCACCTCACTTTCCACCACCCCTAGTTCGTTTCCCAGAGTTAGGAGTCTCGCATGTTCTGTCTCCCTTTCTGATATTTCCCACTCATTTTTTCTCCTTTCCCCTTTATTCCCTTTCACTATTTCTTATATTCCCCAAATGAATGAGACCATATAATGTTTGTCCTTCTCCGACTGACTTATTTCACTCAGCATAATACCCTCCAGTTCCATCCACATCGAAGCAAATGGTGGGTATTTGTCGTTTTTAATGGCTGAGTAATATTCCATTGTATACATAGACCACAGCTTCTTTATCCATTCATTTTTCGATTGGCACTGAGGCTCCTTCCACAGTTTGGCTATTGTGGACATTGCTGCTATGAACATTGGGGTGCAGGTGTCCTGCCGTTTCACTGCATCTGTATGTTTGGGGTAAATCCCCAGCAGTGCAATTGCTGGGTCGTAGGGCAGGTATATTTTTAACTCTTTGAGGAACCTCCACACAGTTTTCCAGAGTGGCTTCACCTGTTCACATTCCCACCAACGGTGCAAGAGGGTTCCCCTTTCTCCACATCCTCTCCAACATTTGTTGTTTCCTACCTTGTTAATTTTCCCCATTCTCACTGGTGTGAAGTGGTATCTCATTGTGATTTTGATTTGTATTTCCTTGATGGCAAGTGATGCAGAGCATTTTCTCATGAGCTTGTTGGCCATGTCTATGTCTTCCTCTGTGAAATTTCTGTTCATGTCTTTTGCCCATTTCATGATTGGATTGTTTGTTTCTTTACTGTTGAGTTTAATAAGCTCTTTAGAGATCTTGGATACTAGCCCTTTATCTTTTTTTTTTAATTTATTTTTTATTGGTGTTCAATTGACTAACATACAGAATAACACCCAGTGCCCGTCACCCATTCACCCTCACCCCCCGCCCTCCTCCCCTTCTACCACCCCTAGTTCGTTTCCCAGAGTTAGCAGTCTTTACGTTCTGTCTCCCTTTCTGATATTTCCCACACATTTCTTCTCTCTTCCCTTATATTCCCTTTCACTATTATTTATATTCCCCAAATGAATGAGAACATATAATGTTTGTCCTTCTCCAACTGACTTCACTCAGCATAATACCCTCCAGTTCCATCCACGTTAAAGCAAATGGTGGGTATTTGTCATTTCTAATGGCTGAGTAATATTCCATTGTATACATAAACCACATCTTCTTTATCCATTCATCTTTCGTTGGACACCGAGGCTCCTTCCAACTAGCCCTTTATCTGATATGTCATTTGCAAATATCTTCTCCATTCTGTAGTTTGTCTTTTAGTTTTGTTGACTGCTTCTTTTGCTGTGCAAAAGCTTCTTATCTTGATGAAGTCCCAATAGTTCATTTTTGCTTTTGTTTCTCTTGCCTTCATAGATGTATCTTGCAAGAAGTTACTATGTCCAGGCCTGTTTAGTATAGGAGCAGCTACTTGGGGAACTGAGGAGCACTTAAGGCCCAAACTAGTTCATTCCTGTGAGAGCAGTTGTCCATAACAGTGGCACTTCCAGAGCCCCTGGAAGAGAATCGCTCTTACCTGAGAATAGGCCGCCTCCCTTTGCACATGTATCCTGCAAGCTCTGGGTAGAACTACAGGGTAGGACACGGCCTCTCTGCCCGAAGCATTTGAAACATCTTTTTACCAGTTCTTTGGTTTCTCTGCAAATTCAGTTCACAGCATAGAATTGTGTATCCACCTGGAATCCTAAACAATGTTTTAAGACATCTGAATCAAGCCTGCTGCTTTGTTTACCAGAGAAATGAAAGTGTAGCAATCTAAGTTAGTGGTTCCCAAACTTTCCTGTGCATCAGAATCAGCTGGAGGGCTTGTTAAAACAGATTACTGGGTGCTACCCACAGAGTTGTTGATTCAGTGGGTCTTGGGTTGAGCCTCCAATTTTACATTTCTAACAAATTCCCAGGAGATGCTGATAATAGTGGTTTTGGGACTCAGAGAACTACTGGTCTAAACAGAACTGACATTAAACTGTAAAGGACATCTCTAAGAAAAACCAGACACTCCTAAAGGTTAGACATGTCTGAATTAACTCAGTAGATATGAAATAAAATGGATTTGTTTTTGTCATTCATTTGTGTTCTATGAATGGAGGAACAAAGATGAATCTTCCTGAACTAAACAAAGCAAGGTTTGCATCAGTTTTTTCTTCAAAAATAAGTATCAGTATTCCTTGTACTATAAATTGTTTAAAAAACAAAGTAGCTATTCTCTTTTCAGATGCCTCCCTCAGTTATATTCAAGTAGCTAGGTATTTACAATGGAACTCACACCTCAACTTTTGTCATCATCAAAAATACCTGAAGTATTCCTAATTTCTCATAATAAATTATGTTTGAGTTTAAAAGTAAAAAAAAAATTGTAACAATCTAATCAACACAGATAGTATAAGGAGCTAGAATTAAGGTGTGATGAATAGTTTTTTTTTTCATCCTCAATAAAACCCCACCATTCTCAGAAGAATCAGTTTACTCACTGTAGAGCACAGATGGAACCAGAAATCTTACTGTACCAAAGCTTAATTTGAAACCTTCCTTTAGGGAATGGCCTAGACAGTCTCTTGGCAGGTGACAGTTCACATTCCTTCCTACTGTCCAGACCCCTCCCATGAGCCTTAAAAAGGCCAAGACACATTTTTTTAGTAATGACATTTATCATTCTAGACCCCTATCAATGTTGAATCCCAAATCTCTCCCTAGGCAACTTATGAAACAAAACCAAACATGCACACATAAAACACACAAAAAAGTCCAAACAGACTGGCCTTAGTCTATTATGAGTCTTTGTAGGGAACATCAAGATGCTAGGATTATCAGTACTCTGGATGCTTCAGAAATCTAAGGATTTGTCATATCCACATCCCAAAGGAGTTAGCAGGACACTGTAGAAGAGGAAAAACTTTTCCTCAACCCTCTTAAAGTTCCTGATTGAGTCTGAAAATTAAACTGACAAAGATTGACTAACAGGAGAGAAGCATACAAATGTATTTAATATAAGTTTTACATGACATGGGAGCCTTTATAAGGAAATGAAGACCCTAAGAAACTGAAGTATTTTATGCTAGGTTTGAGGAACAGTGGACAGTCATGAAGGAATATGATAATGAGTATGAAGCAAGTGTAGTAAACTGGGGGAAACTTAGCAAAGGCCTGTTTGTTAGTATTCTCTCAGTATCTCTTTGTCTTTGAGAATAAAGATACTGGGCACCTAAGTGGCTCAGTAGTTGAGCATCTGCCTTTGGTTCAGGTTGTGATCCCAGAGTCCTGGAATTGAGTCCCAAATTGGGGTCCCCGTAGGGAGCCTGCTTCTCCCTCTGTCTATATCTCTGCCTCTCTCTGTGTGTCTCTCATGAATAAATAAATAAAATATTTGAGGGGAGAAAAAGAAAGATACTCCTTCTTTCATGCTGTAGGGTAGGCCAGCTCTAACATGAGGGTTTTATGACTTGTTTCAGAGGAGAGGGGGTCAAAATGAACTTTCTGCTTCTGCCATTTTTTCAAAACCCTTTAGTTTAGCTGAGTGAAGTAAGTCAGTCGGAGAAGGACAAACATTATATGTTCTCATTCATTTGGGGAATATAAATAATAGTGAAAGGGAAAATAAGGGAAGGGAGAAGAAATGTGTGGGAAATATCAGAAAGGGAGACAGAACATAAAGACTGCTAACTCTGGGAAACGAACTAGGGGTGGTAGAAGGGGAGGAGGGCGGGGGGTGGGAGTGAATGGGTGACGGGCACTGGGTGTTATTCTGTATGTTAGTAAATTGAACACCAATAAAAAAAAAAAAAAAAAACCCTTTAGTTTAAAGCACTCAGTATGCCAAGGTGCTGTATTTTGGGATAGTGTGTCCGTCAACACTTATATACATGACTCTTTATTAATCAAATTTTGCAGATGGTCATTGAGACTCTCACTTATTATATTTGTGCACTGATTCTGCCTCTCCACCCCTGTTCTCTTCTCTACCTAATCTGCATCTAATCTTACAGAGAGTATAATTTTCTATGAAGTGAAGGGGTACCTGGATGGCTCAGTCAGTTAAGCATCCCACTCTTGATTTTGGCTCAGGCTATGATCTTACTGTTGGGCATAGAGCTTGATTCAGATTCTCTCCCTCTGCCCCTCCTCCCCTCACTTGTACATGTGTGCATGCTCCCTCTCTCAAAAATAAAAGACTAAAAAGAAAGAAAACAAACCTATGCTAGTTTGAACTATACCCCACTGTGTCCTAAGTGATTCCTAGGCAGGAATGATTTAGTTTTTCGCTTAAGCACTCAATATCTCATGGACTCTGAGAGTGGGCAGATGGAAGAGAATTTTGGGCCATGTAATAAACAAATGATTACTCCACAATTCAAATTCAGGCAGGATTGTTTCCAAGTCAAATTTCCTGATTGCTGCAGCTGATTCCTTAACAACTTTACATCAGTGTCTCTAACCTGAGAGTAGGGTTACAGGTCAGGCACTTAACCACAAGGCTATGGAGGTCATTTGGAACTGCCTTTCCAAGGATGAGAGTCCCTACATAAAGTGAGTGGAAACTGTAAAATAAATTAGAGAAAAATGAAGAATTCACTAGGAGGAAGACGAGGCAGAAATATATTCTAGAATTTGGTATTTGAAGCTGAAAAGCCAGTTGGCAGGTACATACCTACTACTTAGCTTTTCCCACAGGGAAGCAGAGGTTTAAAGACCTATATGCCTACAGCCGGGTTGTCCTTAGGTCCTGTAACCCTCATGGGGACATGCTAACTTTTCTTCACTTGATAAGGTGATGAGGAAACCTGTAGGACTTAATCTCATATAAATATAATCTTTAACTATAGGGTCATTTTAATAGCTTTTAGAGGTCTAAGGATGCATAAAATTGTCTTTCAAAACTGCATTATAAAAGAGACAGATTCAAAGTCTGACGAAAACTGGAGTTCAGCAGATCAGAAGTGACCTTGGCAGAAATATGTTCTCTAATTCCAAGGTCCTAAGAGGAGTTGTCAGTGGCCTCTAGCTAAAGACCACCAGGAACATAGCTATAGTTGAAAAGTTAGGTTGATTACTCAGTGCACTGAAGGAGAGTGCACAACTTGTGTATGTCTCAGAGGATGTTAGGAAGGATTTATTACAGGTTCTGGACTTGTGTTAGGTGATCTTGGGGAAAGATTTAAAGAACTGAGGCTTTGCTCTGTTTTGGATTCTGTTAGGAAGTAGCCAAGTATAGGGTTAACGCTATAGTTGGATATCTTCATTAAATCTTATCTAGAGGGAAGATAGACTCGGAGGCTAATTGGTAAAGATAGAAGGATGTTTGGTCATTTTGTGGTTTGGTCAAAGTTCATGTTCTGTCTCTTTTCAGACGTGATTATGCAGCGGTCTTGCTTTTGATTTGGCCACAACGATGACATAGTGGCCTTGTCTGATGTTGATGGCCCATGAAATTGTTTTACACCAAGAACACGAAAGCCTAGCTGTGGAGGGCTAGGCTAGCTGCTATATGTCAGTGGCTGCTTTTCTCCTTAGAGTGATTAGGGCTGGGTCCATCAGCCTGAAGGGAACCAAATTTCCTTCCTGCCAGGAGCCATATATAGCAGAAAAATGGTTAGATGTGCTGAAGAGGAAAGATTGGGGAGTGAATGTAGATGTGAATGAAAGAATCTGGTTATCCTGTAGTAGAACTTAAAAGCCTCAGTGAAAATAGTAGTCTCCTGAGGTAGTTTTTCTTTACACAAACAAAAAAATCAGATCAGAGTATACTTAAGAGAAGTAGATGCGAGAATGTAGCAGATTGTATTTTTCAAAGATGGCCACAGAAGTATCTCCCATCCCACATTCTTCTACCATGTGATCTTGCCACCCTTCCATTGAGAATTGGGGTTGATGTACCCTCTCCTTTGAATCTGGGCAGACTTTGATTATACTGACGAATAGAATAGACAGAAATGAGACCTGCGACTTCTGAGACTAGTCTGTAAGAGGCAGTGCAGCTTCTCCCTTATTTGCAAGGACATTGTAAAGTCCTGAGCTGCCTCATAAGAAGTCGGATTACCCTGAGGCTGCCATACTTTGAGACAGTCCAGGCCCATGTTGAGATCACTTAAAGGTCCTCCAGTCAGCAGCCCCAGTGCAGGTTCCACCTAATAGCCAACATTAACCAGGAGACCTGTGAATAAAGATACCTCTAGATGATTAAAGCTCCCAGCCACTGAGTCTCCCAGCCAAGGCCCCAGACATCATAGAGCAGAATCAAACTATCCCTGCTGTACTCTGAGTTCCTGAACCACAGAATTAGAGAGCATAGTACAAGGATTATTTTAATGACACTGTTTTGGATTGGTTTATCACAAAGCAATAGTAATCCAATCAGAGGCAGAAAAAAAGGGATAGAGTAAAAGACACAAAGAAGGTAGTTAGTAGAGGGAAAACAGGCTAGTGACAAAGCATATAGCTTTGCTGCTGCTGCTGGGCTCTTTGGTCCGAGAGATGCAAAATGGACAGAAGTGGACAGAAGGAAGCATCGAGTGAGAAGTTATCCAGTATGCTAAATTAAACTTCTGCAGGTAATTTGTACCTCCTTTTATTTTTTTAAAGATTTTATTGGGCAGCCAGGAAGGCTCAGCAGTTGAGCACCGCCTTCGGCCCAGGATGTGATCCTGGAGACCCGGGATCGAGTCCCACATTGGGCTCCCCATGTGGAGTCGGCTTCTCCCTCTGCCTGTGTCTCTGCCTCTCTCTCTCTGTGTCTCACGCCCTGGGCCCAAGGCAGGTGCTCAACTGCTGAGCCACCCATGTGTCCCCCTGTTTGTCTTTTCTGTCACCTTCAATCTTCAGTTTTGCATTATAGTTATCTGGGTGCATGTCTGGCCTTTCTGCTGGTCTGTGAACTCCTGGAAAACAGAGTATGTATTGGATTTGTGGGTTCACCATAGCTCCGTGATGGGTGTTTTCATCATCAGGATCTGTAGAGAGAGCACCTAAGCCTAGAGATGCTAGTAAAGATAATGTATCTTCACATTAGTGGCAGAACTAGGTCCCAAAACTCAGATCTCTTTATTCACAGCTTGATATTCTCCGCTAGATGAAGGAGAAAAAGGAGCAAAAGGGGGAAGAAGAAAAGCAGGAGGAAGTAGTATGCTTCATGGGGGAAAAACTTTGTGTCTGTTTTGTTCACTGCTGCATCCCCAGTGGCTAGAATAGTGCCTGGCACATAATACACACTTGATACATATTTTTTGAAACAATAAGTGATGTATGTAAGTAGGCATTCATGTACACAGATGATGACAACAGTCTTTAGGGGTGTGGGTATTGTCTGCCTATCACAAGTTTTTTCTTCTGCATTGTCCTTTTTTTTCCCTAAGATTTTATTTATTCAAGAGAGACACACAGAGAGAGGCAGAGACATTGGCAGAGGGAGAAGCAGGCTCCTTGCAGGGAGCCCTAAGTGGCACTCGATCCCAGGACCCGGGGATCATGCCCTGAGCCAAAGGCAGACACTCAACCGCTGAGCCACTCAAGCATCCCCTTCTGCATTGTCTTGATGCAAGGAAGGAAAAACTCATACCCAGAAAACCCAAGATTTTTCTGCATTTGTTTTTTTTTCACTGCTCTCTTGTACACTTTGTCTTTCCCTGGATTGCAATTCTGAGGACCAAGAGGCAGCTCCTACTGAACTCTTGCATTAGTGTTCTGATAACAAAAAAATGTGATGTGCTACACACAAAATGTCTTGATTTTATATAAACATTTTCTAGTAAAATTACTATTTCATTAAAATAAAAATGAAAAGGATGTGAGGGCGATCTGGCTGCGACATCTGTCACCCCGTTGATCGCCAGGGTTGATTTGGCTGATCTGGCTGGCTAGGAGGGTGTTCCCTTCCTCCCTCACTGCTCCATGTGCGTCCCTCCCGAAGCTGCGCACCCGCACCCCGATAGAGGAGGACCGTTCTTTGGTCAAGGGTATACGAGTAGCTGCGCTCCCCTGCTAGAACCTCCAAACAAGCTCTCAAGGTCCATTTGTAGGAAAACGTAGGGTAGTCAAGCTTCCAAGATTCCAGACACATCCAAATGAGGTGCTGCATGTGGCAGTCTGCCTTTCCAAAATAAATAAGTAAGTAAGTAAATAAATAAATAAATAAATAAATAAATAAATAAAAATGAAAGAAGAGCAGGGCTCATTATTATGGCTGCCTTTTATAGGCCTTGCTATTTGACATTACAATGAGACACTGGGGCCAGGGGCCAGGGTTGCCCAGGAGGCTGTGTGGTCTCAGTGGAGCTGAGCCCACGTGATGGAGGCCATGAGTGTGGCTGAAAAACAGGAAATAGTATGGATAAAACCACACTCTGTGGCCCCTGTACTCACTGGCCTGTGGTTATCATCCTGGTAACACCTATCTCAAGCCTCAGTAAGGGAATCCCCTGCCCCCTCAATCTAAATTCTTCCTCCTGTAGCTTGGTGGTCTTTTGTTTTTCTTACCTTTGCTTTTTGGGTTGGGAAGAAGATAGTCTTTCCTTAGCTCTACTGTAATATTTCCTCTTCCTGACTCCCACCCCCAGGGCCAAAGTGATTTGAACAAATTTACATAGGAAAATTATCCCCCCTACTGTCTATGGTACCTGAAGATACAATTTCTAATATTTAAAACCTGGGGCAGGGATGCCAGCTGGCTCAGTTGGTAGAGCACATGACTCTTGATCTCAGGGTCATGAATTTGAGCCCCACGTTGGGCAGAGAGATTACTTAAAAAATAAGGGATCCCTGGGTGGCGCAGCGGTTTGGCGCCTGCCTTTGGCCCAGGGCGTGATCCTGGAGACCCGGGATCGAATCCCACGTCGGGCTCCCGGTGCATGGAGCCTGCTTCTCCCTCTGCCTGTGTCTCTGCCTCTCTCTCTCTCTCTCTCTCTCTGTGTGTGACTATCATAAATAAATAAAAAAATTAAAAAAAAAAAATAAAATAAAATGAAATACTGTTTAAAAAAATAAAACACAGGATGAGCACTGGGTGTTAGGCTATATGTTGGCAAATTGAACTCCAGTAAAAAATATACTAAAAAAATAAATAAATATTTAAGAAATAATAATAAAAAATAATAAAATAATAAAACGTGTAGCAGAGGGAGTAAGAGTAAGAATATCATTTTGGGGGCAGCCTGGGTGGCGCAGTGGTTTAGCGCCTGCCTTCAGCCCAGGGCGTGATCCTGGAGACCGGGGATGGAGTCCCACGTCAGGCTCCCTGCATGGAGCCTGCTTCTCCCTCCTGCCTCTCTCTCTCTCTCTCTGTGTCTCTCATGAATAAATAAATAAAATCTTAAAAAAAAAGAATACCACTTTGACCTCAGTCTAGACCTAAACCACATGGTTTCTAAGAACCATTCCATCTGAGGAATTAAGGGGGCCTGCCCAGATTAAGAGCACAGACTCTGGAGCAAGACTTCCTGTGTTGGAATCTGGGCTCCATACTCTATAGGTTTTGATGACTTGGGCAAGTTGTTAATCTATCTATGCTGCAGTTTCCTGATCTGTAAAATAGAGGAGAGAGTTGTTAGAAAGATTTTCAGAGTTCATGTAGGTAAAGCACTTAGGATGGTGCCTGGTAAACAGTAAGTAATATCTGTTATTATCATCATTAAAGTTATTAAATCAGACCCTTGTTTGTATGTACCAGCAGAAGGCTGGAGGAGAGATGTGAGTGGTACCCCACATATGTAACAAATAGATGTTAGAGAAGCAAAACATGAGCACTTAAGGAATTACATCTAAGTGTTTTCAAAAGTTTTATTTTGTTTGTTTGTTTTAATCCTTTACTAAAAACAATCTCAGTTACAAGTTGTTGCTTGTGCTTTTGAAGTCATATCTACGACACTATTGCTAGTCTACTATTACAAAGATTTACACCTGTGTTCTCTTCTGTTTTATGTTTTATCTCTTACATTTAGGGTTTTGATCTGTTTTGAGTTAACTTTTGTGTATGGTGTAAAGGAGTCTAACTTCATTCTTTTGCATGTGGATATCTAGTTGTCCCAGCACCATTTGTTAAAAAGACTTTTTTTCCTGTTGAATGGTCTTGGCACCCTTGTTGAAAATCAATGGCCATAAAGGTCTGAGTTTATTTCTGGATTCTCAACTCTATTCCACTAATCAATATATTTATCCTATGCCAGTACCAGTCTTAATTACCATAGCTTTGGTGTAATTTTGGAAATCATGAACTGTGAGTTGTCCCAGTTAATTTTTTCAAGATTGTTTTGATCATTCTGGCTTCTTTGCATTTATTTCTATGTGAAGCTTAGGATCATCTCATCAAGTTCTGTAATAAAAGACTGCTGGGGTTATGATACAGATTGCATTGAATATGCTGATCCATTTGTGGAGTATTATTATATTAACAATAATAGGACAGCCTTGATGGCTCAGAAGTTTAGCGCCGCCTTCAGCCTGGGGCTGATCCTGGAGTCCTGGGATTGAGTCTTGCATCGGGCTCCCTGCATGGAGCCTGCTTCTCCCTCTGCCTGTGTCTCTCTCTCTCTCTCTCTCTTTTTCTGTGTCTCTCATGAATAAATAAAATCTTTAAAAACAAACAAACAAACAAAAAACAATATTAAATCTTCTGATCCATGGGCATGGAATATCTGTATATTTAGTTTCAGTATAGCACTTCTTTTATTAAATTAATTCCTGAGTATTTTATGCTATTGTAAATGGAATTGTTTTATTAATTTTCTCTTTGGAGTGCTATTGTTAGTGTATAGAAATGCAGTTGACTTTTGTAGTTGACCTTGTATCTTGCAACTTTGCTGAATTTGTTAGTTATAATAGTATTTTTGTGGATTTCTTAGGATTTTCTGTATACAAGACCATGCCACCTATAAATGGAGGTAGTTTTACTTTTTCCTTTCCAATATAGATGCTTTTTATTTCTTTTTCTCTCTTCATTGCCCTGCCTTGCATGGAGTAAGTGCTCACCAAAAGGCAGCCATATTTTTATCTCTGAGTCCGGCCACAAATCCAGATGCTGAAATGCACAAAGCCTGGAAACCACATAGGTGTGGTCAGAATCTGAACTGTTTTTGAATGCGCTCTACGATTGCTTTATTTCTTTTCTTTTTTTTTCTTTTTTGAGAGACAGAGAATGAGGGCATGAGAACGTGAGCAGGAGAAGGGGCAGAGGGAGAGGGAGAAAGAGAATCTTAAGCAGGATCCATGGAACCTGATGCTGGACTTGATCTCATGACCCTGAGATCATGACCTAAGCCGAAATCGAGTCAGATGCTTAACTGTGCCATTCAATGGCCCCTATTTCTGTTCTGTTAACTTTTAGAATTTGGTAGCATTTGGGCAGCCCCAGTGGCGCAGCGGTTTAGCGCCGCCTGCAGCCCAGGGTGTGATCCTGGAGACCTGGGATCGAGTCCCACATCAGGCTTCCTGTATGGGGCCTGCTTTCCCCTCTGCCTCTCTCTGTGTGTGTGTCTCTCATGAATAAATAAATAAAATCTTAAAAAAAAGAATTTGGTAGCATTTTTTTAAAATGCCAGCATGTTTTGTTCATGTTAGGAAGAATTATATGGGGTGTTTTTTGTTTATATTTAACACAACACATTAAAGGGAGAGCACTCATTTTGGAGGCAAAAGGTTTGAAAGAGGGAGTGATCCAACAGAGAGAACTCCAGGGACTAGATGAGATTCAAAATGATGAGGTCTTGATTAGTTTAACCTACTAGGAGATTCTACTATCTGAGCTTTTCTTTCCTTGGGTTTCAGAGGTCCAAGGTTTTTATTTATTCAATCATCAAACAGGCATTGGGAAGTGGCATGGGCTTAATAGTATTTTCTTAAACTAAAGCATGCACTCTGGACCCAGGTCAAGCTTGAATCTGAGCTCTAGCTAACATTTCCTAGCTCTGTGACCTTGGCCAACTTACCTAACTTGTCTGTGGCTCTGTTGCTTCATCTGTAGCATAAGGATAATAATATTATATACTTCATGGATTTGTTGTTAAGAGTTAAGTGAGTTAAAGCATAATACATAAAAAACTTAGATAAGTTCCTGGCATATATTAAGTGTGCAACAAATGTTAAATAGCTATTATTTTTATCGTGGGTGGAAATATAGCTATTTTAACTTCCTGTTTACATGTTTAATTCTCTGTTTATATGTTCAACTAGCTTTGTTCATTGTTGATATGAGGGTTATGATATGATATGCTCAACTTTGAGCAGTTCAAGTAACATTTCATTGAGAGGGACTGTTCCCTTCCAGAATTTTTGCCCTGCAGAACTAAGAGCTGACTGCATCTGCGAAAGGCAAAGTAGTGTTAGAGAGCCACTGGATGGCAGTATTGTCAAGGGATTCAAGCAGCAGAGGACAAAACCAACCCTTTCCAGCCAAGAGTTCATGTTCATGTCTGCAGCAGTTTTTTTGTCCTCTACGGAAGTTCAAGCTATGATTTCTTTTCCAGTGTTCTGCTGGTCTTGGAGCACTGCCATTCCTGCCCAAGGCTTCTTGGGAGACCTTTGACACCCTTAGCCATTTTGTCTTTACTGAGCAGAGGAGAGAAATTATGCTGAGTATGTTTTCAATTCTTTGGATGTTGGGTTTCTAATTCCCATACTACTGACTTGCTGTTTCTTTTGCTACACCCCCAGAAATGGAGTTAAATGGCTGAGGGGAGAAGCAAAACTATCATTTTTGAAACAGCAAGCGCTATATCAGCAATTGTATATAATCACTTCATTGAATTGCCATGAACCCCTGAGAAATTAATTTTGTCATTTACTTTATCCATCACTCTGCTTAAACAAGTATTTTTTTTTATTTTTTTTTTATTTATTTATGATAGTCACACAGAGAGAGAGAGAGAGGCAGAGACATAGGCAGAGGAAGAAGCAGGCTCCATGCACCGGGAGCCCGACGTGGGATTCGATCCTCGGTCTCCAGGATCGCGCCCTGGGCCAAAGGCAGGCGCCAAACCGCTGCACCACCCAGGGATCCCTTAAACAAGTATTAACATAAGTGTGGCCAGTTGTACTTTAGTTATACCCCCACTCAACACCACTGGATTATTTTCAGATAAATTTCATATATCATTGTATTCTTTCATTTTTAAATATTTCTTACATACCTATAAAAGATTAAGATTTTTTAACATGTCTCCTTGCGGATCCTGCGCCGGAGGAGACGCGCGCTGCTAACCTGGTCTCCTTCGAGCTACCCTTACAGCCACTAGTCTTGGGGCACAATGGCAACTCTTAAGGAAAAACTGATTGCACCAGTTGCAGAAGAAGAGGCTGCAATCCCAAACAATAAGATCACTGTAGTGGGTGTTGGACAAGTTGGTATGGCATGTGCCATCAGCATTCTGGGAAAGTCTCTGGCTGATGAACTTGCCCTTGTGGATGTTTTAGAAGATAAACTCAAAGGAGAAATGATGGATCTACAGCATGGGAGCTTATTTCTATAGACACCTAAAATTGCGGCAGATAAAGATTACTCTGTGACTGCCAATTCTAAGATTGTGGTGGTGACTGCAGGAGTCCGCCAGCAGGAGGGAGAGAGCCGCCTCAATCTGGTGCAAAGGAATGTTAATGTCTTCAAATTCATTATTCCTCAGATAGTCAAGTACAGTCCTGATTGTATCATAATTGTAGTTTCCAACCCAGTGGATATTCTTACATATGTTACCTGGAAACTAAGTGGACTACCCAAGCGCCGTGTGATTGGAAGTGGGTGTAATCTGGATTCTGCTAGATTTCGCTATCTTATGGCTGAAAAACTTGGCATTCATCCCAGCAGCTGCCATGGATGGATTTTGGGAGAACATGGCGACTCAAGTGTGGCTGTGTGGAGTGGAGTGAATGTGGCAGGTGTTTCTCTTCAGGAACTGAATCCAGAAATGGGAACAGACAACGACAGTGAAAATTGGAAGGAAGTGCATAAGATGGTGGTTAAAAGTGCCTATGAAGTCATCAAGCTAAAAGGATATACCAACTGGGCTATTGGATTAAGTGTGGCTGATCTCATTGAATCCATGTTGAAAAATCTCTCCAGGATTCATCCAGTGTCAACAATGGTGAAGGGCATGTATGGTATTGAGAACGAAGTCTTCCTGAGTCTTCCGTGTATCCTGAACACTCGGGGCTTAACCAGTGTGATCAATCAGAAGCTGAAGGATGATGAGGTTGCCCAGCTCAAGAAAAGTGCAGATACCTTGTGGGATATCCAGAAAGACCTAAAAGATCTGTGACTTCTGGCTTCTAGGCTGTAGAAATTTAAAACCATGATGTAATTAACTGTGAGCCTTTAGTTTTTCATCCATATACATGGATCACAGTTTGCTTTTATCTTCCTAAATATGTGAATCTGGGCTCACAAAATCAAAGCCCATGCTTGGTTTAATGCTTGCAATATGAGCCTTGAACAAATAAAATTAACTACCGTAAAAAAAAAAAAAAAAAAGATTTTTTAACACAACATAGTACTATTACAACACTAAAATAACAAGCAATAATACCTTAACATCGTTAAATATCTAGCCAGTGTTTAAATTTACCTGGTTTTAGTCTCATTGTTAAAAATCGCATTTACTTCATTCAAATTAGGGTCCAAACAAGACCCATAGATTGCATTCATTTGATATGTGAACTCCATTTTACATGGAGAGAACCTGAGGATCAGAGATATCTGTTCCAGTTCAAAAACAATTATCTACTGAATCAGACTTAGTACTAGGTGTTGAGGATACAAAGCTTAGGAAGGCACAAGTCTTTACTCTCAGGGAACTCAGACTTGTGTTTCTGTAATGCTCTGTGAATGTGTCACAGGACTTCACACGTTATGCTACTAATATGTAGTTATATATCTGTCTTCCCAGGTAGATGGCAAATTCCTTAAAATATAAGGGCCATTTTATGGTTAACATTGTATTCCTAATATCTAGCATAGTCCCTGGTACATAGTAGGTATTTAACAACTGTGGGGGGAGGAATAATTTTGGGCAGTGGGAACCAGTGAAGAGTTTCAAGTAGGGCAGTAGCATGATAAGATTTTCATGGTAACTCAAGTTGTGTGAGACCAGAGCTCAAACAAGAGGTCAGGAGTGAAGATCTGGGAGTCACTGTATATAGGTGGAGCTTGAGAGCCTGACAGTGGATGCCATCACTCAGGGAGAAGACCTGCAGTTAAATTGGGAGTGGACTAAGGAGGGAACCCTGAAACTTACCAAAGAGTTGTAGGATGAAAAACCCATGAGAAAGATGGAAAAGCAATAGCCAGGGATACTAGAAGAAAACCAGGAGAATATGTTGCCACAGAGGCCAAAGGAGGTTGGGGCACCTGGGTGGGTCAGTGGTTGAATGACTGCCTTTGGCTCAGGGCATGATCCCAGGGTCCTGGGATCAAGTCCTGCATTGGGCTCCCTGCAGGGAGCCTGCTTCTCCCTTTGCCTATGTTTCTGCATCTCTCTCTGCGTCTCTCATGAATAAAATAAAGTCTTAAAAAAAAAAAGAAGCCAAGGGAGGAAAGAATTCAAGAGGGAGGGAGTGGGGGTGGTTGACACTTTTGAGGCAGGTAAGGAGATAGTGGTTGAGAATAGTTCAGTGCAGTTAGGGTGTGGTTGGTGGTGGAGGAGTGACAGGAAATAAGCCCAGAAAGGCCTCATCCGAAAGGGCAACATACACACACACACACACACACACACACCCCTCAGTCACCAGGCTAAGGAGTTAATGCTTCATTCTGTAGATAATGGGGAGTTATCAAGGAGTTTAAAATAGGAGTGACCCAGGGCAGCTGGGTGGTTCAGTCAGTTAAGCATCCAACTCTTGGTTTCAGCTCAGGTCAAGATCCATATGGGGCTTTGCACTCAGCTTGGAGCCCGCTTGAGATTCTCTCCCTCACCTTCCCTCTCTACACCTCCACCTCATGTGCTCTCTCTCTAAAACAAATAAATAAAATCTTTGAAACAAAACAAGCAAAAAACAGGAGTGACCTAGACAGATCGTGGTGTTCTAGATAGGCCAGGCTGAGACATCGTAGAAGATGCTGTGGAGGAATGGAACTGGAAGCAGGGCTCATTCAAGCAGAATAAAGTGGCTCTTGGGCAGTGAAGGTAGGGACTGTCTTTTAAGAACTTTAGTAGTTAGGAGCGACAGTGACGCAAGATGGCAGCCACCACGGGCTCGGGAGTACAAGTTCCTCGCAATTTTTGACTGTTAGAAGAACTGGAAGAAGGCCAGAAAGGAGTAGGAGATGGCACAGTTAGCTGGGGTCTAGAAGATGATGACGATATGACACTTACAAGATGGACAGGGATGATAATTGGGCTTCCAAGAACAATTTATGAAAACCAAATATACAGCCTTAAAATAGAATGTGGACCTAAATATCCAGAAGCACCCCCCTTTGTAAGATTTGTGACAAAAATTAATATGAATGGAGTTAATAGTTCTAATAGAATGGTGGACCCAAGAGTCATATCCGTGCTAGCAAAATGGCAGAATTCATATAGCATCAAAGTTGTCCTGCAAGAGCTCCGGCGCCTAATGATGTCTAAAGAAAACATGAAACTCCCTCAGCCATCCGAAGGACAGTGTTACAGCAATTAATCAAAAAGAGAAACCACAGGACCTCCCCCTCCCCACCCATTCGATTTAAGCAGTCATTTTCCACAGTAGTACATTTTCTAGATACGTCTTGTAGACCTCAAAAGTACTGGAAAGGAAGCTCCCATTCAAAGGCAATTTATCTTAAGATACTGTAAACAATGCTAATTTTTTTGTCCATTTGAAATATGTAAGTTGTGCTATAACAAATCATCCTGTCAAGTGTAACCACTGTCCACATAGTTGAATTTCTGGGATCAAGAAAGTATATTTAAATTGATTCCCATCATAACCGGTGGGGCACATCTAACTCAACTGTGAAAAGACACATCACACAATCACCTTGCTGCTGATTACATGGCCTGGGGTCTCTGCCTTCTCCCCTTCTCCTCTTGCTGGCTCCCTCCCTTCCTCCCTCCACCCACCCCTCCATCCCTGCAACAGCCCTCCAGCTTGGGGTGGCTTGCTAGAATAGGCGTGAAGGTTTCAGGTCACAGCCTGTGGGACTACTGCTGGATGTGCAGGGGTGCAGCTGCACCCCTGGTTTCTTTTTTTAAGTCTTAAATGATGCCCTCCCCTCTCCAAGCCATCATCCTTTCTCCACTTCCCATGACCACCCTCGGCCAAAGCATAGATCGTAACCCCTCTGCTCCCCTCTGAAATTGGCCTTTGGTGAGGAATTCAGGGCTTTCCCCATATCTTCTCCCCCACCTTAATTGAGGGGTGCTGCTTTTTCCTTCCCCCTCAAGTCCCTTTTTGCACCATCACCACCCAATACTTCTTGCTTTGGCCAGAAGCCATCAGGTAAGGTTGGAAAGAGTCTCTGACTTCCCTTGTTTAGTTTGGAACCACATTTACTCACTCTCCACCAGCCTGGGAATGAATATTGGGTCCTCAGCCCTGCCACCCTCTGCTGTCATCATCAGCTTATGCTGTTTTTTAGCTCAGGTTTTGATAAAGTGAAAAGAACAGTCACCAGGGGTACTCAGACCTTCCAGCTCTCAAAGTGCTTGGTGGTAAAACTTGGAGAAAGGCCACAGAAGACACTTGTAAGCACACACAATCCCTCTGAATGAATTGTTTTCTTTTCCTGTAATTGCTTTTGCTTTTAACAATTGAAGAAGTTTTAAACAGGGTTCTCTTTTTTTTCTTTAAAGATTTTATTTATTTATTTATTCATGAGAGACACAGACAGAGAGAGGCAGAGACACAGGCAGAAGAGGGAGAACAGACCCCATGCAGGAAGCCTGATGTGGGACTCGATCCCGGGACTCCAGGATCATGCCCTGGGCCAAAGGCAGACACTCAACCACTGAGCCACCCAGACATCCCTAAACAGGGTTCTCATGTGGTCATCTTACAATCCATTTGGGTCTAGTTTGGAATCTGACAACTGGAACAAAAAGAACCTTGGATTTGGTGCATACTTTGGTTTTGGTGCTGCTGCGTCTCATGGTCCTCAGCAGGGATAGAGAAAGAACTCAGTGTGCACAGCAGATCCCCGAAATTGGCGGGCTTGACTTCCTGGCAAATTGCTGCATTTTTCCACTTTTCTGTTCAGGACCACTAAATGCTGAGATGTGGATGCATACAGAAATAAAAGTGATTCATTGTGTTCTAAAGATTTTCTTTTTAATTTAGTGTTTGTGTAAAACCACCTTTTGAAGCAGCAACTATCAAGTCTGAAAAGCAATCGATGTTTCCATTAATCTTTTCCTGGGGATACCTTAGTTCTAAGGATTTAACATCCTGTAAGTAAAGATGAACATAACAGTATTCCATAAGCAGCCTTTTTATTGTCAGACCATTGCCTGATTTTAATATAATAAAAAAGAAAGTGTGCGTTAATATTTAAAAAAAAAAGAACTTTAGTAGGTAAAACTGGCAGGCATTGAAAATGATAGTTAATACTCATTGAGCACTTATATGCCAGGCATTATTCTCAGTGCTCATGTGAATTATCTTCCATAATTCTCACAACCAACCAATGATATAGATAATGTTATTAACCTCATTTTATAGATGAGGAGCTGAGGTACAGAGAAAAAAGGCAATTTGCTGAGGATCACAGAGCTAGGAAACTACAGAGCATAGATTCAACTCTCAGTGGTTGGCACTAACATACTCTAACCTGGTTCATTGCATGCCACTCTTAATTTATAGATTATTTTGCCTTGATCACTCTGGAGAGTGAGGGGGTTGTCAGTTAGGATCAGTCTCAGCTGTGAGTTATCAGACATCCAAAATAACTGGATTAAAGAGGATAGAAATTCATTTATCCTTCATGTTAAACCCTGAAGAACTTAATGTCCTTTCATCTCCACAGTGTGACACTTTCCCTCATGGTACAAGAGAGAGTTCCAGCCATCACATTCATGTTCCAAGCAGCAGAATGCCCAGTGGAGGAAAGGGGGAGAATAGATACTGGGGACAACTAGTATTCTCTGCTGTAAGAGAAATTCCAGGACTCTGCCATAAATGATTGCATGGAAGGTGGGGTTACCACCAATTGAGATAGAGAACACAGCAGATCTGGTAGATCTTTATTGTTTTCCCAGTGTCTTTCCCTTACCCTGGAAACAAAACCCTTTGTTTTGGTAGGGGTGGGTGCTACTTCTTTCCTGTCCAGCCATGCAGTTCTAGTGGGAGCTTCCAATCATAGTAGTTGATGTGATTGGTTGATACATGGGCATGTGATCTAGATTAGAACAATGAGAATTCTTCTCTTCAATATTTTGATAACTTGAATGGGGAAAAATATTGTGTCCCACTTTTGTGGTATAGCTAGGAGATGTGTTAAGAGCCAGGAACTGCTCATAGGCCCTTTAACAGCCACAGAGAGGAAGCTTAGCTGAGAGACTGAATCAACATGTAGGATGAGTGGTAGATTCCTATCAGTATTCAAGTGTTTGATCTTAGTTGTCCTTGAGGCCCACCTACATCCATGTCCTTCCTCTGATTATATGAGAATTCCAATAAATTTCTCTTTTGCTCAAATTAAAGTTGTGTTTCTGTCCCTTTCAATTAAAATCCTGATTAAGCTGTGTTTTTTTTTATTTTTTTTATTTATTTATGATAGTCATACAGAGAGAGAGAGAGAGGCAGAGACACAGGCAGAGGGAGAAGCAGGCTCCATGCACCGGGAGCCCGACGTGGGATTCGATCCCGGGTCTCCAGGATCGCGCCCAGGGCCAAAGGCAGGCGCCAAACCGCTGCGCCACCCAGGGATCCCTAAGCTATGTTTTAAAAGTTATTTGTGGAATCATTGTAGATGTGTTTAGGGTGTGTGTGTGTATGTGTGTGTGTGTGTTAAGGGGGTCATACTAAATAGCAACCAGAAGCAGGGAGATGATTTATGAGACAGTTTTAATAGTGTAGATGAAAAACAAGAAGTATCTGAATTAAGATGATGTCAGTGGTTACTTTAGCTCTTGGCCAGGCTTGTCATGTTTCTTCTACACCTTGAACCAGTTGCCTATATCTGCAGGCTGGTTATCTTTACATGGATAGGATGCAACTGATCACTATTCATTATGAGCATATTTTCTACTATGTCTTTGGCCATAGTTATAATGGCTGCTTAAAAAGTCCTGCTAATTCCAGGGGTGCCTGCATGGCTCAGTTGTTTGGGCATCTGATTTGTTTTCTGCTTGGGTAATGGTCTCAGGGATAATGAGATCAAGCCTCACCCTACTGAGCCCTCCCTGTCAAGCCCCCCTCTTCAAGCCCCCATCAATCCCTGTGTTGAACCCTGTAGCAGGCTTACCACTCAACAGGGCATCTGCTTGGGATTCTCTCTCTCTCCTTTTCCCTCTGACTCCTCCCACCTCTCTCTCTCTCTCTCTCTCTCAAATAAATAAATATTTTTTTAAAGTCCTGCTAATTTCAGTATCTAGATTGTTTTGCAGCAGTCTTCATTGATTGCCTTTTTCCTTCACTATTGGGTCACATTTTCTGTTTCTGACATATCCAGTCATTTTGATTTGTCTCCTAGACATTGTAGAAGACATGTTGTAGAGAATCTGGATCCTATTATGTCCCTCTGAAGAGTACTGATTTTTGTCTGTTTGTTTTAGCAGGCAGTTAACTTGACTGAACTCAAATTCCATAGTCAGTCTCCCTGGTAGTAAGCAGCAGCTAAAATTTCCACTCAGTTCTTTTAGGTTTAGAGGATGTTTGGAGACTGCCCCATGTGTGCATGGTTTACAGGCCAGCCAGAGATTTAGACAGAGTTTATACAAAGAATTGAGGGCTCCACCTGTCAGGATCTCTCCATTCCAGGATTTTGCCCCATATATTTCAGCTGCTGAAATTCTGAATTTTGCCTTCTGATAAAGATTCAGTTTTACCCACTTATTGAAGCCTGCCCTATGGCTAAAAGCTTTAAAGAATGGGAATACCACCTAGTTCTAATCCTATCTTTTAAGTATAGATTCTGCTCTAGTTTCTGCCTGGTTTGGGTTGTTTGCCAGTACTTTCAGGTAGTTGATTTTACTATCTTATCCAGAGTATATTGATACATTTGAGGGGAGGTGAGTTTGATAGAAGCTACTTGGTCATTTAGTGGAAGTCAGAAACTGGTCACTTTTATATAACCTGTGGCCAATATAGCAAGAATGTTCTAGTGAGGTAGTAAGAAATTGTACCCAGGACCTGGATGTGGCTTGATAAAAGTAGTTTTTATGACTAGGTAAGCTAAATATGATGAAGTTTCAGGATGACAGGTTCAGGGGGGGCTTAATAAGCCTCTAGGTAGGCTTTCCCATGAGTTGAAATAACTTCATTGTGGACAGGCAGAATCCTGCTACCACCAATCTGAATGCCTCTTTGCATGAGGAGCTTCACTTCTTAAGTGTCCCCTATCCTGATATCTCTTGGTCATCTCTGCTTTTATTTTTATTTTATTTATTTATTTTTTTTTGCTGCTGATTTCTTTTTTTTTATTGGTGTTCAATTTACCAACATACAGAATAACCCCCTCATCTCTGCTTTTAAATGACATTATTTGAGGGGAGCCAGACTGGCTGTCAGTAGAGCCTGCAACTCTTGATCGCAGGGTTGTGAGTTCAAGCCCCATGTTGAGTGTGGAGATTCCTTAAAAATAAAATATTTAAAAAAAAAATTAAAGATATTGAGTTTATTGCAGTGAACTATAACTTCTATACAATTTATAGATCCTTGTAACAGGCCAAGATCCCTACTCAGTCCTCTACCAGATGTAATATCTGGAATGGGGAAGAGTGGATAAATTGAGGAGCTTCATAGCATGTTCAATGGTCAGGGATTGGTAACAAGATATATGAATGAGGATTTGAGAGAGAGTAAGTTTAAGATGACTTCCAAGTTTCTGCCTTGGCCATCTGGAATGATGGTCAATATAGGATAGAGGTTCTAAGAAACAGAGCAAGTTTAAGGGAGAAGATGAATTCAGCTTTGGCTATGTTTGAAGTACCACCCATGTCAGAGTACATATGAGTCTGGGGGACTGGAGAGAGATCTGGGATGTTGAGAAATTCCTGTAATTGAGGAATTCTCAGTAGATAAGTAATATATAAGGCCATAGGTGTAGATGATGTACCCAGATAGCATGTGCAGAGTGAGAAGAGAATTGATAACAAAGCCCAGTAGTCAAGGGGAGAGCATAAGAAATGAGTCAATTTAGGAGACTGACAAAAAGTAAAAAAAAATTAAAGGTAGGGCAGCCCCTTTAATTTAAAAAATTAAAAGTGGCTCAGCGTTTTAATGCCGCCTACAGCCCAGGGCATGATCCTGGAGACCCGGGATCCAGTGCCACATCAGGCTCCCTGCATGGAGCCTGCTTCTCCCTCTGCCTGTGTCTCTGCCTCTCTCTCTCTCTCCTATCTGTGTATTCTCATGAATAAATAAATAAAATCTTTAAACAAAAAATTAAAGGTATACTAAAAAAGTAGTATATAGAAGCCAGAGGAGGAGAGTTTCATGAAAGAGTTAGTGGACAATAGGGCCCAATTCAGCAGAAAAAGCAAGTAAAGCAAGTACTGAAAAGTGTACATTGGATTTAACAACTAAGAGATCTTTACCTCAGTGATCGTGATAATAGTGGTGTGGCAAGGAGTGTTGCCAGATTGCAGTGGATTGAGGTGTGCATGGCTGTGGTAGACTTTAACATGTGGCTCCTATTAACCATTCATCACAATAATCATTCCCCTATGTCATCCCCTACTCTTGAATTAGGTGGGTCCTGTAAATAAGTTTAACTGATAGAATGCAGGGAAATGATGCTGCTTGACTTCCAAGGGTAGGTTGTAAAGAAGCCTTGCAACGTTTGCCTTGTTCTTTTAGAGCCCTGAGCAATCATGTAAGAAGTCTGGTCTCCCTGCTGGAGAGATCCCATGGAGAGATCATGAATTGATATGGAGAGAGAAAGAGAGAAGAGAACCTAGCTGTGCCCAGCATCCCACATATTACCACTAAGGCACCAGGCATGAAGAAAACCATCTCAGACCTTCCAGATCAACCTAACCACCAGCTAAATGCCACTGAATAACTCCAGTAGATTTCACATGGGGCAGAAGAGTTGTCCAGGGGGCTTGCTCAGATTTCTCACCCATACAGTGAGTGTAATAAAATGATTACTGTTTTCGGCCCCAAGTTTTGGGTTGGTCTATTACACAGGCAGCGATGTATATCTGGAACATTGGCATTGAAGTAATGGAGACTATAAATGCATGTCATACCTCCAAGAAGCTTGGAAAGGGAAGGATCAAATAAATGGCAGCTGGAAGGTCTCATAAGTTTGAGGTAGCATTTTTTAAAGACGGTAGAGACAGAGAGCTAAGAGAAAGAAGTTCTCTGATGAAGAAGAGAGAGGAGATGGCTGATGTATGAGGTTTCTGAGAAGGGAAGGTATGAGATGTAAAACTCCAGTGGATCCACCCCGGGGGGATACCCAGGTGGCTCAGCAGTTGAGCGCCTGCCTTTGGCTCAGGCGGTGATTCCAGGGTTCTGGGATCGAGTCCCGCATTGGGGTCCCTGCAGGGAGCCTGCTTCTCCCTCTACCTATGTCTCTGCCTCTCTCTGGGTATCTCTCATGAATGAATGAATGAATGAATGAATGAATGAATGAATAAATAAATAAATAAATAAAACCCCAGTGGAAGTGCTGATCTTGGACACAAGGGTAGTGGGACACTTTAGCCTCTAAAATAGGTGTCTGTCACCCTCTTGGTCTTTAAAAATGCGAGACCAAGACCATTTTCTATGTACTGAATCTGAGAGAATATGTGATAGTTCATTGGACAGCAGTGGATCTTTCAAGAATTGGTTGACTGAGGCACTTTGTCTGGTTTATTCACTTAACCTAGACCAGGAGATGACTTGAATTCATACCCTTAGTTTTATATTTCCTCTGTTAACTTAGAGCCGATTCTGTCTACTGAGAATATTGAGAGCAGGGATAAGTATTGGGCTAAAGGATAGTGACAATTTGAAGAGCTGCTGTGAGAAGTGAGGGCAGGAACTGCCTAACGCTTTGTGAGAGAGGATTTCCAGGCAGTATTATTAGGTTGAAAACCACAGAGAGATCCGGTGGGGCGAGTGGGGGGAAGACGCTGTCGCAAGATGGCGCCGGCGAGGCCGCGGGATGCCCAGTGAGCGCGCCCCGCCCGGGGCCCCGCGAGGCTGCTCCTCTCCTCCCTGCCGCCGCCGCCGCCGCCACCGCGGCCAAGCCCCGCGCCTCGCAGGTACTCCCGCCCGCACGCACTCCGCGAGGCGCACAGATTGCAGCGACAAGTGCCGGCTCGCCTCGGGGTAGCGGATCTGCCCCGGTGCGGGTGCGCCCGACAATAAGGCATAAAGAACTTTTTCTTGCAGCGGGCCCCGGCCTGCAGCCTCCCCGCGCGCCCGTGCCCCACCACGCCCCTCCGGTTCCCCGCGCCCTCCAAGGTGCCAACGCTCCGGGCCGCTGCGCTGATCTCCGGGCGGCCGGGGAGGAGCGCATGCGCCGGCGGAGGCGGCGGCAAGCAGCCGGCGAGCGCCGGTACAATGGCCCTGACCCTGTTCGATACAGATGAATATAGACCTCCTGTTTGGAAATCTTACTTGTATCAGTTGCAACAGGAAGCCCCTCATCCTCGAAGAATCACTTGTACTAATGAGGTGGAAAACAGACCAAATACTATGGAAGAGAATTTCATGGCATGATCTCCCGAGAAGAAGCAGACCAGCTCTTGAGTGTGGCTGAGGGGAGTTACCTTATTCGTGAGAGCCAGCGTCAGCCGGGAACCTACACTTTGGCTTTAAGATTTGGAAGTCAAACCAGAAACTTCAGGCTGTACTACGATGGAAAGCACTTCGTTGGGGAGAAGCGCTTTGAGTCCATCCATCATCTGGTGACTGATGGATTGATTACCCTCTATATTGAAACCAAGGCAGCAGAATACATTGCCAAGATGACAATAAACCCAATTTATGAGCACATAGGATACACAACCTTAAACAGAGAGCCAGCATACCAAAAACATATGCCAGTCCTGAAAGAGACACATGATGAGAGATATTCTACAGGCCAGGATGGGGTGTCAGAGTAAAGGTTGACATCACTTGTTAAAAGAGCAACTCTGAAAGAAAACGAGCAAATTCCAAAATATGAAAAGGTTCACAATTTCAAGGTCCATACATTCCGAGGGCCACACTGGTGTGAATACTGTGCTAACTTCATGTGGGGTCTCATTGCTCAGGGAGTGAAATGTGCAGATTGTGGTTTGAATGTTCATAAGCAGTGTTCCAAGATGGTCCCAAATGACTGTAAGCCAGGCTTGAAACATGTCAAGAAGGTATACAGTTGTGACCTTACAACACTCGTGAAAGCCCATATCACTAAGTGACCAATGGTGGTGGACATGTGCATCAGGGAAATTGAACCTAGAAGTCTTAATTCTGAAGGACTGTATCTAGTATCAGGATTTAGTGACTTAATTGAAGATGTCAAGATGGCTTTTCACAGAGATGGCGAGAAAGCAGATATTTCCCTGAACATATATGAAGACAGTAACATTATCACCGGCCCGCTGAAACTGTACTTCAGGGATCTACCAATTCCACTCATCATGTATGACGCCTACCCCAAGTTTATAGAGTCCGCCAAAATTCTGGATCCTGACGAGCAGTTGGAAACCCTTCACGAGGCACTGAAGCTGCTGCCCCCCACCCCCGCCGGCTCACTGCGAAACGCTGCGGTACCTCATGGCACACCTGAAGAGAGTGACCCTCCACGAAAAGGAGAATCTTATGAATGCAGAGAACCTTGGCATCATGTTCTGCCCGACCCTTATGAGATCTCCAGAGCTGGACGCAATGGCGGCAGTGAACGCTATACGATACCAGAGACTGGTGGTGGAGCTGCTTATCAAAAATGAAGACATTTTATTTTAAATTTTAGTTTGCCGGAAAAAAAATGTTTTACAGATAAAGGAATGTTTTATAGTAATTTAATTGGCTCTTATAGCTGAATTCTTTCTTGGTTAGAAGTGTGGGCAGATAGCCAGATTAAAATGAAGAACTTTCTATTGTCTTAGTAGCACCACTCAGCTGTCCTTGTAAAACAGTGAACACACACTCTCCAGTTCTAGTAACCCTGGGTGTTTATCATGGTAAGAGAAACTCAAGCTATTGCATGATTAGCCTCCTCTTTGGCAAGGGAACCCCACACAAAGGAGACAACAAGCCTGCACCGCCTCTTTTTCCCGGGTAGTCTGTGGTGGTAATTCAGCATGTTTCGCAGAGTAAATCTGTCGTGACTTCAAAAAAAGAAAAAAAAAAAAGAAAACCACAAAAATGGATGACACTAATTGTCATACCTATAATACTTTATCAGTGCTTAGAAGCCAAAACATAAGATAGAGAAGACAGGGGATGCCTGGGTGGCTCAGCAGTTGAGTGTCTGCCTTTGGCTCAGGCCGTGATCCTGGAGTCCAGGAATCGAGTCCCGCATGGGGCCTCCCGCATGGAGCCTGCTTCTCCCTCTGCCTGTGTCTCTGCCTCTCTTTCTCTCTGTGTCTCTCATGAGTAAATAAATAAAACCTTAAAAAAAGATAGAGAAGATAGTTCTTGGGTAAATTAAGAGCTGAGGTCTTGTGGGCAAGATTTGATGAGAATATTGGTCAGAGAGGTTGAAGCAATTGTAAGACATAAGCTAAATAAACAAGGAAATGGGAAGCTGTGCTAGGAGAAAAGTAGAGGAATCAAGGAGGTCTTAATAAGGTTGAAGCGTTGGGACAGTGGGAATAAGAGAGGGAATGAGCTAGAGAGATAGTAGTAGACTAAAGTTCATTGTCTCAAGGGTAAAGAAAATTCTAGGTGATCACAAAGTTCAAGGTATGACTATGGAAGAGGGGTCATTGGAGATAAGAGGATCAGGGAATAAGAGGCCAGGCTGTTAGATGCGTAAAAATTGAGACTTGGAATCACTTAAGATAATGGGAAAACTTGGGGGTGGAGAAGTAGAAATTAATTGGGATGCCATATACCTCAATGAATGTAAGGGAGTCAACAGGGGGTCAGTAGCTGATACAGCAAGAAGACTGTGATATACCATAAAGAGAAAATGCATGTATGAGATAAGCTTCATTCATGCATGAGCTATAGTGCTATTGGCTGTGAGTTCAGTTTATTGTATTAACAATGCAGTACAAGAAAGAAATTTGGGGGATGCCTGGGTGGCTCAGCGATTGAGCGTCTACCTTCAGCTCAGAGCATGACCCTGTGATCTGGGATCAAGCCCCACATCGGACTCCCTGAGGGGAGCTTGCTTCTCCCTCTGCCTATGTCTCTGCCTCTCTCTGTATCTCTCATGACTAAATAAATAAATCTAAAAAAAAGAAATTTGTTAATCTATATGTGATGCCACTTCAGAAAGTGTTAAAATAATATTTATTGTGTTTAATGAAGCTATGGAAAAGCAGCTATATTTGTGGATTCATGAGGAAACAATGGAATTTTTAAAAACATAGTAGGCAATGTCGTAAGTAAGGCTGAGAGCCAGAGAAATTTAAGGTCATGTTACCCAGGATCAGAAAAATGTTAAACTCTTCTCAGCTAGTATTTTATTAAAAACAAATGCTATGTATAAGTCATTAACTTAAGAAAAATAAGATAAGTTGTCTTAAAAGAGAAACACAAGTGAAACAAGTTTATATATTGGTTGGTTGATAGGAATGTGATCAGGGGCTTGCGGTAACCTCATTCAGCATTTTCACTAGGATCAATGGCTCAGTATTTGCTAGTTCACTGCTTGTGGTAATAAAGCAGGAGTGGTTCTTGTCTCACAGAGTTGAAGAATGAATCTGACAGACAAAACAGAGTGAGTAAAGCGACAGAAGTTATTAGGCAAAGATACAGAAAAAGCTCCCAGAAGTGAGAGTTGCCACTGAGGACTTTTTTGGCCGGCCCTTTATAGAAAACCTGACTAGGGAGTTGATAACCTTGAGATTTCTTTTATTATTATTTTTATTAGAGTTCGATTTGCCAACATATAACACCCAGTGCTCATCCCATCAAGTGCCCCCCTCAGTGCCTGTCACCCAGTACCCTATCCCCCCGCCCACCTCCCCTTCCAGTACCCCTTGTTTGTTTCCCAGATTTAGGAGTCTCTCATGTTTTGTCAACCCTAATTTTTCCCACTCATTTTTTCGCCTTGAGATTTCTTATGCTGTCTTGAGTGAATGACATATGACTGTTGAGTCTCTCAGTGATTACTTAATAGCCATCAAAGGAAGATACCCCCTAGCATTTTGGAGCCAGGGGGGCAGATTTACTTCCTTATCTCTGTTTTTGTTGCATCTCAGTGTCCTTGGGAATTATGGGAGCCCCGAGATTTGTGGGAGCCTGACTCTGGGCCTTTTCCTTATCTTTCCCTTCATAGCCCTATCTGTCCCTAACTCAGGGACAATATTGAATATACTGCTTATGAGAATTGACATATGTGTGTACTATATATATGTTTCAGAGTATTTTAATTCAAGTTGCAGACATTCTAATATTTCCTTTGTAAATATTTCAGTATGTATCTCCAGCACTGTGGTTCTCAAGTGTGGTCTAAGGACTCTGAGGACAGCTGACACCTAAGACCCTTTTAAAGGTCTAGGAAATCCTCCTTTTTCCAGGTACATATCTCCAAAAGGTTGGGGGGTTTTTTGTATACTTCGACCAAAACAATCATATCACAATGCAGAAGCAAACTGTCTTGTATAAGGCAGACATTAAAGAGATTTTCAAATATATAAAACATTTCAAAATTATTTTTTTATTTTGGAAAACAGTTATTTTAATAAAATATGTTAAGTAGTCACTTACTATTATTTTTTATGAATTAATAAATGTTTTTAGCTATTTTCAGTTTTGATTTCCAAAACAGTAAATATTGATAGATCTGTAAACTATATAAGCAAAAGTTCTTTAGGGTCTAAAAAATATTCATAGTATCTTTTTACCATGTGCATATAATTTTATTTTAAAATGTATCATAAAAATAACTGTCAGAATTTCATTTTATTTTAAATATTTATTTATTTATTTATTTGAGAGAGAGAGAGAGAGTACAAAAGGGAGAGGGAGAAGCCGACTCCCTGTTGAGCAGAGAGCCCAAGACCCCTAGATTATGACCTAAGCAGAAGCCAGATGCTTAAGTGACTGAGCCACCCAGGCTCTCCTAACTGTCAGAATTTTAAAAAGAAGCACTAGTACACTTACTTTGAGCACATGTTTGCAAAACTTGCCAAAAGAAGAATTCTTTAACTACTCCAGCTAGGGCAGCCCGGGTGGCACAGCGGTTTAGCGCCACCTTCAGCCCAGGGAGTGATCCTGGAGACCCGGGATGGAGTCTGCATGGAGCAGACTTCTCCCTGCATGGAGCCTGCTTCTCTCTGCCTCTCTCTCTCATGAATAAATAAATAAAATCTTTAAAAAATAAAAATAAAAAAATAAACTACTCCAGCTATGCACGGAAAGCAACTTACACAGAATGATTCTAGTGATTAAGTTTACCGACGCTACTTTTTGAAACTCTAAACCTATAGTAGCTTTTGGTTTTTAACATTTTGTTTTTAAAAAATTATAGATTCACAGGAAATTGCAAAAGTGGTACATAGAGGCCCAAGTACCTGCCACCAAGCTTCTCCAAATTGTGATATCTTATATAATTTTTTTTTAAAGATTTTATTTATTTATTCATGATAGTCACAGAGAGAGAGAGAGAGAGAGGCAGAGACACAGGCAGAGGGAGAAGCAGGCTCCATGCACCCGGAGCCCGATGTGGGACTCGATCCCGGGTCTCCAGGATCGCGCCCTGGGCCAAAGGCAGGCGCCAAACTGCTGCGCCACCCAGGGATCCCTTTTTTTTTTTTTTTAAAGATTTTATGATATCTTATATAATTATAGTAAAATATAAAATCCAGGGAATTGATATTGGTATAATATTGTTGTGCCAAAGATTGCGAATCCGGGAAACCACGAAGGAGCCGACACCGATGCAAACACACGAGGGTTTATTTACAAGCTGGAGCTTGGGTCCAAGTGCACCCGACACAGCGGAGCAGGGACTTGGACCCCGAGACTAAGAGGCGTAGCAGCTTTATAGGGGCCAGTGGCCCATGGGATACGCAGAAAGTTGCACAGTCATGTCGGTCCACACCCAGGTGGCTGATTGAATTACACCTTACCCTATAGTATCCATTTGAGCTGGCCTATTACTTTGGTCAGAATAGGCGCGCAGTTTTGGCGGGCACAAAGCAGGGTTACATTGTTATGAGCCGATTTCTGATTAGGGTGTGCCCAGCGGCTTGACTAGGGTGGGGCAGCGCCTTAAGCAATAAGCAGGTTATGTGGGGGTCATACAGGAGGTGGCGGGTGTAGCACAAAATGGAATCAGTCCTGCTCTGCTTGTCCAGGGGTAGGGGATTTTTGTTAAATTTCCTGGGTCCCACAATATTGTTCACTGGACCATAGGCTTTATTCAGTTTTCATCATTTTTATATGCATTTATTTCTGTGTGTATACAGTTCTATACAGTTTTATCCTGTGTATACATTGGTGTAACCACCACAGTCAAGATATAAAACTGTTCTATTAGAAGTGCTCCCTTTTGATACCCCTTTATATTCACACCCTCTGCTCCATCCTTATGCTCTGACAATCTATTCTCAATCTCTTGGGCATTTCAAGAATGTTATGTAAATGGAATCCAATAATACATAGCCTTTGGGAATTGACTTTTTTCACTAATTGAAATGCTCTTGAGGTCCATCTGGGGATGCTGTGTGTATCAATAGCTTGTTCCTTTTTATTGTTGAGTAGTATTCCATTGCATAGATGTACAATGTACCAGATTTGTTTATCCAGTCACTAGCAGAAGGACATTTGGGTTGTTTCCTGATTTTGCTGTTATGAATAAAGCTGCTATGAATATCTACATATGGGTTTTTGTGTGAATATGTTTGCATTTCTCTTGGATAAATGCCCAAGAATGCACTTGTGGGGTTACATGGTAAGTAAATGTTTAGTTTTGCAAGAAACTGCCAGAATGATTTCAAGAGCCTTACCATTTTACATTTCCAACTTAATTGTATGAAAGTTTCCATTTTCTAGATCCTTGCTAACATTTGATATTACCATTTTATATTTTAGTTGTTCTATTGGGTGTATAATGGTAGCTTATTATGGTTTTAATTTACATTTCTCTAATGAGTAATGATGTTGAACATCTTTTCTTGTCTGTTTTGCATCTGTATCCTCTCTTTGGTGCATTCTGTTAATGTCTTTTGCTTATTTTCAAATTGAATCATCTGGTTGTTTTACACTTCAGTTCTGAGAGTTCTTTATATATTCTGAATACCAATTATTTGTCAGATATGTGGTTTGCAATTATTTTCTCCCAGTCTGTAGCTTGTGCTTTCATCCTCTTAACAGCATCTGTTACAGCACAAGCAAGAGTTTTTAATTTTGGTGAAATCCAGTTTATAATGCCTTTTCCTTTATGGATGTCATGTGTTTTGTTGTCTTGTCTAAAAACGTTTTGGCAAGATCTAAGTCCCAAAGACTTTCTCTCATTTTTTCTGCTAAAAGTTTCGAGTTTTACATTTTACACTGAAGTCCATGACTCATTTTCTTTTTTTTTTAAATAAATTTATTTTTTATTGGTGTTCAATTTACCAACATACAGAATAACACCCAGGGCTCATCCCGTCAAGTGTCCCCCTCAGTGCCCGTCAACCATTCCCCCCCACCCCCCGCCCTCCTCCCCTTCCACCACCCCTAGTTCGTTTCCCAGAGTTAGGAGTCTTTATGTTCTGTCTCCCTTTCTGATATTTCCCACACATTTCTTCTCCCTTCCCTTATATTCCCTTTCACTATTGTTTATATTCCCCAAATGAATGAGAACATACACTGTTTGTCCTTCTCCGATTGACTTACTTCACTCAGCATAATACCCTCCAGTTCCATCCACGTTGAAGCAAATGGTGGGTATTTTTCAATTAATTTTTCTATCTGGGGCAGCCCGGGTGGCTCAGTGGTTTGGCGCCACCTTCAGCCCAGGGCGTGATCCTGGAGACCCGGGATCGAGTTCCACGTCTGGCTCCCTGCATGGAGCCTTCTTCTCCCTCTGCCTTTGTCTGTGCCTCTCTCTCTCTAGGTCTTCCATGAATAAATAAATAAAATCTTTAAAAAAAAATTTTTTTTTCTATCTGGTATGAGGTTCAAGTTGAAGTTCATTTTGTTGTTGTTGATGGATGTTCAGTTGTTCAAGCACCGTTTTTTGAAAAAAACTATTCTTTTGAATTTTTTTTACAGAATTCTTTTTACAAGAATCTTTCTTGATTCTTAGTGAATATTTTTTTACACCTTTGTCAAAAATTAGTGGAGGGGCTCCTGGATGGTTCAGTCAGAAGAGCATGTGACTCTTGGTCTCAAGGTCATGAGTTCGAGCCCCATGTTAGATGTAGTGATTACTAAAAAATAAACTTAAAAAATCAGTTGGACATATTTGTATTGGTCTTTTTCTGGGTCCTCTGTTTTCTCTGATCTATTTCTGTCATTCCTGTAATATCACATTGTCTCAATCTACTGCAGCTATATAAGTCTTATCATTGAATAGAGTGATTCTCCCCCGTTTGTTCTTCTTTCCCAAAATTGTTTTAGTTATCATAGTTACTTTGATTTTCCTCATAAATTTTAGAATAAGCTTGTCTACATCTATGAAAAAAATCTTGCTGATATTTTAATAGTAATTGTGTTAAACCTATAGATTACTTTGGAGAGAATTGACATCTTTACTATGAGCATTCCAATGAATGAACATTGCATATCTCTCCATTCAATTAGATATTTGCTTGCTTGCTTTCATAAGTGTTTTACAGGAAGGGATATACCTATGAAATGAGACAACTGGTAGATTTTCAGTGGCTTCACTGTGCTCTGCTGACTATAGTCTCAGTTGCCTCATTTGTGGTGAGAACACCCTCATAAGATTATTGTGAAGATTTAAAGAGGCACCACAGGGGCAGCTGGGTGGCTCAGTTGGTAAAGCATCTGCCCTCAGTTCAGCTCTTGATCTCAGAGTCCTGGGATCGAGTCCCATATTGGCTCTCTGCCTGACAAGGAGTCTGCTTCTCCCTCTCCCTCTGCCTCTGTACTCTCCCCTACTCCTCTCAAAAAAATAAATAAAATCTTAAAAAAAAATAAAGGGACACTACAGGTCTGAGTCCTGCCTCTGACATGTTTACGTCCCTCCTTAATGTTTTCCTGTTTAGCTTTTAGTCCTCTTAAGTCTCATCTGTAAACCTACATGTGATAATAGTAACACTGACTTCCAAGGGGTTGTTCCTTTTTTAAAAAATATTTTATTTATTTATTTGACAGGGAGAGAGAGCACAAGCAGGGGGAGCAGCAGGCAGAAGGAGATGCAGGATCCCTGGGGAGCAGAGGGCAAACTGGAGGCTTGATTCCAGGACATGCGGATCATGACCTGAGCCAAAAGCAGATGCTTAACTCACTAAGTCACCAAGGCACTCCACTAAGGTGTTGTTCTGAGCAAATAATGTAAGAATTTAAGTAAAGCAACAAGGAGGTTGCCTGACACAGGGTAGAAGCACCATAAACAATAGTTATATTCATGTTATTAAATAAATATAGTACAGTAAAACTGTAATTTCTTCCTTTCTCTGAGAGAAATTGTCAATAGAAATTAAGGAGCTAGGGATGCCTGGGTGGCTCAGTGATAGAGTGTCTGCCTTTGGCTCAGGGCGTGATCCTGGGGTCCTGGGATCGAGTCCCACATCAGGCTCCCTGCAAGGAGTCTGCTTCTCTCTCTACCTATGTCTCTGCCTCTCTCTCTCTGTGTGTGTCTCTCATGAATAAATAAATAAAATCTTTAAAAAAAAGAAATTAAGGAGCTAGTCCAAAGACCTAGCACAAAATAGGTAGCAGGATCTTGCTGAGGGTTCAGGACAGTGAAGGAAGTTGATCTTAACACAGCATGTAACATGAAAGAGAATGTCAGAATCAATATTAACTTAATGATTTTTATTAAAAGAAAAGAACAGGAGCATATATGTTTGTGTTTGTGTAAAAGCAGATCTGGAAGAACAGATATCAGATCACTACAGGAAGTTGGGGAAACTTTCACTTTCACTTTATCCCCTTCTGTGTATGAAAGCTGTTTCATTTTAATTGAGCATATGCTATGCTAAACAATGTTAAAATAAATTATTTTTTTAAAGGCCAACCAATAAAAAATTAACATATCATATCAGCAAATTATACAAAAATATTTCAGGACAGTTTCACTCAGACTTCTCTTCCATTCAGCCTCCTACCTGGCCCCTGGGCTTCCTCACTTCCTTGGCTTAGCAGTTCCATCCTCCAGAGTTCCTCTAGCAGTTAGTCTTCTGCAGAGAAGTTTAGCTATCTTCCTCTAGACCCAGGCCATCTCAACTCCATCCAGACAGCCTCACTCATTTTCTTAGCTAAGCAGGCATCCCTGCAACTGTGTTCCTAATGCAAAGATAGTTCCTGTTCTGAAAGGAATTTGGTGAATCTCACTTAGAGATTGATTGATTGATTGATTGATTGATTGATTTTAGAAAGAGAGAGCATGAGCAGTGGGGAGGCACAGTGGAAGAGTGAGAGAGAGAATTTCAAGCAGATTGTACACTGAGTGCAGGTCCAGTGCAGGGCCTGTCACGGGGCCCAACACAGGGCTCAATGTGGGGCTTGATCCCATGACCTGAGCCAAAACCAAGAATTCAGTGTTCAACTGACTGAGCCACCTAGGCACCTCTCACTTAGAGGTTTCTTTTTAAAGATTTTATTTATTTATTCATGAGAGAGAGAGAGAGAGGCAGAGACACAGGCAGAGGGAGAAGCAGGCTCCATGCAGGGAGACCGACGTTGGACCCCATCCCGGGTCTCCAGGATCAGGCCCCTGGGCTGAAGGTGGCGCTAAACCGCTGAGCCACCCGGGCTGCCCTACTTAGAGGTTTTTATTGTCTCCTTCACCTGGGTGGTAAAGTAGTCTAAGGCTATGGAGTTTAATGAAATTCCTTGTGAAGAGGCTGAAATGAAGGGCCTACATAATCCCATCTACAAGGCTGTTTAGAGTTTAGAGAGGTGTTTGGTGTAGTTATGATGGTCATCCATGGCCCACACTTACAATGCACCAAGGTACTCTTTTAAAGACTTTGCAGCAAAAAAAAAAAAAGAAAAGAAAAAAATAAAGACTTTGCAAGTCTTGAGGTGCCTGAGTTGCACAGTCGGTTAAGCTTCTGACTTGGTTTTGGCTCACATCCTTTGTTCAGGGTCTTGAGATCAAGCCCTGTGTGGCTCTATACTCAGCATGGAGTGTGCTTAAGAATATTGCTGCTCCTCCTTAACTGCCTGCCCCCTAAAATAAATAAATAAATAAATAAATAAATAAATAAATAAATAAATAAATAAATCTTTTACCTCTCCACAGGCAAACTGACTATCTACTTTTATACGAAGTGCAGTATTCGTTCAGATTGGAATCATAATATCACTGCTTGAAGAGCTCCCAAAAGCTGGACTGAGGAACATGGCTTAGCTGGTACAGTGTAGCAACACGTGATGCTTGAAACAAATTTGTGATTATCTTATTTTTTATCAATATGTTATTGAAAGTAGTTTTATCCTTATAAAAGGAGGATTTACGATAGCCCAACAAAGAAAGGAGTGATGTAGTCTCATTCCAGAAAAAGTGAGATTAGCTTTTTTTCAATTGGGTACTGATATGGGAAACAAAGGTGAAAGAAAAAGGTAAATTTCCTTATTGCTTACAGCCCATCAACAAATCAGAGTGGCCTTCCTCTAGTAACTCAGCTGTCTCAATGTTAATGCTTTGCTAAGGGCAAAAAGCAATCTTAGCCCGATCCCCAATGATCCTAAAAGTCTACTTTAACATATAAAAATTCTTTTGGAAACTTCCTTTGGGGATCCCCAGGTGGCTCAGTGGTTTAGCACCTGCCTTTGGCCCAGGGTGCGATCCTGGAGTCCCGGGATCGAGTCCCATGTCGGGCTCCCGGCATGGAGCCTGCTTCTCCCTCTGCCTGTGTCTCTACCTCTCTCTCTCTCTCTCTCTCAATCTCTCTCTGTCTATCATGAATAAATAAATAAATAAAATCTTTTAAAAAAAGGAAACTTCCTTTTTCTCTATCCCCCCCCCCCCAGAAACATGTTGACAATCATTCCCCAAGTATTTGGTATATACATCTGAAGGATCTCAAGACTAGGGTTTTACTGGACAGTAATAAATGACTTTTTCCTAATAGCTAGCCCCCTCAAAGACCTAGAAACCTTGCCTCCAAAATTCCTTAGAGACTTGTGCTGTCCCTAACCTCCTCCCAACCTGAAAGTATATAATCAGCCACTTGTCATGACCCCAGTGCAGCTCTTTCTGTCCATGGGTCCAGTCTTTGTGCTTTAATAAAACCACCTTTTTGCGTGGAAGATGTCTTAAGAATTCTTTCTTGTCCGTAGGCTCCCAACTCCAACATTTTCTATATAAAGTACCTCAAGATATCTCAAGATATAGTATTCAGCTAGGGTGAAGGTAAGTGTTTCATTTGTGAATCTGGAAGTTTACAGAAGTCTATGTCCATCTCGAGACTAAATTCTGCCATGAGTCTTCAGCCAGAAAAGTGCCTGCATTTGCTGGAAATGAATAAACATGTAAAACTGGATGATAACAAGAAATCTGCTTTCCAGCCAAGTTTGTGGAATGCACCTCAAACAGTACTCAAAAGCAAATTTAAAGCCAAAGTGCATATATTTAAAATGAAGAAAGACTGAAAATATATGCCGAAATGTCTAATATAATACTCTAGGTAGAGTAGAAGAGAGGATGTAATAAAGATAAAAGTAGATATCAGTGAAGTAGAAAACAGAAGAAACAATAGAAGAGTCAGCTGAACCAAATGTGAATTTGTCCAAAGGACCAGTAAATAAACCTCTGGAATAATTGACTCAGAATAAAAAGAAATGCATGAATAAAATAAATTGAATATGTCCTAAATGCCACTGCATTATACACTACAAAATGGTTGAAATGGTGAATTTCACATTATATAATTTTACCCTGACAAAAAAGTATTTGGAATGAAAAAGAGGAGATATGACTATGAATACAGTACAGAAGAATTATACCACTTGATATGATGTCTAGTAATTGATTTAAAGTACCCTATTAAGGGGTGCCTGGCTGACTCAGTTGGTGGAGCATGCAACTCTTGATCTCAGGGCTGTGAGTTCAAGCACCACATTTGGTATAGAAATTACTTAAAATCTTGAAAGAAAGATGAATGATAAAGAAGATGTGGATATATATATATATATATATATATATATATATATATATATCCACACACAATGGAATATAACTCAGCCATTAGAAATGACAAATACCCACCATTTGCTTCAACGTGGTTGAAACTGGAGGGTATTATGTTGAGTGAAGTAAGTCAATCGGAGAAGGACAAACATTATATGGTTTACTCATACGGGGAATATAAAAAATAGTGAAAGGGATTATAGGAGAAAGGAGAGAAAATAAGTGGGAAAAATCAAAGAGGGAGACAAACCATGAAAGACTCCTAACTCTGGGAATTGAAGAGGGGGTAGTGGAAGGGGAGGTAGGCGGGGGGATGGGGTGACTGGGTGATGGGCACTAAGGGGGTCAGTTGATGGGATGAGCACTGGGTGTTATACTATATGTTGGCAAATCAAACTCCAATAAAAAAGAAAAAGAAGAAAGAAAGAAAGAAAGAAAGAAAGAAAGAAAGAAAGAAAGAAAGAAAGAAAGAAAGAAAGAAAGAAAAGAAAGAAAGATTAAACTAAAGCCAGTTCTCTGGAGAGGTGGATTAAAGACTGATTCACTTGGAAAAAAAAAAAGTGAAAGAAAGTGGGGCACCTGGATGGCTCAGTTGGTCAAGTGTCTGCCTGTGGCTCAGGTCTTGATCTCAAGGTCCTGGGATCAAGCCCCACATCTGGTTCCTTGCTCAGTGGGGAGCCTGCTTCTCCTTCTGCCCCTACTTCTCCCCCTACTTGGGCTCTCTCTCTCTGTCAAGTAAATAAATAAAAAAATTTAAGTCAAAAATAATCTTGAAAGAAAGAAAGAACCCTATTAAAAATGTGTGGAGGATTATAGATGAAACAAGGTATGAAAAGTGTTGATAATTCCTGAAGCTGGGTGATGGGAACAAGGGAGTTTATTAAACCATTCTCTATATTTTTGTGTTTTGGAAAGTTCCATTTAAAAAGTTAAGAAAAAAACCCTAAATTATTTGAAAATTTAAGTAACTTGGTGATTTCTTAGAGCTGAATTAATCTCTAAATATTACGTATTAAAGTCTAGGGGTGCCTGGGTAGTTCTGTTGGTGGAGTATGCACCTCTTGATCTTGGGGTTGTGAGTTTGAACCCCATGTTGGGTGTAGAGATGACTTAAAAAGCATAAAATCTAAAAAACAAAAATAAAGTCTAGTAGTTTAGAGTCAAAGAGTAATAGAATATTAAGACATGAAGAAGGGCCCTAAATGTGAGCCAGTGCTACCAAGTAGGTCACATCATGGGCCAACTTCGCTTCTGGTTCCTGTGGAACATAGTCCTTCTTTCAGCAACTTTACTTCTAGGAATGTATCCTAGAAGTCCATGTGACTAAGTAATTAGTCACATGTCCCAACCTGTATGTGACTGAGCATGTTCTTCTCAGCAGGCTTATAATAGTGAAACATCAGAAACATGAATATACATATGCTGGTTTAACAAACTATGATTATAAGCAAATTACTGAATATAATACAGATATGAAAAACAATGTATTTAAACATCTTGGACCTCAGTTTCTTCATTTGTAAATGGGAAGAGCCAAAGGAATAGAGAAAGAAGAGGTTGTACTTTTCAGCTAGTTTTATGAGTTCAGCAAATCCTTGATACCAACATCTAACAAGGACACTAAAAAAAGGAAAATTACAGGCTAATATCTCTTATGGACATAGATACAAAAATCCTAAACAAAATATTAGCAAATTGAATCCAGCAATACATAACAATTAAAATCAGGACCAAATCCAGGGATGACTGGTTGTTTTATTATTAGAAAACTAAACAATGTAATTAAACATATTAAGAGATAAAAAATATGATAATCTTAATAGGTACAGAAAAGGTATTCAGTACCATTCAACATCCATTGAAGATTTTAAAAACTTTCAGTAAATTAGCAATGGAAAGGAATATCTTTAATCTGATAAATGGTATTCCAAAAACCTGTAGCCAGGGTCATGCTTAATGTTAAATTGTTGAAAGTAGTCCTCTTGAGTTCAGAAATAAGACAAGGATGTTCCTCCTCACTACTTTTGTACTCTGGGTTCTACCTGGGCAGTGCAGTAAGGCGAGAAAAAGAAATAAAGTGAATATGGATTGGAAAAGCAGTAAAACTATTATTATTTGCAATTGATAGGATTGTGAATGCAGAAAGTTCTAAAGAAGCTACAGATAAAAATTTACAAGTATTAAGGGAGATTAGTAAATCAGTATACAAAAGCAACATCAAAATATCAATTATATTTTTATTTGCCCTAAATAAGGACCTAGGAAATGAAATTCAAGCAAATAATACATTTACAGAAGCATACAAAATCAACCTTGAACTACATTTAATAAAAAATGTGGGATCCCTAGGTGCCTCAGCGGTTGAGCATCTGCCTTCAGCTCAGGGCATGATCCTGGAGTCCCAGGATTGAGTCCCACATCAGGCTTCCTGCATGGAGCCTGCTTCTCCCTCTGCCTGTGTCTCTGCCTCTCTCTCTCTCTGTGTGTCTTTCATGAATACATAAAATCTTAAAGTAAAAAAAATTCATAAAAAAATGTGTAAAACCTTAAGTGAAAGTTATAAATCTTTACTGACTATACCAAGTATTTGTGACTATGTGGAGCAACAGGAACTCTTAAACACTGATGTTGGAAGTGGCAGTTGGTACAACTTTGATAGGCAGTTTAGTAGACTCCAGTAAAATTGAAAGTACACATACTCTATGAGCCAGATTCCACTCCTAGGTGTGGGGCGATCTGATCTGATGGAGGCTGTCAGTGCTGGCAGTGAAAGAGTTCACCCAAGGCAGAACAAAAGAGATAGAAGTTTATCGAATACATGGAATACAAGATGACAAGATGGAGAGGGAAGTATAACAAAGAAGAGACTGCAATGAGGCTGTGGGGAGGGGCCACAATTATAGGGTAGCATAAGCAAGTATGGGAACTTACGGAATTTTCCCTTATTTGGTAATATTAGAAACTGTGCCTGGTTGTGATTGGTCAGTTAGGGCCTATGGCTATTTCAAGGTGGGTTACTTAGTGAGCCTGTATGTATTCATCTCCTTCCTGGTCGCTGCCTTGGGGCCTTTTGCCTTGCTCAAGTTTCCATTGCTCAAACCTGTTGCCTTAAAGTGGCCTCTACACTAGGTATATACCCTACATGTGCATGTGTACACCAGAAGACAGAAAAAAGATAAGAACATTTTTCATAATTGCCCCCAAACTGGAAACAACCCACATGTCCATCAGCAGTGGAATGGATACTTTCTTGCTACTGCTACATGCAAAAAAAGTTGAATCTCAGAAACCTAATCATAAGGAGATGCAGTATACATACATTATAGTTCTATTTATGAAAAGTTCTAAAACAATAGTGGTTAGGGATTCACATATGAATAGCAAAGCCCTAAAGAAAAGTAAGATAATAATAGCCATAACTGTCATGAGAGTAGTTTGATGTTCTGGGACTTGGGGATTTCAGGAGTATTGGCACTATTCTATTTTTTTTTTTTATCTCGGTGGTGGTTTCTTTTATAGCAATTTGTTAAGCTGTATATTTACATTTTATGCATTTTCTGTTCTTCCCCCTTAAGTAAGAATGTTTTAGAATCTGGAGATAATATTAGGATCTATCTCAGAGTATTATGAGAATGAGATGAAGCCATGTAGAACCCTTAGAATATGCCTGGTCAGCACTCCGGAGAGCAGCTCTCATACGCCGACTCCTGCCACCCAGGGCCATTCCTCAGGGACCTCACCAATGTCTTCTGGTGTCCAGTCAGGGACACCCATCACCAATGATCTCTTCAGCCAAGCCCTCCAGCATGCCCTGCAGGCCTCTGGGCAGCCTTCAGAGCCAGTGGCAGCCTCAGCTGCAGCAGCTGTGTGACATGGGCATCCAGGACAATGAGCTGAGCCTGCGGGCCCTGCAGGCCACCAGCGGCGACATCCAAGCAGCGCTGGAGCTCATCTTTGCCGGAGGAGCCCCATGAACTCCTGCTCCTTGTCACCCCCCAGCAAACTGCCGAGGTGGCTGACCAAGGGAGGCACTCCTGAAGGTGCCCCGTCTCCCCTCTCCTCAATACATCTGATGCTTGAAAAAAAAAAAAAAACTTTAACAAATTGTTAGCTATCGAAGCATAATAGAATGTTGCTATTATTGCGGTTTTTCTAATTTATTGCCAGGACTTCTCAGCTTGCTCTCTTTCATTTCTGTTAATTTTGTCTTCTGAGTCATTGGTGTTTCCTTTATCACTTCTTTCATCATTCTTAACCTCAGAAAGTTAAATCTCGCTCCAATCAAGAGATCTATTATTTATTTTCTTGCAGTTTAAAAAGGGGTTGCTTTTGAACATTTGATTCTTTTTCATTCCTTTCATAAGAGAAAAATATATCATTTCAGAATTAGTACACTTTTGCATAAAATCTACATTTATTGGGGCATCTGGGTGGCTTATGGTTGAGTGGCTGCCTTTGGCCCAGGTCAGGGTCCTGGAGTCCTGGGATCCAGTCCTACATCAGGCTCCCTGCAGGGAACCTGCTTCTCCCTCTGCCTATATCTCTGCCTCTCTCTGTGTGTCTCATGAATAAATAAATACAATCTTTAAAGAATCTACATTTATTTATCAAATTGATCTGGAATTCATATTTAGTGTCATTATGGTGGAAAGCGAACTGATTCTTTTGTCCAATCTGGTAGTGAAGTACCCCCAGCACCACAAATTGTACAGTTAATCCCTCCCCCACTAATTGCTGCTTCTTTCTCCTCTTACTTATGTTAAATTCACAACTATTTGCATCTAAGGCAGAGGCAGGAAACAACACCGTGCTTGAATGGAATGTGATAATGCAACTGAACATGGGGGAGGGGGTGGTTGCCAGGCAATGGGAAGTCTAGCTGCAACCCAGAGGGAAAGAAAAAGAAAGGTAGAAAAGCCTCCTTTCTGTCAAAATAAACGTTCCTTAGAAGATTCCATCCTTGTGTGTGATCAACAAACCACTTGCCCTTATGACGTTTAGCCAAGCCACTTCATATGTTTAGACCTCCTTCTTTCCATATGTCATGTATAGATAGGAATATGACACTAGGTAGTTATCTAATTTTCCAGCCTGTGTGCTCATCTGAAATGGTCAATTAATAGTAATTGAATTAATGTCAATAGTAAATTAGAGGGGTGCCTGAGTGGCTCAGTTGGTTAAGTATCTGCCTTCTGCTCAGGTCATGATCCCAAGGTCCTGGGATGGAGCCCTGCATCGGAATTGGGCTCCGTGCTCAGTGGAGAGCCTGTTTCTTTCTCTTCCTCTGCTCACCTCCCTCATGCTCGCTCTCTCTCTCTCTCTCTCTCTGTCTCTCAAATAAATAAAATCTTTTAAAAATTTTAAAAATAATAAATTAGAAATAGAAAGTAATAGTAATAGCTATTTTATGCGATTACTACAAGATTAAAGAGCTACTACATTTAAAGTGTTTGGCACTAGGGTACTTGGCACATAAGCTTTCAATAAATCACAGTTGTGGTAGTTTTAATTTCTACCTCTGTTATGGAAGGATCAGGAAGAGAAAGAAGATTCAGCAAAGGAGACTGAGAAGCAGGCATTGAAAGAATCTGGGAGGGAGAAACTGTGACATAGGGATGTCAGAAACCAAGGGGAAAATAGTATCTAGAAGAAGGGGAATAATACATAGGAAGGTCATGCAAAGACTAGTTCCTCCTGAAAAAAGACTCATTTCCTTGCCAAGTGATTAATAGGAGTGAAGGGAGAAAGGGAAAAAATTATCAAAATTAGGCTATCAGACACAAAATTCTCTAAAAGCCTTCTTTTGGGTAACTCCCTTGGTTTGATCTGAATGCCCAAGTCCTCCAGGGAGAATACATATGTCCTGAATACTGGAAAAGCCAATGTTACACAAAGTGAAATAAAGTATTAAGTGTGCATCATTTTGGTGAAAAAAAAATCAGACAATTTTAAGTGTACAGGACAAAGAAGAGGATGGGGGAGGGAAGATATGGGGATAAATCATAGAGCAGTTTTACAAAGTAATGGTCTATACTGAACCTCCAAGCTAATGCCAGTGGAAAAAAGGGCAGTGGTGGGTGTCACATTTATTTTTCTTTTTATTCTACCTGGTCCCAGAAAGAAATGACAGCATAAACTATTTATTTGGGTAAATTATTCAACAAGCATTTATAGAGTAAAATTGAGAAAAGGTGAGCAGAAAGAGGAGTGATACTTTAATATATGATAGAAGAGATCCCTTGCAAGGGAAGATTTAAAGAAAGGGAGGAATAAAGGGCTTATAAACCAAAAGTCAGGGAATGTTGGTGACCCCTGTGGCTTTGAGGGCCCAGGTGGGGCTTCCTGTGGCCCCCTGTGGTGGGGGAAAAGACTTTTTTGGCTCTGGAGAGATGGAGTTGGCTATGAGGAGCCTAGAGGTGTCCCCAGAGGGATGCAAGAAGTGGGCCTCATTGCTACAGGATTTCTTTTCTTCCTCTTCTTTTAAGTTCCCACTTGAACATGATTTTTTTTTTATTTAAATTCAATTTGCCAACATATAGTACACCATTATGATATGGGAGAGTTTGGTTCTTGTCTCATGGAATCTAAGAATGAATCTCTGGGACATTGGGGTGCAAGTATCTCGGCTTTTCACTGCATCTGTATCTTTGGGTAAATCCCCTCTAGTGCCATTGCTGGGGTCTAGGGTAGCTCTATTTTTAACTCTTTGAGGAACCTCCACACAGTTTTCCAGAGCGGCTGTACCAGTTCACATTTCCACCAACAGTGCAAGAGGGTTCCCTTTTCTCCACATTCTCTCCAACATTTGTTGTTTCCTGTCTTGTTAATTTTCACCATTGTCACTGGTGTGAGGTGGTATCTCATTGTGGTTTTGATTTGTATTTCCCCGATGGCAAGTGATGTGGAACATTTTCTCATGTGCTTGTTGGCCATGTCTATGTCTTCTTCGGTGAAATTTCTGTTCATGTCTTTTGCCCATTTCATGATTGGATTGTTTGTTTCTTGGCTGTTGAGTTTAATGAGTTCTTTATAGATCTTGGATACTAACCCTTTATCTGATATGTCATTTACAAATATCTTCTGCCATTCTGTAGGTTGTCTTTTAGTTTTGTTGACTGTTTCTTTTGCTGTGCAGAAGCTTTGGGTCTTGATTAAGTCCCAATAGTTCATTTTTACTTTTGTTTCCCTTGCCTTCATAGATGTATCTTGCAAGAAGTTGCTGTGGCCAAGTTCAAAAAGGGTGTTGCCTGTGTTCTCCTCTAGGATTTTTATAGCGGCAATGTCCACAATAGCCAAACTGTGGAAGGAGCCTCTGTGTCCATCGAAAGATGAATGGATAAAGAAGATGTTGTATATAACTCAGCCATTAGAATATATATATATTACTCAGCCATTAGAAACGACGAATATCCACCATTTGCTTCAATGTGGATGAAACTGGCAGGTATTATGCTGAGTGAAGTAAGTCAATCGGAGCAGGACAATCTTTATATGGTTTCACTCATATGGATAATATAAAAAATGGTGAAAGGGATTATAGGGGAAAGGAGAGAAAATGAAAGTGGGAAAAATTAGAGAGACAAACCATGAGAGACTCCTAACTCTGGGAAATGAACAAGGGGTAGTAGAAGGGCAGGTGGGCAGGGGATGGGGTGACTGGGTGACGGGCACTGAGGGAGCACTTGACGGGATGAGCGCTGGGTGTTATACTATATGTTGGCAAATCAAACTCCACTAAAAAAAAAAAAGAATCTCAGGGACACAGGAGAATGAGTCAAGCAACAAATATTTATTAAGCAAAGATAGAGAAAGGTCTCAGAAGTGAGAGGGATCCCAACAGGGTTGCCTCTGAGGGCTTTTGGCCTGGCCTTTATTAGGAACCTACCAGGGAACCCAAGGCCTTGAGATTTCTTTGTGTGGTCTCAAGTGATTGACATATGGCTGTTTTGGGGTCTGGTGAATCTCTGGAATTGTTTGGTAACTGTCAAAGGGAGATATTTCGGGGCTAAGGAGGTTAATTTATTTTCTTCTCTGTTTTTACTGTCTTATCTCTGTTTTCTTGGGATGGGTAGGAGCCTGACTCTGGACCATTTGGTGTCCTTGGGATTTATGGGAGCCCACAGATTTATAGGAGCCTGACTCTGGGCCCTCCCCTTATCTTTCTCTGCCTAGCCCCATCTGTCCCTAACTCATTCCTACATCAATTAGTTTCAGATATAGTTTTCAGCAATTCATCAGTTGTGTATAACGCCCAGTGCTCATCACAATCCTTCCATGCCTGTGGTTCTTGGTCATGCCCCTTCGAAGAATGAAGAGGTAGACCAGACAGACGAAGGGTGGTAGGCAGCAGAGCAAAGTTTATTGAGTATTGTACAAAGTTCCCTAAGAGGGAGGGGACCAGAGAGGGTTGCCACAGGAGTTTCTAAGTCAAGGGGGTTTTATGGGCTTGTTGGTGGGCTGTTTTACTCTGATTAACCCTCCATGCGCCTGTCATCCAATCAGCTATTTGTCATCTATCTAATGTGTGGGAAAGAGTGGAAGGCTCCTTCGAGCCTGGTATAAAATCCTTTTAAGGGTGGTTTCCTCTTAGGGCAGGGGCCCCTTTCCCCTGCCTGCCTTTCTCCAACTATCCTTCATCACTCATGAGCCTTTGCTTCTGGTCAGTTCTCAGCTAAAGGATCTGAGGCACAAGGGCCCTGCCAGTCTCCTTCTGGCCATGAGGTTAAGGAGGTGAAGCTTGAGGCAAACATGGGGTGCTAGGCATAGGGGAGGGATGTTGGCAGAGCACAGAGACTGAGCCTCTAGTCCCCTCCACTGAGAGAGAGTGTGTGGCTTGTGGGGGAGCCTGTAAGGTTAGGTTATGGGGTTAGGGAGGGAGCAAGAGCAAGAAGCCAGGGAAGAACTGATAGGGACAATTCTGGAAGGAGAAGCACTTCATGGCAGGTTTTGGATGTGGCAGCCCAGAGAAGGCTGCAATGGGCTTCTTGCATTACTTGGCTTCTATTCCTCCCTCGAGGCCTGAGCCTGCACCCCTCTGTTGCTTTTGAGGGGCCATCAACTGCTAGCATATTAGAGACCCCAAACACCTTCTTCCCCTTAGGACCACACAGCCCAGGGTTCTGTGTGAAACCTCCAGAGTCTGCCATTCCTACCAGTCTAGATGTGAATCTCCTGGCCTCTCATCCTCTCCCTGTCTTCTCCTCTCCCCTCCCTCTACAGCTCTGTGCTCCTTCCTGACAAACTCCCTCTGCATTTGTTCCATTATATTCCCTGCCGTAAACAAAATCATCCCCCATCAACCTTGTCCTGTTCACAAGGATAGGAACTGATATACCTACAAAGAACAGGGGACCCTTAGGGACAGAGGGTCATTTTTTATCACCCTCCAGCCTGGGCCATGAGATGGGAAGAAGCAGGTATCTAGGAAGGTTCTTCTATGATCCCTCTTTTCCTATTAATGTCCTCGGTTCTAAAAGGGTATGTGGGCTTTCTAATTCCCATGTTTTTCATGTCCTGGCACCCCGATTGCTTCTTTCTTCCTTGGGTATTCTCATTTGTTGGATCAGGAAAGGTTAGTTTCAAGTCCTTGGGCTGCTGATGTTCTCTAACATATATAACTAGGGGGAGGCTTGGGAGGTGCTGAGTTTCCTGGTACTGAATTCTCATGAGTAACTGCTTTCTCAGTACTGAGTGAGGAAGCGAGGGTAGTGTCAGCTCAAAGGACAGTCTTATTGATGCCACCGGCTGTTGTCCATAAGCAGCAGTAGCCACAGTCTAAGGAATCTACCCTGCTCCTTCCCAATGTCAACAGGAATGTAACCCTGAAATACCCATTTCCCACTTTTTCCCCCACCACTCTCCATCATCACTTTTCTCAGGATGCATTAGCGAGGCAAGCATTGGAATATTATTAACTAGTGGGTACAGATTTGATCCTGACCTAGGAGACAGGTCAGTTGTGATAAAGGGCCTTCTTGGGAGAATTTCAGCCCATTTCAGCTTCCTTTTTCCTCATCTTTAAATGAGGTTGGTAAAAACTCCACCTCACAGTATGACCCTCCCCCATTAGAGCTTCTATATTTGGTTCTTATTTTTTCCTCTATATTCCCAAAAGTAACATCACACACAGAGACATTGAACTTGATGCTTATATATATTGACATCGAACTCCACAACAAATATTATTTGGTGAAAAATAACAGCATAGAACAGCACTTATATTTGATCACTTTTATCTATACATATGTCTATCTAGGTACACAGTTACAGGGAAATTATCTAGAAGGGCATTCATCAAAGGCCTAGGAATGTTTATATGAGGTTGGAGAGTTTCAGGTAATTTGTATTTTCCTTCATTTTGTGAAAGCCACTTTTTAATGCAGAAAGAAGTCTACTCCCCCCCCCCCCACTGTTTTTCCCATCTGAAAACAGTTAAGGGTTCACTTGGCTCATTCTAGCACCTTACTTGAGGTCCAGAGAGGTCATTGTGTCTGCCAAGGCCCACTTTTGACCTCTCCTTCTCTATATGTGTCAGCTCCTGCAAAGTGATGATCAGATTCTCAAACACCTGGGCCTTGTGGCTCTCACTGTTGCAGGTTTCCTTTGGGTGACTTTCCTCACCACAATATGAACAAAAGATTGTGTATTTTCGCTTTCTGGCTCTATGTATATCCCCAGGACCATTATTCTTTTTTTTTTTTTTAATTTTTTTTAATTTTTATTTATTTATGATAGTCACACACAGAGAGAGAGAGAGTCAGAGACACAGGCAGAGGGAGAAGCAGGCTCCATGCACCGGGAGCCCGACGTGGGACTCGATCCGGAGTCTCCAGGATCACGCCCTGGGCCAAAGGCAGGCGCCAAACCGCTGCGCCACCCAGGGATCCCAGGACCATTATTCTTATACCCAGAACCCCCACTGGTGGAAGGAGATTGAGTTGAGGAGCTGTTGGAGGAATCAATGACCAGTATTTGATCTAGAGGTCTGGCACTGCCTCTAAGGGGAGGGGCATCCATAAGTGTAAGTAGAGGGTCCTGAGATTCTACTAGAATCACATCCTCATCTGAGTCGTCAAGGGTATCATCTACCTCTTTCACGTTGCAGTCAGCACTACTGATTGCTATTGGCTGGGGGCTCTGAAATGCTACAGGGCTTGCTGCCCTCTCCAAGATTAGCTCAGACCTTTTGGGCCACTTTGGTTTCATAAAAGTGTCACTCCAATCCTCTTCCTGCTTTATCATCTTGATTAACTCCAAGAAATTAGGAGGATGCTCCTGATCATTTGCATACATCCTGAGATGTTTCAGCCTAAAGCGCAGGTCCCTATTTAGCTTAGCTCCTAAAAGGAGCTGGTGCAGATGGATCTGGTTTGCATCTTTCTGAGCTATGATCCCTGCCTGAATAGCATTCTGGAGCTGTACTTCTAAACGGATCACATAAAGGGAGGTTTTCTCCCCTTGTGCTTGCAAAGTGTTAAAAAATTTCCCATGGGCAGTGACCTTGCTTTCAGACTCCCCAAACATCAATTTCATTGCCCCACTTAGATTGGGGTTGGTGGCCTGGAGCAAATGCATGACCTCCCTGGCAGGGCCCCTAAGGGTGTTCATCAAGCACTTGAGCTTTTCCTCCTCAGACATATTCCAAACAGGCAGGACCCCAATGACCTGGATCAGCCAGGTTTCAAAGGTTTCTTCCCCTTGGGCTGGCACCACTCTCCCAGAGAACAACTTCACATTTCTTTCTGCCATGTTGACCCTTAAAGGACAAAGACTCCTTCCCATGGACCTCAAAATTGAATGGGCCCAAGGCGGCAAGGGTGTGTTTTGCTGCCGGCTATTACCCACATGTGCAACGATGCTAGCCTTGATGGATGACGCTAGCCTTGATGGATGACGCTAGCCTTGATGGATGACGGTCTTCTATCTGAATATAACAAGATGCTCAGGCTTTTTAGAAAAGCCTAATCTGTAGGAGGATTCCCCAAAGCAATGCTCCTGGGCTCTGGCTTCTTGTATCTCAATAGTTACTGTAAAGAAAAAGGAGTAAAAAAGGTCAATAAGGTAGTAGATTGCCGGGAAGTGGTCTGCAGTCACTCTACTTCCCTGAATACCTTGCAGTACATTTTATATTTGCTCACTGCCGTAAAAATATCCTGCAGGAAATTGGCAGTTAGAACTTTCTGGAGCTACTGGGTGTCCTTGTGCTAGCAGGAGTTACATCCATCCCCTCCAGCCAGTCCTCCAGGAGGGAGGGCAACTGTTGCTTTGAATTCTAGGGGAACTAGTGTGTGGAGTTGTTTGTTGGGCTCTCAAAATAGAGTACAATGGTCTAAATCTCACAGTTTTGTGATAATAAGTAAGAAATCAGGTAAAAATCACTGGATGTCAACTATACTCAAATATTTGAAAATTAAAGATCTCAACCATGCACCCTTCTCCGAGATTCCTCCCTCAATTCTTGGATTATAAAACGTAAACTCGGAAACAAGTGTATGCCTTAATTTCACTTCCAGCCTCTGCAACAGGTGCCCTCCATGAGAAAGCTCGCCTTCAGGGTAGGTCGACTTCTGTCCACTGGGGTTTGCAGATCCCAGTCCTCAGGGAGTCAAGACTGCTTCGTCTTGTTGGGCAGGACAGAGAAGGGAAGAGTCAGAAGCAGCCTTATCTCTCATTCTGCTGTCTCCCCACCCTCACTCCCGTCTCCGCTGTAGCCAGACGGAAAATTCCTTCTCCCACCTCTTGAATACAAGTCAGTGACCCCTTCCATTACATGTCCCCTGGGAAATCATTGGCTTATCCGCTCTGCAATAAGCCGCACAGAATTCAAGTTCGGATTTGGCTTTGATGGCCTACCACGGAGAAAGGGAATAAGAGTTGAACACGCACACCCACATATTCCTCCCCGGAAAGAGTTGGAAAATGCAAAAGGGGTTCAAAGCAGACAGCTTGTGATTATCTCCTCCTTGTCCCTATGACCCATCAGAAACGCCCCTCCCCCTTTCAATTCAGGCAAATCCTACCCATTAGCTGTATCCAGCAAAAACCCCACCCCCTCCCTCAGCACCGCGGGGCCACGGGATTGCTCCATCCTCAACCAACCTCGCAGTTCCCGATTCCCCAAGTGGGGAGCCGCCAAGTACAGTTAAAGCTTCCACTTCCTCTCTCCGTGCTGGGCTATCGCGTCCCCCCCACCCCGCCCGCCTTTTTTTTGTTACCTGCGCTCCGCGGGTGAGCAGCGGATGCTCAGGCTTGGACAGCTGTGAATGCCGCCTTCCAGTCTCCGCGGGCCTGCAGGGGAAAAGGATGACGCCTCCTCCGCCGCCAAGCGACCGGGAGCTGCTGGATGGAACTGCTCCCCACAGCCGCCCAGCAAGGGGTAGCCAAGTCTAGCAGCGCGGTTCCCAAGGCAGCCGCGGCCGCCCCCGCCCACCGGCTGGGCCCTCCCAGCAGCCGCCGCTTCGGTTAGCCTCTGCCCATTGACACAATAGAGCTTGATGAGCGGGGCGGCGCGGCCAATCAGCGGGGCGCGGGGGAGGCCTCCCCTCTCAGCCTCCGGCCCCCGAGGCCATTGCTAGCAAAAGGGGGGAGCCAGCTGGCGGGGGCTGCGGCACACGGGCACGGGAGCCAGCGCGGTGTCAAGTGCAGCTCAGACGCACCGACCGGGCCGATTTACATTTTACCCGTGAGTTTGCTGCTTCCCCTTCTCATTCTTTCTCCCTCACCCCTTCCATCTCGACTCTCCTCCCTTCGCTCTTTGAGACCAGATGCCTTAAACACGGGGTGGGACAGAAATCAAGTGAACAATAAGAGCCCCTCACTTCTGTGTAGCGGGAAGGGGAGAAAGTATTTACTGAGTACTTTCTGCTTGCGAATGCGTTTGCACGGACGTCTCATTTATTCTTCTGAGCAGCCCTGTGGAGGAGATAGCGGTGTGCCGGTTTAACAGAGAGGGCACTTCAGCATTCAAGCAGTGTGGTTAGGAAGTGCAAAACTAAGAGCTCACACCCAAGTCGACATATCTGATTTCGAAGGCTCCCCCTTCTGAACACTTCTCTATACTCTCAGACTGAAAGTTAGTGGAGAAAAGCCAAAGTAGAGGTGGGAGGGCTCATTTGGAACTATATAGAATTAGTGAGCAAGGACTATTAGTCTCCATTGTACAGATGAAGAAACAGAGGTTAGGCATCTTGCCCAGCACGACACAGCAAATAAGTATCAGCATCCGGTTTTGTATCCAAGCCTGTTGTTCTAATGCTGTTTGCCCAGCTGAGCTGCCTAGAGAGTATTTTTACATTGGTGGTCTCAAACCCACCAGAAGTCTTGGTGTGATGGTAGTGTTGAGTGAGAGGGGTGGAGGAGGCAGCAGGGAGTAGGGAAAGCGGTGGGCAACTTTTGCAGTAACCGTTGTACAGGAGAGGAAACTAAAGCACTTTTCTTTCTCATTTTACACTATTTTTATACTACAATAAGCTGCCTATTTATTAAAAAAAAGTAAAACATTTCTACAGCTTATGAGCTCAAAGGAAACAAGACTCAGAGGTGAGATGCCTTGCCTGAGATGACAAGGTGAAGCCAAAATTTGGACCAAATCTCTCTGACACCAGAACCCATGCTATTAACCAAAGTATGGGTACAAGACTGGCTGCCTCAAAATCATTTTGGAGAGCTTTTTAGAAATGCAGATTCGTGAGCTCCACCTCTGGTGGATTCAGATTTACTGGGACTAGCAGTGGGGAGTGTGATTTATATTTTTAACCAGGGCTGTAGTTAATTCTGAGATGTAGAGAAGTTTATGAATCACTGCTGAATGCACATCATACTGAGGGTAATAAGTAAATGGCCTGCTGCCAATGTATCTGGCCACAGCACATCTGTCATGAAATGTAACTCCACTGAGCAGAGGTTCCCAACTAGGGTCATTTCTGAAATTGTTTACAAAGAATTTGGATTCTGTATTTTTCTGAGTCCTTAGTTTTGGAGATTTTCAAGTAAGTCTGTGGCCCAGAAATGGTTTAAGATTCATTCCCCTGCAATCTTTCTTCATAATATCTTCCTCTTTCAACTTGCACTTCAGGAAGAAGTGTGAGAAATGAAACAGTTTGACCTAACCCCTGATCCACAGATCTCTACCGCTGATACAGCTCTTTCATTTCCTGGCTTGAGGACAGGTTGCTAGGTTGCCCTTCTGTGAGCTCTTGAGGGGACCACTCCTTTGCTGGATTTGGCATCACTGGCCCTAGAGAAGAGCAACTCCATGGAAACGGCATGCAGGGCTGTCCTGCAGGGCTGCCAGCTTGAATGGGCTGTGAAGCCAGTGGCTGGGAAACTTTCTCTATATTCTATGACTTCTGGTTTTTGGAGAGCAGGTCTTACTTTCCTGATGTAAGTTGTGGCCAGAAGGCCCCCTGTGGAACTTTTTCTGGACTTGTTCTGGATGCTTGGAAGTAGATAAATAATCTAATGCCCTTCGACTGTTGTTGGGTTCATCTTCAACCTGCCAAGATACTTTACCTGATGCTCCTCTCTGTTGTAATCGTCGTCGTCTTCTTCTAATTTTTTTTACAAACCCAATACCTAGGGTTCCTTGAAGTAAACATGTCAAATTTGGAGATGAGGACTTTTATCTGAGGACTGTGGCCTTTCTCTTGTGGATGGAACAGAGTGGGAGGTTGTGGGAGGTAGAGAGAAGTCTCCCCTCACAAAGTCAGGGGTGATGCTGGTGGTAGCTCTTGGGTTTCCTTCAGACTTTTACTTCTGCTCCCCGATATCATGACATCTGACCCTGGGTCTCAGCAGATTCCTGCTCTGTGTTTAAATTAGCTTCACTGACAACTTAGGTGATCTGCAGCTGGACCTGGTGGAGATGGGATCAAATAAACAAAGAATAGACCCTAGAAATCTAACCCAAAAAAAGTGAAAAGAAATGGATTGTGTAAAAGTGCCTGCATTGGACCCTTAATACAAAGCGAGGATCTCTTCGGGCTGGGAGGAGGATTTGCTGAGCTGGCTCCATTTGGATACACAGCATCCCTTATCTCTGGCCTCATGTGTGGGAGCATGTTCCAACTCATGGCTCTAATGAGACCACATTTTCTAATTTCAACAAAGAAACTTAAAAGCCTGAAGGTTAGGGAATTAAAATTTTTCAGCTGAAACAGTAGTAATAGCTTCTCTTGGCTGCCTGCCTCCTCTGTGCCAGGAACTTTCCATCTGTTATCTCATTTAAGCTTCTCAGCAGCCCTGTTAGAACGTCATTGTTATCCCATTTTGCAGATAGGGAACCCGGGTCTCAGAGAAGTTAAGTAACTTATATAAGGCTCCACGACTTGGTAGTGGAGACACTGGGACTCCAGCCCCCTCAGGGCTGTCAAACTCCCAGGCCAATGAACAGCTTTGCTCTACTGTCTCCCAGACAAGCAATCTAAAATGAACTCTGAAGAAGACCCAATGCATTTGACTGATTTCAGCCTTTAGAAAAAGTATAGTTGTAATCTCATCTTTATTTCTGGGATCTTTCTCTTTTTTTGTTTCTCTTTTTTTTTTAAATGAAACTACCAATATAACTTATGGAGCAATTTATATATGAGTACTGTGCTAAGAATTTTATATACTTCATCTCATGCAAGCTTCATGACAATCATTTTACAGATAAAGATACTGAGGCTCAGAGAGGTGAGGAGACTTGGCCAAGGTCATAAAGCTAGCAAGTGGCACAGTGAAATGCACTGTCTGCAGGCTGTCTGACTCCAGAGCCTGTGTCTTCATGCTGTAACACATTGCAGTGGGGGAAACAAATATGGCCCTTATTCTAAATCCGCTCCTCTCTGCCAACCACAGCTCTGCACTCAGAGCTGTGCCCCACTCGTGCTTTTAGGTCTCTGTAACTTAGACCTCTTGCTCAGCCTAGAATGCCTGCCCTCACTCCTCCACCTGCTCATTGATTAAGCATTAAGTCAGATGCCCCTCCTCAGAGAAATTTCTTGGCTGTTCCCTGTCCCAGGTGGAATAAATTGTTCTTGTCTCTCTGCTCTGACCTTGATTGGTGTGCCCTTTATTTTGCCTGCCAGTATCATTTAGCTCATTGTTGACTTGTCTCTTCCACTAGATTCCCAAGCCCTTGAAGGCAGGTACCAACTCCTATTCACCTCTAGCTTCATAGTAATTTACCCACAGTGATTACCCACAGTGATTCAGTGTAAATCAATGCAAGTTTGTAAGCTGACCAAAGACTGGCTAAGGGAGGCCCTGAATGAACAAATAAATGTGGGGCTGGATCCTTGGGTGGTCACACAGGCTGTCCATCTGGACAAGACTAGCTAGGGCAGTTTGGAATCCCCTGGGCTCACTTTGCTAGGCTATCAACATAAGAAGCACAACATGAGGTATAAGAATGGCTTCTCCAGACTGACTCCAGGTGCATTCTGTGGTGTGTACTTTGGAATTCATGCCAAGGGGCCAGACTATCCAGAATTGTTTTTTTTCCAGAATTGTTTTATAGCACATCTTTGCATTCACAGAAGAAAGGTCTTCCCTGCCTCCCATGTCAACACAGGATTTGTTCCTCCATACCTCTTCATATGGTTCTGGCTGACCTGAGAGTATCCTGCAGGAGCCATGTGCTCTGTGGAGACAGACAGTGAAGTCAGGAAGCATCCTTTTTTTTTTTTAAATTTTTTATTTATTTGTGATAGTCACAGAGAGAGAGAGAGAATGAGGCAGAGACACAGGCAGAGGGAGAAGCAGGCTCCATGCACCGGGAGCCCGACGTGGGATTTGATCCCGGGTCTCCAGGATCGCGCCCTGGGCCAAAGGCAGGCGCCAAACTGCTGCGCCACCCAGGGATCCCCTTTTTTTTTTTTTTAAATACTTCTTATCGAGGCTGCTATGGCTTAACCACTTTGTGTCATTTAATTTTATTAGTCGTTGCGACAACCTTTTGAGGTAGGTCTGTTGTCACTATTTCATGACTAAAGAAACAGAGACTGAGTGAAGTGTCTTGCCTAAGGTCACACAACCAAGCAATAGAGGCAGAATTCAGTTTTGGATCTCTGCCTCCCAAAGCCTGGCATCACAACAGGAGAATACATGGGGAAAAAAGTGGATTCTCCTCCCTGATAAAATAAGGAAGAATTACATTTATAAAATGATGAATAGATATTTAAGCTTCATCTTTAATTCCTGAAAATGAATTGGCATAAAGTGGCAGAAGGACTTGGGGATGGAAAAGCACAATTCTGCTATCAAATATTGGCTGAAATTCCCCCATGTCAGCCCCCGTGACATGTACAATATAAGGATGCCTAGAGAGCATTTTCCCCCTTTGGCTCATTTTATAACTGAGATGGATGAGGTCCCAACAGGTCAGTGAATTCCTAAACATCATATAGGAAGTTGACAGCTGACTGACACTTAGAATGCTGGTCTGCCCAATCTTAGCCCAGTTTTTCTGCTAAGTCAGCCTGCCTTATGCAGTCAGTCAACACATGTTTATATGTTACTCAGGAAGATGTGGAGAAGTAGAACACTACTGTACTTTGAGATAGAAGGGGACAAACATTTCCTTCACTATCCATCCTTATTTAGATGCAGGTAAGACTTGGGGGAAGAAGTCCCTTGGTAGTAGATCTGGGGAATGTTGGGGGTGCAGTGGCTTTGGGAACCTGAGCAGAGCCACCTGTGGCCTGGGGGTGGGGGAGGGGTCTCTTGGCTCTGGAGAGATGGAGGCAGCTGCTATGGGCACAGAGGGATACAAGAGTGGGCTCATGAGCCTTTGCTTCTGGCCAGTTCTCAGCTAAAGGATCTGAGGCACAAGGGCCCTGCCAGTCTCCTTCTGGCCATGAGGTTAAGGAGGTGAAGCTTGAGGCAAACATGGGGTGCTAGGCATAGGGGAGGGATGTTGGCAGAGCACAGAGACTGAGCCTCTACTCCCTCCACTGAGAGAGAGTGTGTGTGGCTTGTGGGGGAGCCTGTAAGGTTAGGTTATGGGGTTAGGGAGGGAGCAGGAGCAAGAAGCCAGGGAAGAACTGATAGGGACAATTGAAGCACTTCATGGCAGGTTTTGGATGTGGCAGCCCAGAGAAAGCTGCAGTGGGCTTCTTGCATTACCTGACTTCTGCTCCTCCCTCGAGGCCTGAGCCTGCACCCCTCTGTTGCTTTTGAGGGGCCATCAACTGCTAGCATATTAGAGCCCCAAACACCTTCTTCCCCTCAGGACCACACAGCCCAGGGTTCTGTGTGAAACCTCCAGAGTCTGCCATTCCTACCAGTCTAGATGTGAATCTCCTGGCCTCTCATCCTCTCCCTGTCTTCTCCTCTCCCCTCCCTCTACAGCTCTGTGCTTCCTCTCCTCCACACACTGTCTCCTGCTGTGGCAATTCTGTCCTCTTAGCCCTATCTCCTTCCTGACAAACTCCCTCAGGTTCTCAGATATACCCTGAGCCTTCACTTCTTCATGATCTCGAGTTTCCTTCCTAGTTACCTCTCCTCTACCACATTAGCTCCCAGCCCTTTCTGGGGTGGGATCAGTAGTTTGGTGTCCTTGTACTGTGTCTTTCCTCTAGTACAGTGATTCTGAACCAAGGATGCTTTTGCTTCCCAGGGGCCATAGGGCAATGTCTGGAGATAATTTTGGTTATAATAGTTGGGTTGGTCCCAACTGGTGCTACCGACATTTAGTAAGTAGAGGCCAGCAGGCTGCTAAACATTCTGTGACACATAGGACAGGAATCTATAATAAAGAACTGTCTGGGGACGCCTGAGTGGTTGAGCAGCTGCCTTCGGCTCAGGGCGTGATCCCAGGGTCCTGGGATCAAGTCCCACACTGGGCTCCCCGTAGGGAGCATGCTTCTCCCTCTGCCTATGACTCTACCTCTCTGTGTGTCTCTCATGAATGAATAAATAAAGTCTTTCCTTTTAAAAAGAATTGTCTGGCCAAAAATATCACATGTGTCCAGGTTGAAAATCCCTGCTCTCTTGTGTAGCCACAGGTCTACAAGGATAGGCTTAGAAATTGCCAGGTATGGAGCCTTTTGGTGCTGACCTTCCAGGAACAGCTACTCTTTCTGTTCCTCATTTGGGTGGAAGTGGGGGTGCAGAGCATTGCCATGAAACAACCAAGACACTGTCAGGAATCTGCAGACAGAAGATGAGAGAGATTCCTCATTCCCCAAATTTACTACCAGCTCTTAGAGAAAGTATTGGAATACAACTTCTGAATGCCTTCCTGCCTCTATGAGATTGTGCCACTCTTTGGAAAGAGAGCAGCAACTTATTAATTCTAGCAGTTTATCAAATGCAAAACTTCAAGTGGTGAACATTGAGTGCAATAGCTTCTGAAGCTCTCTCTCCCCAATTTTATTTTCTTCAATCACAAAGCTTCTTTGAGGAGTGCCTGAGTGGCTCAGTGGTAGTGTGTCTGACTTCGGCTTGGGTCGTCCTGGGCTCAAGTTCTGCATCAGGCATCCTGCAGGAAGCCTGCTTCTCCCTCTGCCTATGTCTCTGCCTCTTTCTTTGTCTCTCATGAATAAATAAATAAGATCTTAAAAAAAGTTTCTTTGAATATTAGAGTATTTGATTTGTTGGTAAAACATGGTAAAGGTGACTCTTTTCAGAAAAAGAAAACCAAAACTACCTTTGTTTTAATTTGAGGTGGATGACTTCTTAAGAGTGTGCCTATTTCTCAGAAACTGGCCCAAAGTGTTGCTGTTTTTCTTAGAGCTGAGTTTCTTGGGGTCTCTGTTTCTAACTAGGCAGTGAAAATGCCACCAACAGATTGAATTGGTCAGTCTAACGTCTCCTGCCCTCCCTCACTCCTACCATTTTCTTCCATCTGTACCCAGTTGTCTTCAGCATGGAGGAACAGAACCACTCTTCTGGAAAGGAGCTTCAGCACCGGACACGAACAGAGTCTCCAGGAAAGAAAACCTGGCATTCCCAGGCATATGCCCTTGGGGCCGTTTCCAACTTTATGTCTACGTTTCTGACCTTCCCTATCTATAAGGTTGTGTTCCGGCAACAGATCCATGCTGTGGCGGTGTCAGAGGCTGTGCGACAGCTTTGGCATGAAGGCCCTCAATACTTCTACCGGGGAATATACCCACCACTTCTCTCCAAGACATTGCAAGGGACTCTGTTGTTTGGGACTTATGATAGCCTCCTGTGTTCTCTCTCTCCTGTTGGGCCACACTCCCTGGGACACCGCTGGGCTGCAGGGCTTATGTCTGGTGTGGTGGAGGCTGTGGCCTTGAGCCCCTTTGAAAGGGTGCAAAATGTGCTCCAGGATGGTCGCAAGCAAGCTCGCTTCCCCAGCACGTTCAGCATTCTCAAGGAATTCAACTCTTATGGGCTTTGGGGGCGGCTGTCACTGGGCTACTATCGTGGTTTCTGGCCTGTCCTTCTCAGGAACAGCCTGGGGAGTGCTCTGTATTTTTCCTTCAAGGACCCCATCCAGGATGGCTTGGCAGAGCAAGGCCTGCCCCACTGGGTTCCTGCCTTAGTGTCTGGGAGTGTCAATGGAACAATCACGTGCCTAGTTCTGTATCCTCTGATTGTGCTGGTGGCCAACATGCAGTCTCATATTGGCTGGCAAAGCATGCCGAGCCTGTGGGCCTCTGCCCAGGATGTGTGGGACACTCGGGGCCGAAAGGTGTTCCTGATCTACCGTGGAGGCTCCCTAGTCATCCTAAGGTCCAGCGTGACATGGGGCCTCACCACTGCTATCCATGACTTCCTGCAGAGGAAGTCTCGTTCCAGGAAAGAGCTGAAAGACTGACGAGCTGCAGAAAGCGTGGCCATGGCAAGTTTGTTATCTTAAGCTTTCCCAGGTCAGTCTAAATAGCTTACATCTTTGGCTTGGTTCCCTGATACAACCGTTCTTTAGCATCTTTGAACTGCCAGTGCATGGGAGAAGTTACCAACTACCAGCCTTTTGGGCACAGACAAAGCCCAACAGAAAGAAAGCCACTCCAGTCTCTCCACAGATTCAATAGCCTCAGACCTAGGAGGCCCTTAAAAAACATGTAACCTAGATGAAATGTCATTCCTTAAAGGAATTCCTTGACAATAAGAGGAAACATTCAAAGATGACCTTAGTTAGGCATTGAGTTCTGGGATCCCTCCAGCTACCCTTTGGACCAAACTTAGTGGAGGACCAGGGACTCCAATATCAAAGAACTAAGCTTGACTCTTAGGATATGAATTCCATAGAACTTCTCAGATGGCTACATTTTCAAGATATTGTTTGCTACCCCTACCACCCTTACTCTCACTTCTCAGGGCTGTGGGTTCTAGTTCCATTCAGGCTGGCAGTTGTGGCTGCAAATCCTAAATTAGACTTGCCTCAACTGATCAGATGTCACAAGAACTTATGGGCCTGGATATGGGAGTGGGAAGAGATGTCACTGGATGAGTGGAAAGAACAGACTTTGAGGGAAGAGATTTAGTTGCATGAGAAAAATTTACTATCAATTGCTTGGTGTTATCTGCCAAGATATTTTTGATAGCAAGGCAATCACATTGCCTAGAAACCATTTGAGTTTGCCTAAGAAATCTGCACGTGAAATGTTCATATCTCTTCATAAATGATTGTGTATTTTATTGCTGGGGATAAATGCAATTACTGTGACAAAAAGATCAGGAATCTTAGCCCGCCATTCAGGGCCATTCAAAATACGGTCCCGATATAACTTAGAGCATTTTATCACACCACTACCACTTACATAGATCCCATTCAACCAGCTAAACTGGACTATTCTCTTTCCAAACATGCCTTGAACTTTTGCATGGCCATGCTTCGGACCACACTATTTCTCCACCTACAGTGCCCCTTCCTCACATGCCAGTCTGCCAAAATCCTTGCAGTTCCTCAAAGCCTAGCTCAGATGCCACCTTCTCTATGGAGACTCTTCTGATTTCCCACAACTGAATGTGATGTTAGTATCTTGTGATGCCCCTTTCAAGAACACTTCATACATGGCACTGATTCCATTATGTCACTGATTTCATGTGGCCCTGTGTTCCTATTGGTGTTCTTCAATACCTCCTACTAGACTGTAAAACTCCTTGAAAGCAGGGATTCTTGTATGCATTTTAAAATCTCCCCTTGTGTCTAGGTGCTCAATAATGTTGGCTGAATTATTGAATTGATTATCAAGCTGTGATACGATCTCTATCCTCAGGGTGCTGTCCCTTGTACATGAAAATAATGTTATTGATTCGTTGTCAGCAAGACACATGCCTTTGGGGTGTGGTTTTGTTTTCTTTTATTAGTGGATTTAGTTTTGTGCTAATGATAATGATGCTGCTAATAATAATAATAATAAATGACTTTCAACTGGAAAATTTGATGAGTTTGTGTTATTGATGGCATGTTTGCTATTAGCAACATCACAGGAACTAAATTTTCACAAACAGAAGCACATTGCATAACTGTCCCATTCATTTCAACTCTGGAATTTTGAAGAGTTCTAAGATGATATATGTTGCAGTTTCCCCCCTTGTATATGATATGATAATGACCTCCACTTACACCTCCATACCAGACTGAATTTGTTTAAAATGACCTGATTATAGATCCTAGCAATGAGAATTCCTCACTTAATAACACAGAAATTAAAGACACAGCAGTAGGCAATATGAGATCAGAATGTGTTTGCCTGCAAGGTCAAAAGAGAATGGCTGGTCCAGAATAGCTGCAGATGAGTTCCCATGTCTGATCCTTGTGCAGACTTGGATGGGGTAGGATGATACTCTGTGGATTCAAGAACAGGGAATACAGGGTCTGCACAAGGAAAGGAAAAATAGAACAGTAGCTAGTTCTATTTAAGGCTAACACTCATAAGGAAGAAAATATTTACAAAAATTCATAACTTAGTTTATAGCTGTGATTTTTTTTTAATTTTTATTTATTTATGATAGTCACACACAGATAGAGAGAGAGAGGCAGAGACACAGGCAGAGGGAGAAGCAGGCTCCATGCACCGGGAGCCCGACGTGGGACTCGATCCCGGGTCTCCAGGATCGCGCCCTGGGCCAAAGGCAGGCGCCAAACCGCTGCGCCACCCAGGGATCCCTATAGCTGTGATTTTTAAGCTGAAAAGGGGATAAACTACCATACTCCCCCCACATTTTAATCCAAGACATGCATTCATTGATTTCCAACTATGCTGTGGATTTCCATTTATGTCGCTGTATCAGCCCATATCCCTTTCTTCATTTTAACTTATAATTTAGAAATAATTTCAAACTTCTAGAAAAGTTGCCAGCATAAGTCAAGTATAAAGAGCACATATACTCTTTACCCAAATTCACCTGTTAACATTTTAGCCTATTTGCTTTATTGAGCACTCATTCTGTAGCTACACACACACAATATTTTTCTAGGAACTACCAAGGAATTACAATTTTAATATTTCTAGATTCAATATTTGTAGATTCAAATTACTTTTCAAAGATTATGTTTTATCTCTATGACAATGGCACAGTTACTATATAGATGGTCCCCAAATTAACTGTGGCTCGTTTTAGGATTATTTGACTTTAACGATGGTGTGAAAGCAATAGGTATTCAGTAGAAACTGCACTTTGATTTTTGAATGTTGATCTTTTCCGGGGCTAGAGATAATGTGGTAGATACTCTCACTAGGGGGGCAGCAGCAAAGAGCAGAGGCTCCCAGTCAGCCACATGATCACGAGGGTAAACAATCAATACACTGACAACCATTCTGTACTCACACAACCATTACGTTTTTCACTTTCAGTACAGTATTCAACAAATTACATGAGATATTCAACATTCTATTATGAAATAGGCTTTGTGTTAGATGATTTTGCCTAGCCATAAGCTAATGTAAGTGTGAGTGTTTAAGGTAGGCTAAATTAAGCTATAATGTTTGGTTAAACTACCAAATATAATATAATATAGGTATATTAAATGCATTTTTGACATAAGGTATTTTTAGCTTATGATGGGTTGATCAGGATATAACCCCATGTTAAATTGAGGAAGATCTATTGAATATTAGAAAATGAAAATTCATGACCTATTTTAAATCTACATTGGTGGTAATTGTTTAAACTTACTATATTTGCCCTTATAGAAATTTTATTTTTTAAAGATTTATTTTTTCACAAGAGACACACACAGAGAGAGGCAGAGACAGCCAGAGGAAGGAGAAGCAGGCTCCATGCAGGGAGTCTGATGTGGGACTCAATCCCAGGACTCCAGGATCATGTCCTGAGCCAAAGGCAAACGCCAACCACTGAGCCACTCCGGCATCCCACCCTTATAGAAACTTTAGGTTTACATTATGTATGTTAATACCTGAAGGTATGCAATTATGATATTAACATAAATTTACAACTAAAGAATGTTATAATTCAAATAGCTGATTTTTACAAATCACTTCATGTAAGAACCTCACCAAAATTACATAGACTTATCAAGTTTTTCCATTTAAGTCTTGAGTAAAGTTTGAGTGTAATAATTTTCTAGTAATTTTAAATATCAATATTTATTTTTGTGATGTTAATGTGGTTATATTCTCTATCATTTAAATATAACTTTTGGATTTGAGATCAATAAAATAAGGAGTTAATAAATACCTACATCTGTTTAAGCTTACAAAACGTAGAATTTAATGCTAAAGTTAGTATAAAAAGTTGAAAGAAAAAACTTGAAAGAAAAGAGTAAATACCTCCATATGAGCTCTGGGTATTTTTGTCTTAAATATAAACTACATCAGTCTAAAGCTTAAGGTGAAATAATTAATGTATTACTATTATTACTATTATTATTATGTGATATATTAAGACTTAATTTTGCTCTTAAAATTTATTTTTAAACATTAAATAGTATTGTAATCTACATTTTTGAAACAACTGCATATAGTATATTCAAGCTAATAAAATAATGTTCCATATGAGAGAAAAAGCAGCATAATAAATCAGGAAAAAGGTGAAAGAAAAGTTTTCATAAATGAATAAATTAAAAATATTCTATTTCCCTATATTCTCCAACTTCTCTGTTTCTTTCATACCATCTTTCTTTTCCTCAAATCTTCAACACTTCCTCACCCATTCTCAATCCCTGTTGGTGACCTTGCTTTTCATTTCATTAAGAAAAGAGAAGCATTCAGAAGAGACTTTCCAGTTAAAAGAACATTTATAATCACCCATGTAATGATCACCTAAGACAAGAAATAGAACATCTTGATAACACCCTCATTTTTCCTGCCTCCAGGCCCCCCAATGATGACATTCCTCTCCCCAACCTAGAGGTAATCCTTGACTATTGTTATATCATTTCTTTGCTTTTCTTTATAGTTTTATCTTCTATATCAGGTTTTCTAAATGCAGCTTTGTTTCACAGATATTTGAACTTAATATAACATATATTTGGAATTATGACTATTTTCTTTCACTCCGTATTATCTATGATATTCATCCATGTTGTTATCGGTAGTTTTGTAAAGTTATTTCTTCTTTAAAAATTGTGATACATTTACTTTAAAAAATCTTTGTTTCTTAGAGCAGTTTTAGATTTTCAACAAATTTGAGAGGAAGGCACAGAGAGTTCTAATATACTCCCTGCTCCCAAACATATATAGCCTCTGCTATTATCAACATCTCACAGAAGAGTGGTATATTTGTTACAATTGATGAACCTACATTGATATATCATTATCACCCAAAGTCCATAGTTTACCTTAGGATTTATACTTGTTGTATTTTCTATGGGTTTGGACAAATGTATAATGACATATACTGACCATTATAGTATCATACAGAGTAGTTTCACTGTCCCTAAAATCTTCTGTGATTCACCTACTCACCCTCCACATCCACCAACTTCTGGCAACCACTGATCTTTTTACTATCTCTATAGCTTTGCCTTTTCCAGAATGTCACATAGTTGAAATCATACAATATGTAGCTTTTTAAGATTGACTTCCTTTAAAAAATATTATATTTAATATGTAAATATTAAAAAACACATTACTGCACAATGGGCCAAATAAAAAATCAAATGGCAAATCAAAATGTATCTCAAAACAAAAGAAAAAGAAAATATAATATTCCAAAACCTATGGGATGCAGCAAAAGCAGAAGTTAGAGTGAAATTTGTGCTATAAATGCATGCATTAAGAGAAAAGGTTCAAATAAACAACTTAAATAACACAAGTAAATAGAAAAAGAAAAATCTTAGCAGAAATTTAGTAGAGGAAGGAAATCACAAAGAAAAATCAAAAATAAAATAGAGACCAGAATAAACAATAACATAATATTGAATGTAATGACCAGTTTTTCCAAGAAAACAAACAAAACAAACTTGGCAATAGTTTAGTTACATTTAGTAAGAAAAAAAAAGAAGACTCAAAACCCGAAATGAGAAATGGAAAGCAATGCAACAGATAACCACAAAAATACAGTGTGATAATAGGTTACTATGAACAATTATATACTAATAATCCAGATAACTTAGGAAAAAAACCAAATAATTCTTTAAAAAGCACAAGATACCAAGATTGAATCATGAATCTTCAATCCAAGAAATAGGAAATCTCCTTAAATGAATAATACGAGTGAAAGTTGAATTAGGAATCAAAAGTCTCCCAAAACAATGGTAAGGGTCTCACTGATGTCTTCTATTCTTTTCTCAAGCCCAGTGAGCCCTTATGATTGTTGCTCTAAGTTCTCTCTGACATGTTACTTGTATCTGTTTTTTTTTTTTTATTTATGATAGTCACAGAGAGAGAGAGAGAGGCAGAGACACCGGCAGAGGGAGAAGCAGGCTCCATGCACCGGGAGCCCGATGTGGGACTCGATCCTGGGTCTCCAGGATCGCACCCTGGGCCAAAGGCAGGCGCCAAACCGCTGCGCCACCCAGGGATCCCTTGTATCTGTTTTGTTTTGTTTTGTTTTTTGTTACATTCAGTTTTCTAAGGATGCACTCAAATCAATGGTATAAAAATTCACACAAAGTTGCTAGAGAGCATCCAAAAATGTCCTGGGTTTCTGTTTTGATCAGACCTCTGGCCATGAACTTATCTTATTCTTTCACTTGGGGTAAATTCCTTTGTCTTGACATTTTGCCTAAGTTTCTACCTTCTTCTCTGTGTTAGAAAAACCAGTTATATCTTCTGCTCCTGAAAATAATGGCTTCATGAAGAAGTCATGTAGTGCCCAGGGCCTGGAGCTTCAGTGAATGTCTCTGGTGTGTGTTTTATGGACTCTGTTGTTCCATTATGGTTGCTCTATCCTTCAGGCCAGTCATCTGTAGAGGCTCTTTTTGCCTGCTGTGGGCAGTATTTGCTCCTTGGCCTGAAGGTGGCAAATTTTAACTAGGTATGCTCTGGTCTACTTGTGAAATGAGACCTGACACCAACTGCACCAGAACTGAGGCCCTGTACTACTTTCTGGTTGGGAGACATGGTGTAGCAGGGGTTTGTGCTGGTCTTCTGGGGGAGGAACCCACTGCACTGGCACGGAGTCAAGCTTGATTGATAAGGGCAATCCTGTCAGACCACAGAAGGATGGGGTTTGGTGCTAGCAAGTTAGGCAGCCAGCCCATGCTGCACTGCCTCCCATGGGTGGGTCTTTGTTTATGTTGAAGAGCAAGGGAGGGAAATGACACTGGCCAGCTTCCCTGTCCCTAGAAAGGTAGCTCTGTGAATCCTGCCTCCCAGGAATTCTTTCCAAGATTAGTGAATAACCTCCCCACTGTGTGCCCCATCCAGATAACTGTTTCTACACTGTCTACTCCCAGGTTGTTTGTCTCCAGGTTGGGCAATGCCCAACCCTAGTTCTATCCCAGCCAAACCTACTGACCTTTAAAATTCTAGGCTTTAAACCTATTTGCAAGAACACACGAAATTCAGCCCCTCTCATTTTCCAAGCCAATAGCTTTGAGAAAATGTTCTCCTTGTGTGTTTTCCTGTGTGCTCCTCTCTAGCCCTTCTCCTCAACCATGGCTCCTTCCCCTCTGTAGCAACCATGATCCGTTTCTCCCTTAAACCATTTATTAGCACTTCCTACCTTCTTTGATGTGGCCTCTTCTATTTCTTTAGTTGTGGAATTTGTTCAGTCTTCAGACTGATTTCTGGGGCATTTAGGATAATTTGATAGTTATCTAGTTGAGTTCATGGCACAAGAGGACTCTAGGGGGATGGTGGAGAGGACTCCACCATCTTGGGGATTGTCTAGACTGACTTCTTTCACTTAGTAATGTTCATGTAAGTTTCCTCCATGTGTTTTTGTGGCTTGACAGTTCACTTCTTTTTAATGCTGAATAATATTCCATTGTCTGGATATGTCAGTATACTTATCTATTAATCTACTGAAGTACACCTAGGTTGCTTCCAAGTTTTGAAAGTTATGAATAAAACTGTTATAGACATCCACATGTGGGTTTTCGTGTGAACATAAGATTTCATCTCCTTTTGATAAATACCAAGAAAAACAACTGCTGGATTTTATGTAAGCATATCTTTAATATTATAAGAAATTGTCAAACTGTCTTCCAAAGTGGCTGTACCATTTTGCATTCTTACTAGCAATAAATGAGAGCTCCTAAAAAAAAAAAAGAGAGCTCCTGCTGCTCCACATCCTCATCTACATTTGGTATTATCAGTGTTTTGAATTTTAGTCATTCTAATAGGTGTGTAGTGGTATCTTGTTGTTCGGTTACTTCATTTTTATTGTTGTATGTACCATTGTGTGAATATACCACAACTTATCCATGATAACTTTGAGGGGCATTCTGATTGTTTCTAGTTTTTGACTGTTGAAAAACAGTGCTACCATGAATACTCTTGGTAGTATACATAAACACAAGCATCTCCAGGATATTTACCTAAGAATGGAATTGCTGGTTTATAGAGTATGGTCACCTTCAACGTTGGTGGATTGTGCCTCATTTTTCCTAATGGCGTGTACCAGTTTACACCCTTACCAGCCATATTTACGATTTCCTATTGCTCCCCCTGCTGACCAACATTGGGTATTATCAAATTTTAATTTTTACCGATCTGTTAAGTATAAAATGGCCTCTCATAATTTATCTCTCCTGATTATTAATGATGTTGTGTATCTTTTCATATGCCTATTGGACATTAGGGTTATTATTTTGTGAATCAGCTGTTCAAGACATTTGCCAATTTTTTTCTATTGGGTAGTGTGTCTTTTTAAAATTCATTTATAGGAGTTATTCATAGATCTTTACTTTAGTCCTTTGTTCTTTATATGTGTTGCATATATCTTTCCCCACTTTACATCTATGTTTTGATAACTTTCTTGATGGTTTCTTGCAATAAGAAGGGGTTCTTAATTATAGTATAGTCAAAGTTAACAACCTTTTTTTTTAATATATAGTGGTTTCTTTGTGTCTTTTCAAAGAAATCATTCTCTATCCCCAACAGAAGATATTCTGATATGAATATGAATATATTTTCTCTATATTAACATTGAAAATTTCTAAATTCTTACCTTAGGTTTTTTAATATACATGGAATTATTTTTTGTGCAGGGTGTAAGAATATAGGCCCAATTTTATTTTTCCTTATTGCCCCAATTATCATTTGTTGAAAAATCTCTCCTTTCCTCACTCATTCACAGTGCCAACTCTGTGAAACATCAAGTGTTCATATACTCTTAGTACTATTTGAGACCTCGCTATTCTAATCCGTTGATCTATTTTTTCTAATCCTATGCAAATATTACATTGCTTTAATTATTGTAGTTTTGTAATAAGTCTTGATACCTGCTAGGGAAAGTCTTCCTACCTCCTGCTTATTCTTTAAGAGTTTCTTAATAGTTCTTATCAATATCTACAAGATAGATGCTTAGATTTTATTTTCTATAAAAATTATCATTGAGATTTTAATTTTATCAAAAGTAATTGTTGAGTTTTAATGCAAGCAAAAATTATGGTTGATATTCCAATTCTAATGTTTCTCAAAGTTTCACATTTTTCATAGTGTCTAGCATATCTTTTGTTGGATTTTTTAAAAAAGATTTTATCTATTCATTTGACAGAGAGAGCACACAAGCATGGCAAGTGGCAGCCAGAGGGAGAGGGAGAAGCAGGCTCCCTGTTGAGCAGGGAGCCCAATGTGGGGTTCGATTCCAGGGCCCCGGGATCATGACCTGAGCCAAAGGCAGAGGGCCAACTGACCGAACCTCCCTGATGGCCCACGTTGGATTTTTATTAGTTGCTGAAGTTTTAAAGAATTGCTAACAGTAAAGAGAATTCTCAGGAATGGGATTATAATGAGTTTCTTACAGGTAATACTCTTTTGTTTTATTTTTTTCTGTTTTGTTTTAAAAGAGGCTACATATCTTGTATTAATAGCTTCTATGTGTTGATCCCTCATGTTGACATTCTTAACATGGTATATACCAATTAATATAATATGCCATTATCTATACAGATGCCAATACTTTACTAAGTTTTCAAAAAATATTTTTTAAAAAAAGGAGGACCTGGGTGGCTCAGCGGTTGAGCGTTTGCCTTCCGCCCAGGGAGTGATTCTGGAGTCCTGGGATGAGTCTCGCATTGGGCTCCCTGCATGGAGCCTGCTTCTCTCTCTGCCTGTGTCTCTGCCTCTTTCTCACTGTGTCTCTCATGAATGAATAAATAAAATAAACAGTACACCTAAAGCAAATTATTATGTTAATTGAGAACTGTGGGATCGAGCACAAAAAAAAAAGCTCAAGACATCCATTTGCAAGTGCCTACTTGACATTTCTAGAGGTATCTTATTGGCATCCCAAAGTTAATATGTCAAAGATCAAACTCGCTATTTCCTCTACCAACCTATCCCTAGTGTTTCCACTTCCAGTAGTATCATCATTTTTTGATACTTTCAGCACCAAGAGTCCTAATATATGTTAACAGCAGCATTATTTACAATAGCTATGGAAACAATCTAAGTATGTGTTGATAGGTGAATGGAAAAGAAGATGTGGTATATGTACAATGGAAAATTATTCAGCCATAGAATATTAAAATCTTGCTATTTGCAACAAGATGGATAGACCTACAGGGTATTATGCTAATTGAAATGTCAGACATATAAGGATCTTGATCCTTTTATTCACCACTGTATTTTCAGTGCCCAGAAGAGTGTCTTACACATAGTAGGTGCTCAATAAATGTTTGTGGAATGAATGAATGGTCCCTGCCCTCAAGAAATGTTTGATTAAAAATGATTCAACAATACATAATAGTATATAGAAAAGCCAAAAGATCTCTATCCTTTTTTTTTCTACTGTTAGACCCACAGGCCTTGCTTAAGTCTTCATTATTTTATACCTAAACAACTACCACAACTCTTTTTAACAGGACTCCTTATCACCTTCCAATGTGAACAACTTATAGGATAAAATCCAAACCACTTAACATGACATTCCAGGTTCTCCATGATCTTACATCAGTTTCCACTTTATATCTTCCAACTTAAACATTATAAATCCTGATGTTCTAACCACACAAGACTGCTGAGAATTCCCTGTGTATGCCCTATACTTACCTTTGTTCTTATTTACCCTCTGCCTGGAATTCCACTGCCTCATTTCTTCATTCACCAAGTGATACCCATATACCATGACACAACTCAATGTCATTTCCTCTATGCAGGTACCCTCGACTCTTCCAGGTAGAATTTTGTTTAATCTCCTTTTCACTTTTCCCTGGTATTTAGTAACCTTGGTGTATCACTTACAATCATAGAAGTCACGGAATCGTAATATTAGACTTGGAAATAGTCTTGGTGATCATGTGGCCCACCTTCTTAATGCTATAGAAGGCCAGAGTGAGAATCCAAGACTTTTCATTTGGCTTGCCTCATGATTTTTTTGTGTACCTATTTTATATCTTCTACTTGACAGGTCAATGGGGGCAGAGATAGGGTCTTATTCATCTTTGTGTTCTTCATGATACCTAATACTACCTATTACACATGGTGGGTATGTAATAAGTGTGTTTTAATTGACTTGAGAATTAATTCCAGGGAGATGGTTAAAGTAGAGGTAGCACTCATAATAGTTCATGTTTATTGAGTGCATGCTCTATGCCAGCTACTATACCAAAGCTTTACAAAAATTATCTCACTTATAACTCAGTCCTTTTTTTTTTTTTTAAAGTACAACTTTTTATTTTTTATTTTTAATTTTTATTTATTTATGATAGTCACAGAGAGAGAGAGACAGAGAGGCAGAGACACAGGCAGAGGGAGAAGCAGGCTCCATGCACCGGGAGCCCGACGTGGGATTCGATCCCGGGACTCCAGGATCGCGCCCTGGGCCAAAGGCAGGCGCCAAACCGCTGCGCCACCCAGGGATCCCCAACTCAGTCCTATGAGATAAGTACCATGACTAATTTTCATTTGTCCCAAATATCATAGCCAGTAAGCTGTAGTCCCTGGGCCAGAATCCAAATTTGTCTGATTCTAGATCTTTCACTTATAATTATTGTGCTATAATGCAAAGCAACATGGTGGAAACTCAAACAATATGAATCTGGAAGATGGTTAATGGATGAGAGGCTAATTTTTAATTTTTGAAGAAATTAACAGCTGAGTTTAGAAAGGTAGCTTGGAGCTGAATTGCGTAAGGCCTTGAATGCCAGGCATGGTATGAGAAGTCATCTCCTTTTCCCTGTTTTCCATTTGTACCAGTTTTGATCCTAATTATATTTTGAGGCCCAACTCAAACACTATTTATTGTGAGAACTTCCAGAATCTTCCAAATCACAATGAATTGCCGCTTACTCCATAGTACTTTGTTTATATATCTGTGATACATGATATTACTTTCTTTTTTTTTAAATATATCTTTTAAAGATTTTATTTATTTATTAGAGACACAGAGAGAGAGAGAGAGAAAGAGGGAGGGAGAAGCAGGCTCCATGCTGGGAGCCGGACATGGGACTTGATCCTGAGTCTCCAGGATCAGGCCCCAGGCTGAAGGTGGCGCTAAACTGCTAAGCCACTGGGGCTGCTCCGATATTACTTTCTTAATGGTAATATTTTGTGGATGTGTCTCTCTTCTTCACATTTTGTAAATTCCTTTAGAGCAGGCACCCTATTTAATTTACGATTATATGCCTCTCATTCCTTATTTAGGAACTAATGGATAGTAGATATTCAATAAATGTTAATTGAATTAAATGTTTCACTGGAAGAATATAGACATGAATAAGGCATAGTTTCTGCCCTTAAGAGAAGTCAACAGTCTATTGAGGGAAACAACACATTTGAGTAGCTACACTAGTGACATGTAACAGGGATGTAGAATTCAAAATCAACTGGGAAATTCAATAGAAAAAAAAGTCCATTCACAGTAGTCCCCAAATCTATAAGGCAGCTAGGAAGATAACTTACAAAGATGGACAAGCCATTATGCATAAAAGTGTAAAATTACACTAAAGCAAAACTTTTGAAATATCTGAAGGTAGAGAAATATGTTTGTTAAGAACTACACAGAATCTGGGATTTCACCCTATACATAAGCTAACACATGAACTTGTCATAGTTTTATGAATTCTGACATAAGACATGAGAATCTTGGGTGAGAGATGAAGGATGTCTATTACTCACAGCAAAAGCAGTAGTCAGAGCTTCATGCTAGTTTGTGCCTGTTCCCAATATCCTCCAAGTCCCATGAGGGACTCGTACAGGAGCCATGATGGATCACTGTACATATAATGAATTGCATTACAGGAGAGGAAAAATGAGTTTGCTTTTGTACAAAGGAAAAGCAAGCCTACTCTTTGTCTGTGGAGAGATGTTTCCTCATCCGTCAAGATTGTTTACAGCAAGCAACTCAGATAAAGAGCTCAAGGACTTGCATTTTTTGTATATTCAGCAAGAACATGTAGGGATGCTCAGGGCCCATGATGGATTGTCTCTCTCAACAATACTGCATTCATGCATGGGAAGACTTAGTGTCAGGAAATTAGCAATTCTTCTCAAATTAATCCATAAATCCGATAATATTCCAATCAAAATTAAAAGGTTCATTTTTTTGTCAGACTTGACAAATTGAGTATAAATTTGGAAAAGGCAGATATGAGAAATTGGTATATGAAAGATGTGATATTGCAAAGGGGTGAATAAAGGATGGATAATAGATATGATTGACAATTGGCGTCCCTTATGGGAAAAATCTAGATCCATGCCTTACACAAAACAAAGTCTAGATGTATAAAAAAAAACTAAAATATACAACCAAAAATTTAAAGTCAATTAAAAATATAGGCAAAAATCATATGTCCTCATAGCAGAGAAGAGTTTCCTTTTTTTTATAAATTAATTTTTTATTGGTGTTCAATTTACCAACATACAGAATAATACCCAGTGCTCATCCCGTCAAGTGTCCCCCTCAGTGCCCGTCACCCACTCACCCCCACCCCCTGCCCTCCTCCCCTTCCACCACCCCTAGTTCGTTTCCCAGAGTTAGAAGTCTTTTTTTTTTTGAGTTAGAAGTCTTTATGTTCTGTCTCCCTTTCTGATATTTCCCACACATTTCTTCTCCCTTCCCTTATATTCTCTTTCACTATTATTTATATTCCCCAAATGAATGAGAACATACAGTTTGTCCAGAGAAGAGTTTCCTGAGCAAGACAACTTTTGAAGAAAAAGGTTGACATATTTGGTTTCATAAAAATTGTGTAATAAAAGACATAAAGTTATAGTCAAAAGACAAGCAACAATTGGTATATATTTTTTTGAAAATTAGTTGGCTATATCTACTAAAGGTGAACATATGCATGTTCTATGACCAGAAACTCCGCATCTAGATATATGCTCAAGAAAAATGCGTATGTATGTTTATTAAAAGGCATGGGTGAGTATGCTTGTAACAGCACTATTTATAATAACTCACTATTTATAATAATTGTTCTAAAACTGTTATAAAAACCCAAATGTGCATCAATATTAGCATTAATAAAGTGTTATATTGAAATATGGCACATAAAAGAGAACAAACTAACTACAAATACACATGACAATGTAGATGAATCTCACAAAACTAATATTGAGCAAAAGAAGCCAGACACACAGAAGTATATGTAGAATGATTTCATGTACTTAAAATACAAAAGAGGCAAAACTGTCAGGAGAGTGGTTACCATCCTTGGGCATAGTCACTGAAAGGGGACACAAGAGAGGCTTCTAGGGGGCTGGTCATGTTCTGTGTCTTGATCTGAAGGCTGTTTATATGGGTGTCTTCATTTTGTGAATATCCATGAAGAGGTATATCTTAAGTATATATGTCCATTTTTTTCTGTATGCATATTACACTTAGATAAAATGTTTTGAAAACCTAATAGTATACTTTCTTACATACACATGGTTCCCCCACCAGTTGCATGAGTACCAAAAGTCATTTTTTCCTCAAATAGGTTTATTCCATTTACACACACTTGTTGTAAACCAACAAAATATGAATGCAGAAAAAAATTTGCAAGATACACTATAGACCAATATTTAGGCTATAGAATATGTAAAGCACACATAAGAGGCAATACTAAAAGACAGACACAAGAAAAATGGGTAAAGGATATCAGAAGGCAATTCATATGAGGAAATATGTATGCCCAGAAAACCTATAAAAACATGCTAACCTCATGAAATAATCTGGAAAATGCATTCAAGCACCAGGGAAATGCTCATTTTCACCCATTAGATGGGTAAAAAGAAATCAGGAAATACTTATTTGCAAGAATGTGGGGAAAGTGGAAACTCTTCTACATTGCAGATATGCATGTAGATTAGTTCAATTACTGTAGCAAGCTATTTGGCAATGTAGCCAGGTTGAAGATGCACATATTCTGTCATTTAGCAATTTCACTTCCAGGAGATGCGTCTTTAGAAATAATAGGAAGCTATAGCAATAATATCAATTGGAGCATTGATTGTATAGAAAAAAGGGAAACAACCTAAGTGTGCACAAAAATGTCAATATATAAATAAACTATAGGATATTCATTAAATGGAATATTATATATCAGTTAAAATGGTTGTATATATCTTACAGTATAACCATGGGTAAGTTTAAACTACCATAATATTGAGTGAAAAGAGTGAGTTGTAGAAGATTATACACAGTGAGATATAATTTATTGTGATGCAAAAATCACCAGAAAATAGAAAAAACTATTAAATAAATGCTGATTTTTTTAAAAGATTGATTTATTTATTTTAGAGAGGGAGAGCATCAAGGGCGAGGGGCAGGGGAGAGGGAGAGAGAGAATCTCAAGCGGACTCTCTGCTTAGCACAGAGCCTGTCATAGGGCTCGATCTCATGACCCTGGGATCAGCTGAAATCAAGTCAGATGCTTAACTGATTGAGGCACCCAGGTGCTCCAAGCTGATTTTTATATAACAACTTGTAGTGTAAATTCCAGAATAATCAATTTTTTTAACTTGTAAAAATATTATTTTAGTAATAATATTTAGTACACCTAACTTAGGGCTTGAACTAATGACCCAATAGCAGGTGAAAAGATCAAGATCAAGAACCACATGCTCATCAAACCAAGCCAGCCAGGTGCCCCAGAAGGATCAAATATTTAAATATAAATAATAAAAACAAAAAAGAACTAAAAGAAAATGAGTAAATATTGTAATCATCTCAGGTTGTGAACAGTTTCTTGGAGCATGGCAGGAAAGGAGAAAAAAACAGCAAATAATTCATCTAGTAAATCTTCATTTTGTGCACAATTCTAGTTACTTGGGATCAGTGAGCGAAATAGAGATCTTTGCCTTTATGGACTTTACATTTCAATGGGGGAAGACTGAAATAAAGCAATAAACATAGTAAGTAAATAAGTTACATAGTGTGTTGGTGATGAATGCAGAGCAGAGTAAGGCAGATAGAATAGGGATGGACAGTTTGCAGTATTAAATAGGATAGTTCAGGTAGGCCTCATTGAAACGGAGAGATTTGAGCCTTGAAGGGGGTGAGAAAGTTTAACCCCTTTGGAAAAGAGTACTCCTTCCAGAGGTATATTGCAAAGGACTTATTGCAACAATGAGCCTGGCTTGTTTGAGGAACAGTAAGGAGACCACAGGTGTAACATGATGAAGTGAGCAGATGGAAAGATCAGAGATATGATGGAGAGCCAGAAAGTGTAGGGCTTTTGTAACGACTTTGGCTCTCCCTCTGAGTGGAATTGGGTACCTTTGCAGGATTTTCAGCACAGAAGTACAATGATATGATTTATATTTTAAAATTATCACCTTCATTTTTGTACTAAGATGCACCATAGGGTATTGAGGATGAAAACAAATAAACTTTTTATAAGGCTATTGCTGCTATTCAGATGATATATTTTTTTTAAAGATTTTATTTATTTATTCATGATAGTTACACAGAGAGAGACAGAGAGGCAGATACACAGGCAGAGGGAGAAGCAGGCTCCATGCAGGGACCCCGACGTGGGATTCGATCCCAGGCCTCCAGGATCGTGCCCCGAGCCAAAGGCAGGCGCCAAACCGCTGCGCCACCCAGGGATCCCTATTCAGATGATATATGATGGTGGATTAGACCTTATGTGTAGCAATGGAGATAATGAGAAGTGATTGGATTTTGGATGCATTCTGAAGTACAACCAAAATGACTTCCTGATGGATTGAGGTGAGGTTTTCCTTCTAGTCATTTTGCTCAGTGCAGAATGGCCAAAAACAAGTTGTATTGGGAAAAGGAGAAAAAGAGAGGAGAGAAAGAAGGAAAGAAAAGAGAAAAAGAAAAAAGGAAGAAAAAAAGGAAAAAGAAGAAAAAGAGAAAGAAAAAGAAAGAAAGGGGGATAAAAGGGTGGGGGAAGCAATCAGAAATCAAAAAAAAAAAAAAAAAACACGGGGGAGTATCTTCTGATTCTGTATACTTTAAGTCCCTTGACTTCCCCTGGAACTTGTCCGTCTAGTTGGTCTTCTGGGGGAGGGGCCTGTTGTGCTGATTTTCAGGTGTTAGCACTTGGGGGAGCTGCTCTGCCCCCTGCCTGGTGCAGGGCTCAGTGGGGGCTGTTTACCCCGTGAGGCCCCAGGAGGAATAACCACAGTGGTGGCGGCCAGCTCTGGAGCCCTGGCTTCAGCTCCCGAAGTATCTACAGAGCTCTCCGCCTGCAGGGCCTGGAGGCTCCGGGGCAGGGCCGCTGATCTGCTCAGCTCGGGGCAGGAGCGTCCTTGCTGTCCTGGGCCCTCCTGGCCTCTGCCTGTCCCGGGGGCAGGCCGGATCCTGGGCTGTGTCCCGGCGCCCTGTGCTTCGGGTCTGCGCTGTTGGATTCGCGCTCCCGGCCGTGCAGCCCCCTCCACGGAGCCGCCGCCCGAGCCCCTCCGAGCTGCTCCGGGTCCAGCTGTGCGCGCTGCAGTCTTTTAGGGAGCTCACCCGCGGGATATGGGGTACTCTCCTGGGCGCGCAGGTGTCTGTTAGTGTCCCAGGGAGCCTGAGGGCATCCCCGCCCTCCTGAGGTCCTGCTCTAACTCCCTGCGGGCGCCTTTCCGCCCAGGAAGATTGGTGAAGCTCCTGCTTCTCCAGGACGGAGCTTTCCTGTCCTGAGGGCACTCGCCCTGGCCTTAGCCCGGCTCCTCGCGGGGCCCCTCCCCCTTGGATGCCTTTTGTTTCTTTATTTCTTTTTCCCCCGTCTTCCTACCTTGATAGAAGCGCGAACTCTTCTCACTGTAGCATTCCAGCTGGTCTCTCTTTATTTTTTTTATTTTTTTTAATTTTTATTTATTTGTGATAGTCACAGAGAGAGAGAGAGAGAGGCAGAGACACAGGCAGAGGGAGAAGCAGGCTCTATGCACCGGGAGCCCGACGTGGGATTCAATCCCGGGTCTCCAGGATCGTGCCCTGGGCCAAAGGCAGGCGCCAAACCGCTGCGCCACCCAGGGATCCCTAGTCTCTCTTTAAATCTCAGGCCGAATTCGTAGATTTTCAGGATGATTTGAAGGTTATCTAGGTAATTTGGTGGAGACAGGTGATTTGGGGACCCTACTCTTCAGCCATCTTGCCCCTCCTCCCCCTTCCTGATGGAATGGATGTGTCGTTGGAGAGAAAGAGAGGAATTGAAATGATGTCAAGATTTCTGGCCTGAGCAGAAGGGCTGATGGAATTGCCGTCAATTGAGATAGAGAAGGCTATAGGATAAAAAGATTAGGAATTCAGCCTGGGACATTTTTTTTAATGTAGGCTCCACACTGGGCTTGAACTCACCACTGTGAGATTAAGGTCTGAGTTGAGATCAAGAGTCAGATGCCTAACTGACTGAACCACCAGGCACCCCTGTAGTGGACATTTTGAGTTTGAGATGTCTGTTAGACATCTGTGTGGAGGTGCTAAGTAGGTAGTTGAATATACTAGACTGTAGTCTGGGATACAGACCTGGTCTGCAGGCATGAATTTGGGGGTTGTCAGCACAGAAATGGATCTATAGACATTGGACTGAAAAAGACCACCAAGGGAATGTGAGTAGGTTGGAAAGAATAGGAATTGAGACCTTGCCTGGAGGCACTCTCATATTAAGAGGTCTTGGAGAAGAGGGGAAGCAAGTAAAGGAGACTGAGAAGGAGCAGCCAGTGAGATTAAAGGAGAATAGGGGAGTGTGGGGTTCTAGAAGCTAAGTGAAGACAGTGAACCAAAGAGGAGGGGCTCACCAGCTGTGCCAGGTGCTGCTGATAGGTCAAGACAAGGACTAAGAACTGACCATTGGGTTGAACAATGTGAACATTATTCATGACCTTGACAAGATAAATTTCAGTAGATTGGTAGAGGTGGATTCCTGACTGGAATGTGTTCCAATGATAATAGCAGGTGAAAAATTGGTAACAGTAAATAGATACAGCTATTACAAATGAGTGATGGAGTAGTCTAAGTGGATATCTGTGGTAAGAACATTCCTGACAGATGGAACAGACATTGAAAAGGCCCTAGGCAACAGTGAATGTGGCTTGTTTGAGGAACGGTAGAGAAGCAATAGCTGGGACAGAGTGAGTGAGGTGGAGAGCAGGCAGAGAGGGTAGTGGGCTAGGAAAGGATGGTCAACTGGGGCTCCCTCTTGACACCCGATTGAGGTAGGTAGAATGAGGAATGCAGTTTTAGACCAGGAACATTGGTTCAAATGATTCATTCAAATATTGCACATGGAAATGTATATATGCTGTAAAGAGATTTGCATCAAAAGAGAGCAAAGAAATGGGGTCATAGGTGGGGGAGTGGAGTCAAGAGAATGAATATATAAAAATGCATATATAATGATGAAAATGTATGTATTGTGTAAAGATAAGAAATAATTGCATGACTGTATCCTGATAGAAATGATTTAGTATAGAGCACAATATTGATGATATTGGAGATAAAGGGAAAAATATGGTAATGGTATTGTGGACTTGTGAAAGAAAGAAATCTAGTGGGAAAAGAGAGGGGCTGGCTTTAGAGGAGAATCTGGAAAATGTTATATTAGTTTGCTAGGGCTGTCAAAACAAAGGACCAAAAAAAAAAAAAAACAAAACAAAGAACAAAACAAACAAACAAACAAAAAACAAAGGACCATAGACTGGGTGGTTTAAACAACAGAAATTAATTTTTAAAAATATTTTTTAAAGATATTTTATTTATTTTAGAGAGAGGCAGGGGGCAGAGTGAGAGGGAGAAAGAGTCTCAAGCAGGCTCTGCATTGAGCATGTAGCCTGATGCAGGGCTCAATCCCAGGACCCTGAGATCATGACCTGAGCCAAAACCAAGAGTTGGCCACTCAACTGACTGTGCCACCCAGGCACCCCTAAACAACAGAAATTAATTTTCTCACAATTACTGAAACTAGAGCTCTGAGATCAAGATAACTGCAGGTTTGGTTTCTAGGGAGACCTTTCTCCTTGGCTATCAGGACTGTGTCTTCAGTCTGTGTTATCTGTGTCCTAGTCTCTCCTTAGAGAGATACCAGCTATATTGGATTAGGGTCTACCCATAGGATCTCATTTCACCCTAATTACTTCTTAAAAGAGGTAATTGAGTCACATTCTGAGGTACTAGGGTTTAGGACTTCAACATATGGATTTGGGGGGATATAATCAGCCCATAACAATCATATATGATATCAACAGGAAGGCCATATTTACAGATGCAGGTACTGGTGAATGAAGCAATATGGTGATAGGATTCTGTGGAATTATGGCTTAAATTTTCTAGTGAAATAAGAAGCATGTGAAGAGTTGGGATGTTGAGGTGGTGCTGGAAATAAGGGACGGAATAATTATAGAGTGATTGCTTGGTAGCATTCAGGGTCTGATTAACATTTGTGGTCATGCATTTAAACTGAAATTAGTCATATGGTTGTATATTTTCCTCCAACTAGGTTTAGCTGTGTGGGTTTAGGCTTCTTGAAGTGTATTTGGACTTAGCCAGAGTTATAATTTTCCCAGGGAAGTAACACAAAGTGAGAGAGGGTTAGGAGAGTAGAGGGCATATGTAAATCAGTGATTATAAAAACAAGGCATGACATCTGAACTACAGAAGGAGGGGACAGAAGACAATAAGGGAGCAAGAGATGGTGAAAATACAGTAAGGCCACTGGACTGGAGATTCTGGTGAGGTTGAAGGATAGTGGGGTCTGGATACCAAAGGGAGTGAGCTAGAAAAAGAGGAAGTGATGGTCATTGAGAGGGATGTTTGACATTGAGATTACAGAGGGGTTGCTAAAATTGCTATGACAAGGCCTAGGGTATGGCCATGTGAGTGAGTAGCTGAGATAGGGTCAAGGACAATGTCACAAAGGAGAAATGTTCAAGGAACTAAAGGTGTCAGTGTGACAGAATGATCATTCTTGAGCTCACTGGGAATTAAGATGGGACTACTACCATTGAGAGTGACTGTGCTCCAGGTGCTAAAACTTTTGAGAAATTGGGGAGGGGGGTGAAGTTTGGTAGATGACAACAAAAATGAAGGCAAGTTGGTGACAAGCTGTCAAAAACTAGATGTTTTCAGGGATGTGGGAGAGGAACGGCTAAAGGCAGCAATGAGAAGGACAACCAAGAAAGACTTGACCTTCAGACTAGTGTAAAGGTGTTGGGAAAGAAAAATCATCTGCTCCTCTTGAGTGGGCTTCAGGGGACATAGAATACTCAGGAAAGATTGATTTCTGTTAAGGGAAGACAATGATGGGCACATTCAGAGAAGAAATCGTAGTTATAGAGGAATTTCTGAGGGTGCATTGTGTTTTAGGAGTAGAAGAGGGGTGTGAGAAGTAAACTAAAGAGGGGATGCGGTCACAGCCTTATGGAGATTAAAATGCAGGAGTTGAAGGGTGTTGTGGGGATCTTGGAGTTCTTTTGGTGACTAGCTACAAATGGGGATAAAATCATTATTAAATGAGTTCTGATGGATTCAAGGTAGTTAGATTCAAGATAGATTTTGAAGTCTGGGCTACAGAGGGGTGAGTGGGTGCCTGGGACTTCCTGTTTACCCCAAGCAATGTAGAAATTCAGTGTAATACTAGAGCACTGGTCCATACAATGCTCCATATAGTTCCTAGGAATAGAGGCCACATAAATCTGTAATGATAAAAAAATGATCTAGAAACTACGCTTCACATTCAGGATAGGACTACCCGTAGGGAAGTGGGAAGGTGAATGGACATGTGGTGAGGGTCAAGGGAACCTCAATTTTTTTTTACCGTTTTTATTCTTTAAAAAAGAGACAGTAGGACAGCCTGGGTGGCTCAGTGGTTTAGCGCAGCATTCATCCTGGGGCATGATCCTGGAGACCTGGGATCGAGTCCCACTCGGGCTCCCTGGGTGGAGCCTGCTTCTCCCTCCGCCTGTGTCTCTGTCTCTCTCTCTCTGTGTTTCTTTTTTTTTTTTCTCTCTGTGTTTCTCATGAATAAATAAAATCTTAAAAAAAGAGAGAGACAGTAAATACACCCAAATGTTAGCAATATTCAAATCTGAGTGGTAGAAACATAGATGTTTATTATATTTAAAGCCTGGGACACTGTACGTACTCTATAAATATTTGAATGAGGGTGGCTTTCTGCTTTAAAAGTTTCTCCAACGAACATGCAAAACTCTCAAATGAACACAAGAGCATACAAAAGGGAATGAATGGAGAGAGGTGGGGAGGGCTTGAGAAATCCTTGTGGAAAGAGTGGTAGCTAGCTGATAATGTAGTACCACCATACATGAGCCACATGGAAAATATAGGGTGTGAGGTAAAGACATAGTCCTATCTCCCTATTACTTTAATACTCTAAGGTTCTGGGTGAGGATCCAGAAAGTGACCTTGAACATTTAGTCCTTTCAAGTAACTGCTAGATCCTTACTTTTCTCCCCCAACATGGACACTGGGTGGGGCTGCCGTCCAAAATTTCTGCTCTATCACAGATGTATTACCTCAATCTATAGATTGGTATTTATCCAGTGTCTCCTGTGGGCCAAGCAAAGTGCTAAGGATTGGGGAGATAAAGATGGATAGGTTCAGTAGATCCTCCTGTGATCACCCTAAACTGACTACTGCCATGTTCAATGGCTGAGAAAATTGAAAATGTGACTTTTACATAGGAGAGCACCACTGTAACAGAAATGCTCAGCTGTGGGGATGAATGACTCTGAACTGCCCACCCTCTCTATGAGCAACTCTCCTCCATGACCTGGCCAAGGATTAGAACAGATGCCACTGAGTGTTGCTTCCAAACCATTGTGTGGTTATCACAGCGTATTTAGGCTCTCTGGCTATAAAAAGCCAGTTCTGCACGTTGGAAGCTAACTGGGAAAGAAGTGTTTGCTTATTTAGAGGTCCCAGTTACCTTGGAGAAGTGAGAAAACTTGGGAAGAAGGGAAGTGGATCCTCAGCACAAGAATAATGGGAGAGACCAGGGTCTATGTAGGCGGCTCTGTTATGACATCATCAAGATACTGAGGCAGGGGAGAGGTCTTGAGTAGAGGTGAGACCAAGGGCTCAAGCCTACAAGACAAAGCAGGGGGTAGGGGCGAAGGGGCGGGCCTGGGATCCATCAGCCAATCATAGGTGGCTGGGGCGTGGCCTGACCCACAGCTTATCACCGCAGGGTCCCAGGTGGGAAGGCTAACCTCGTCCTGTGTGTGGAGCCGCGTGGGTCCGAAGTTCGGCTTTCTTTTGTCTTCAGGCCATCAGGTGAGGAGGACATGTGGTCCTGCTGGAGCCAGAAGACTATGGGGACAGGAGGGCGCAGTGGCTGCGGGGCTGGAGCTGACGGTCTCTCAGGAACTGGAGGAATCGGGTTGGGACTAGCGTTTTGTGACTGCGCCTCCTGGAGAGTCCACGTTTTTGTTTTCTGCAGCGCCGCCTTCTGCGCTTTACAGAGTCCTCGCTGGGTGGGTCCTTGGAAGGCCCAAAAGGGCGGCCCCTCAGAACTGCCAAAAGGGCGGCCCCTCAGAACCCCTCACACTGTGGCTGCCAACTGGAGGATGGGAGGACGAGGAGTTTGGGGGGTGCCCGGAATGGGCCGTCTGGGGCCCAGCCCTTCGTGCTTTTCCTTCTTGTGGTCAAAAGGTGGGCTTCGCACCTGACAACAATGATAGTTACCTTAAAATGTAAGCAAACTGCTCCGGACAAACAGGCCCATGCACCCAGCCTTTTATGATTTGTTGGTCCCTGTTTCCCTCCCTCTGGAGATGGGCATCTGACAGCTCGTTAGGGGAGGGTCTTAGGGTGACCTTGATGGAAGGGAGGCATATTCAGGACTTCTGGCTGCTTGGGGGCCTCACCATTCTGCTCTGGGCACTAGATGTGCCTTACCCCTACCAGGATGGGACCAGGCACGTACTGGACAGCTCGTTTTCCAATCTCTGGGGTCTTCTGTTGTCTCGGCTCGGAAAAATCCAGGATGGTCACAGGGCGCCTCATTTCCTAACCTCTCCTTTTTCAAAGAAAACATGATGTAATAAAATCAACTCTATTTGGCTTATCCTATTCTGCTGAAGTCATTTGGTCTGATCCTAATTAGCTGTGCCTTCTTACAGCATTTACAAACCGGCGCCATAAGGAGCTATTATGAGACGTGTAATTAGTTACAGCTGGATTAAATACCCTCCCTCTCTTATTGTAGCTCCTGAATCTGCTATCTTTGGGCAGATAAAGTGGAAAGAAACTAATACAACTTATGCCACGCTCTTTTGTGTGCTGCTCCTATCCCCCAAGAAAAATGCCCCCAAAAGTAATTGACTAGAAAGTGAAGATGTTCAAATAGTGCTATCTCCTGTTACAAATTCATCAGCTGGTTAAAAATAGTCCTAATTTTTTTCTTCTATACCTATCTGCTCATGTGTTTCTATCACCTTCATTTTATCTTTGCTGTGATTTTAAGAGTCAGACATATTGACTCCAGTCTCTAGAGCATCTTGGTTTCTGGTGCATCCTGATTCAGTGGTATTTACTGCTTATCAGAAATAGGGTAATGACATGGAATAAAAAGTATTCTAATAAAAATACGACTTTTCTAAGATCTGCTGCTTGTTTCCTGTTGAAAATCAGCGGGTAAAATGCACATTAATATTAAATGTGAGAATTTTGGCTGTTACTCCTTAGTCTGAAAATAGTTCTACCAGATAGGTTTGTTAAAAGTTTTTTTCCCCAGTCTTTCTTTTAGTCAAAATGAGTGATAAGCCAGATTTGTCTGAAGTGGAGAAGTTTGACAGGTCAAAACTGAACTAATACTAAAGAAAAGAATACTCTTCCTTCAAAGGAAAGTAAGTTATGGGGACTTTCTAGTTGAGACAAACAATGGTGAAAGTTTGTAAGTCAGTAAACAAACTCTTGTAAACTTTGCCACAGAATAAGCAATTAAAATGCCAATGTATTTAATGCAGCATCTAAAAATATCAAATAGTTGCTTCTTACCTGGCTTATATAAGTGGTTCTCACAAAATAGACCCTAGTAGTAATGGGAGAATTAAAAAAAAAACTGGTTTTTTTTTTTTTTGGTTGAAAAAATTACTAAGAGCCACATTAAAACCAATCTTGAGATATTGGACTCAGTATTAAAAACATTTTAGTTTTGTCCAGTTTTTGGTTATTTGCCATATTTATGCATCTAACAATTTGGGTCTGTGATCTCATCCCTAAAGAGCCATATTAACGTTGTGGTTTTGGCCTTCTCTACCTGATGACAAGATGAGGTGGGATAACCAGGTTAGCTCTTGAGTATACTCAAGTGTCTCAGGGATCAAGGGATCAGTTTTGATTTCCTGACTTAGTCTGCTGGAGAAACTCCAAACCAAGAGTCACATTTTTTTTTATTTATGATAGGCACACAGTGAGAGAGAGAGAGAGGCAGAGACATAGGCAGAGGGAGAAGCAGGCTCCATGCACCGGGAGCCCGACGTGGGATTCGATCCCGGGTCTCCAGGATCGCGCCCTGGGCCAAAGGCAGGCGCTAAACCGCTGCGCCACCCAGGGATCCTTAGTCACATTTTTTCATGTCAGCATTATTTGGAAGTTCCAAAGTCAGTCAAAATTGTCTGAAATGGTATAACTTTCTAATTGTATAAGGATAGATAAATCTGAAGAAAATGCTTCAGTTCCTCCTCATTCTTAAAATAATCTATGGGGGGAAAATGGCAACAGCATAGATTTACCTCTTAAATGGGAAAGACTCTGCAGTTGTAGATTTTAATGAACATTCAGGTGTTACACACAGGCACACAGACACACACACACTCGGTATGGCAGCCTTTAGTGACTTGGGAAAGTGCTTTTGGGGAAGAAATTGAACTTAATCTTAGGAAAGTACCTTCTTAATGATTTTTTTATGTTTGTTTTCTTTTTTCCCCCAGCCATCCAGCAGGAGTGTGTTCAAACTTCATAAAATGGGAATTTCCTCCCAAGAGCAGATTTCAACATTTCCTGAGTGTCTCAGTTTGAGGCTTTTTCTTTTCTAAACCTATGTGCTTGTAGAGATTTTAGGCATCTTCTGATGTCTTCACACCTATGCTCCCTGGCTAAGAGGTCAGGAGTAGCCAATCTTCCCTTATATACATTTTTAAACCTTTCATTAATGCATAGATTCCAGGTGGCAAACATTGACAATAATCGCACCATTGATGACCTTAGTGTATGAAGTCCTTTCACCCCCTAAGGGATAAGTTACTTTTAACCTTCTACAATGGGTGCCTCCATTGCTCCATAATCTTCATGAAGTGGCATGCGTTTGCAGCTTCTCACAGTTTATTTTCATTTCAAATGTAGCAATAAAATAATAAATACAGTCAATATGTTAAGCCTCCTGTAGTACATTCCTTGTGGTCTTCTAAGGAATGAAAGTACCAAGGGTACTATTTTCAGCCAAACAAAATGGTTGCAGGAAAGACACTTTGGCAGATCATTCACATGGAATAGGCTCTCTACTGTCCAGGTGCAGTGGGTCCTGACTTAGTGATGGTAGGTGCTTTTTCCTTACAGTTGGAATCATACGATTCAAGAACCTTGGAAGAAGAGGTCATGTGGACTAACCCCCTTATCTCAGAAATGAAAAAATAAGAACATCTGAAGTGATGATCTAAGGTGAATAAGAGCTGGAAATTTAGCTCTCTTGCTTTCTTGAATGTGCTTTTAAACTTAATGGAAAGAGATGCCCAAGGCTGGTAATGGATGAAGAAGGGCATAGGAGGTATATGCTAGCACACTAGCACACACTGTGCTAAGCACATCACATCTTATTGAGCAGAAACTCAGATATCTAGTATCTGCTGATGATCCACAGCATCGAACCTCTGGTCTCCTTGTCCTGAACAGAATTCACTCTCTTAATAAACCACATATTTGGTATTCATGGTGAGCATAAATGTTATGGCCTGAATTGTTCTCCCCCCACATCCAAAAAAATTCCTATGCTGAAGCCCTAACCCCCAATGTGACTGCATCTAGGGATAGGGTATTTAGGAGGTAATTAAGGTTAATTGAGGTCCTAGGGGTGAGGCCCTAATCTGGTAGAACTGTGGTTTTAAAAGAAGAGGAAGAAACACCAGAGATCTCTCTCTCTCCCTGCCATGTCAGGACATGAGGGAGTGGCCATCTGCGAGACAGGAAGAGATTTGTCAGCAGAAACTGATTCTGTAGGACTTTGTTCTGGGACTTCTATCCTTCAGAACTCTGAGAAAATAAATCGTTATTGTTTATGCCACTCAGTCTGGTATTTTGTTATGGCAACTCAAACTGACTAATAAAATAATACCTATAAATAGGCAAGCTCAAAAAAAAAAAAAAAAAAAGAGAAAGGGATGCCTGGGTGGCTCAGCAGTTGAGCATCTGCCTTTGGCTCAGGGCGTGATCTCGGAGTCCTGGGATCAAGTCCTGCATCAGGTTCCTCACAAGGAGCCTGCTTCTCCCTCTGCCTGTGCCTTTGCCTCTCTCTCTCTGTCTCTCATGAATAAATAAAATCTTTAAAAAAATAGGCAAGCTCTGATACCTGCCCTTAAACAATACTTTCATCGCTTAAAATTTATAAGAACCATTCACCTATAATCTCTAATTATTAGAAGATGTCATACACTGCATTTGAATGTATGACAATCCAGACTGTGGTCTATTAATATTCATATATTTTCCTACAAAAAGGGATTATGTAGTCTGTACCTATTTGCAACATCAAGTATTATCTTGATCTCCTTCTAAGGGCTGATATCCTTAAATAATCACTGGGTTTACAGAAAGTGGAAGTTATTTTGTCTGCAAAAACATAAACTTCAAAAAGTAAAACAGTAGTTGGGTCAACTCTGATCAAATTTCAGTTAGGTAATACAATCACCAGGCTTAGTGTAGCCAGAAGATTTGAGAGTTTGAAATAACCATGTTAGTTATCAATACCTTACCTCTTGCCTGAAATGATTACTGGCAGTCACTCAGCTTCTTGCTGTGACAGACTGCTTACACTGTGCCCAAACCTGCCATCCTATACAGTAGTCCTAGGACTGCATACCGGAGCCTCAAACAATGTAGTTGTCCCTCTTTCAATATTTGAAGTTAGCTATTGTATGCTTGCCTCTATACCTTCAAGGCTTCTCCTGATGACACTTCCTGATCGTTTGGATCCAATTTACATGAATGGGGAACCTGGTTACTGATGTGCTCAAGTTTGCTCATGATCAGATCTCTACATCCTGATTCTGTCATTCAATACATTTGCTTTCCTTTCAACATTGCTATTTACAAATTTGAGAAACATTGTACATCTATGATAGATTCAGCAACCTCTGCATTTGCATATCATTTAGGCTGAATTTGCACAAGATTAGCATTATTTCAAAGGGCCTGACAATGAATTTTTTCAGGTGAGCTGGGATTAGATAATAACCCATTGTTCAGTTGCATCTGTTAATAATAGTTTCATTAACATTGATTCCATCCTGAGCAGTGTATTAAGCTGAGATGAGAGGTATATGATGGAAAGTGAAAGACATTGCTGCTGAGTACTTATACAGACAGATGGGAAAAACAATTGCTCACATACAGTAGTTTTACTCAGCATTTTTTTCATTTTCCTTTTTTTTTTTTAAAGTAGGCTCAATGCCCATTGTGGGGCCCAGAATGGGGCCTGAACTCAGGACCCTGAGATCAAGATCTGAGCTGAGATCAAGAGTGGGATGCTTAACCAACTTAACCACCCAAGTGCCTCTTAGCATTTCTTAAAGATATAATGTGGGGCTATCCTTCCAGCTAGTAGATTCACTTGCCTGTTTAACCAGAGCCATGGTTTTCCCCCAATAAGCCAACTATTAGTAGGGATTGAGATTTGGGGCCCTGAACAAACAAGGGACCAAAAATATATGACACACCCATTTACTTCTCAGTCTCTAAGAATGAATACCCAGAAACACTTACTGGTTCACACTTATCACCTGCTCCCATTTTGAGCCAATGGCTGTGGTACAGGGTCTGCAGGTTCTTCATTGGCTGAACCAGTGGAGGGTGGGTCTTGGGCTACTCTGACTGGATGTTCCCATCATCCCATGAGGCATAAGCACAGGTTCTGAAGCTTTGCCCTTTAATAAACAAGAGCATAACAACCCCAAAAGTGTATAGATGAGAAAGCAATAGAATCAGATAAATCTGAGCTAGTTAGACTACTTACTTCAGTTCTAGGAAGCTTGAAAAATGTACTATTTTATGAACTTTTTGATTTAGCTCTTTCTGTAATGTGTTTGGATCCTTGGTTATTTATTTAAAAGAATTCCACAGTAGGGGTCATGTTGAAAGAAGTCTGTATGTGATATTTTGTTTTATGAATAATTCCCCCCGTTTGATGCTTGTAATTTATTATTTACAGCAGTAAAGCTGTTTATTTTCTTTAAGAAGTGTTTTCTGCAATGTGATACCAAATTCATTAATAATATTGGAAGTAGAATTTTTGCATCCTTCTTTATAAGTGAGACTTCTCAGAAATTTGTTTAGTATGCTTTCTTCAATAGGTTTTTTTTCTTGGTATTATAGTTTCTTGAAATAAAAAAGAGAGTTTTTTTCTTCATTATCTGGAACTATTTATTAGCAGTAGAATTACCTGATCCTTGAAGGTCTTACAAGATACACCCTTGGAAGCCAGGCCACCTGGGATCACAGCCCATTGATGACCTCTATTTATTCAATTTTTCTTTGATTAAATTTCAATAATTGATTTGGTGTTATAATTTGGCTCAAATTGTAAGCTGTTTTGCATTCATACATGTAGAAATATGTTTGCATGTATCATTAAAAATATTGAAAGAGTTGAGCTTTTAATATTAAGATATTTCCCATTTTGGGATACCTGGGTGGCTTAGCCATTGAGCATCTGCCTTTGGCTCAGGGCATGATCCTGGAATCCTGGGATCGAGTCCTGCATCACCCTCCCTGCATGGAGCCTGCTTCTCCCTCTGCCTGTGTCTCTGCCTCTCTGTGTCTCTCATGAATAAATAAATAAAATCTTAAAAAAAAGATTTTTCCAATTTTATTGTTAACTTTGCTCTCCTTAAGGAGGTTTCTTAGAGGATTAGGTTAATATATATTTTTCATCCAATAGCTCTAATATATATTAATCAATATTAACATTTAAAGTACTTTTAGGATCTAAATATTGATAAGAATTTTTTTTTAAAGATTCTATTTATTTACTCATGAGAGACAGAGAGAGGCAGAGACATAGGCAGAGGGAGAAGCAGGCTCCATGGAGGGAGCCTGATCTGGGACTTCATCCCAGGATTCTAGGATCACACCCTGAGCAAAAGGCAGGCACTTAACCACTAAGCCACCCAGGGGTCCCATTGATAAGAAAATTTTAAACTTGGTACATGTTTAAGGATTTAAAACTGTGTCTGTAAGTATTTTCATTTCTGTAGGTGTTCTGATTTTGGATACTGTGGTTTTGCCACTTCTTTCCCAAATCATGGAGAGTTTTTATCAGAACTGAAGACACTAGTTAGTAAGCAGGGTTCCTTGACTGTTGGAGAACTCTGGTCGCTATATCAGAGTTTCTACTCCAGCCATAGTGGCCATCCAGTAGATTATGGATTAGAGGTGAACTGGCCCACTTGTGGAACAGTCATTGTGCTAGTGTTATAATTTGGTTATGAAGGTCACAGTCTCCTAAGGGACTAAATTTGACATTCCACAATTTAGGTGATTTGAGTAATATATTTTTTAAAATATTTACTTATTTATTTGAAAGAGAGAGACAGCACAGGAGGGAGGAACAGAAGGAGAGGGAGAGAAAGAATCTCAAGCCAATTCCTTTTTTAAAAAAAAAATAAATTTATTTTTTATTGGTGTTCAATTTGCCAACATACAGAATAACACCCAGTTCAAGCCAATTCCTAATGAGGGGAGCTCCACAAGAGGCTAGATTTCAGGACCCTAAGATCATGACCTGAGCAAAATCAAGAGCCAGACGCTTAACCCACAGAACTAACCAGGCCACCCTGAGTGATATATTTTAAAGTTTTCATATAGGTATCTGTCAGCTGCTATTCTCAGAAGACCTTTTGCTATTTGTGGCATCTTACAAAGATTTTCTAAATGACGTCCCAAGAAGTTTAAAGGGCTCCAGATTTCCCTTTCTGATTCTCTGATGGGATATCAAGCTCGAGGGTATGCAATCACAGGTGACAGCCTGGCATAAATCTCCAATTTCCCCCTGTTGCATTTTGTACAATCAGATATTGAGGTTGCATGTGACATCAGGAACTGAAGCACAGTGCCCCTCAGCAGCCGCCATGGTTCTTCAATCCAAGCAGTTGGGAAGGTGAGCCCAACATGGCTGAACCTAGCTGTGAGACCTATTCTAAGGAATGCCTGGGCAGGAAGGTTATCACAGCAACAGAAACAAAGAGCCCAAAGCAGAAGCATCCAAGGCAATAGTGCAGCCACCACTGACCCAACAGTTTTGCCACCAACATCCCCAGGGCTCTGAACAGGTACAGAAGGGCCTGAGCCTCTTGCAGAAGGCTGTGAGTGTCATGCATTTGACCGTTAAGGACATCTTCGAGCGCATCGCCTACGAGGCCTCTCGCCTGGCTCGCTCCACCATTACCTCCAGGGAGAGCCAGACCGCCATGCACTTGTTGCTGCCAGGGGAGATTGGCAAGCACATTGTGTCCGAGGCCTCTGAGGCCTTCATCCGGTACACCAGACGCCAATGAACAGCTGCCTCAGCTACCTTCTGACCACCCCACAAAACAAAGGCTCTTTTCAGAGCTACCTCACTTGTCTGGAAAAGACCTGTAGCTCTCCACAAAGCCACTTACTCCAGAGTTTGGCCCTATGCCATGCTGCCCATCCTTAATGCATGTTCACCGCGGGCAGAACATGACAAAATGTTGTCAAGTCCACTTTAATATACGTGTGTGGTGTGGACCGTTAGGATTTCCCTTGGCTGGGTTGCATTTTGTCACTTTCCTAAATGGCCCGTTCCTTCAGGTCAGCCTCTTCAGGCATCTTTTTGGTCACAGCTGCGTGTCCACAGTGATTTGACTTGTCTTAAATATTCTCCTTCTCCCTCTTGTGTCGAGTGGTATCATCTAGAGATTTGAGTGTGTGATACAGCAATGAGTGAAGTGCTGTAGCAGATCCCGAACTGACACATAGTGCATTCACACTCCCCCAACAGAGCCTCTCGTCCAAATTCAACTACACACATGCAAGAGGACCCAAACACTGTGCCGAAAACTCAGTCAAACGACCTCGAATCGTGGCCTACTCGAGCTCCCCACCTTGGGAAAGGCCGATTTTACTGCATTCACATTTATCGGATTCCGTTCTTTGGTAGCCTATACTCTTGCACTTTTGACCCCAAATCTTCCTGAACCACGACTACGCATGGCTGATGGGATCGCCCAATGAGAGCAGCTGTGCTCCCAGCCTCTGCTAGCAGCAGCCAATCAGCAACTGGCAGCACATGATCCGTGGCCATTGGCCCAAAGGGTGGTGGGGTGACCAGGGCTGAACCAATAACAGCCTTCCTGGGATACCCAGCCTGGAGATTGAAGGGGGAAGGTGGCATGATTGCCTGGGGATTTCTGTTCAAGCTCTTGCTTTGAAAAAGGGTGGTTGGAGTATAAGCATCCAGATGTCACGGTGGGACAAGTCCCTATCGTTTTTTTGCATCCAGATAAGCAGAGGCTGTTTGGGAATTAAGGGAACTAAGATGATTCCTTCCTCTACCTCAAGTGATCTGATGGGTATGAGAACTTAGGATAATGGTAATGCACCTTACTGCCCACTGTGTTTTCTTCTTAGTGCATGCCCCCCCTTTCCTTTTCCTATAGGTACATGATGAATTTCAAAACAGTTCGTGATTATCCAAGTACATTTCATTTAATTAATTTCTAGCTTCCTATATCTGTGGAGACAGAACCCACGGGGAGTTGGGAGGGGGCAGAATTCAATCCTTTGAAATTTGTTAGGAGTTGCATTAAAACTCACTATTTTATCATGTTTGCTATGTGTTCCGTGTGAACTTTTAAAATAAATTCTAAATAACCTTTGATTTGAATGTAGAAACCTGTGAAAGGTGTTGCTCAATCAAACAGTGAGACAAAAGTTATGGAAACCCAACTTTTTTTTTTTTTGCCCCTCGGTAGAGAGATAAAGCAAAAGGGTTGTGACAAAAGTGGGGGCTTGCTGCATAAATACTCAAGAAAATCTACCACAAAGCCAATGCAAGGAAATCTTGGGCGTGGTACCTAAAAAATGCCATATATACATTGGGAGCAAACTTTTGGAAGTATAAGCCTTTTGCAGAGCCATATTCCTTTTCAGAGAAAGAACTGTGTACCATTTGGAAAACTAAAATTTTATTTCACCCAGTCACTTAATTTCTAATGTGCTAACTGCTGCTGGTTCAGAATGCCTGTGTTTTTCAATATGACATACTGATGTTTTTCAATGTTATTCATGCACATTGGTCTCATACATGTCTTATTATGTAAACAGTCATTTTAAGAATATGAATTACTGAGGGTGTGTGTGTGTGTGTGAGCTGTGGGTGTTTTGCCTGTGTAATTTCCAAATCAAATGGGAGCACTATGAAATCAATGTTAAAATGCACCTAAATTGGTCTGCGAATGGAAGACTGGAAATGCAAGTTTGAGTGACACACATGAAATCTGGGAAGGAGAAAGGAAAATGGGGTGATGTTCGTCTCAGGAATGGAGGAGGAGATGGCTGTATCGCCTGGCATTGTGCCTCTGGGTCCACAGTGATAGTCACAGTCCTGCCAGTCTCTGAACCTCCTGTGGGGTCACTTGCCCCCTGTCTTGAAGGATAATGCATGTTCCCAGCCACATACAACTGTAGGCCCTCTTCTTGTTTGTAGAATCCCAGTAGTAAAATAGTCTTCCTTCATTTTGTCCCATCTGTTTCTCCTTTAATCCAAACTTGCCACATTTCTGCCAATATAAAAATCTCAGAATAAAAACACTTGTTGGCTTCTTTTGCAATTCAGAGGATTCAAACCATCACACAGGAGGGTCCTCCACATATCTTTCTTGGACAACCATATCTCTATTCCTGGATTCTGTTGCGATGGTTGATTGGACCCATGTGTCACATGCCTAAGCTCCCAACTAATGGTTTTCCAGGCACACCCTTGGCCCTTTTTATTTTTTTTAAAGATTTTATTTATTTATTTATTTATTTATTTATTTATTTATTTATTTATTTATTTAAGACACACAGAATGAGAGAGAGACAGAGACAGAGACACAGGCAGATACACAGGCAGAGGGAGAAGCAGGCTCCATGCAGGGAGCCTGACATGGGACTCAATCCCAGGTCTCCAGGATCAGGCCTGGGCTGAAGGCAGCACTAAACTGCTGAGCCACCCAGGCTGCCCCCTTGGCCCTTTTTTAAAGCAGGCTATCTGGATAGGTTGGAGGAAGTTCAAACCATCATGTGCTATTTTGTCTTGGTTTCACACTATGTTCTTTAATTATTGTGTCTCCTCTGGCATTTACTATGAGCAGCAAGTAGAAACCAAGCCATGCCTTCAACACTATGTGTGCTTAGAAATCTTGGCTTACTGTCCCAGCTTATCATGTAAAATTTCTACTCTTCATCAAACACTGGAATGCAGTTCAGCCAAATGTTCTGCCACTCGACAATAAGGATGGCCATTTCTCTAGTCTCCAATAACAGGCTTCTAATTTCCAACCTCTATCTCATCAGAGCATCTTTGTCATTCACATTTCTAGCAACATATTTTTTCAGGATGCTCTTTGTATTCTCCAAGATGATAGAGTCTTTGTCTACAGCTCTGGTCTTTTCTGTATGAGCTCTTACCCAAAGTACATTTATTGTCCATATTTCACCCAGCAGTCCCTTGAAACAATCTCAGCTTGTTCTGTCACACACCTCAAAACTCTACCACTCATACCCATTACCCATTCAGAGCCAGTCTCAATGTATTAAGTGTTTGTCACAACATCATCCTACCTCCAAAACCTAAATCTGTGTTATTGTGCTGGGGCTATCCTTACACAGTACTACAGGCAGGGGAACATAAACTACAGAAATGTATATTGTCTTGCAGTTCTGGAGGCTAGAAATCCAAACCCAGTGTCTGGGAGTCAGGTTGATTTCTTCTGAAATGTGTCAGGGAAGGATGTATTCCTGGCCTCTCTCCTAAACTCTTACATGGTTGACTTCCCCCGCTGTCTTCACATTGTCTTCTTTGAATGCATATCTCAGTGTCCACATTTCCCCTTTTTATATAGACAACAGTGATTTAGATTAGGGCCTATGTTAAAGAATGTATTTTAACTCAATGGCCTCATTATAGACCTTACCTCCAAATATGGTCCTCTTTGAAATTAGGACTTCCTCAGATGAACTTGTGGGAACATAATTCAACTCACATGAGATGCGAAACCTGAATTGTACATGGGCACATGTGCTGCCTCTTCCATTATATTCATTATAAGGGGTCCCATTAGAGAACTAAGGTTTCTATTAAAATTATTTGAATGTTGCTTAATTTTATTGTATTTTTAATTTTTCTGGCTTCCTATCTCTGTGATAAAAGAAGATACTCTGATTTTAATCCTTAGATATTAATTAGGATTTCCTTTAGGGACTGATATTTAGTCAATAGTTTAAGAATGACATTTGTACCTTTAAAATAATCTTTAATGTTCCCGTGCATGATAACAGTTTCATCCAAAGAAAGAGACAAATGTGGATAATCTACAAAAATCAAAAGGTTTTTTTTTTTGCATCTATAATTTCAGGAATCAAATAGGAGCATGAGTAAAACAATGTTGAAAATGCACCACATAGTCTCTAAAGGAGAGTGTAAGGGGGAGTGACCAATATGAAATCCAAGATAGACCAAGGAAAAATGGGTTTTGAAGTTGACAGAAAAGAGGAGTACATCTGATTGTTCACTTCGGAAGATGATTGAGGACAAAGGACATCTGGTGAGAATTCATTCTCTAATAGTGCAGTTAATGGTAATGACTAATTGAGGGAAAAGGTTTTATTACTTAACAAATTATAAGCAACAACCCTGGGAAAATAGTATTAATAAGTCAATTATACCCCACTGAAACTTACTCAACATTAGCCTTGTTATAGAATTCATTCAAAAACAGAAGGGAGAACCTAAACTCGGTATAGAAGTTTCTGCATAAAGAGTTCAAGAAAGAACAGTTTAGAAGACTCCCTAGTAACTGGAGTTACTACCTTAAGACACTCAGATATATCTGATCCTACTTCTTCAAGATCTGTAAACTTTTCTCCTGGAAAATGCAAGCCTTCATGACTTGCACATCAGCATCATGAAGATAACGGAAGTATCCAGCCAAAGTAGCACAGGCATTGCTCAACTCTGAGTTAGCCAAACAGGGACATGGAGCTGCTGACTCATAGCTATTGGGCCAATGTGCAGGTAGATGTGTCAGGCTGAATCCGTAAGAGTCTTATTGGGTACTCAGACTCTGAGAATGAGGGAGAAATGGGTATCATACTTTACCTGCTGTTTGCTTCTTTGTTTGATTAGTTGTATGTTTTTAATCATGATGAGGATATGAACCCAGACCTGTGAGTGGACATACCTCCCCATGCTTGCGTCAAGTAACAGAAGACTTGTACAAAATGATTTCCCTTGACCATGACCTTGTATTATCACTCAGGCTATTTGAATGTTCCATATTTTTTGTTTGTTTTTATCTCGAGACACATGGACTGACCAAATAAGACCCACGGCATTACATACTCAGATTTGCTTGAAGCGGTTCTTTTTTTTTTTTTTTTTTTGAAACGGTTCTTGAATAACTACAATCTTTGTGAAAACTGGGCTTTTTTCCTCCTGGGAGAAGGAGATGCCAAGGAAAATCCTATTCCCAGTCCTTAGGTCTGGCGGGGGGCGGGGCGGGGGGGGCAGAGGGCAGGGGGCAGGGGGAAGGTCTCTGTGAGAAGTTGCAATCATGTGAGTGTCTTGGTATAGCTCTCAGGTTCAAATTAACACTATCAGCATGATCCAGATAATTCCTGGTTGTTCACCCAGACACATGCCTAATTCATATCTAATCCTTTCTGGAGGGGCTTAATCTTTATTGAGACTTTTGCAAAATTCCTGCAGAAGTCTTCTTATACAAGCACATAATCCAAAAACAAGCCTCCCTCAGCAAAATCAAATTAGAGAATGGAAAACTCCAGAATTATCACGAAATGCCAAGCTTACAAAATAAATGTGCTTAACACATTTATATAAATGACAGGACAAATGAAATATGAGAAAGATACAGGTAATCAACACAAAAACACTAAATGAGTTTTCTAGAGTTGATCATTGTAATCACTAGAACATAAGATTAAAGAAATTTTACACAACTGAGATATAGCTGGATAGAGCATTGTGAGCTGGAACTCGGGTAAAAGAAATAATACAGAACAGCTCCTCATAACATAGAGAAATAGAATGAAAGTAAGGCAAAGAGATTTCAGTAATTAGTTATTATGTACATCTCATAGGCATTCCAGAATCACAAACTCTGGTGAATTTGGGGAAAATAACAGTCAAATGAGAATGTCTGGTAATTTCTCCAAATTCAGGGAAGCCATGAAATTCTAGATCCAAGAAGCCATGTGAACACATTATAGTAAAGCTGTGATGTAAGCATAGAGAGCATAATAGCAGACAAAAGGGCATGATGCCTAAAAACAGAAAACCAAATAGTGTGACAGCATCCCTCTTTTCATCAAGAAATGGAAGCCAAAAGCAAGTGCTTAGGGGAAAAATTACAGTCGACCAAAGTCGCCTACTTGGCCAGAGTATCATTTGATAACAAGGCTGTGATGGACATAGAGACTGACCACCTGGAATCTCCCTTAAAGACAGACTCTGCTTCAGCAGCTTAGAGTGCATTCAGCTGGCAGTCCTCAGCCATTAGCCTTTTCAGTCATTACCTCAGCTATAGAGAACTGCCTTGCCTGAGCTCAGGGACTTGCCTTGATAGCCACGTCCAAAGTCTGATCGATGGGAGTCGAATAATATATGTCTGGTCCCTTCCTCAGCCATTAATCCTGATTAAATTCCCTGTGCACTGAACCGCATCTAAATGCTGGCTACCCTAAGGTCTTAACTCCAAAATACAGACACATGAGAAAAGTCATAAGTTGTGTGTTTCCAATAAAAGATACCATATTAAAGGAATGTCTCAAGAATGTAACTTAGGAAAATAGAACATGATCTAAGATGCAAATAGAAAAGGTAATAGAATGAATTGGCCAACAGGGGTAAATGACAAACAGGGTATATATAAAACAGTGGTAATCATGACTACAGCTACTTTGATGATCCAAGTACACAAGCCATAACTAAATACTAACAAGTATGCATCACTTGGATAATGGGAGAGCACAAGGAGGGCAGCTCATATCCCACTCTTCACTGGCTTAGTCAGTGGAGGCAATGGAGGCTACTGGCTGAGTAGATGACCCAGCATTACATTTCTGGGATATAAGCTGTAGAATTGGAGGGAGAAATTGGTGTGGTCCTTTCCCCGGCTTTTGTTTGCTTGCTAGCTTCTTTGTAATCATGACGACTTAATGATAGGAGTACAGAGAAAATGATGTATCTCTTGCATCATTCATCAAAAGGTTTGATTGCTAATTTCTCAAGTGTGACTTTGGTATCCTCACATGTAAATGGGAATGATCAGATCTGTTTAGTAAGGTTTATAACTCCTTTTATCATCGTATTTTTTCTAGTAATAAAAATGACATATTTTCCCTTCATAATTGGTTTTCTTTTTATTAACAATAGCATCTACCATTCCTTAAAGTTCTCACAGAAAACAACCTTGAAAACCTTGCCATCTGGACAATAGTTAATTGATTGCCTGCATTTCTTTGATGCTTGCATTTCTTTGATGCTTCTTAACTCCCTTTGTTCCACGGCAGGGGGGGGGGAGTTCAATTTCAGTTATTGATTTTTTTTCATGAATACATGCTAAGTGTTTGTTTCCAATATTATTGAAAAAATATGCTTTTAATTTAAAACTATTTTCCATTTTATTTTATTTTAATTTTTATAATAAATTTATTTTTTATTGGTGTTCAATTTGCCAACATACAGAATGACACCCAGTGCTCATCCCGTCAAGTGCCCCCCTCAGTGCCCGTCACCCACTCACCCCCAACCCCCGCCCTCCTACCCTTCCACCACCCCTAGTTCATTTCCCAGAGTTAGGAGTCTTTATGTTCTGTCTCCCTTTCTGATATTTCCTACCCAATTCTTCTCCCTTCCCTTATATTCCTTTTCACTATTATTTATATTCCCCAAATAAATGAGAACATATAATGTTTGTTCTTCTCAGATTGACTCATTTCCCTCACTATAATACCCTCCAGTTCCATCCACGTCGAAGCAAATGGTGGGTATTTGTCGTTTCTAAAGGCTGAGTAATATTCCATTGTATACATAAACCACATCTTCTTTATCCATTCATATTTCGATGGACACCAAGACTCCTTCCACAGTTTGGCTATTGTGGACATTGCTGCTAGAAACATCAGGGTACAGGTGCAGGTGTCCCGGTGTTTCATTGCATCTGTATCTTTGGGGTAAATCCCCAGCAGTGCAATTTCTGGGTTGTAGGGCAGGTCTATTTTTAACTCTTTGAGGAACCTCCACACAGTTTTCCAGAGTGGCTGCACCAGTTCACATTCTGACCAACAGTGTAAGAGGGTTCCCTTTTCTCCGCATCCTCTCCAATATTTGTGGTTTCCTGCCTTGTTAATTTTCCCCATCTTCACTGGTGTGAGGTGGGATCTCATTGTGGTTTTGATTTGTATTTCCCTGATGGCAAGGGATGCAGAGCATTTTCTCATGTGCTTGTTGGCCATGTCTATGTCTTCCTCTGTGAGATTTCTGTTCATGTCTTTTGCCCATTTCATGTTTCTTTGGTGTTGAGTTTAATAAGTTCTTTATAGATCTTGGAAACTAGCCCTTTATCTGATACGTCATTTGCAAATATCTTCTCCCATTCTGTAGGTTGTCTTTTAGTTTTGTTGACTGTATCCTTTGCTGTGCAAAAGCTTCTTATCTTTATGAAGTCCCAATAGTTCATTTTTGCTTTTGTTTCTTTTGCCTTCGTGGATGTATCTTGCAAGAAGTTACTGTGGCTGAGTTCAAAAAGGGTGTTGCCTGTGTTCTCTAGGATTTTGATGGACTCTTGTCTCACATTTAGATCTTTCATCCATTTTGAGTTTATCTCTGTGTATGGTGAAAGAGAGTGGTCTAGTTTGATTCTTCTGCATGTGGATGTCCAATTTTCCCAGCACCATCTATTGAAGAGACTGTCTTTCTTCCAATGGATAGTCTTTCCTCCTTTATCGAATATTAGTTGCCCATAAAGTTCAGGGTCCACTTCTGGGTTCTCTATTCTGTTCCATTGATCTATGTGTCTGTTTTTGTGCCAGTATCACACTGTCTTGATGACCACAGCTTTGTAGTACAACCTGAAATCTGGCATTGTGATGCCCCCAGCTATGGTTTTCTTTTGTAAAATTCCCTTGGCTATTCGGGGTCTTTTCTGATTCCACACAAATCTTAAGATAATTTGTTCCAACTCTCTGAAGAAAGTCCATGGTATTTTGATAGGGATTGCATTAAAAGTGTAAATTGCCCTGGGTAACATTGACATTTTCACAATATTAATTCTGCCAATCCATGAGCATGGAATATTTTTACATCTCTTTGTGCCTTCCTCAATTTCTTTCAGAAGTGCTCTATAGTTTTGAGGGTATAGATCCTTTACCTCTTTGGTTAGGTTTATTCCTAGGTATCTTATGCTTTTGGATGCCATTGTAAATGGGATTGACCTTAATTTCTCTTTCTTCAGTCTCATTGTTAGTGTATAGAAATGCCATTGATTTCTGGGCATTGATTTTGTGTCCTGCCATGCTACCAAATTGCTGTATGAGTTCTAGCAATCTTGGGGTGGAGGCTTTTGGGTTTTCTATGTAGAGTATCATGTCATTGGTGAAGAGGGAGAGTTTGACTTCTTCTTTGCCAATTTGAATGCCTTTAATGTCTTTTTGTTGCCTGAGTGCTGAGGCTAGGACTTCCAGTACTATGTATAATAGCAGTGGTGAGAGTGGACATCCCTGTCTTGTTCCTGATCTTAGGGGAAAGGCTCCCAGTGCTTCCCCATTGAGAATGATATTTGCTGTGGGCTTTTCGTAGATGGCTTTTAAGATGTCGAGGAATGTTCCCTCTATCCCTACACTCTGAAGAGTGTTGATCAGGAATGGATGCTGTATTTTGTCAAATGCTTTCTCTGCATCTATTGAGAGGATCATATGGTTCTTGGTTTTTCTCTTCCTGATATGATGAATCACATTGATTGTTTTACGAGTGTTGAACCAGCCTTGTGTCCCGGGGATAAATCCCACTTGGTCATGATGAATAATCTTCTTTAGGTATTGTTGTTTCCTATTACCTCTTGTTGAGAATTTTTGCATCTGTGTTCATCAGGGATATTGGTGTATAATTCTGCTTTTTGATGGGGTCTTTGTCTGGTTTTGGAATTAAGGTGATTCTGGCCTTATAGAATGTGTTTGAAAGTATTCCTTCTCTTTCTATCTTTCTGAACAGCTTTAGTAGAATAGGTATGGTTTCTTCTTTAAACATTTGCTAGAATTCCCCTGGGAAGCCATCTGGCCCTGGACTTCTGTGTTTTGAGAGTTTTTTGATGACAGCTTCAATTCCCTCCCTGTTTATCGGCCTGTTCAGGTTTTCTATTTCTTCCTGTTCCAGTTTTGTAGTTTGTGGTTTTTCAGAAATGCATCCATTTCATCTAGATTGCCATATTTATTAGCGTATAGGTGCTCATAATTTGTGTTTAAAATCATTTGTATTTCCTTGGTGTTGGTGGTGATCTCTCCTTTTTGATTTTTGATTTTATTAATTAGAGTCTTTTTTCTTTTTAATGAGGCTGGCTAATGGTTTATCTATCTTATTAATTCTTTCAAAGAACCAACTCCTGGTTTTGTTGATCTGTTCCACCCTTCTTTTGGTTTCTATGTCATTGAAGTCTGCTCGAATCCTTATTGACTCTCTTCTTCTGCTGGGTGTACAATCTGTTTGCTGTTTTTTCTCCAGCTCCTGTAGGTGCAAGGTTAGCTTTTGTATTTGAGTTCTTTCCAGTTTTTGGATGGATGCTTTTATTGCTATGTATTTCCCCCTCAGGACTGCTTTTGCTGTATCCCAAAGATTTTGAACAGTTTTATCTTCATTCTCATTAGTTTCCAAGAATCTTTTTAATTGTTCTCTAATTTACTGGTTGACCCTTTCATCTTGTAGCAGGATGGTCTGTAACTTTCACATGTGTTTGAATTTCTTGCAAAGTTCTTCTTGCGATTGAGTTCTAGTTTCAAAGCATTATGGTCTGAAAATATGCAGGGGACGATCCCAATATTTTGGTATCAGGTAAGACCTGATTTGTGACCCAGGATGCGGTCTACTCTGGAGAATGTTCCATGTGCACTTAAGAAGAATTTGTATTCAGTTGCATTTGGATGTAAAGTTCTGTAAATCTGAAATCCATCTGGTCCACTCTATCATTTAAAGCTCCTGTTCTTTGGAGATGTGCCTAGAAAATCTGTCATTTGCAGAAGCGCTGTGTTGAAGACTCCACTTTGAGTGGGAGTATTATTGAGTAGTATTGAGTATTATTATCTAAGTACATCTGAACTTTGGTTATTAATTGATTGATATGCTTCACAGCTCCCACATTTGGGGCATAAATATTTATGATTGTTAGGTCATCTTGTTGGATAGATCCTTTAAGTATGATATAGTGTTCCTCTTTATCTCTGACTACAGTCTATGGGATAAACTTTAATTTGTCTGATATGAGGATGGCTACCCCTCCTTTGTTTTGAGGACCATTTGAGTGGTAAATGGTTTTCCAACCTTTTATTTTCAGGCTGTAGGCGTCCTGACGACTAAAATGCGTCCTTTGGGCAGCCCTGGTGGTTCCACGGTTTAGCACCACCTTCAGCCTAGGGCCTGGTCCTGGAGACCCAGGATCGAGTCCCGTGTCGGGCTCCCTGCATGGAGTCTGCTTCTTCCTCTGCCTGTGCCTCTGCCTCTCTCTCTCTCTCTCTCTCTCTCCCTCTCTCTCTCTCTCATAAATAAATAAATACAATATTAAAAAAATAAAATGATTCTTTTAGACAGCAATTAGATGGGTCTTGCTTTTTTATCCAGTCTGAAACTCTGCGCCTTTTGGTGGGGTCATTAATCCCAGTCACGTTCAGAGTTACTATTGAAAGATATGAATTTAGGGTCATCATGATACCTATTCAGTCCCTGTTTTTGTGGATCGTTTCCTTGGACTTCCTCTTTCTTTTACAGAGTACCCCTTAATATTTCTTGCAGAGCTGGTTTGGTGGTCACATATTCTTTCAGTTTCTGCCTATCTTGGAAGTTCTTTATCTCTCCTTCTATTCTGAATGAGAGCCTTCCTGGATAGAGTATTCTTGGCTTCATGTTCTTCTCATTTAGGACCCGGAATATATCCTGCCAGCCCTTTCTGGCTTGTGAGTTCTCTGTGGAGAGATATGCTCTTGATACTAATACTTCTCCCCATCAAGGTTAGGGATCTCTTGTCTCTTGCTGCTTTAAGGATCTTCTCTTTATCTTTGGAATTTGCAAGTTTCACTAATTAAACATCGACGTGTTGAGCGGTTTTTATTGATTTTTTTTGGGGGGGGATCTCTCTATCTCCTGGATCTGAATGTCTGTTTCCCTCCCCAAGTTAGGGAAGTTCTCAGCTATGATTTGTTCAAAAACACTCTCTGGTCCTATGTCCCTTTCAGTGCCCTTGGAACCCCAATTAAATGTAGATTTTATTCTGAGGCTATCATTTATTTCCCTTAACCTATCCTCATGATCTTTTAATTGTTTTTCTCTTTTTTTTTCCTCAGCTTTCTTCCTTGCCATCAACTTGTCTTCTATGTCACTCACGTGTTCTTCTTCCTCATTAACCCTCATTGTTAGGACCTCCAGTTTGGATTGTGTCTGATTTAATTGATTTTTAATTTCGGCTTGATTAGATGTAAATTCTGCAGTCATGAAGTCTCTTGATTCCTTTATGCTTTTTTTCTATAGTCACCAGTAGTTTCTCAATTGGCTTTCTGACTTCGAATTGTAATCCAAATTCTGTAACTCTGTGGGAGAGAGGACTGTTTCTGATTCTTTGTTTTGTTGTGAGTTCTTCCTTCTAGTTTTGCTCAGTGCAGAGTGGCTAAAAACAGTTGTCCTGGAAAAAGGAAGGAAAAAGTGGGAAAAGGAGGGATAACAAACAAACAAACAAAAACAAGGAGGGGAAAAAAAAAAACAAGGAGGGGTATCCTCCAATTCTATATACTGTAAGTCCCTTGACTCCCTCTGGAGCCTTCCAGTGCTGCTTGGTTAAGAACCTGCTCTTCCCCTTTCCTTCCAGCTGGTCTTCTGCAGGAGGGGCCTGCTGTGCTGATTCTCAGGTGTGTGCATCTGGTGGAGTTGCACTGCTCCAGCTAGGTGCATGGTTCAGTGGGAGCTGTTTATTCTGTGAGGCCCCTGCTCCCTGGCGGCCCTGCTCAGTTCCAGGCACAAGGTGACACCAGGAGGAACAACAACAGTGGCGCGGCCACCTCTTCAGCCCTGGAGTCAGCTCTAGCAGTAAGTACCGTAGTGTCCCAATCTGCAGGGGCATGGATGCTCCTGGGGCGGGGGTGCACTGATATGTACGGTTCGGAGGTGCCTGGTGGCAGGAGCATCCTTGTTGTCCTGTGTCCTCCTGGGCTCCGCCTGTCCCAAGGGCAACGCCGGATCCTGGGCTGTGTCCCCTGCACCTTGGGCTCCGGGGCCTGCACTCTTGGAATCGCGCTCCAGGGGCTGCACAGCCCCCTCTGTACAGAGCCACCGCCTGAGTGGCTGCCGAGGTGCTCTCGGGGCCCTACCTGGTGTGCGCTCCAGCCCATTATGGAGCTCGGCCCGTGGTGTGTGGAGCGCTCTCCCCCGGGGTACAGTTCCACTGTTAGTCACCTGGGGAACCTGGGGGCTCCACTGCCCCTCCTGGGATTCTGCCAGAGTTCTCTGTGAGCACCTTTCTGTCCGAGAAGTTTGGTAAAGTTTCTGCTTCTCTGGGACTGGGCTTTCCTGTCCTGGTGGCTCTCGCTGCCTGGCCTTAGCTTGGCTCCTTTCCAGGGCCCCTCCCCCACTGGATGCTTATTTATTCATTTTTTTTCCGTCTTCCTACCTTGATAGATGCGTGAACTCTTCTCTCTGTAGCATTGCAGCTGTTCTCTCTTTAAAATTCAGGCCGAATTAGTAGGTTTTCAGGATGATTTGAAAATTATCTAGATAAGTTGGTGGGGACAGTTGACTTGGGGAATCCTTCTCTTCAGCCATCTTGCCCCCTCCCTTTTTATTATTTTTTAATGATTTTATTTATTTATTCATGAGAGACACACAGAGAGAGTAGAGACAGAGAGACAGAGACAGAGAGGCAGAGACATAAGCAAGGGAGAAGCTGGCCCCATGCAGGGAGCCTGATGCGGGACCGATCCTGGGCCTCTGGGATCACACCCTGGGTGAAGGCAAGTGCTCAATCCCAGTCGTCCCAATTTTTCTTTCTTTCTTTTTTTTTTTAAGATTTTATTTATGTATTCATCAGAAAGAGAGAGAGTCAGAGACACAGGCTCCATGCAGGGAACCCGACGTAGGACTCGATCCCAGGTCTTCAGAAGCTGACATGTTGCAGGATACCAACTCTGGTCAGTTGATCTTATGCCTGGAAAGCTAGAATGGAGGAGAGCATCTTCAGAGAGAATCATCTGTGGTAGCTGCAGGTTCAAGGCTGTCAGGACAATGAGGAGTTTTGAGGACACTGGGAATTGACCCTGTGGGGTGGTCCCTTCTCCCTCTCCTCTCCTGCAGCAGCACCTGTTAGGTAGGCTGAGTGTATGACAATGATAGTAGTTACTTGAAAAGGTAAGCAAACTGATCTTGTCAAACCAGCCTGTGGTTCCAACCATGTTGTGATTTATTTGCTAGTGCCAATTTTACTGCTTGTGATTATTGGCTGGCATATGATTGCTTGGCAAAAAAGGGTATTCAAGTGACTGTGCCAGGATGGAGGCTTACTGGGGACTCCTTGATGCTTGAGGTTCTATTTTACTCGGGGTACTAGATGTATCTTACCCTACTAGGTTGGGGCCAGGAAGGCACATGACAGCTCTGCTTGAGAATTTCTGGGATCTCCTGTTATCTCTTGGGGACAAACCTTAAGGTTCACAGAGCTCCAGACATTTCATCAAGTCCACAGCCAATAACCTCCTAGCCTCATCTCCTCATCTCTCCATTTGAGCAGGAAACATGGGGGAAATAAAGATTCAGCTCTGGTTCATCCCATCCTGCTGGCTCTCTCTTAGTGCTTTCACAGAAGAGTGCCACAAGGAGCTGTTAAGAGAGATGTCATTAGTTCTGACCAGATTCAATCCCTCCCTCTCTTAGTTGGAGCCTCTTAATCTAATGTCTTTGCGCAGAAAAAATGGAAAGAAACTGGTCTCCTTTATGCCTCCCTTTCCTGTGTGCTACTCCTTAACTGCCAAAAGAAGTAATTCAATAGAGGGACACCTGGGTAGGTCAGCTGGTTTTGCCTCTGAGTCTTGATTTCCATCAGGTCATGATCTCAGGGTCAGAAGACTGAGCCCCGTGTGGGCTCTGTGCTGGGCATGGAGCCTGCTCCAGACTCTCTCCCCTTACCTCTGCTCCTCCTCCCTTCCCGTTCTTTACAAAAAAAAAAAAAAAAAAGAAGTAAGTGAATAGAAAGTGAAGATGCTCAAGAAGTACTAGCTCCCATTACAAATTCATTAAATGTGGGATCCCTGGGTGGCGCAGTGGTTTGGCGCCTGCCTTTGGCCCAGGGTGCGATCCTGGAGACTCGGGATCGAATCCCACATTGGGCTCCGACATTCTCAGGGTCAGAAGACTGAGCCCCGTGTGGGCTCTGTGCTGGGTATGGAGCCTGCTTCTCCCTCTGCCTGTGTCTCTGCCTCTCTCTCTCTGTGACTATCATAATAAAATAAATAAATAAATAAATTAATTAAATAAATAAACCTCTAAAAACTCTTTAAAAAAATTCATTAAATGCGTTGCCCAGCCCCTATTCTTTTCCTCTCTCTATCTGCTCATGTGTTTACGATCTCCACTTTATATTGACTGTTGCTTGTAAGACGCCGATACATTAATTCCAGAGCATTGGATTTCTAGTACATCCTGAAACAATGGCACTTAGTGCTTATCAGAAATAGAGTAATGATGTGGAATAAAAAGTATTCCAGGGCAGCCCAAGTGGCTCAGCGGTTTAGCACCACCTTCAGCCCAGAACATGATCCTGGAGATCCAGGATCCAGTCCCACGTCAGGCTCCCTGCATGGAGCCTGCTTCTCCCTCTGCCTGTGTCTCTACCTCTCTCTCTCTCTCTCTCTCTCTCTCTGTGTGTGTGTGTCTCACATGAATAAATAAATAACATATTTTAAAAAAATTTCATTAAAAACACGACTCATCCAAGATCTGTTGCTGTATTAAATTGAAAATCTGCAGATAAAATGTACATCTTCAGTGGGATATTTGAATGTTTTTCTGAAATGTCCCAAGTTTAGAGGACACCAGATTCCTACTCTGATTGTCCGATGTGATGTCAAGCTCCAAGATATGCAATCAGAGGTGACACAGCCGCATGGAGACCCACTTCCCTGTGTCCCATTTTGTCCAATCAGATATGGAAGTTGCTTGTGACATCAGGAAATGCAGCAACTATAAAGGGACCAGCAACCCTCAGCAGGCACTATTGTCTTTCCTTCCGAACTGTCATGAAGCTGAGTCCCACATGGCTGAGCCTGGCTGTGAGACCTCTTCCGAGGAAAGCCTGGGCACAGTCGTGCTGGCGGCAGGAGAAGCCGAAGCACCAATGCCACCGCTGCCGCCGCTGCTGCTCAGTTTCAACATCTACTTCCCCAGGGTTCTGAAGCAGGTTCTCGAGGGCCTGAGCCTCTCGCAGAAGGCCCTGAGCATCATAGGTTCAGTTGTTAAGGACATCTTTGAGCGCATCGCTGATGAGGCCTCTCGCCTGGCCGGCTCCACCAAGTGCTCCACCATCACCTCCAGGGAGATCCAGACCGCCGTGCGGCTGCTGCTGCTGCCCAAGGAGATTGGCAAGCATGCTGTGTCTGAGGCCTCCAAGGCTATCATGAGGTACACCTTTAGCAAGTGAGCTGCCTCTAGATCACCTGACCACTTCGCAAACCAAAGGCTCTTTTCAGAGCCACCTCACTTGTTTCGGAGAAGACCTGTAGTTCTCCACAGCGCCACCTACTCCAGCATTTGGCCCTATGCCATTCTGCCCATCCTTAAAGCACGTTTACAGTTTATTAAACATTACCGAATGTATCCACTCTATTGCATGTCTCTAGTGCAATTTGCTCCAAGAAAAATCATGGATTTATGGATTTATTTTAACCACATTTCATTCAGCTGCTGGCCTAAAGTGTCATTCCTGTCAGTTGTTACCAGATCTGCCTTTACAGTTATCTGCAAGGTCAAATCTATTTGTGTAATACATTTTTAAAACTTTTTATTTTTAAAAAGATTTTATTTATTTATTCATGAGAGACACAGAAAGAGAGAGAGGCAGAGACGTAGGCAGAGAGAGAAGCAGGTTCCATGCAGGGAGCTCGATGTGGGAGTGGATCCCAGAACTCCAGGATCATGCCCTGGGCCAAAAGCAGAGGCTCAACTGCTCAGCCACCCAGGCACCCCCATTTTAAACTCTTTCCACTCTCTTCTTCCAAGAACATATAGTGAAATTGCCCAGAGTTCCTTTATTTTTTAATTTAAATTTTAGTTAGTGAACATACAGTGTAATATTTAGTGATCCATCACTAACATACGATACCCAGTGCTCATCACAACAACTGCCCTCCTTTATACTCATCACCCATCTATACCATCACCCACCCACCTCCCTCCATTAGCCCTCAGTTTGTTCTCTATCCTTAAGGGTCTCTTATGGTTTGTTACCCTCTCTCCTTTTGTTCCTTTTCCTCTTCCCATGTGTTCATCTGTTTTCTTACTTAAATTCCACAGGAGTGAGATCATATGCTGTTTGCCTTTCTCTGACTGACTTAATTTCACTTAGCATAATACACTCTAGTTCCATCTGTGTCATTAAAGAAGGCAAGATTTCATTTTTTTTTTTTGATGGCTGAGTAATTGTCCATTATCTCCTCTTTATCCATTCGTCAGTCGAAGGACATCTGGGCTCTCTCCATAGTTTGGCTATTGTTTATAACGCTGCTAAAAACATTGGGGTGCACATACCCCTTTTTTTCCCTTTGAATCTGTATTTTTGTATCCTTTGGGCAAATTCCAAATATGCAACTGCTAGATCTGAGGGTAGCTCTCTCTCTAACTTTTTTAGGGACCTCTATCCTGTTTTCCATAGTGGCTGCACCTGTTTACATCCCCATCAACAGTGCAAGAGGGTTCCCCTTTCTCCACATCCTGGCCAACATCTGTTGTTTCCTATGTTGTTAATTTTATCCATTCCGACAGATATGAGGTGGTATCTCATCGTGGCTTTGGTTTGCATATCCCTGATGGTGAGTGATGTTGAGCATCTTCTCATGGGTCTGTAAACCTTTCGGGTGTCTTCTTTGGAAAAGTGTCTATTCATATCGTCTGCCCATTTCTTAACTGGATTTTTTGGTTTTGGGTTGTTAGTTTGGGAGTTTCTGGAAACTTGTCCATTTCTTCCAGGTTGCCCAGTTTGTTGGTATATGATTTTTCATAGTAGTCTCTTATAATTGTTTGTATTTCTGTAGTGTTGGTTGGGATCTCTTCTCTTTCCTTCCTGAGTTTATCTATTTTGGTCCTTTCTCTTTTCCTTTTGTCAAGTATGGCTAGGGGTTTATCAATTTTATTAATTCCTTTTTTAAATGATTTTATTTACTTTGTCATGAGAGACACTGAGAGAGGCAGAGACATGGGCAGAGGGAGAAGTAGGCTCCTTGTGGGGAGCCTGAAACAGGACTTGATCCCAGGACTCCGGGATCATGGTCTGAGCCCAAGGCAGATGCTTAACTGACTGAGCCACCCAGGTGCCCCCTAAACACACTTTTATCACATGTCACCTATTAAGGAATTCATCTAAGTACATGACTGAGGATACAGACACAGTATGGAAGTAGCTAAATCAAAATGATAAAAAAAAAAAAAACAATACCTACTCCAGTCTCTCTGGAAACTGAAGTTACTGTTATAACTAGTTTGTATTTCTCTGATTCTTTTCTTTTCCAGGCTATTATCCTTTGTTTTTGAAAGGTAGACCTTCATGGCCGGCAGTTATGCATCATTAGAATGATGGCAGGTTCCACTGAGGGCAGCCAAGTCTCACTCTCCTCTGAGCTAATGAACAACTTTCAGGCCCTTACCCGCAGCCATTGACCTAAAGTTTGAGTAGGTGGACCCTGAGATGAGCCCATAATAGACTTCCTGGTGTCATCCTTGGAGATCAAAGAGTAGATTGGTATGTTTCTTTGCCTGTTACTAGCTTTTCAAACTCTTATCACTTGTTTGCTTTTAATTATAGTGATTCAAACCCATGTTTCCAAGACTAAGGTGGACGTGTCTCCTGTCTTCTCCATCAAACTAAGAAAATGATAGAAATGAATTAAGAGCCATAAGGTGATTTGTACCTGCCCATCTTTTTCTTCAAGCTGTCTGAAGTTGAATTAATTTTTCTTTTCTTTTCTTTTCTTTTTTCTTTTTCTTTTTTTTTTTTTTTTACCTCAGGTGCATGAGCATTAATACACAACCCACCCCATTGACTTGGCAGGATGAAAACCCAGTTGCCCAGTTGACTAGATCTGGGCCAATAAGATGCAGTTAATCCTAGTTTCATGAAGACAGGGTATCACTGAAGAAATGGGGAAATAATCTCTCTGTTCATTACAAATGATTAAGTTTCCATAAACTAAAGGCTCCTTTCCTGAGATGCAACCCACCACTTGCTCAGGTCACCGTTTGGTTCCTCTTCACATTCTCTGGTGGAAATAGGGTTTGCGAAACCAATGCAAAAATCCTAGTGCCCTGGGGTACCTGGAGTGGGTTAAGCCTCTGACTCTTGGTTCTGACTCAGGTTGTGATCTCAGGGTCCTGAGATGAAACTGGGTTGGCTCCAGATTCAACAGGGAGTCTACTTGAGATTCTCTCACCCTCTGCCCCTCCCCCTGCTTGCTCTGTCTCTTTGTTAAATAAACAAATAAATCTTTAAAAAAAATGGGGTTGGTCCTGATTCTGGATCCATCGTAGCCTTCCTCCTCTTTGATCATGGCCTGTCACTCTTGGATAAGAGCAGAATGAGTGTTAGGAGGGGAGGAGAAAGCTTGAAAAAGTGGCCACTTACTCTTTCTTCTTATTATGAGGTACTTTAAAAACAAATCCAGGATCACAGGTGGGTTTTGGTCAGTCCATGAGAGGACATTAGTGGGACAAGAGAGCACTAGGACTCATCTCCACAGGGTCATCAATTCAGTCCTTGCCATGCTGTCTGGCAACTATCTGAGGGTTGTGACATGGTCAGACTTGTCCCTCACAGCCTCTGTTGTAACCCATGATTCTTGTGAACATGATATCCAGAAACCTGTCCACAATTTAACTACCTCTGTCTCTAAGATCTTACTACAAGAGGTAATAGTGAGCAGCCCTTGGGGTACCGCAGTTAGATGGGGACCATAGGACCATGTGTGGACTCGATGCCAGACCAGGTATTTTGTCATACACAACTGGGAATTTTTGTTTTAGGAATGAATATCGTATGCATTGTCTTTGTGCTCGTTAAAATAACGGACTGGCTTAGTGAATTCTATCCCTTCTAGGGATTCAAGTGGAGTCTTCCCAGAAAAGTGAATGGCCTTACCCAAGATCACATAGCAACTCTGGTTGCTGGTCCATCAGATGTGTTGAAAGCCTTTGAGTGTTTGATCCTATCAGGGGTTCACAGAAACCCTTCTTCTCTGGATTAACCTGCTCGACAGGAAATACATAAATATAAAATGAAATGCAGCATTGATTACTTTACCTACCTCAATTTCCATTGTGTGATTAATTCAAATCAAGATTTGTAAGCAAGTGCTTGCCTTGAACAAACTCCAGAAGATTGGGATGGCTTATGTATGGGGCTGCTTATGCTTCCCCGCTCCCCTCCCTGAACTCTTCCTGTGGCCTTAACCCTGCCCTATTTATAAGTCTCTGGATATGTGCTTTTGTAGGCATATGGAGAGGGATGGAGTACAGTTGAAATGTCAGGTTTTAGGGTATTCCTAAAGGAATACCCTACGCAGGCACTGTGTCTCAGATTGGAGGGATCCACTACATGGGCCAGGGGCAAGAGGAGCAAGAGGAAAGGAAAACAATTCCAGAGTTTACCACTCTGGAGTAGGGAACCAAAGACTTTGTTGTATGGGCATGCCCAGTGTGTGGCCCCCAGCAGCATCTCGAGAAATGTGTGTTGCATGACGCTACGTGTCAGGTTCAGGAATCCTGCTGAGTCCTTAATACTTCCCACTGAGATATCCTGTGTGTTTTCCCTGCCCCTGCTCTTGACTCTGGGTGGGTGTGTGATTGCTTTGGCTAATGAAACAAGGTGGAAGTGATGCTGTACAAATTACAGATCTACTCTTTAAGAGGAAAAGTGTCTTCTGTCTTCTTTTTTTTAAGATTTATTTATTTATTCACGAGAGACACACAGAGAGAGGCAGAGACAGAGGCAGAGGGAAGAGAAGTAGGCTCCTCACAGGGAGCCCAATGTGGGACTTGATCCTGGATCCTGGGATCACGCCCTGAGCCTAAGGCAGATGCTCAACCACTGAGCCACCCAGGAGTCCCTCCTTCCTTGTTTCTTGAAGGCTCTGAGCTTCCATATAGCAAGTTTGCCTATCCTGCTGGAAATATAATTACGGAAAGGCTCTGAGACTCTCTGAAGAGGGACAGAGGCCCAGCTGAGCCATCCCTCTAACCAGCCCCTCCAACGCAACAGGCATGGGAGTGCAAGTTGTCTCAAACCTTGCAGATCAGCTTTGACATCATCTGACTACTGCTGAGTGACCCTGGTCTGATTTATACACTTAAGGGTCACTAACACTTTTCATTTGGACACTATATGGAATAGACTAGTGAAACAACTCCCATTCCAAACAAACACAAATACTTAAGAAAGATTATTATAAACATCATTTTAACTACTTGGATGAGCTGGAAAAAAGCCAGCAAATAACAGACAAAGGAGACTTTTGTATCAGTCCCTGATGCTTGTTAAACAAGGCCTTCAATGAATAGCTGGCCTTTTTTTTTTTTTTCTACAGGGACAGGGAGATGACAAGGGCACATGTATCTCTTGGCCTTGGGTCTGGCTGAGGTGTGGCAACGTTCCTTTGAGAACCTGAAATCACAATTCTGCCCACATGTGGCTTTGGAGTCCCAACAAACACTATCAGTATGGCTCAACGAATTCTGGCAGAATCCCAGGCGTAAGGCGAATGCAAGTCAAATCCTTTCTGGAGGAACCCACCTTTAATGGAGGCTTCAAGAAGGTTCCCACAGATAAAGCCCTTTCTAACATGCTCATAATTAAAAAAAAAAAAAACCACAGGGACACCTGGGTGGCTCAGCAGTTAAGCATCTGCCTTCAGCCCAGGGCATGATCCTGGGGTCCCCAGATCAAGTCCCACATCAGGCTTCCTGCATGGAGCCTGCTTCTCCCTCTACCTGTGTCTCTGCCTCCTTCTCTCTCTGTGTCTCTCATGAATAAATAAATAAAATCTATTTAAAAAAATAAAAATAAAACAAACTAAACATGTACACCTCCAGAGACTTATCCCCAGGTGCCAACTATTTAAAAATGGTTTAACATGTTTGAGTAAAGGAGAGGATATAAACAATCTTTGGGAAGACACAACCAAATCTCAGAATCAAGTGAAATATCTGAAAGTGAAAAACAGAACCACTGGAAGAAAAGGTTCATGTCATTTTGCAAGAGCTGATTAGACCCACCAGAATAGAGAATTAGCATATGGAAAGAGATAAAAGAAATTATGGGTAATATCTCCTAGAAAGAGAAAGAGAAAGGTAAAAGAAAGGTGAAGTGACATAAGGCATGGACCAAAAATGTGAAAAGTATATCCTGTGGGAGTTTGTGAAGGAGATACAGGGCAAATTGCAGAAGAATGATATTCAAGGAGGAATTATCCAGTAATTTTCCGGGAGGGAGGAGAGCCATGGTTCCCCAGATTCAGGACACACACTTGGATGCATCACAGTAAAGCTACAGAACAATGAAAACATAGGTTCATAAAACAGGGGTATATAAAGGCAAACAGTGACTCTGAAACAGTTCCAATAATGGTGAAGGGTATGGGCCACGTAGAGGAGATTCTATGGCTTCACCACTTATTAACATTAGGAAGTCTTGACCAGGGATCCCTGGGTGGCGCAGCGGTTTAGCGCCTGCCTTTGGCCCAGGGCGCGATCCTGGAGACCCAGGATCAAATCCCACGTCAGTCTCCCGGTGCATGGAGCCTGCTTCTCCCTCTGCCTATGTCTCTGCCTCTCTCTCTCTCTCTGTGACTATCATAAATAAAAAAAAAAAAAAAAAAAGGAAGTCTTGACCAGGCATTTTACCAAAAGAGTAAGCATACAGGTACCAAAAAAAATTACACAGGAAGGGCATCATCTTCCAAGTAGTCTGAGAATTGTCAACTAAAACCACTATGAGATCCTATTTCACAGCATTGGAGCCACAAGGAATAAAAAGACTGACCATCCTAAATGTTGGTGAGGAAATACAGCAACAAGGACATCACATGCGTTGCTAGTTGGAGTGCAAGGTGGTCTGACTCCTTTGAAGAGCAACTGGACAATATTGATTAGTGTGCAGGAGATGGACACACTGCTGGCTGCAGCACTTGCACTCCAAGGCACCCAATCTAGAGACCTGAGTACAGGGAGACATGTATGAGAGTGTTCTTAGCAGCTTTGTAGTCATGAACCAGAAATTTAGAAAGCATCTCATGGTCATCAACAGTAAAATGGATGAGAAACATATTCATACAATGGAAGGCTATTCAGCAAAGAAAATAAGTGAACCAGAGCTATCAATATTGTTAGGGCTGCATCTCACACAACAGTGAGAGAAAACAGCATGTTAGAGAAAAACACCTCCATCGTGATATAATTTATATAAAGCTTGGAAACATGCAGTACAATGCTACCAGTACAATTGTTTAGCAATTAATATCTATGTGGTAGAAGTTTGTGGAAATGAGAAACATCAATGTAATCTAGGCGTCACCTCTGGGAGGGGGTTGAGGAGAGGTACAGGGGGTTTCAATGGTATCTATCCTATTTTATTCCTTAAGCTGGGTGGATGGTGGGTAGATGGATGTTTGGTTATATTTTTTCTATGTTTTCATTTATCCAGAATGTGCGTAAAGTTTTTCTAAATTGCAGTGATCACCGTCAACTCTGCTGTCCCTCTCTCCCCATGTCCAGTTAGTCACACTACACTATCAGTTTTACTCATCAAGCAGTCCCTGAATCTTTCCTCTCCACTCCATCCCTACTGCTTCTTACCAGGCCTTCATCATTGTCACCTGGATTAAGGCAACCACCTCCTGCCTCCAGTCCTGGCCCTTTCAAGTCCAGCTTCTATATTACTGACAGAGTGATCAAATGAAAACACAAACCTGGCAGCCTGTCACTTCCCTGCAAGACTCCCCACTGCCTAGAGGACAAGGTACTGGTTCCTTAATATGGCACACCAAGCCCTTCATGATCGGGTCCCTGCCTGTCTCCCCAGTCTCATCTGCCACCACTTCCTATCTTGCATTTGAAGTCCCAGAGATGCTGAGCTACCTACAGTTCCTGCAAAGGTGACCAGCTCCTCCCTGTTTGCCTAGAGCTTTTCTGATCTCAGTATGGACAGTCCCGCATCATGGGAGCCCCTCATTCATAGGCAACATGGGATTGACCTGGTATTAAACCTGAAAGTCCTACATCCTAGGAAGCCCTTCAGGAACTGGCCAGCTGGGACAGTTGGTCGCCTTGTTCCCCAGCCTCCAAGCTGCTTCTTATAGCAGAAAGCTCCTGATGTTTTCACTGCTTGAGACGTGTCCCTTTCCTCTTGTCTCCTCATTCTGAAAACAGGACGTAAAGCAAACAACAAGCAAAGTATGATGTGAAACATGAAAAACACTACAAAACCCACATCATTTATATTTTACCTCTTCCAGAAAGAGTTTCCTAACTAGCCCCTGGGCTGGGTTCGATTCCCTTCCTCTGGGTTCCTGAAATAACCTGAACACCTCTCTGTTATATCATTTCATGTATTATAAATATCTGACCAAAGCGTCTGCTTCCCCCTTATAGACTCTAACCAGGTTATGGGCTCTCAGCTTATTCATCTGTGATTCTCAGCACCTAGCAGTGCCTGATGTAGTGGGGACTCAGCAAATGTCTATTGAATAAATGAACAGATGAATGCAGGCTGTGCTGTAAACCCTAATAGGAGATTTCCTGACCCTTCTTGAGGATAGCATGGCTAAAATATTGTGACTAGAGAACTGAAAATCACTTGAAAGTGGCTGTTCCAGGTTTTCCTCCCGCTATCCATCTTAAGGGGAAAAGGGAATTTTTATCCTGTTGCAGAGAACAACAAAAAATAGTGTTCCAGGTTTGAGGTGTACAGTTTAGCTGGATGACTTCCCACAGATTTGACAGTTTTATTGCATTTCTGACAGTAGATTTTCCTCCCTTCTGGGAAGCTGGTGTGTCTGGGCTTGGGGGCACATGATAACATCCTTTATGGATCTCTAAAACCCTATGAGGTAAGTACTGTGTCTAACCCGACAAAGTATAAACCCATTACTAGAAAGTTGAGTAAATTTGCCATGCCTCACATGGTGCAGGAAGCAGGTGAGCCAATATTAGACCTCTGTTCCACTTAACACCCAGCCTAGCTTCTTGCTGCTTCCCTGAATGGGGTAGGGGACAGGATGGAGTGAATAAAAGCAGATAGTGCAGTTGGATACTGCTGCAGTGGGCCAGTTGAGGCAGGGGGAGAGCCTGGATATCCCAGGCTCCCTCGCTGAGGCTTCCTGAATCCTAATACCTGGGAGCCAGGGTGGAGTAGAGTTGGAAGCCCTGGAGGTCAGCCAGAGAAGGGCTTTTCCCTCTGGCCCAAGTGATGCCTCTGGAAGACACAGCTCATGAACCCCTGAAGCACTCACCTGTAGGAGGCCTAGCTCTACTGGACCTAGGTGAAGCCTGGCTAAGCACAGTCCCACGACCCTGAAGTGCTCAGGCCCCAGGGCTGGAGGTTTAGGCAGATTACTAGCCTTCTAGTCTGCTGTGTGAGGTCATAGCCACAGGTTTCCAGGTCTGTCTGAAGTCCTACCAGATTTAAGGTCTGCTGAATTAAATGGCCAATCCCCTCTGCTTTCCCCGTCATCACCCCCTGATGCTAGAGTGCAGCAGATCTTATCTCTACACCTAATCATAGGTCCCATGACTGGCATGCTATTGGAGTGAAATGCTCAGCCTTGACTCCAAGGGAATTCAAAAACTTCCTAGGTTAATAAGCCTCTTCAAAGACACGTCCTTATTCACCGCCACCACTGCTAATTTTTGGGATCTTGGAACCACCGTGGAATTTCTTGTGGTTTAGCTTGGCCCTTCACTCCACCCCCCACCTCTTTTTTCCTCAAGAGGGACCTTACCTGGGCTTGGGGACCCTCTGAATCCTGTATCTTTACTACCTATAGGTTCTTCTCAAGCAGGCCTCCCTCTGTTAAGTAAAAGTTAAAGGTGCAGGCACTCCTATTCTGGTCTCTACTTCTGTCTATCCTCCCATCCACCCATTTGTAGGCATTCATTCATTGGAGCACAGGAGTAATCTGTGCTAGTAATCTAGCACAGGAGTCAAAACTGGATTTGATTCCTGGCTAGGCCACTCAAGAGATATGTGAGTTTGGGCAGTGGATAACCCAACCTCTCTGTGCCTCTTCTCAACAGAAAAAGTTATGTCTGCCTCTCCTGTAAAGAAAATATGGGGGCAAACACACACACAAGAGCACCTGCCACACAGAATCTTATAGAGCTCAATTTAAAAAAAAAGGCTATTATGGTGATTTGTGTAGTGCTGGATACTAGAAGGTGAGGAAGGATAAGATGTGGCCCCTAACTTCTGTGACATTACAATTGAACATGGAGCTAGCACGGGCATACTCCCAAATGACTACCAGTAGAAGGCTGCATCTGGTCAAGACCAGGATGCACACATTATGGGGGAGAGGGGGGCGGGGGCAGGGCGAGGGTTCAGCGAGTAAGAAGAGACAGAGGCAGGTAAGCCCCCCAGGTCTGTACCAGACATTGTACCTGGCATGCTACATGTGTTCTCTCAGTCAGCCCTATTCATGGCCCTTCCATAAGGGCACAATAAAGAATACATCCTGTTCCACAGTTGGAGGTATACTACTGAGGCTTAGGGAGGGAGAAGTCACTGCAGGTTGGGATGGTCAGGTAATCTTCAGAGAGGAGGTAGGATCTAAGCCAAGACTTGCAAGGTGAATGGGCCTTGGAGAGGGAGAGGGTGAGTGGGAGTGAGGAGGAACAGCTTGCCAACAAAACCCTGAGTCATCAATGCCCAAAGCTAGCAAGGTAACAAGGCACTTTCCAATTGCTCCCTAGCAACTTCCCATCACAACTGGGAGCAGTGTTATCTCTGCAATTTTACTAACAGAGTCTCAGGAAGGAAAAGTCAACCTCCCTTATCTCATTGTCAGCCTTAAGCAAACAGATAGGGCCAAGGTAGCCAGGAGAGCAAGTCCATACAGCTGTCTGACATCAAATCCTACCCCTACACCTCCAACTGCCTGAGGGCATGAATCTCAGGCCTGAGAATAAGTATAGCCACTGTTCACTGAGCACTATGCATTATCTCACTGAATCCTCACAACAGTCTTGTAGACCCTATTGTCCAGAGGAGGAAACTGAGGTTCAAAGAGGTCAGGTCACTTACTCAAGACACCACAGCTAGTAAGAGGCACAGCTGGGGTTTGAACCCAGGTCTAATCTGATTCCAAAACCTGTGCCCGTAATCACTCTTGCTGTAGAGTCTGGTCCCAGTAGCTCACAGCTCTTATAGGACCCAAACAGATGCCCATGTTGACCATGTTGCATCTCCTTTCCCTGTTAATGCAGCCTGGTAACACTTCTTGTCCCCAGAAAACTAAGGCACCCTAACTGCGAAGAGAATAAATTGTGAAAAAGGTGATGCATTCTCATTTTCCTCCTAACCTCTGTGCTCTACAAATCCCTAAGCCCCAAGAGATATCCTTATTCTATCCCCAGAACTTTTCCCTAGAAGGGTGTCCTCATGTCCTGATTTTGCCTGATGTCCCTGCGCAATTATGCATAGCATCCTTTTGACTTTCGAAACCACCTGCATCAATTGGAAAAGAAGTGATATGGTCACCCTACCTATGAAGAGACAAGAAGCCTCACACATCAGGTCCTTTTGCAACCCTGACACATGTGCTGGACAATCATCTGCTGGGTAAGGGTGGGGTCTGACCTTATGGGAGTAGTAGCCAGCCTCTCCTTGAGGAGGAAATAAGGAATAAACAAAGTTGGAATGTGATTTGCAGGGGATTCTGAGCATAATCCAGCTTATTGGGGCTGGAGTGGTCAAGGAACAGAGGTAGAGTAATGCCTGGAATACGGAATGTTCCGTAGTTGGGGGCAGGCAGGGTTGAGCACAACTGGCTCTCACAAACACAGCTGTGCCTTACATACGAGGAGCATGGAGAGCGGGACACCCAGACATAAACAGGTAAAGGAAAGACTAACTAAGGGGTCAAGCCCATTCCACTAGTGCCTGGTTTGCCTTCTATGTCCGTCTAGGTTCTTGCTGCAAATGGAGCCCAAATAAGCCTTGGGCCCTGGCTGCTTCTGGGAATTTGAAACTCCTAGGACACAGTAAGACTTCAGAGACAGTTGAAAAAAGCAAGTGGCCAAGAGTGCAGAAGTCATGAGAAACCTGAGCTCTAGTCTGTTGCTGACTATACACAGGAACAAGCCCAGGAAAGGACCCAAATGATGTCTAGGGAAAGCTGTCCAGGAGGAAGGGATTTACTTCCAAGAATGCCAGCAGGATTTACTACCGGGAAATCCATAGAATACTATTTATGTGAATAAACCAAAAGACAAAATACACGTTAATCTCAATAGCTGCTAACCAGCATGTGTGAATGTTTTAGATACATTATGTAACCGAAAACACTTAGAAAACCAGAGGTTATCATGAACACATAGACCTCAGGTGAAAGCCCAATATCATGTTTGCTGATGAAATGTTACTGTCATTCCTATTTGAGTCAGGAAGGTGACAAGAAAGCTTTCTGTCAGCATTATGATTTGAAAGCCCCTCTTCCTTTTTTTTTTTTTTTTTGGCTGTACCTGTGAGATTTAATTCAATACAAAGGTGCAGATAAACTAAGATTACTCACTAATTACTCCCTCAATTTTGCATTAGTCCAAGGAGCCAAAGTCAACTGAGGATTATATAAAGTATATTTCAGTTAGCAATATGATTTTAAAGTTTTGATAAATATTTAGGCATTAGATTGTTTTGGAAAACTTGACCATCGAAAAGAGGCTATTTTCAGTTGATCAGATTGCACTGGAATGAGTAAATCTCTAGACTCATTTCTGGTCTCAGGACAACTTTACACCTCTAAAAATTAATAGGAAGCCAAAGAAATTTTGTGCCAGTTATATCTGTCAATGTTGACTGTAACAAAACACCAGAACAGAAATTTTAATCAATTTATTTTAAAATAATCTTTAAAAACCCACGACATCATGCTAGTATAAATTACAAACACACGTGAAAAAAATATGTTTTCTAAAAAATGTAGAGAGAAGATTGATGTTGTTTCAGATATCTGAAAAATCTCCTTACTATCTGGCCTAAAGGAAGGGGGCGGGGCAAGATGGCAGAAGAGTAGGGACCCCAAGTCACCTGTCCCCACCAACTTACCTAGATAACTTTCAAATCATCCTGAAAACATACAAATTCGGCCTGAGATTTAAAGAGAGAATAGCTGGAACTCTACAGAGAGAAGAGTTTGCACTTCTAACAAGTTAGGAAGGCGGGAAAAAATAAATAAATAAAAAAGGATCAAGTTGGGGAGGGGCCCTGTGAGGAGGTAGGCTAAAGCCGGGGGGTGAAAACCTCCAGGACAGGAAAGCCCGGTTCCGGAGAAGCGGGAACTTTAAAAATCTGCACCGGATTCTTCACAGACAGAACGGCACTCGCAAGGAACTCCGGCAGGATCCCAGGAGGGGAAATGGAGCCTCCAGGTTACCGGGATCACTAACAGAGGAAGTGTGCCCTGGGGCAGAGCACACCACACCCTGTGGGCAGAGTACGGTAAACGGCTGGAGGACACATCTGGCGGGGACTCGGGAGAAGCTCTGGCGGCAGCTCCAGGAAGAGGGGGCTGACAAGCCCCAGGAGTGTGATTCCAGCGGCACAGGACCCGGATCCCAGGGCAACGGGGGACACAGCCCAGGATCCGACGCTCCCCCAGGGATAGCCGGAGGCTGGGAGGGCACAGAACAGCAAGGACACATCTGCCGCCAGTGCCCCCGAGCTGTGCAGATCAGAGACCCCACCCCCGGGAGCATCCAGGCCACTGCGGACTGGGAGACTGTGGTAGTTACTGCGGGAGCTGACTCCAGGGCTGGAGAGCTGGCCGTTGCCAGTGTGGTTGTTCCTCCTGATGTCACCCTGTGCCTGAGATGGTGTGGGGCCAACAGGGAGCAAGGGCCTCACAGGATAAACAGTTCTCACTGAGCCCGGCACCTGCCAGGGGGTGGGGCAGCTCCCTCAGGTGCACACACCTGAGAATCAGCACAGCAGGGCCCTCCCCCAGAAGACCAGATGGAAGGACAGGGGAAGACCATTCTTGACCAAGCAGTGCTGGGAAGCTCCAGGGGAAGTCCAGGGACTTACAGTATATAGAACCACAGGATACCCCTCCTTGTTTTTGTTGTTGTTGTTGTTTGTTTTTCTTTATTTTTCTCTTGTTTTTCTTCCTTTTCCAGTACAACTTTTTAGCCACTCTGCACTGAGCAAAATGACTAGAAAGAAGAATTCACCACAAAAGAAAGAATCGGAAACAGTACTCTCTCCCACAGAGTTACAGAATTTGGATTATAATTCGATGTCAGAAAGCCAATTCAGAAGCACAATTAGAAACCTACTGGTGGCTCTGGAAAAAAAGCATAAAGGTTCAAGAGACTTCATGACTGCAGAATTTACATCTAATCAGGCCGAAATTAAAAATCAATTAAATGAGATGCAATCCAAACTAGAGGTCCTGGGATCCCTGGGTGGCGCAGCGGTTTAGCGCCTGCCTTTGGCCCAGGGCACGATCCTGGAGACCCGGGATCGAATCCCACGTCAGGCTCCCGTTGCATGGAGCCTGCTTCTCCCTCTGCCTGTCTCTCTCTCTCTCTTCTTCTCTCTCTCTCTCTCTCTCTCTCTGTGACTATCATAAATAAAAAAAAAAACAAAAAAAAAACAAAAAACAAACTAGAGGTCCTAACGATGAGGGTTAATGAGGTAGAAGAATGAGTGACATAGAAGAAAAGTTGATGGGAAGGAAGGAAGCTGAGGAAAAAAGAGAAAAACAATTAAAAGTCCATGAAGAAAGGTTAAGGGGAAAAAATGACAGCATCAGAAGGAAAAATCTACGTTTAACTGGGGTTCCAGAGGGCGCCGAAAGGGACAGAGGACCAGAAAGTGTATTTGAACAAATCATAGTTGAGAACATCCCTAACTTGGGGAGAGAAACAGGCATTCAGACAGGAGATAGAGAGATCCTCCCTCTAAAATCAATAAAAACTGTTCAAAACCTTGACATTTAATAGTGAAACTTGCAAATTCCAAAGATAAAGAGAAAATCCTTAAAGCGGCGAGAGACAAGAGATCCCTAACTTATATGGGGAGCAATATTAGATTAACAGCAGACCTCTCCACAGAGAACTGGCAGGCTAGAAAGGGCTGGCAAGATATATTCGGGGTCCTAAATGAGAAGAACATAGTGTCAAGAATACTTTATCCAGCAAGGCTCTCATTCAGAATGGAAGGAGAGATAAAGAGCTTCCAGGATAGGCAGAAACTGAAAGAATATATGAACACCAAACCAGCTCTGCAATAAATATTAAGGGGTACTCTGTAAAAGAAAAAGGAAATCGAAAGAAATAATCCACAAAACAGGGACTGAATATGTATCATGATGACACCGAAGTCATATCTTTCAACAGTAACTCTGAACGTGAATGGTCTTAATGATCCCATCAAAAGATGCAGGGTTTCAGACTGGATAAAAAGCAAGAACCATCTATTTCCTGCCTACAGGAGACTCATTTTAGATGTAAGGACACCTCCAGCCGGAAAATGAAATGTTGGAGAACCATATACCATTCAAATGGTCCTTGAAAGAAAGTAGGGGTAGCCATCCTCATATCAGATAAATTAAAGTTGATCCCAAAGATTGTAGTCAGAGATGAAGAGGGACACTATATCATACTTAAAGGATCTATCCAACAAGATGACCTAACAATCATGAATATTTACGGCCGTAATGCGGGAGATACCAAGTATACCAATCAATTAATAACCAAAGTTAAGACATACTTAGATAATAAGACACTTATACTTGGAGACTTGAATACGGCGCTTTCTGCAAATGACAGATCTTCTAAGCACAACATCTCCAAAGAAACAAGAGCTTTAAGTGATACACTGGACCAGATGTATTTCACAGATGTTTACAGAACTTTACATCCAAACGCAACTGAATACACATTCTTCTCAAGTGCACATGGAACTTTCTCCAGAATAGATCACATACTGGATCACAAATCAGGTCTTAACCAATACCAAAAGACTGGTATTGTACCCTTCGTATTTTCAGACCATAATGCTTTGAAACTAGAACTAAACCACAAGAAGAAGTTTTGAAGGATTTGAAACACGTGGATGTTAAAGACCATCCTGAGAAAAGATGAATGGGTCAACCAGGAAATTAGAGAAGAATTAAAAAGATTCATGGAATCTAATGAGAATGAAGATACAACCATTCAAAATCTTTGGGATACAGCAAAAGCAGTCCTGATGGAGAAATACATCACAATGAAAGCATCCATCCAAAAACTGAAAAGAACTCAGATACAAAAGCTAATCTTGCACCTACAGGAGCTGAAGAAAAAACAACAAACAGACCCTACACCCAGCATCAGAAGAAAATTAATAAAGATTCGAACAAAACTCAATGAAATAGAGATCAGAACTGTGGAACAGATCAACAAAACCAGGAGTTGGTTCTTTGAAAGAATTAATAAGATAATTAGCCAGCCTTATTAAAAACAAAAGAGAAAAGAATCTAATTAATAAAATCATGAATGAGGAAGGACAGATCACCACCAATACCAGGAAAATACAAACTATTTTAAAAATTTATTATGAGCTGTTATACGCCAATAAATTAGGCAATGTAGAAGAAATGGACGCATTTCTGGAAAACCAAAAACTACCAAAACTGGAACAGGAAGAAATAGAAAACCTGAACAGGCTGATAACCAGGGAGGAAATTGAAGCAGTCATCAAAATCCTCCCAAGACACAAAAGTCCAGGGCCAGATGGCTTCCCAGGGGAATGCTAGCAAACATTTAAAGAAGAAACCATACCTATTCTACTAAAGCTGTTCCGAAACATAGAAAGAGATGGAATACTTCCAAACTCATTCTATGAGGCCAGCATCACCTTAATTCCAAAACCAGACAAAGACGCCATCAAAAGGGAGAATTATAGACCAATATCCCTGATGAACACAGAAGCAAACATTCTCAACAAAATACTAGCCAATAGGATCCAACAATACATGAAGATTATTCACCATGACCAAGTGGGATTTATCCCTGGAATGCAAGGCTGGTTCAAGACTCGTAAAGCAATCAGTGTGATAGATCATATCAACAAGAGAAAAAACAAGAACCGTATGATCCTCTCAATAAATGCAGGGAAAGCATTTGACAAAATACAGCATCCATTCCTGATCAAAACTCTTCCGAGTGTAGGGATAAGGGAACATTCCTCAGCATCTTCAAAGCCATCTACAAAAAGCCCACGGCAAATATCATTCTCAATGGGAAAACACTGGGAGCATTTCCCCTAAGATGAGGAACAAGACAGGGATGTCCACTCTCACCACTGCTATTCAACATAGTACTAGAAGTCCTAGCCTCAGGAATCAGGCAACAAAAAGAAATAAAAGGTATTCAAATTGGCAAAGAAGAAATCAAACTCTCCCTCTTCAATGATGACATGATGCTGTACATAGAAAACCCAAAAGACTCCACCCCAAGATTGCTAGAACTCATACAGCAGTTTGGCAGTGTGGCAGGATACAAAATCAATGCCCAGAAATCCTTGGCATTTCTATATACTGACAATGAGACTGAAGAAAGAGAAATTAAGGAGTCAATCCCATTTACAATTGCACCCAACAGTAAAAAATATCTAGGAATAAGCCTAACCAAAGAGGTAAAGGATCTATACCCTAAAAACTACAGACCACTTCTGAAAGAAATTGAGGAAGGCACAAAGAGATTGGAACAAATCATCTTCAGATTTGTGTGGAAACAGAAAAGACCCCGAATAGCCAGGGGAATATTTAAAAAGAAAACCAGAGCTTGGGGCATCACAATGCCAGACTTCAGGTTGTACTACAAAGCTGTGGTCATCAAGACAGTGTGGTCCTGGCACAAAACAGACACATAGATCAATGAAAACGAATAGAGAATCCTGAAGTGGACCCTCAACTTTATGGTCAACTAATATTCGACAAAGCAGGAAAGACTATCCACTGGAAAAAAGTCTCTTTAATAAATGGTGCTGGGAAAATTGGACATCCACATGCAGAAGAATGAAACTAGACCATTCTCTTATACTATACACAAAGCTAAACTCAAACTGGGTGAAAGATCTAAATGTGAGACAAGATTCCATCAAAATCCTAGAGGAGAACACAGGAAACACCCATTTTGAATTTGGCCACAGCAACTTCTTGCTAGATACATCCATGAAGGCAAGAGAAACAAAAGCAAAAATGAACTATTGGGACTTCAAGATAAAAGGTTCTGCACGGCAAAAGAAACAGTCAACAAAACTAAAAGACAACCTACAGAATGCGAGAAGATATTTGCAAATGACCTATGAGATAAAGGGCTAGTATCCAAGATCTATAAAGAACTTATTAAACTCAACAGCAAAGAAACAAACAATCCAATCATGAAATGGGCAAAAGACATGAACAGAAATTTCACAGAGGAAGACATAGACATGGCCAACAAGCACCTGAGAAAATGCTCCGCATCACTGGCCATCAGGGAACTACAAATCAAAACCACAATGAGATACCACCTCACCCCAGTGAGAATGGTGAACATTAACAAGTCAGGAAACAACATATGTTGGGGAGGATGTGGAGAAGGGGAACTCTCTTGCACTGTTGGTGGGAATGTGATCTGGGACAGCCACTCTGGAAAACTGTGTGGAGGTTCCTCAAAGAGTTAAAAATATATCTGCCCTATGACCCAGCAGTTGCACTGCTCGGGATTTACCCCAGAGATACAGATGGGACACCTGCTGGAATACCTGCACCCCAATGTTTATAGTAGCAATGTCCACAATAGTCAAACTGTGGAAGGAGCCTTGGTGTCCATCAAAAGATGAATGGATAAAGAAGATGTGGTATATGTGTACAATGGAATATTACTCAGCCAGAGTAATGCCTGACAGAATATGAGAGACTCCTAACTCTGGGAAACGAGCAAGAGGTGGTGGAAACGGAGGTGGGCGGGGGGTTGGGGTGACTGGGTGATGGGCACTGAGGGGGTCACTTATTGGGCTGAGCACTGGTTGTTATGCTATATGTTGGCAAATTGAACTCCAATAAAAAGATATTTAAAAAAAGATGATGTGGTATATATGTATATAATGGAATATTACTTAGCCATTAGAAATGACAAATACCCACCATTTGCTTCGATGTGGGTGGAACTGGAGGGTATTATGCTGAATGAAGTAAGTCAACGGAGAAGGAAAAACATAATTTGGTCTCATTCCTTTGGGGAATGTAAAAAATTGTGGAAGGGAATAAAGGGGAAAGGAGGGAAAATGAGTGGGAAATATCAGAATGTGTGACAGAACATGAGAGACTCCTAACTCTGGGAAACGAACAAGGGGTGGTGGAAAGGGAGGTGGGCGGGGGGTTGGGGTGACTGGGTGATGGGCACTGAGGGGGGCACATGGCGTGATGAGCACTGGGTGTTATACTATATGTTGAACTCCTATCTGGCCTAAAGAAGTCAGATGTATTATTATATCTACTTCTGCATGTTATTTGTTGCCATGTCAGACATAGTGAACTTCTTGAAAACTCCACCATACACTAGTGAGAGATTGAGAGTGAAAAGGGTAAATACCATTATGAGAATATCCCCATAAAGTTGACTTACAGAAATAACTAACAGAAATGACCATTGAGGAGAGCCATGAAAATCAATGTGGATAGGAAAATTCCAATTTTCCTCAGAAAAAATTGCACTACAGACATATATTAAAGTTGAATGGTAAAGTTTGTTAATGTTTCGTTGATGGTACAAATGAGTTAAAGACCAGCAGAATGGCCCAGGTCCAGTAACTGAGAGAAATGGCACTTTAGGCAAGTAAATGAAAGCAATGTAGTTAAAGTAAATTGAGGAAGACACAAAGAGATGGAAAAATATTCCATGTTCATGGATTGGCAGAATTAATATTGTGAAAATGTCAATGTTACCGAGGGCAATATACACGTTTAATGCAATCCCTATCAAAATACCATGGACTTTCTTCAGAGAGTTAGAACAAATTATTTTAAGATTTGTGTGGAATCAGAAAAGACCCCGAATAGCCAGGGGAATTTTAAAAAAGAAAACCATATCTGGGGGCATCACAATGCCAGATTTCAGGTTGTACTACAAAGCTGTGGTCATCAAGACAGTGTGGTACTGGCACAAAAACAGACACATAGATCAGTGGAACAGAATAGAGAATCCAGAAGTGGACCCTGAACTTTATGGGCAACTAATATTCGATAAAGGAGGAAAGACTATCCATTGGAAGAAAGACAGTCTCTTCAATAAATGGTGCTGGGAAAATTGGACATCCACATGCAGAAGAATGAAACTAGACCACTCTCTTTCACCATACACAAAGATAAACTCAAAATGGATGAAAGATCTAAATGTGAGACAAGATTCCATCAAAATCCTAGAGAAGAACACAGGCAACACCCTTTTTGAACTCGGCCATAGTAACTTCTTGCAAGATACATCCACAAAGGCAAAAGAAACAAAAGCAAAAATGAACTATTGGGACTTCATCAAGATAAGAAGCTTTTGCACAGCAAAGGATACAGTCAACAAAACTCAAAGACAACCTACAGAATGGGAGAAGATATTTGCAAATGACATATCAGATAAAGGGCTAGTTTCCAAGATCTATAAAGAACTTATTAAACTCAACACCAAAGAAACAAACAATCCAATCATGAAATGGGCAAAAGACATGAACAGAAATCTCACAGAGGAAGACATAGACATGGCCAACATGCATATGAGAAAATGCTCTGCATCACTTGCCATCAGGGAAATACAAATCAAAACCACAATGAGATACCACCTCACACCAGTGAGAATGGGGAAAATTAACAAGGCAGGAAACAACAAATGTTGGAGAGGATGCGGAGAAAAGGGAACCCTCTTACACTGTTGGTGGGAATGTGAACTGGTGCAGCCACTCTGGAAAACTGTGTGGAGGTTCCTCAAACAGTTAAAAATATACCTGCCCTACGACCCAGCAATTGCACTGTTGGGGATTTACCCCAAAGATACAAATGCAATGAAACGCCGGGACACCTGCACCCCGATGTTTCTAGCAGCAATGGCCACTATAGCCAAACTGTGGAAGGAGCCTCGGTGTCCAACGAAAGATGAATGGATAAAGAAGATGTGGTTTATGTATACAATGGAATATTACTCAGCTATTAGAAATGACAAATACCCACCATTTGCTTCAACGTGGATGGAACTGGAGGGTATTATGCTGAGTGAAGTAAGTCAGTCGGAGAAGGACAAACATTATATGTTCTCATTCATTTGGGGAATATAAATAATAGTGAAAGGGAAAATAAGGGAAGGGAGAAGAAATGTGTGGGAAATATCAGAAAGGGAGACAGAACGTAAAGACTGCTAACTCTGGGAAACGAACTAGGGGTGGTAGAAGGGGAGGAGGGCGGGGGGTGGGAGTGAATGGGTGACGGGCACTGGGTATTATTCTGTATGTTAGTAAATTGAACACCAATAAAAAAAAAATGAATGGAGACAGGCAAAAAAAAAAAAAAAAAAAAAAAAAAAATAAAGTAAATCGATGATTTTGCTTGGAACAAATTGCACTAAAGAGACACAATAAAGTAGAGCGGATACATTTGGTAATGTTTAATAAACGGTAAACATGCTTTAAGGATGGGCAGAATGGCATAGGGCCAAACGCTGGAGTACGTTGCACTGTGGAGAGCTACAGGTCTTTTCTCACCAAATGAGGTAGCTCTGAAAAGAGCCTTTGGTTTGTGGGGTGGTCAGAGGGCCCTGAGGCAGGTGTTCATTGGTGGTGTCCAGTGTACCGGATAATGGCCTTGGAGGCCTGGGACATGGTGTGTTTGCTAATCCCCTGTGCCACCCCACCCCCCGCCCCGTACTCCCGGCAGCAGCAGGTGCACAGCGGTCTGGATCTCCCTGAGGGTGATGGTGGAGTGCTTGGTGGAGCAGGCCAGGTGAGAGGCCTCGTCAGCGATGCGCTCAAAGATATCCTTAAGGAATGAATCCGTGAATCTCAGGGCCTTCTGCGAGAGGCTCAGGCCCTCATGAACCTGCTTCAGAATCCTGGGGGAGTAGGTGGCAAAACCATCTGAGCAGGGACGGCAGCAGTGGCAGTGGCGGCAACGGCGGTAGCAGCAGAGGTGGCAGCGGTGGCGGCAACAGCAGTGGTGGTGGCAATGAAGGAGGCGGCAGTAGTGGCATTGGCGCCTTGGCTGCTCCTGCTGAGGGCTCTCCTGATAGGCTGTCACCTAGCTCCTCTGTACCCAGGCTTTCCTCCCAAGAGGTCTCACAGCTGGGCTCAGCCATGTGGGGCTCACCTCCCCGACAGCTCAGAAGAAAGGGCACTGGCAGCAGCTGAAGGGCAAGGGCTCTTTTATAGCCACTGCATGGCCCGATGTCACCGACAGCTCCTCTCTGATTGGACAAAATGCAAAGCCAGGAAGTGAGCAGGTCACTATGCCAGGCCATGTCACATGTGCATATGATTGCATACCCTTCTGCATCCCATCAACCAATCACAGTGGGATTCTGGCTTCCTCTAAACTTCGTGTTGCCTCTATCAGAAAGATGCCAGATAGAGTTAAAGGTCATCTGGACCACAAAATGATTTTGCCGGCCGCAGGGAACAACAAATTCTACCCCTTTTGGAGTGGCTTAACATTAATTGAGGATTTAACAATATTCCTATAGATTAAGTTCTGAACAAGGACAATCCAAAACCATGTCACTATCAGTAGTATCAATAAGCCAAACGGGGCACCTGGGTGGCTCAGTCCGTTAAGGTCTGCCTTCAGATCAGGTCATGATCCCCAGGTCCTGGAATGCAGTTCCGCATAGGGCTCCCTGCTCGTCAGGGAGCCTGCTTCTGCCTCTCCCTCTGCTGCTCCCCCTGCTTCTGTGAGCTGGGTCACATTCATTCTCTCTCTCTCTCTCTCTCTCTCTCAAACAAATAAATAAAATCTTTTAAAATAAAAATAAAAATAAAATAAATAAAATAATAAAATAAAACTATCTAGTAATGGCTTATTATCAGACACGAACTATTAAAAATGTGTTTAACATATATAAATAAATGATACGATACATAAAACATGAGGAAGAAATATCTAATTACTTAAAGAAGCAAATTATTTTTCTAGAAACAATTATGTTGTAGACCAGAACATCATAACCACTGGAAGAAAAGATTGAAGAAATTTTAGACAGCATATGATACACAGCTGGATAGAGAATTGGTAAGTTAGAATAGACGGAAGCAATTGTGCAGAACACCTTATAGAGAGACAGAGAGAAAGGAAACTTTAAAGAGAGTCCAAGAGACTTAAGAAATGGACTGATAAGTCACAAAGTACATGTCCTAGGAATCCCAAAAGCAATAAACTGGGTGAATTTTGGAAAATGTCATACAGAAAAAGGTCATCTGTCACATTGGCTGATTTATGCCTACACCATTTGCACTTTAAGATGTCACCCAAAGCAACCAAATTGTAATTATTTCAGTTTCAGGTCCTGGAGAGAGTCAGGGCCCCATAACTAAAGTTCCTACTGCCACCAGAATGATTCTGTCATGGCCCACTGCTGGGTCATTTTCATCGCTCCCAACACCTACTGGGTGTTTTTGTCTGTGCCGAGCCACTCTGGTTTGAGCAGGAATACTCTTACCTGGTCAGCAACTGCTCTTGGAAAATCATGTGACATAACTGATGAACCATTGCCTCCAGTTCTGATAAAAAATGGATCAGAAAACAAGAGAATGGTAAAATCCATTTCCTTCAAAGGCAGAATTCAAATAGAAATGGTGATCCTTATAAAATCTTTAAAAAATATTTAAATATTTACCTAAATTTGAAATTGTTTTTTAAAATTAGTTTCAGAGGTAGAATTTAGTGATTCATCAGTTGCATATAACACCTGGTGCTCATATAATATCAAGTGCCCCCCATTAATGCCCACCCATCACCCAGTTGTCCCTTCTCCTCACCTACCTCCTCTCCAGCAACCCTCAGTTTGTTTTCTAGAATTCAGCGTCTCCCTCTCAGTTTTCATCTTTTTTTTAAACCATGTACCTATTTAATTTTTTTATTTGTACCATTTTTTCTGTCACATTTCTTAATTTAAATTCAATTTGCCAACATATAGTATAACATCCAATGCTCATCTCATCACAATTTTCATCTTATTTTTCCTCCCCTTTCCCTGTGTTCATCTGTTTTGTTTCCTAAATTCCACATGAGTGAAATCCTATGGTATTTGTCTTTCTCTGACTTACTTATTTTGCTTAGTATAATCCTTTCTAGTTCCATCCACATCATTGCAAATGGCAAGATTTCATTCTGTATGATGGCTGAGTCATATTCCATTGTGTGTGTATCTATATCTATCTATATCTATATCTATCTATATCTATATACATATACATACCACCTCTTCTTCATCCATCCACCTGTTGATGGACATCTGGGCTCTTTCCATATTTTAGCTATTGTGGACATTGCTGCTATAAAAATTTGGGTGCATGTGCTCCATCCTATCACTATGTTTGTATTCGTTGGGTAAATACCTAGTAGTGTAATTGCTGGGTTATAGGTTAGCTCTATTTGTAACTTTTTGAGGAACCTCCATACTCTTTTCCAGAGTGGCCGCACCAGTTTGCATTCCCACCAACAATGTAATGTTCCCCTTTCTCTGCATCCTTGCCAACATCTGTTGTTTCCTGAGTTGTTAATTTTAGTCATTCTGACTACTGTAAGGTAGATTCTCATTGTGGTCTTGATTTGTATGTCCCTGATAGTGAGTGATGTTGAGCATTCTTTTCATGTGCCTGGTGGCTATTTGTAGGTCTTCTTGGAGAAATGTCTGTTTTTGTCTTCTGTCTATTCCTTCTCTGGATTTTTTGGTTTTTGGGTGTTGAGTTTGGTAAGTTCTTTGCAGGATTTGGATACTAGCCTTTTATCTGATAAGACATTTGCAAATATCTTCTCCCATTCCAGGTTGCCTGTTAGTTTTGTTGACTGTTTGCTTTGCTGTGCAAAAGCTTTTTATCTTGATCAACAAGGAAAGAAGGGCTTTGAATGACATACTGGACCAGATGGACATAACAGAGACATTCAGAGCATTTCATCCTAAAGCAACAGAATACACATTCTTCTTAAGTGTACATGGAACATTCTCCAGAATAGATCACATACTGGGTCACAAATCAGGTCTCAAATGGTATAAAATTATTTTCTGAATATTACTTAGGTCCCCAAAGTTCCCCCATATACTTGAATTGGTCGATAAATACAAGAGGTGTTGTTGAAAAAACAGGTTGGAAAAAAATGACTACCCTAATTCTCAAAGAAACCACCATAGGAGGAGAAAAGTAGAGTCAATAAATGGGAAATACTTTTAAAATTTAAGGCACATTCTTTCAAAAACATAATAATACAGGTAAAGGCATTTCTTAAATGTATTCACATACAAATACATTACAGAAACTGAAACAAAAAAAAAGGACTTAAGAAGAATTGAAGAAATTGGGGGGGCCACTGATGTGCTTTGATCCCAAATGGTCAGGCAACCAAAGTCATTTCCATTTGGACCTTTAATGAACAGCTAATTCTACTGCAAATAGCACAGTTCCAATTATGAAGGGGGGAGGGGAATCTCATTTTTTTTTTAATTAGGAAACACAATATGACAATAAAGCCAGTAAAGAAATCTTGCTATTCCTTATTTTTATAGAGTCCCATTTACACAGGAGGATACGCAAATTTTACTTAAATTATTAGCAGTCAAATACTTCACTTAACTGGATGCAAGGGAAAACAGATATGTCCACTACAACCTATGAATTTATATCATTAAATCACGATGATCAGAAGCCAGCTAGCAAACAAAGGACAGAGAAGGAGCCCTGTCAATTTCCTTCACAATCCTCAAGACTGAACCTCCTAAGAATCCTCTCATTGGCTAATCTTGAATCACCTTCCCAATCTTTGGGCCAATGGCTGTGGCTCAGGGGAGGTAAATGTGTCATAGGTTGAGCCAGTGAAGCTTAAGGTATGAATTGTTCTCATCACCATCTCCTTAACCGTATTCTTTAGATGCTCCTCTAAAATGGTATCAGATGAAACACTGTTCTCAAATGTCTTTTCTTCTGAGTCCAGTTTTTAAAGTAGCCAGCATTGAGATAGGGTTGGGTGTGCAGGGCATTTAGTCAGGATTGATAACTGAGGAAGGCACCAGACATGTATTAATGACCTTTCCTTAATCAGACATAAAATGTGGCCATCGGAGAAGTCCCAGAGCTTGGGCCAGGCAGCTCTCTGTAGCTGAGGAAATGCCTGAAAGGTGTAATGGTTATGGACTTCCAGCTGACCGCATTCTAAGAGGCCAAAGCAGAAAGTCTTCATTGAAGAGGGTTCTGGGTAGTCCATCTTTAAGTCTCTCACAGCCTCATTATTAAATGATACTTTGGCGAAGTATCCAACTGCAGGTTGACAGGCATTTTCTCTCACCACATGCTTTTCTTGATTTAAAAAAAGGAGGTATACTGTCACACTGTCTAGTATTCTGTTTTCAGGCATCATGTCCTTTTGTCTGCTATTGTGCTCTCTATGCTTACATCGTAGCCTTACAATGATGTTTCCAGGTGTGCTTCCTGAACCTAGAAATTCATGATTTCCCTAAATTCTGGGGAACATACAAGACATTTGTCTTTGAATATATTATTTTTCCAAAATTCACTCAAGTTTCTGCTTCTGGAATGCCTATGAGATGCACTTCATAACTACTTACTCCATTCCCTAAGCCTCTTTGCCTCACTTTCATCCTATTTTTCTCTTTATCCTCCTATGGGGCGTTCTGTGTTATTTTGTTCACCTTTTAACCAATTCTCTCTCTCCAGTAGGTCTCCTTTGTCATATAAACTTTCGTGGATCTTCTAATCTAGTGGTTACGATTTTCAAGACCAGGAAACCATTTGACAAAATTTTTGCTAAGCAGACACTTCTTACTCATATTTTACATGTCTTGTAATTATTTATATAAATGCGCTAAACATTTTTTGAAGTTGGCATTTGGTAATAATACTTTAGAGCTTTTCAGTTTGGTTTCTTGTTTGATTTTGATGAGGGTGGCTTGTTTTTGGATTGTATGCTTGCATAGGAGGACTCTATCTGCAGGAAACTTGTAAAAACCTCAATTAAGGTTACTCCTCCAGAAAGGATTAGATGTGCATTTGCCATGTGCCTGGGTTTGTGACCAGAAACGGTTTTCATCATGCTGGTAGTGCCAACCTGAACCCCAGAACTACACCAGGGCACTTGCATGGCTGTACATTCTCAAGGAAATGCTTATTTCCTCCCTCACTTGGAACTAAGCACTGGCAAAAGAATTTTCCTTGGCATCTCCTTTCCCCAGGAGGAAACAGTCCAGTTTTCTCACAGGTTATAGCACCACTCCACACAAAGCTGAGTATGTAATGTGATGGGTCTTATTTGCTCAGGCCCATGGAGCCAGAGGTAGAAAACAAAACACAAAACCAAACTTGAACATTCAAATAGCTGGAGTTAAAAATACATGGTCAGCATCAAGGTAAATCATTTTAATGCTATTAATCTGAACAACTCTCCTCTGACCTGAATGGAAGTGGTGACCTGAGCTGGACTCATATCCTTCTCATCATGTTTAAAAGCATACAACTAGTCAAAAAAAGAAACAAACAGCAAGCAAAGTATAATACTGGATTCCCCCTTAATCTCAGAGGCTGAGTACCCAGTAAGACTCTTACTGGTTCAGCCTGAGACACCCAACTACACACTGGGCCCATGCCTGTGAGTCAGCAGTTGCATGTCCCTGATTGGCTAACTCAGAGCTGAGTGAGGCCTAAGCAGCTTTGACTGGATGCCTCCATCATCCCCATGAAGCAGATGTGCAATTCCTGAAGGTTTGCATTTTCCACTTGGAAGAAATACAATCGGATAAGTAGGAGCGACTTAAGAGTTGTCGCCAGTTAGTAGGGAGCCTGGTTTAGGTATTCTTTCTTGAACTCTTTCTTTAGAGACTTCTGTACTAAGTTTGGGTTCTCCCTCCTGTTTTTCAATGAATTCTATAATGAGGATAATGTTGAATAAGTTTGATTGAGGTATGTTTGCCTTACTAATACTATTTTTCATAGGGTTGTGGCTTACAATGTGTTACTTAAGCAACGAATCCATTTCACTCCAGTAGTTTCTTTTTTTTAATTTTTTTAGATTTTTAAATTTATTTATTCATGAGAGAGAGAGAGAGAGAGGCAGAGACACAGGAGGAGGAAGAAGCAGGCTCCATGCAGGGAGCCCGACGTGGGACTCATTCCCTGGTCTCCAGGATCACGTCCAGGCCGAAGGCAGCGCTAAACCACTGAGCCACCCAGGTTGCCCCACTCCAGTAGTTTCTACTATTAAGTATGCTGTTAGATAATGATGCTCACCAGGTGCTCTTTGCTCCCAATCACCTTCTGAAGTGAATAATCAGATGTGCTCACTTTCCATCCCTGTCTTCAACATCAAATCAATCTTTTCTCTCTCCACCCTAGATTTTATATCTGTCACTTACCGCCACTCTCCCAGCCTTTAGAGCCTATGTGGTGCATCTTCAACCTTGTTTTATTCATGCGTCTATTCAATTTCTGAGAATACTGATGCAAAACCCAAATGAAGTACAAAAAACTCCACACAGATTCAATTTCTTAAGACGATTTCTCACATAAAACTATATATATCTATATCTATATCTATATCTATATCTATATCTATATCTATATCTATATCTATATCTATATCTATATCTATATCTATCTACACGACCAGTAGGTCAGACCAAGATTGGCAAAGCACTGGTATGTCACATGGACAAATGCTGAGATTTTGAAATAGCAGCAATGAGCATGATAGAAATTAAGTGGCTTAGTGAAATGCTGTTTATGCAAAACCACTCAACAATACTATCTTTCGAAATGAGCATGGTTTGTAAACAGCCTTTGGCATTCCAAATTTTGTTTCCTATGTGTATGGCAATTTGAGGCTCTACCAAGGGCCGTTTACTTTTAGTTGATTTTATGACAACTTTTCCTGATTTCCCTGCATACATCCTTTTTCTCAAATCCTTAATGATATCTTTCAAATATTTCAGAATAATAATACATAATAACCATTATGACGATGTGTCCCTATTCTAAATCCTTACTCTAATGATCCTAAGGTGAACTCTGACATTATAATGGCTCAGCAGAGATATTCCACATTGAACCAAAACAAAACAGAAACAAGACTTTGTACCCAGTACTAGAGCAGGCATTGCACACCTTCACCCCTTTGCTACTCAGAAAAGCCCTCTCTAGTATCCTTCCCTGCCCACCATCTTTCTCATGAACTTGTCTTGTTCTGATGGTACTAAATAAACTTTGTGATCTATCTCTCTGGGGGCGGAGGGGGCAGGGTTCCTATCCCTCTTCTGATAGGTTAAAAAATTGTTTTGTTTTGTTTTGACTTTGAGAAATGGCTGTCCTTGTTATCAACTGGCAGACCATTTGGCTGAATCATGTTCTAGTGTTTCATGCAGAGTAGAACTCTTACGTGATAAACTGAGACTGTAAGCTGAGGAGATTTCAAAGCACAAGGTTCCAGAAACAGCCCAGTTTATCCTTACTGCTATAATAAATGCCAGGGGAGATCAATTAAAGAAGGGACCTTAAAACAAAAAGAAATGATCACATAATATTTGCAACCTTCTCAGCCTATCTAGGTAGCCCGCTTTAGGAAAAGGGCCAAGGGTGTGCCTGGAAAACCATTAGTTGGGAGCCTAGGTATGTGACACGTGGGTCCAATTGACCATCTCAGCAGAAGCCAGGAATAGAGATACAGCTGTCCAAGAAAGATGTGTGGAGGACCTTCCTGTGTGATGGCTTGAAACCTTTGAATCTAAGGGGAAGCCAACAGGTGTTTTATTTTGTGAATTTAATGCCAGCATAAATGTGGTCAGCTTGGATTGAAGGGGAAACAGATGGGACAACATGAAGGAAGACTGTTGGACTGCTGGGATTCTGCAGTCAAGAAAAGGGCCCACAGATACATCTCACTGGGAACATGCACTTTCTTCAGGAAAAGGGGCAAATGACCCCACAGAAGCCTCAGAGGCTGTCAGGGCTGCCACTGCCACTACAGACCCAGAGGCCCAATGGCAAGGTCTGTAGAGCCACCTTCTCCATGATTCCTGAGACCAAGGCCACCTCCTGGGTTCCAAAGGTTCAGACCACCTGTGGTGTTCAGAAGAATGTACTGTAGCAGCCCTGGACAGGTGGGAGGTCACGGCAGAGAATGTGGGGCTGTCACCCTTGTGGGATCAGAGGTCAAAGCCTAGATTCAAGGAGGATTCTTTCCAGTCCTTAAAGTCTAATATAATTTTCCCTACTCGTTTTAAACTTGTTCTGGACCAATGAGCCCTTGTTTCCTTCTGATTTCTCAATTTTGGAATAGTGATGTCTATCCTGGACCTGTCCAGTCACTGTGTGACAGAAGACAAGAAGTTATCTGCTTCCGATATACATTCTCAGTTGGAAAGGGATGTTGCCTCAGCATTAATCAGAGATGGAAGCAGACCCTTATCTGACGTACAGAATATTTAGATGATATTTCACCTTAGCATTGATGTTGGGCTGGGTGAAGCCTTTTGGTGATATTTGCATGGGATGAATGTATTGTGTATAGAGAACATGAATTTTGGGGGTCCAGAGGCTGACTACTATGGATTGAATTTTGTGCTCCTAAAATATGTATGTTGTAATCCAGATGACCACCACCACCACCACCCACCCCCAGTCCTTCAAAATGTGAGATTATCTGGTGATAGACAATTTACTGAGGTATTCATGTTCAAGTGAAATCATTAGAGTAGGCCTCATCCAACATTACCAGTGTCCTTATAAAAAGGGAGCATTTGAAAAAAAAAAAAAAAAAAAGGGAGCATTTGGGGATCCCTGGGTGGCTCAGTGGTTTGGCGCCTGCCTTTGTCCCAGGGCACGATTCTGGAGTCCCGGGATCGAGTCCCACATCGGGCTACCGGCATGGAGCCTGCTTCTCCCTCTGCCTGTGTCTCTGCCTCTCTCTCTCTCTGTGTCTATCATCAATCAATCAATCAATCAATCTTTAAAAAAAAGAGGGGGGGGAGCATTCGTGGAAAACTGTGTGGAGGTTCCTCAAAGAGTTAAAAATAGATCTGCCCTACGACCCAGTGATTGCACTGCTGGGGATTTACCCCAAAGATACAGATGCAATGAAACACCGGGACACCTGCACCCCGATGTTTAAGATACAGATGCAATGAAACACCGGGACACCTGCACCCCGATGTTTATAACAGCAATGTCCACAATAGCCAAACTGTGGAAGGAGCCTTGGTGTCCATCGAAAGATGAATGGTTAAAGAAGATGTGGTTTATGTATACAATGGAATATTACTCAGCCATTAGAAATGACAAATACCCACCATTTGCTTCGACGTGGATGGAACTGGAGGGTATTATGCTGAGTGAAGTAAGTCAATCGGAGAAGGACAAACAGTGTATGTTCTCATTCATTTGGGGAATATAAAAAATAGTGAAAGGGAATAAAGGGGAAAGGAGAAAAAATGAGTGGGAAATATCAGAAAGGGAGACAGAACATGAGAGACTCCTAACTCTGGGAAACGAACAAGGGGTTGTGGAAGGGGAGGTGGGCGGGGGGTGGGGGTGACAGGGTGATGGGCACTGAGGGGGGCACTTGATGGGATGAGCACTGGGTGTTATTCTATATGTTGGCAAATTGAACACCAATAAAAAATAAATTTATAAATAAATTTTAAAAAAGGAAAAAAATTAAGAGGGAGCATTCGGAGTTGGAGACATGCTCAGAGAAAAACAAAAACAAAAACAAAAACCAAACAAATAAAAACCATATGAATACACGGCTATTTCAAGCCAAAGAGTGTGGCCTGTAAAAGATGCTTGCTTCATAGCCCTGAGACTCGCCCAACCATCTGACCCATGATTTCGGACTTCTAGCTTCCAGGGGTATGAGGCAGTAAATGATATGTTATTTGAGTTGACCAGTCCCTGCTATTTGGTTTAGCAGCCTTAGAAAACTAACATAATATAACTAGAAAACTAATATAATATCCTTAAATTTCCATGATTAAAAACCTATAACTAATCAAAGAACAGATAGCATGGAAAGAATCACAGATGCTTAATTAATTTATAACATAGGAGGCAAGAATATACAACGCAGAAAAGATAGTCTTTTCAGTCAATGGTATTGGGAAAACGGGAGAGCTACAGGCAAAAGAATGAAACTGGACCACTTTCTTATACCATGCACAGCAATAAACTCAAAATTAATTAGAGAGCTAGGTGTAAGACTTTAAATCATAAAACTCCTAAAAGAAAACATAGGCAGTAATCTCTTGGACATTAGCCTTAGCAACATATTTATGGATACGTCTCCTCAGGCAGGGAAAACAAAAGCAAAAATCAAAAGCTTTTGCACAGCAAAGGAAACCGTTAACATAACAACAGGTCAAACTAGTGAGTGGGAGAGGATATTTACAAATGATATATTTGTAAAATATATATATTTAAGTGGTTAAAATCCAAAATATATAAAGAACTCAAACAACTGAAAAGCAAAAACACAATCTGATTAAAGGATGGACAGAGGACCTAAGTAGACATTTTTCCAAAGAACACATACGGATGGGCAACAGACACATGAAAAGATCCTCAGCATCATTACTCAACAGAGAAATGCAAGTCAAAACCACAATGAGATATCACCTTACACCAATCAGAATAGCTAGTATCAAAAAGCCAAGAAATAACGCGTGTTGATCAGGATATAAAGAAAAGGGAGCCCTTGTGCACTGTTCTTGGGAATAAAAGGTGGCACAACCACTGTGGAAAACAGTAGGGAGGCTCCTTAAAATCTTAAAAATAGAACTATCATATGATCCAGTAATTTCACTACTGGATATTTACCCAAAGAAAACCAAAGCACTAATTCGAAAGGACATATGCATCCCTATGTTTATTGCAGCATTATTTACAATAGCCAAGATATGGAAGCAGCCCAATTGTCCTTCAATAGATGAATGGATAAAGAAAATGTGAGATATATATATCACATAGAATATTGCTCAGCCATAAAGAAGAATGTGATATTGCCATTTGCAACAACATGGATGAACCTAGAGTGTATTATGCTAAGTGAAATAAGACAGAGAGAGATACCATATGATTTCACTTATATATGGAGTCTTTAAAAAGGTGAGATAAATGAACAAACAAACAGACTCTTAAATACAGTGAGCAAACTGGCTGTTGCTGGAAGGGAGGTGGGTGAAGGATGGGTGAAATAGATAAAGGAGATTAAGAATTACAAACCTCCAGTCACAAAATAACTAGGTCATGGAGGAGAAAAGGACAGCATAGGGAATATACTCAATAATAATACATTGAGTATATTATATTGTATAATATATTGAGTATATCATACAAATAATGTTGTATGGTGACAGATGGTGACTACATTTGTCGTAGTGAGCACCGAGGAATGTACAGGATTGTCAAGTCAATATGTTGTACACTTGAAACTAATATAGCACCATATGTCGATTATACTTCAGCAATAAAGAAAAAGATGTTCACTCTCACACTTTTACTCCACATAGTACTGGAAGTCCTAGCCACAGCAGTCAGACAACAAAAAGCAATAAAAGACATTCCAAATCGGCAAGGAAGAAGTCAAACTCTCACTCTTTGCAGATGCCATGATATTATATATTGAAAACACGAAAGACTCCACCAAAAACTGCTAGAACTGATACAGAATTCAATCCAGTAAAGCCGCAAGATGCAAAATCAACATATAGAAATCTGTTGCATTTCTATACACCAATCATGAAGCAGCAGAAAGAGATATTAAGAAAACAAATCCCATTTACAATTGCACTCCAAAATAATAAGACGCCTATAAATAAACCTAACCAAAGAGGTGAAATACCTGTAACCAGAAAACTATGAAACACTGATGAAAGAAATTGAAGATGACACAACGAAACAGAAAGATATGCTATGCTCATGGATTGGAAGAATAAATATTCTCCTTACTCTGGGAAACGAACAAGGGGTGGTAGAAAGGGAGGTAGGCGGGGGTGGGGTGACTGGATGACAGGCACTGAGGGGGGGCACTTGATGGGATGAGCACTGGGTGTTATGCTATATGTTGGCAAATTGAACTCCAATAAAAAAATTAAAAATAAAACGAAAAAGAAAAAGAAAAAAAATGTCCTGCCGAAAGCAATCTACACATTTAATGCAAAATACCTATCAAAGTACCCTATCAAAATACCACCAGCGTTTTCCACAGACCTAAAACAAACAATCCTAAAAAATTGTATGGAAACACAAAAGATCCCGAATAGCCAAAGCAATCTTGAGAAAGAAAAGTAAAGCTGGAGGCATCACAATTCCAGACTTCAAGTTATATTACAAAGGCGTAGTAATCAAAACAGTATGGTACTGGCACAAAGACACAAAGAGCTAATATTACACTCTATGTTTACTAACTGGAATTTAAATAAAAGCTTGAAAAAGAATAGACACATAGATCAATGGAAGAGAATAGAAAGCCCAGAAATGAATCCACAATGTTATGGTCAATTAATCTTCGACAAGGGAGGCAAGAACATGCAATGGGAAAAAGCCTCTTTAACAAATGGTGCTGGGAAAACTGAGCAGCTACATGCAAAAGAATGAAACTGGACCACTTTCTTATACCATACACAAAAGTAAATTCAAAATGGATTAAGACCTAAATGTGAGACCTGAAAGCATAAAAATCCTAGAAGAGGGCACAGGCAGTAGTTTCTCTGACACTGGTGATAGCAACATCTTTTTAGATAGGTCTCCTGAGGCAAGGGAAACAAAAGCAAAAATAAACTACTGGGACTACATCCAAATAAAAAGCTTCTGCACAGCAAAGGAAACAACCAACAGAACTGAAAGACAACCTACTAATGGGAGAAGATATTTGCAAATGACATATCTGATGATGGATTGGTATCCAAAATATATAAAGAACTTATAAGACTCAACACCTGAAAAGCAAATAATCCAATTAAAAATGGGCAGAAGCCATGAACAGACATTTCTCCACAGAAGACATACGGATGACCAACAGACACATAAAAAGGTGCTCAATATCACTCATCAGGGAAATGCAAATCAAAACCACAATGAGATACCACCTCACATGTGTCAGAATGGCTAACATCAAAAACTCAAGAAACAACAGGTGCTGGCACAAATGTGGAGAAAAAGGAACCCTTGTGCACTGTTGTTGGGAATGCAAATTGGTGCATCCACTGTGGAAGACAGTATGGAGGTTCCTCAGAAAATTAGTAATAGAACTACCCTACAATCCAGGAATTACATCACCGGGTATTTACCCAAAGAATACAAAAACACGAATTTAAAGGGATGTATGCGCCCCTATGTTTATTGCAGCATTATTCACAATAGCCAAACTGTGGAAGCAGCCCAACCATCCATCGATGGATGAAGGGATAAAGAAGATGTGATATAGGGGCACCTGGGTGGTGTAGTCAGTTAAGCATCCAACTCTTGGATTTGGCTCAGGGTGTGACATCAGGGTTGTGGGATTGAGTGCCACAAGGGGCTCTGTGCTCAGTGCAGAGTCTGTTTGGGATTCTCTCTCCCTCTCTTTCTGTCCCTCCCTACCCCACGTGCTCGTGCTCTCTCTTGCTCTCTCTCTCAAATAAATAAATCTTTAAAAAATACAGAAGATGTGAAATAAAGATATAGATAATGGAATATTATTCAGCCATAAGAAATAACAAAATCTTGCCATCTACAACAACAACATGGATGGATCTACAGAGTATAGGCTGAGCAAAATAAGCCAGTCAGGGAAAGATAAATACCGTATGATTTCACTGATATGTGCAATTTAAGAAACAAAACAAATCAGCAGAGAAAAAAAAATGAGAGAGAGAGAGACAGAAAGAGAGAGAGAAAGAGAAACCGAGAAACAGACTCTCAACTGTAGAAGACAAAGGGATGGTTACCAGAGGGGAGACGAGTGGGGGATTGGTGAAATAGGTGAAGGGGATTAAAAGTACACTTACCCACTAAGGGGTGCACCTGATGGGTGAGCACTGGGTGTTATGCGATATGTTGGCAAATTGAACTTCAATAAAAAATATGCAAAAAATAAATGAAAAAATAGAGTACACTTACCTTGATGAGCACTGAATAATATATGGAACTGTTGAATCACTATATTGTACACCTGAAACTAATATAATGCTGTATTTTAACTATACTGGAATTAAAGATTTAAGAAAACAAAAAAAAATTAACAATTAGCTGAAAATGGGTCAATGACCAAAATAGGAGTTTAAAATATAAACTGATTAGGAGGAAACATAAAGGTAAATCTTCATGATCTGGGATATGGCTATAGAATTTTAGATATGATACCACAAGCAATAAAAAAAATAGATAATGTGAACCTGATTGAAATGTAAAAAGCCCATGCTTCAGAAAACATCACCAAGAAAGTGAAAACCCACAGAATGGGAGAAAATATTTACAAATATATGTGCATATATCTGATACGGGACCTGTCTCTACAATAAATGAAGAACACTTAAAACTCTGTAAGAAAGTGACAATAACCAAATTAAAAATGGACAAAGGATCTGGATGCACATTTCTCCAAAGAAGATGCACAAATGTCCAGTAAGCACATGAAAAGATGTTCAACATCATTAGTCACCGGGGAAAGACAAATCAAAACCACCGTGAGATGCCACTTCACACCCACTAGGATGGCTACAAGCAAAAACACAGACAATAACAAAGTGTTATTGAGGATGAGAAGAAAGTGGGACTGTCATTTGTTGCTGGTGGGAAAGTAAAATCACACAGCCACTTTGTAAACCAGTCAGGCAGTTCCTCAAAACCTTAAACAGAGAGATAACATACAACCCAGCAATTTCATGCCCAAATATATACCTAAGAGAAATAAAAATCTATGTCCACATAAAATGATAGAAAAGAATGGTTATAGCTACATTGTTTGTAATATCCAAAGAGTGGGGGGAAACCCAAATGGCAATCAATTGATGAATGGATAAATAGAAGTGGTATGGATGGAATATTATTCAGCCATAAAAGTAAATGAAGTACTGATACATGGTGAAACATGGACGAACCTGAAGACAACATCCAAGTGAAAGGACCCAGTCAGAAAACACTAAATATCGTATGATTCCATTCATGTGAAATGTCCAGAACAGGCAAATCCATAAAGACAGAAAACAGAATAACGGTTGCCTATAGTTGGGGATATGTGGAGAATGGGGAGTGATGTCTCCATTGCTGTGTCTGAAGGACTGCTACTACCCACCTCAAGGACCTCCTTTTGTCCATGGTTACAGGGGAAGAAAAGCTTCAGGTAGGTTCAGTGGCAGGCTCGCAGGGGGAGCAAGTCTTTCTGTACCTGGAGTAAGAAGACCTGGGTTTGATCCCCTCCTCAGATGCTCACAGCTAGCATCTTTCAGGCAATCGCTTCATCTTCCATCATATTGCTACTCAAAATGCGTCCCCCCTCCCCCGGGCTGGTGCTGATCCACAAACTGTTACCCTCTCACAACAGCGTAAACGCAGAAATGGAAAGAAGCATTTAAAAACCTCAACAGCAATCAGACAGAGTGGCTTTATGTCTGCTGAATTGAATAATAAACACGTTGAGCTCATTAAAAAAAAAAGAAAGAATCGCAGATGCTTCTTCCTCAATTTCCCATGTGGAATAACCAAGGAAGACACGTATTGGCTCATCTTGAGACACTGCCTCATATATAGAGCCAATGGCTGTGGGTCAGAGGCTGCAGGTCCATCAGAGGCTGATTCAGAAGCGTGGGGCTGCACTGATTGGACGCTCCATAAGACCTGTAGTGTTGTAAGTAATTAAGTTCTGACTTTTCAAGAACAAAAGTTTATAGCCTGAAAAGAACAAAGTCAGATAAATCTGAATGGGTTAACAGTGGCAGCTTTAGTTGGGAGGGGTCCTGAATAGGTGTTGTTTTTTGAATTTTTGGATTTAGACATTTATGTACTGAGTTTGGGTCCTTGCTTATGGCTTTTCAAAGAACTTAATAATATGAATACCATTGAAAAAGTTTGATTTGGGTATGCCTGTCCTATTAATGCTATTTCCCCCCATGTTGTTGCTATAATTTGTTAGTGAGGCAGTAGCCATTCTTTTATTTCATCTCAGTAACCACAGCATTACATCATGATTAGTCACTAGGTGCCTTTCTCCTCAATTACTCACTCATAGGAATAATCAGATGTAGTCAATTCCCACTCTGGACTTCAACATCAAATGGCATTTTCCTTTCTCCTTCCCAGATTTCATGTGTGTCTCTCACACTTCCACTCCAAGTGTCCCATCCACAGCCCAATTATGGTGCATTTTAATGTTGTTTTACTAGCACTCCCATTTGATTTCTGAAATTACAAATGAAAACCACACACATACACACACACAATCCTAATGAATCCAGGTTCTTAAATAACTGTTTACATAATACAACGTGTATGAGGCCAATATGCATGAATAACTTTGAAAAACATCTGCATGTCATATTGACACATGGATTGTGAACAGCAATAAGCATGATAGAAATTAGACTTGTTGAAATGCAGTTTTCTTTTTCTAAATGGTCCACAGTTCTTTTCTGAAAAGGCAACGGCTCCGCAAAGAACCTTTGGCTTCTAAAATTTTCTTCCCGCTGTATATGGAAATTTCTAGGTACCACCCACGAGAATTTATTTGCACTATATTTTGTGGTAGCTTTTCTTGGGATTTATGAAGCAAGCACTTTGTGTCCCCGCTCCAAATACCTTTGGCTTATTCTGTCTTTTAGTGGGCGCCAGAAAAAGTTGTATTTCCATAGTTTACCCAGCTTATGTCTCACTGCTAGGTGCAGAGTAACATTCTTTACAGGTTTCTACATTCAAATAAAAGGTCATTTAGAATTTATTTTAAAAGTTCACACGGAACACATAGCAAACTTGATGAAATCGTGAGTTTTAATGCAACTCCTAACACATTTCAAAGGATTGAATTCTGTCCCCCCCGCCCCGCGTGGGTTCTCTCTCCACAGATATAGGAAGCTAGGAATCAATGAAATAAAACGTACTTGGATAATCACGAACTGCTTTGAAATTCAGCATGTACCTATAGGAAAAGGAAAAAAAGGGGTGGTGGTGGAGAGCCCGTGCAAGAAGGAAAAAACACAGTGGGTAGTAAAGCGCATTACCATTATCCTAAGTCCTCCGACCCATCAGATCACTTGAGGTAGAGGAAGGAATCATCTTAGTTCCCTTAATTTCCAAACAGCCTCTGCCTATCTGGATGCAAAAAACGATAGGGACTTGTCCCACCGTGACATCTGGATGTTTATACTCCAACCACACTGGTTCAAAGCAAGAGCTTGAACGGAAACCCCCAGGCAGACAATCATGCCACCTTCCCCCTTCAATCTCCAGGCTGGGTGTCCGAGGAAGGCTGTTATTGGTTCAGCCCTGGTCACCCCACCACCCTTTGGGCCAATGGCCACGGATCATGTGCTGCCAGTTGCTGATTGGCTGCTGCTAGCAGCGGCTGGGAGCACAGCTGCTCTCATTGGACGATCCCATCAGCCATGCGTAGTCGTGGTTCAGGAAGATTTGGGGTCAAAAGTGCAAGAGTATAGGCTACCAAGGAACGGAATCAGATAAATGTGAGTGCAGTAAAATCGGCCTTTCCCAAGGTGGGGAGCTCGAGTAGGCCACGATTCGAGGTCGTTTGATTGAGTTTTCGGCACAGTGTTTGGGTCCTCTTGTATGTGTGTAGTTGAATTTGGACGAGAGGCTCTGTTGGGGGAGTGTGAATGCGCTATGTGTCAGTTCGGGATCTGCTACAGCACTTCACTCATTGCTGTATCACAAACTCAAACAAATCTCTTGATGATACCACTCGACACAAGAGGGAGAAGGAGAATACTTAAGGCAAGTCAAATCACTGTGGACACACAGCTGTGACCAAAAAGATACCAGAAGAGGCTGGCCTGAAGGAACGGGCCATTTAGGAAAGTGACAAAATGCAACCCGGCCAAGGAAATCCTAACGGTCCACACCACACACGTATATTAAAGTGGACTTGACAACATTTTGTCATGTTCTGCCCACGGTGAACGTGCTTTAAGGATGGGCAGCATGGCATAGGGCCAAACGCTGGAGTAGGTGGCGTTGTGGGGAGCTACAGGTCTTTCCCCGACAAGTGAGGTAGCTCTGAAAAGAGCCTTTGTTTTGTGGGGTGGTCAGAGGGTCAGCTGTTCATTGGCGTCTGTTCATTGGCGTCTGGCGTACCAGATGAAGGCCTCGGAGGCCTCAGACACGACATGCTTGCCAATCCCCCCTGGCAGCAGCAGATGCATGGCGGTCTGGATCTCCCTGGAGGTGATGGTGGAGTGGGCCAGGCGAGAGGCCTCGTCGATGATGCGCTCGAAGATGTCATTAATGAACGAATCTGTGACTCTCAGGGCCTTCTGCGAGAGGCTCAGGCCCTCATGAACCTTCTTCAGAACCCTGGGAAATAGGTGGCGAAACTGCCTGAGCAGCGGACCCGGCGGCGGAGTTGGCGGTGGTGGCGGTGGTGACTGCAGCGGTGGCGGTGGTGACGGCGGCAGCGGCGGTAACGGCATTGGCGCCTCGGCTGCTCCTGCTGAGGGCTCTCCTGATAGGCTGCCGCCTGGCTCCTCCGTAACCAGGCTTTCCTCCCAAGAGGTCTCACAGCCAGGCTCAGCCATGTGGGGCTCACCTCCCCGATAGCTCAGAAGGAAGCGCACTGGCAGCAGCTGAAGGGCCAGGGCTCTTTTATAGCCACTGTATGGCCCGATGTCACCGGAAGCTCCTCTCTGATTGGACAAAAGGCAAAGCCAGGAAGTGAGCGGGTCATTCAGCCAGGTCTTGTCAGATCTCGTGGCACACCTTCGAGCTTGGCATCTCCTCAGTCAGAGCGGGAATCAGGCAGCCTCTAAGTTTCCCATGAGGGCTGCCAGAAGGACCTCTAAACATTCCACAGGAAGCCGTTGAGTACCTCTAGATTTCCAACATGAAAATTTTCTGGAGAAGGAGAGAGTAGGAGAGAAGGGGGAGGAGCAGAGAGCGAGGGAGAGATTTCAAGTAGGCTCTACACCCAGCGTGTAGCCCGAAGTCTGGCTGTACTTCACAAAACCTGAGATCATGACCTGAGCCAAAATCAAGAGCCAGATGCTTAACAGACTGAGCCACCTAGGCACCCTTTTGCAATACTTTTTATTCCATAGTAGTCCTCATCTCCACCTTACCGTTGCTGTGATTATAAAAGAGGGGCACACAATGGGATGCCTGGGTAGTTCAGCCATCTGCCTTCTGCTCAGGGCGTGATCCTGTGTCCGGGGATAGAGTCCCACAGGGGGCTCCCTGTGAGGAGACTGTTTCTCCCTTTGTCTGTGTCTCTGCCTCTCTCTGTGTGTCTCTCACGAATAAATAAATAAAATCCTTAAAGATAAATAAAGGTCGGGCACATTGATTCCAGAGCATCAGAGTATTTGTAGCACATCCTAAGTCAATCACATTTACCGCTTATCAGAAATGATGCACTAATGTGGAATCAAAATTATTCCAATAAAACTACCACTCTTCCACGTTCCGTTATGTTGGAATGCAACATGTTGGAAATCTGGAGTTACTCTATGCCTTCACGATTCTAGGTTGTTTGATTGAGTTTTTGGCACATTGTTTGGGTCCCCTTTTATGTTATTTGAATTCAGATAATGGGATATACTAAAGGGGTGCGAATGGGGTAAGTGTGATTGTTATATCTGGTATTGCACTTAAATTGTTGCTATACCACACATTTTGAAAAAACAAAAATCTCCGGATGACACTATTGGACACAGGTAGGAGAATAAGAATAGGTGAGGTAAATAAAATTATTTTGGAAATAGTTTTGACCATTAAGATCCCTGAAGAGGCTAACCTAGGGAAATACCTAATAGAAATGACCATTTAGCAAAGTGATGAAATGCAGTATGGTTAAGAAAAATCATAGCCAATAGCACTAAAGACATAGAAAGTCGAGCTGATACTGTTTTTTTTTTAACATTTCTTTCACACTAAGAATTTATAAAGATCGACAAAATGGCAAAGATCCAAACACTAGAGTAGACTGCACTCTGGAGAGCTTCAGGTCTTTTCCTGCCAAGTGAGGTAGCTCTGAAAAGAAAAGGCTCTTGCCTTTGCTTTGCGGTGTGGTCAGGCGGTCCTGAGGCAGCTCATTGGTGTCTGGTGCACCGGATGACGGCCTTGGTGGCCTCAGACACAGTGTGCTTGGCAGTCTCCCCAGGCGGCCACTGACATATGGCTCTCTGGATCTCCCTGGAGGTGATGGTGGAATGCTTCCTGTATTGCTATGAGGTGCTCTCCTTGGACACAACCCATCATCCAAGTGATTCGTAATACTGTATTTAGTTCCGTCTTGTTAACTTTTTGCTTTAAGTCGCCATAATCATTATAAATATTTTATGCCATCGATATTTCATTTACTTCTATTTGCCAATTCATTCTATTATCATTCCTCTGGCATCTCAGATCATTTTCCATCTTCTAAGTTACATTCTTTAAAATCTCCTTTCATATGGTGTTCAGTGGGTATAAGTACTGAGTTATCATTTTTCTTAAATGTCTTTACTTCTGAGTTAAAGTCTTAAGGTAACCATAATTGAGATGGAGTTAGGTATGCAGGGCACTAAAGAGGCCTTTAAATCCTGAAATCCTGAAAGCTGTCAATTAGGTACCTACCCTCCTCTTAGGGGAGGTAAGATAGTACCTCCAGCTTCACTCCAGCAGAGGAGTGATATTCCTGCAGAGGCAATGGTGAACAATGTTAACCCATGGGAGATGTAGTTAGATAGGGACCATATTGCTTTAGGTGTCTTTGGTGCTTACCCAGGTGTATTGTCACACATCACTGGGAATTATGTTTAAGAAAAATCATGTGCATAATTACTTGCTGAGTATAATAACTGGACTGGCCTCATGAATATTATTCCCCTTTTATGACAGGAAGTTTCTCAGACTTTGGAGAAAAATAGGGATGTGGGAGTCTCCACTTCCCCATTCCTTGACAGCATCAATGATTAGATGGTGGTCCATGAACAAAAACAGTCTGGGAGACCTCTACATTCCACTTAGGAGGCTCTAGCAATAGTGTCAAGCAAACAAACAAGCAAAGCATAATTGCACAAGAAGTGAAGGAAGACAACATCCTTCTCCCTGCATCATTCCATCCCTCAAGCCAGCATTGTTCTGGACCAGGAAAAAAAATTTCCCAACTAGTAAGAATTCCTCTTACTAGGGAAGGAAAAAGTAGAGTGAGTGAACAACTTGTCTAGACTGTCCTGGCACTGCATGAAGGTCTAGCTTCAGTTTCACTCCACTCATAACAGCAAAGACTTGACTAGGAAGAAGGAATAAAAGCAGAGGCTATTATCAACACATATGCAGCAGGAGTGATTTCAGTTTACAGAGAATTTTGTGGCATACAACTCAGCAGCTTCCACCAACGATGAAGTCACTGCCTGGGTGCATAGATCCTGACAATGGTCCTAGAAGTATTTAAGTTTCCTAGAGCCAGCCATTCCTCAGTACCCACCCCCAGGCCCCAGACCACCCTCCTGCCAACACCTCTACCAAAACCACACCCTTCCAGAGCCAGGACCCACATGAGTAACCATTCAAATACTCTGTGGCTGCACAGGTGTAGAACACCAGCCACCCTGGTCCCTTCCTACCTCCACCAAGACCCAGGAGTTAAGCTTACAGCCAATCCGGTTTTCTCGTAGGTGTGCAAGAGCAAGACACCAGCTTAAGTACCCTGGGCTGACGCACCAGCTTGCCTGCACTTGGGGGCACAGATAGCCCCTCTAGCCATGGCCTGATCCTATCATTTGCATCTGCTACAGCGGGTACACACACAGAGGAGAGTGTGCAGTGATGGGTGAATTCTCTGACAGCCAGGCCCCCAGCAACAGCTGCTTATGGAAAGCATGCTCAGCCTTCTGTCTCTGGCCTGCAACACCATGCCCACCTATAGATAGCATCTCCAGCTTCACTCCAGCAGGACTCTCACCACTGGCCCTCACTATACTGCATAGGCACAGGGGAAAGATCGTGTGGCCACAGGACAGCATACTGACACCTAGGGCCCCCTGATGTCCTTGTGAGTCTGTATCAGGCCCAGTCATTTGTCCCTGGCCAGCAACACCACACTCACCTATAGATAGTCCCCGCAGCTGTGAACCTGTGAAGCCCTAGCCTGATTCCCATCACTGGCTTTCAAGTCCATATGCATGCCTAGGGGAAGAAAGTGCAGCTGTACAAGAGCACACCATCATCCAGGGCCCCCTGTAGCTGTCTGTGGGCTCAGATCAGGCTCTACCTCCTGTCACTGGCTGACACCACCATGCCCACAGGTGGCTGGTTCCTCTGGTTGTGGACCTGCATGACCCCCAGCCTTACCCCCATCACTGTACTCCACTGCAGTCTGCATACCTATGGGTAGAGTGTGAAGCCATAGGAGAGCACACTGGCACCCAGGTCCCCCACAGATTCCAGTGAGTGCATAGATGGCCTTGGCCTCTGTTACCCACCCTGACCCCCATCACCACAAGTGTGTCTGCAGGTGACCACTGCTGCCACATAGACACCTGCACTAGGCCCTCACAGCAGAGTATGTGTACACCACTGGCTCTGGCCACCATTACTGCCTGCCCTGGTCCCTAGCTATGGGTCCTGGAGTCACCACTCAGGAGCCCAACAGCCCTTGCAGCCACTGCATTCTCTCCACCATGCTCACCAACATACACACGGTTGTTGATAATGTGGACCTCAGTGGCCTGAACTGAAGAGACATTACAGCCTCCTTGGACCCACTGCTGCCGTGTGCCCCTGCCCTTAGTGCCCTGCACCAGTAGATGCAGGGTCATAGCACAGCCCAGTGTGCTGCACATCCACACTGCAGAATCACTCCATAAAGTCTGGAAGAGGTGACTGCTCCTTGAAATGCATAGATACCTACACAAGGCAACAGTGATCCGAGAATCAGGGAAACGTGTTCACCAAAGGAACACAGCAAACCTCCAGTAGTGGGCCCCAAAGAAATGGAGATCCAGGAATTTTCTGACAAAGAATTCACAAAAAAAAATTGTTCTACAAATGCTCAGAGGGTTATAAGAGAACACAGATAAGCAAATTAATGATATCAGGAAAACAATACAAGAACAAAATGAGAAGCTCAACAAAGTGTCAGAAAACATAAAAAAGGACCAACCTGAAATTTCAGAGCTGAAGAATACAAGCAACTGAATAATTCAATAGAGAACTTCAACACCAGACTTGAACAAGCAGAAGGGAGAATCAGTGAGCTAAAAGACATTATCTATTGAAATTATACAATTAGAAGAGCAAAAGGAAAAAAAGAACGGTGAAAAGGAATCAAGAAAGCCTATGTGAGTTTAGGGACACCATCAAAAAGCAATAATGTATGAATTACTGCCACCCCAGAAGGAGAAGAGAAGGACAAAGGATTACAAACTTATTTAAAGAAATAATGGCTGAAAACTCCCCAAAGATGTGGACATCTAAGTTCATGAAGCTAATAGGTCACCTCAAAATTACAATCCAAAACATGCTTCACCAAAACACATACCAATAAAATTGTCTAAAACCAAAATCGAAGGGCAGGCTGGGTGGCTCAGTGGTTTAGCTCCGCCTTCGGCCCAGGGCATGATCCTGGAGACCGAATATCGAGTCCCACGTGAGGCTTCCTGCATGGAGCCTGTTTCTCCCTCTGCCTGTGTCTCTGTCTCTCTCTGTGTCTCTCATGAATAAATAAATAAAATCTTTAAAAAAACAAAACAAAACAAAACAAAAATCGAAGAGAGAGTTTTAAAAGCAGCAACAGAAAACAATTTTTCTCTCATACAAGGGAAGCTCCATAAGGCTATCAGTGGGTTTTTTGGGAGGGACCTTAAAGGCCGGGAGAGAATGGGATGATATATTTAAACTGCTAAAAGAAAGAAATTGCCAACCAAGAGTTCTTTACCCAGCGATGCTGCCCTTCCAAATTGAAGGTGAAATAAAGACTTTCCCTAGTAAACGAGAGCTGAGGGAACTCGTTGTGACTAACCCTATGTCACAAGAAATGCTGAAAGGAGTTCTTCAAGCTGAAACTAATTGGTAACACCAAAACATATGAAAATACACAACACGCTGTTAAAGGTAAGCATACAGTCAGACTCAGAATACCCTAAGACTGTAACGTGGTGATGTGCTGACTAGGTAACTTTAAAATAAAGAATAAGAGACAAAGGTATTGAAAACAATTTGTTAACGGACACACACACACACACACACACACAAAATATAAACAATGATGTAAAAACAGTAAATTTAGGTGGGGAATAATAGGATAGAGTTTTGCTATGTCATCAAAGTTAAGCTGTCAGCATAAAATAGACTGTCATACCTACAGGATGTTGTGTGTAAACCTCATGGGAGCCAAAAAGTAAAAACTACCTAGATACACAAAAGATAAAGAGAAAGTAATCAAAGCATACCACTACGAAAAATATTCCATTTACAAAGGAGGGCATCAAGAAAGGAATAGTGAAAAGTGGAACTAGAGAACAGCCAAGAAACCAGTAATAAGGCGACATTAGTAAGTCTTATCAATAATTACTCTCTTAATGGATTGAATTCACCAATCAAAGGGCATAGAGTGGTTTAGTGGACAAAAAGCAAGATCAAACTATGTGCTGCCTACGAGGGACTCACCTCAGCTCTGAGGACATACATAGATCCAAAGTGAAGGGATGACAAAAGCTATTCCATGCAGGTGGAAACCAAAGAGAGTGGGGTTAGCTATACTAATGTCGAGCAAAATAGACTTTAAGCTAAAATGGTAACGAGAGACAGAGATGGTCGTTAGGTAATGATGAGGGGGGTCAATTCTTCAGGAAGATGTAACAATCATAAATATGCACTCAACACTGGAGCACCTAAATATATTAAGCAAATACTTAAAAAACTGAAAGGAGAAATAAACAGCAATAGGATAATACAGGGAGACTCCAGCACCCCACTTTCAATATTGCATGGATCTTCCAGACAAGAACATCAACAAGGAAGCACTGCACTTGAGCCATACTTTAGACAAAACGGACTCAACAGACATATATAGAACATTTCATCTGGCAGCAGCAGAATACACGTTCTTCTCAAGTGCGCATGGAACATTCACCAAGATAGATCACAAAACAAGTCTTAGCAAATTTAAGAGCATTAAAATCATACTATCTTTTTTGACTGCAAGAGTATGAAACAAGGTATCACTAGCAGGCAAAAAGGTAGAAAATTCACCAGTATGTGGAGATTAAACAACATGCTTCTGGATAACACTTGGGTCAAAGAAGAAACCAAAAGGGGAAATCCAGACACAAATGCAAATGGAAGCATAGCATATCAGAACTGCTTTTGCAGCAACCTATATGTTTTGTTTTAAGAGGGAAATTTACAGTGACAAACACCTACATTAAGAAACAAGAATGATCTCAACCTAAATTTTCACCTCAAGGAGCTAGAAAAAGAAGAACAAACTAAGCACAACGTCAGCAGAAGGGAGGAAGTAACAAAGATCCGAGTGGAAATAAATGTGCCAGACACCAGAAAAAATGATAGACAAGATTAATGAAACTAAGAACTGGTGATTTGGAAAGATAAATAAAAGTGATGAAACTTCAGCTAGGCTACCTCAGGAAAACAGAGAGAAGACTCAAATAAAACCAGCAGTGAAAGAGGGGACATTACAACTGACACCACGGAAATACAAAGGACCACGAGAGATTACTACAAATGGTTATATGCCAACAAATGGATAGCCTAAAAGAAATGGATGTATTCCTAAAACACACAATCCACCAAGACTGTGTCATGAAGAAACAGAGAATCTGACAGGCTAATATCAAGTACGGAGATTGAATCATTACTTAAAACCTGCCAAAACAGAAAATCCCAAGAACATATTATTTCACTGGTGACTTCTACCAAACATTTAAAGAACTAGCACCAAAAAAAAGAAAGAAAGAAAGAAAGAAAGAAAGAAAGAAAGAAAGAAAGAAAGAAGAAAGAAAGAAAGAAAGAAAGAAGGAAAGAACTAGCACCAATACATCACAAATTCTTCCCAAAAATTGGAGAGGAAGGAATACTCCCAAACTCATTTTACAAGGCCAGCATTACTATGACACAAAAGCCAGGTAAGAACGCTACAAGAAAAGAAATTGACAGACTAATATCCCTGATGAATACAGATGAAAATATTCTCAAAAAAAAAAAAAAAAACATGAGCAAACTGAATTCAACAGCACATTAAAAATAAATCATCCACCATGATCAAGGGGGATTCATCCCTGTGTTGCAAGTATGGCTCAACATAGATCAAGGGGGATTCATCCCTGTGTTGCAAGGATGGCTCAACATATGCAAATCAATAATTGTGATACACTGCATTAACAAGACACAGGATAAAATCATAGAATCGTCTTAGTAGATGCAGAAAAAGTATTTAACAAAATTCAATATTCGACTCTCATTAAAAAAAAAAATCTCAAGAAGTGGGAATGGAGAGGACACACCTCAACATAGTAAAGGCCATGTGTGACGAGCTGACTCAATGGTGAAAAGCTGAAAGCTATTTCTCTGAGATCAGAAACAAGACAAGGACGCCCACTTTTGCCACTTTTATTCAACATACTATTGGAAGTCCTAGCCAGACCATTTAGGCAAAACAAAACAAAACAAAACAAAACAACCACGGAGAAGAAATGAAAAGGCATTCAAGTTGTAAGGGAAGAAGTAGAACTGTCACTATTTGCAGATGACATAATATTACTTATAGAAAGCCCTGGAGACTCCACCAAAAGACAGTTAGAACCAATAAATGGATTCAGTAAAGCTGCAGGAAACAAAATCAAAATTCAAAACTCTGTTGCATTTCTGCACACTGCTAACAACCTATAAGAAAGAGAAATTAAGAAACCAATCCGTTTACAATTGTATCAGAAAGAAGAAGATAACTGAGACTAAATTTAACTGAGGAAGTGAAAGATCTGTACACTGAAAACTATGAGACAATGATGAAAGAGATTGAACAGATGCAAATAAATGGAAAGATATTCCATACTCAGGGAGGGGAAGAATTGGTATTATTAAATGTTCATCCTACCCAAAGCAATCTAGAGATCAGTGCAATCCCTACTGAAATTCAATGGCATTTTTCACAAGAATAGAAGAAACAATCCTAAAATTTGTATGGAACCACAAAAAAACACCCCCCCCCCAAAAAAAAAAACCCAAGTAACCAAAACAGTCTTGAGGAAGAAGAACAAGGCAGGAAGCCTCATACTCCCTGATTTTGAACTATTTTACAAAGCTATAACAATCAAAACAGTATGGTATTGGCATAAAAACAGATGCATAGATCAACAGATGAGACTAGAGAGCTCAGAAATAAACACAGACATATACAGTCAATTAATTTACAAAAAGAGCCAAGAATATACAACAGGGGAAAGAACAGTCTCTTCAATAAATGGTGTTGGGAAAACTGGACAGCCACATGCAAAAGAATAGAACGGGATCACTGTCTTACACCACAGGCTAAAGACTGAATGCAAGACCCAAAACCATAAAACGCTTGGAAGCAATCATAGGTGCTAAGCTCCTTGACATCAGTCTTGGAGATTGATTGATTGATTGATTGATTGAGTTTTTGGATCTGACACCAAGAGGAAGGATAACAAAAGCAAATATAAACAAATGGGGCTACATCAAACTAAAAAGCTTCTGCACAGCAAAGGAAATCCTCAGCAAAATGAAAAGCCAACCTACCGAGTGGGAGAAAATATTTGCAAATCATGTATGTGATAAAGGGTTAATATCTAAAATATATAATGAATTCCAAAAACTCAAAGGCAGAAAAAAGAAAAATCAAACAACTTGATTAAAAACTGGGCAAATGATCTGAATAGACAGACAATTTTCCAAAGAAGACATACAGATGCCCAACAGGTACATGAAAAGGCCTTCCATATCACTAATCAGGGAAATACAAATCAAAGCCACAACAAGGTACAACTTCGCACCTGTTAGAATGGCTATAATTAAAAAGACAAGGAATAACAAATGCTTGTGAGGATGGAGAGAAAAAGGAAGTCTCATGCACTGTTGGTAATATAATGTATGGGATGTAAATTGGTGCAACCACTGTAGAAAACAGCATGGAGGCTCCTCAAAAAACTAAAAATAAAAGTACCATATAATCATCTAGTAATTCCACTACTGGGTATTTATCTGAAGAAAATGGGTACAATGAACGGGCACCACCATGTTCATTGCAGCATTATTTACCATAGCCAAGATATGGAAACATCCTAAGTATCCATTTCTGTTGGCATGATATGGCCTTTTTTTTTTATGTTTAGGATTTTCATTTTATTAGCTTTTTTTTTAAAGATTTTATTTATTCATGAGAAACAGAGAGACAGAGAGTGAGAGACAGAGACACAGGCAGTGAGAGAAGGAGGCTCCATACAGGGAGTCTGATGTGGGATTTGATCCTGGGACTCCAGGACCATGCCCTGGGCTGAAGGCAGGCACTAAACCGCTAAGCCACCCAGGGATCCCCCATTGTCAGCTCTTACATTTAGGTCTTTGATCTATTTTGAGTTAATTTTTGTATATGGTGCTAGGTCAGAATCCAAACTCCTTCTTTTGCATACGAATATCCAGTTTTCTTAGCTTCAATGGTTGAGAAGTCCATCTTTTCTATTGAACTCTTTGGTGAGACATCTGTCTTGAACCAAAGTATCCTCAAAGAGGGCTGATAGCTGAGGGGTGTCTGCTGGCAGCACATTTGATATGCTTTGAAGTCAGACCCACCTGGGTACAAATCGCAGCTGGTAAATAGTAATATTTACCAGTTGTGTGGCGTTAGGGAAGTTCTCTGAGCCTGTGTTTTCTCATCTGTAAAAAGGGAATGATAGTATTATCCACCTCATAGGGTTGTTGTGAGCATTAAATGAGATGACGGAAGTAAAATGCTCAGCACGACAAATGTAACAAGCACTCCGTAAATTTAGGCTGTATCATTTCCTCCCACATGGCACAGGAAGTCAGCTCATTTGCCCAACCCTGGCCTTTGTCTCCACAGTCTGGTTAATTGTCTTCAACCACGTACCTGTGACATGATTGTAACAAGTGCCAAATATGGTTCTTACTCCTGATATATGACAGCAAATGAGACAAGGACTCTCATATCAGGAAGTTCACTATCCAGTGTGAATTAAAGATAATAGTTAAGGAAACGGATATCTGAACCAAATAATTCTACAAAGAACTAAGTATATACACACACATACATAATGGGGGAGAGAGCAGTACTAGATTAGGTGGTCAGGAAGACCTCAATGCAGAAGTAGCAAGCAAAGGAAAATAAGATCCTAAAACGACTGTATTAAAAATTTCGAATAGGCATTGAACATGAAGATCAGTTAAACAGTAATTCACATGTAAATTTTAAAATATGACAAGAATGTAAAATAATGTGAGGAAAAAAACCTAAAAGCAAACAACTTTTGAAATCCAGTTGAACCTAATTCAATTACAGGACATTTGGGCAAAAATGAAAATTCTAGAGTATGCATACAATGAAAGGGTGAAGAGAAAGAACAACCCAGTAGGTTGACTTTGATTTATCATCAGTAGACTGCCAATAAAAAGAGGTACTTCCACTGAGCATACTCTTATTTCACAAACTCATGTGATTTTGAAAAACAAAAAATTGAATCTGCTGAGTGCTCTCAAAACCAGTTTACTCAATGATGGAGAATATGACTAATAGCAGGTCACATTATGGTCATACTTAACAGAACTGTTATCAGGGTGAACCTGTTTGAGCACCTTCTAAAGGTAGTTAGAACAGAAAACCCCAGGCAGCACATTGAAACTCTTCATTTTAGTCAGGGATCTTGGAGCCCTTATTGTGAGAAGATGCAAAATCAATCACTCGGGTATTGTGACAACAACATCTTTTTAAGAAAGAGGAATGAGTTGGAGAATGAAGTAGGGCAAGTTGTGTACGGCCTGCATTTCTATCAGGTTAAGAAAGAGACATGAATGCCAATAAAATTGGGAGTAATGAAAGAGCTCAGATTAATTTACAGCTTTCAGATCACTTCCAATCAAGGAAGGTAGGCCTAAACATCAGGAAACAAATCACACAATACGTATCTCTGATACTTCAAAGTGCCTCCAATTAAGGGGTTCCCTTACACAAATCTAAGGAAATTTTAATATTGGAAATGCTATAATTTACTTAAATAAATCAAGAGAAAATAGTGTTCTCAATGGCTGCTAAAGCTACCAAGAGGGCGCTTTTGATACCTAGTAAGTTACCTTAAATGGCTTAGAAAACTAAAATTGTTGTTCTGAGCACATAGATTTCAAACAAAATCTTAATATCACCTTTGCTGATGAAATGCTACTATCATTCTTATTAGAGCCAGCAAATGAAAAGAAAGCTTTTAATCAGCATTACGATTTAAAAGTATTTGTGAATATTTGGAAATTAAATTTTAAGAAGATTCAAACACTAAAAAAGGGCCTAAATAGTTTTGTTGATCTGATTGCACTGCAAATGAGTAAATATCTAGAAAAGCTTTGTCTTGGGAAACCTTACACTCCTAAAAGTAAACAGGAACTGCTGAAGCTATTATGTCAATCATATCTGCCAATATTCGCTGTACAAAACATTATAACAGAAATTTAAAGAAATTTATTGCAGGATCCATTTAAAATTGTAATAAAATTATGTATTTTATTTTAACATAATTACATCATGTTAACATAAATTATAAGTGCATATGAAAAAATTTTTCTAAAAAAGCATAGAGGAAAAAAAAATAAATAAAAATTAAAAAAAAAGCATAGAAGAGAGAGACGTTTCAGATTTTAAAAATCTCCTCAATAATTCACCTAACAGAAGTCAGATGGATTCTTATATCAGTTTCTGCACTTTATCTCTTGCCGTATCACTGATTATGAGCCTCTGGGAAACTCACCATAGGCTCATGAGAAAATGAGAGAGAAAAGGGTAAACATCATTACAACTGGAAAAAAAACCCCATTGAGACTGACCTACAGAAATATCTAACAGAAATGACTGTTGGGGAAAGCCAAGAAATGCAGCATGGTTAAGGAGAGTTCACAATTGTCCAAGGAATAAACGGCACTCAAATATATTTTAAAGGAGAGTTGATCATGTTTTGTTCATGGTAAAAAATACTTTAAATATCTGCAGAATGCCACAAGAACAAAAACTAGAGTTTGTCCCACTTTTTAGAGCTACAGGTCTTTTTCTGCCAAGTGAGGTGGCTCTGAAAAGAGCCTTTGGTTTGTGAGGTGGTCCTGAGGCAGCTCACTTGCTAAAGGTGTACCTCATGAGGGCCTTGGTGGCCTCAGACACCGCGTACTTGCCAATCTCCCCCGGCAGCAGCAGGCGTACGGCGGTCTGGATCTCCCTGGAGGTGATGGTGGAGCGCTTGGTGGAGCGGGCCAGGCGAGAGGCCTCGTCAGCGATGCGCTCGAAGATGTCCTTAACGAACGAATCCATGATGCTCAGGGCCTTCTGTGAGAGGCTCAGACCCTCGTCAACCTGCTTCAGAACCCTGGGGAAGTAGATGGCGAAACTGTCTGAGCGGCTGCGCCGGCAGCGACGGTGGCATTGACGCCTTGGCTTCTTCCTCTTCGGGGTCTCTGGTTCGGCTTCCCTGGGCTCTTTAGTGCCCAGGCATTCCTCCGAAGAGGTCTCACAGCCAGGCTCAGCCATGTGGGGCTCACCCTCCCGACAGCTCAGAAGGACGGACAATGGCGGCTGCTGAGGGGCACTGGCCCCTTTATAGTCGCTGCATTTCCTGACGTCACAGGCAACCTCTGTATCTGATTGGACAAAATACAATACAGGGAAGTGGGGTTCTATGCCAGGCTGTGTCGCTTATGATTGCATGCCCTCGAGTTTGACATCACATCAGACAATTAGAGAGGGAATCCAGTGTCCTCTAAACTTCTTGGTACCTCGGTCAGAAAAACTTTCAACCATTCCATTTCATTGTGCATTTTGTCTGCTGTTTTTCAACATCAAAATAGTAACAGATCTTGGGATCCCTGGGTGGCGCAGCGGTTTAGCGCCTGCCTTTGGCCCAGGGCGTGATCCTGGAGACCCGGGATCAAATCCCACGTCGGGCTTCCGGTGCATGGAGCCTGCTTCTCCCTCTGCCTGTGTCTCTGCCTCTCTCTCTTTCACTGTGTGCCTATCATAAATAAAATAAAATAAAATAAATAGTAACAGATCTTAGAAGAGTCGTGTTTTTATCAGAATACTTCATATTCCACATCATCACCTTATTTCTGATAAGCAGTAAGTGCCATTGGATCAGGATGCGCTAGAAACCAGGATGCTCTGGAGACCCAGAGTCAATGTGTATACCCCTTAAAATGGCAGCAAAGGTAAAGTGGTGGTGATAGAAACACAGGAGCACATAGGGAGACAAGGAAGAAAATGACACCTGTGTTTAAATAGTTAACGAATGTATAACAGGATGTAGCACTTCTTGAGCACCTTCCCCCCCCCTTTTTTTTAATTTATTTATGATAGTCACGCACAGATGACTCGTGGTGCTACTTTGTAAATGCTATAGGGAAGGACCTGCAGAATGGGATATCCCAGAGCTGAATCTTATTTCCCCATGTTTTCTGCACAAAGCAAGAGGTGAGGATATGAGATTGGGGTGGTTGGCTGTGGATCTGCTGAAAATGCCTGGTGCCCTGTGAACCTTAAGGTTTGTCCACAAGAGATAACAGGAGATGCCAGAAATTCTCAAGCAGAGCTCTCATGTGCATGCCTGGCCTGCCCTGGTGGGGCAAGACACATCTAGTGCCTAGAATAGAATGGAGAGAAACACAAGCAACCAAGAGTCCCCAAGAAGCCTCCATTCAGTCAGTCACTAGAATACCTTTTTTCTTTCTTGTCAAGCAACCAGATGACAATCTTAGCAGAGGGCAAAACCACTACTAACAAATAAATCAGAATAGATCTGGGCACACTGGCCAGTTTTTCAGGACCAGTTTGCTTACATTTTCAAGCAACTACCATCACTGTCAGATGCTCAGCCTAACCCAACAGGTGCCACTACAGGAAGGGAGAGGGAGAAGGACCAGCCCCAGAGGGACTGACAGCCTGGAACCTGTAGCTACCACAGATGGGTCCCTCTGAAGATCCTTTGCCCTCCTCTGGCTTTCCAGGTATCATGTCAACTAATCAAAGTTGGTATTAAGCTTCCTGTTGCCTGTCTCAGAAATACTACAAAAACATACCAGTCATAGAAAGGTCAACCAATGTTTGTTCATTGATGTCCCAACAGGGGAGCTTTGGAAAGACTTCACCAGAAGCACCAAAAATTGTAGACCTTTCAACTTTGGCTTTTTTGAGGGAGTCTGATCTCTATATAACAAGCCTATAGTTCCAGGGGAACAACTGTCCAAATTGGGACCATTTCTCCTACTAATCAGAATGGACTGTTGTCCTGGGCTAAGCCACTGTAGCTTGGGCAGGAACTCTCACATGGCCAGCAGAGTGCTGGTGCAAATCAAGAGAAATAACTAACAAGCAGCTGCCCCAAGTTCTGACTAAGACCCTCAGGAAAAATTGCAAAAGCCACAGTCTCCAAACATAGCACAACAAAGAAGTCATACTGATAAAAACAGCAAGATTTTTAATGTTTTCATCAGGATTTGCCAAGTTTAAAATTTTAAAAAAATATTTTACTTATTTATTCATGAGAGACACAGACAGAGAGAGAGGCAGACACAGGCAAAGGGAGAAGAAGGATCCATGCAGGGAGCCTGATGTGGGACTTGATCCCAGGACTCCATGATCACATGCTGGGCTGAAGGCAGGCGCTAAACCGCTGAGCCACCCAGGGATCCCCTAAAATTATTTTATGCTTGGAGGTGGCAAGATAGTTTTGGATCCTTAAAAAACATGTCAGTGATCTCAACCCACAGCAGTTGTCAGTAAAACATGTGTGGCAAAGAGTGCAAAAGCAAGCCATGTCCGATTTACTGCCAAGGCTAAAACCTCACTGAAAAAGGAGTGTATGAGGGTGCTTAGCAGGTTATAACAAAGCCCTTGTTACAATCATGTCACAGGTACGTGGTTGAAGACAATTAACCAGACTGTGGAGACAAAGGCCAGGGTTGGGCAAATGAGCTGACTTTCTGTGCCATGTGGGAGGAAATGATACAGCCTAAATTTACGGAGTGCTTGTTACATTTGTCGTGCTGAGCATTTTACTTCCGTCATCTCATTTAATGCTCACAACAACCCTATGAGGTGGATAATACTATCATTCCCTTTTTACAGATGAGAAAACACAGGCTCAGAGAACTTCCCTAACGCCACACAACTGGTAAATATTACTATTTACCAGCTGCGATTTGTACCCAGGTGGGTCTGACTTCAAAGCATATCAAATGTGCTGCCAGCAGACACCCCTCAGCTATCAGCCCTCTTTGAGGATACTTTGGTTCAAGACAGATGTCTCACCAAAGAGTTCAATAGAAAAGATGGACTTCTCAACCATTGAAGCTAAGAAAACTGGATATTCGTATGCAAAAGAAGGAGTTTGGATTCTGACCTAGCACCATATACAAAAATTAACTCAAAATAGATCAAAGACCTAAATGTAAGAGCTGACAATGGGGGATCCCTGGGTGGCTTAGCGGTTTAGTGCCTGCCTTCAGCCCAGGGCATGGTCCTGGAGTCCCAGGATCAAATCCCACATCAGACTCCCTGTATGGAGCCTCCTTCTCTCACTGCCTGTGTCTCTGTCTCTCACTCTCTGTCTCTCTGTTTCTCATGAATAAATAAAATCTTTAAAAAAAAAGCTAATAAAATGAAAATCCTAAACATAAAAAAAAAAGGCCATATCATGCCAACAGAAATGGATACTTAGGATGTTTCCATATCTTGGCTATGGTAAATAATGCTGCAATGAACATGGTGGTGCCCGTTCATTGTACCCATTTTCTTCAGATAAATACCCAGTAGTGGAATTACTAGATGATTATATGGTACTTTTATTTTTAGTTTTTTGAGGAGCCTCCATGCTGTTTTCTACAGTGGTTGCACCAATTTACATCCCATACATTATATTACCAACAGTGCATGAGACTTCCTTTTTCTCTCCATCCTCACAAGCATTTGTTATTCCTTGTCTTTTTAATTATAGCCATTCTAACAGGTGCGAAGTTGTACCTTGTTGTGGCTTTGATTTGTATTTCCCTGATTAGTGATATGGAAGGCCTTTTCATGTACCTGTTGGGCATCTGTATGTCTTCTTTGGAAAATTGTCTGTCTATTCAGATCATTTGCCCAGTTTTTAATCAAGTTGTTTGATTTTTCTTTTTTCTGCCTTTGAGTTTTTGGAATTCATTATATATTTTAGATATTAACCCTTTATCACATACATGATTTGCAAATATTTTCTCCCACTCGGTAGGTTGGCTTTTCATTTTGCTGAGGATTTCCTTTGCTGTGCAGAAGCTTTTTAGTTTGATGTAGCCCCATTTGTTTATATTTGCTTTTGTTATCCTTCCTCTTGGTGTCAGATCCAAAAACTCAATCAATCAATCAATCAATCAATCTCCAAGACTGATGTCAAGGAGCTTAGCACCTATGATTGCTTCCAAGCGTTTTATGGTTTTGGGTCTTGCATTCAGTCTTTAGCCTGTGGTGTAAGACAGTGATCCCGTTCTATTCTTTTGCATGTGGCTGTCCAGTTTTCCCAACACCATTTATTGAAGAGACTGTTCTTTCCCCTGTTGTATATTCTTGGCTCTTTTTGTAAATTAATTGACTGTATATGTCTGTGTTTATTTCTGAGCTCTCTAGTCTCATCTGTTGATCTATGCATCTGTTTTTATGCCAATACCATACTGTTTTGATTGTTATAGCTTTGTAAAATAGTTCAAAATCAGGGAGTATGAGGCTTCCTGCCTTGTTCTTCTTCCTCAAGACTGTTTTGGTTACTTGGGTTTTTTTTTTTGGGGGGGGGGTGTTTTTTTGTGGTTCCATACAAATTTTAGGATTGTTTCTTCTATTCTTGTGAAAAATGCCATTGAATTTCAGTAGGGATTGCACTGATCTCTAGATTGCTTTGGGTAGGATGAACATTTAATAATACCAATTCTTCCCCTCCCTGAGTATGGAATATCTTTCCATTTATTTGCATCTGTTCAATCTCTTTCATCATTGTCTCATAGTTTTCAGTGTACAGATCTTTCACTTCCTCAGTTAAATTTAGTCTCAGTTATCTTCTTCTTTCTGATACAATTGTAAACGGATTGGTTTCTTAATTTCTCTTTCTTATAGGTTGTTAGCAGTGTGCAGAAATGCAACAGAGTTTTGAATTTTGATTTTGTTTCCTGCAGCTTTACTGAATCCATTTATTGGTTCTAACTGTCTTTTGGTGGAGTCTCCAGGGCTTTCTATAAGTAATATTATGTCATCTGCAAATAGTGACAGTTCTACTTCTTCCCTTACAACTTGAATGCCTTTTCATTTCTTCTCCGTGGTTGTTTTGTTTTGTTTTGTTTTGTTTTGCCTAAATGGTCTGGCTAGGACTTCCAATAGTATGTTGAATAAAAGTGGCAAAAGTGGGCGTCCTTGTCTTGTTTCTGATCTCAGAGAAATAGCTTTCAGCTTTTCACCATTGAGTCAGCTCGTCACACATGGCCTTTACTATGTTGAGGTGTGTCCTCTCCATTCCCACTTCTTGAGATTTTTTTTTTTAATGAGAGTCGAATATTGAATTTTGTTAAATACTTTTTCTGCATCTACTAAGACGATTCTATGATTTTATCCTGTGTCTTGTTAATGCAGTGTATCACAATTATTGATTTGCATATGTTGAGCCATCCTTGCAACACAGGGATGAATCCCCCTTGATCTATGTTGAGCCATACTTGCAACACAGGGATGAATCCCCCTTGATCATGGTGGATGATTTATTTTTAATGTGCTGTTGAATTCAGTTTGCTCATGTTTTTTTTTTTTTTTTTTGAGAATATTTTCATCTGTATTCATCAGGGATATTAGTCTGTCAATTTCTTTTCTTGTAGCGTTCTTACCTGGCTTTTGTGTCATAGTAATGCTGGCCTTGTAAAATGAGTTTGGGAGTATTCCTTCCTCTCCAATTTTTGGGAAGAATTTGTGATGTATTGGTGCTAGTTCTTTCCTTCTTTCTTTCTTTCTTTCTTCTTTCTTTCTTTCTTTCTTTCTTTCTTTCTTTCTTTCTTTTTTTTGGTGCTAGTTCTTTAAATGTTTGGTAGAAGTCACCAGTGAAATAATATGTTCTTGGGATTTTCTGTTTTGGCAGGTTTTAAGTAATGATTCAATCTCCGTACTTGATATTAGCCTGTCAGATTCTCTGTTTCTTCATGACACAGTCTTGGTGGATTGTGTGTTTTAGGAATACATCCATTTCTTTTAGGCTATCCATTTGTTGGCATATAACCATTTGTAGTAATCTCTCGTGGTCCTTTGTATTTCCGTGGTGTCAGTTGTAATGTCCCCTCTTTCACTGCTGGTTTTATTTGAGTCTTCTCTCTGTTTTCCTGAGGTAGCCTAGCTGAAGTTTCATCACTTTTATTTATCTTTCCAAATCACCAGTTCTTAGTTTCATTAATCTTGTCTATCATTTTTTCTGGTGTCTGGCACATTTATTTCCACTCGGATCTTTGTTACTTCCTCCCTTCTGCTGACGTTGTGCTTAGTTTGTTCTTCTTTTTCTAGCTCCTTGAGGTGAAAATTTAGGTTGAGATCATTCTTGTTTCTTAATGTAGGTGTTTGTCACTGTAAATTTCCCTCTTAAAACAAAACATATAGGTTGCTGCAAAAGCAGTTCTGATATGCTATGCTTCCATTTGCATTTGTGTCTGGATTTCCCCTTTTGGTTTCTTCTTTGACCCAAGTGTTATCCAGAAGCATGTTGTTTAATCTCCACATACTGGTGAATTTTCTACCTTTTTGCCTGCTAGTGATACCTTGTTTCATACTCTTGCAGTCAAAAAAGATAGTATGATTTTAATGCTCTTAAATTTGCTAAGACTTGTTTTGTGATCTATCTTGGTGAATGTTCCATGCGCACTTGAGAAGAACGTGTATTCTGCTGCTGCCAGATGAAATGTTCTATATATGTCTGTTGAGTCCGTTTTGTCTAAAGTATGGCTCAAGTGCAGTGCTTCCTTGTTGATGTTCTTGTCTGGAAGATCCATGCAATATTGAAAGTGGGGTGCTGGAGTCTCCCTGTATTATCCTATTGCTGTTTATTTCTCCTTTCAGTTTTTTAAGTATTTGCTTAATATATTTAGGTGCTCCAGTGTTGAGTGCATATTTATGATTGTTACATCTTCCTGAAGAATTGACCCCCCTCATCATTACCTAACGACCATCTCTGTCTCTCGTTACCATTTTAGCTTAAAGTCTATTTTGCTCGACATTAGTATAGCTAACCCCACTCTCTTTGGTTTCCACCTGCATGGAATAGCTTTTGTCATCCCTTCACTTTGGATCTATGTATGTCCTCAGAGCTGAGGTGAGTCCCTCGTAGGCAGCACATAGTTTGATCTTGCTTTTTGTCCACTAAACCACTCTATGCCCTTTGATTGGTGAATTCAATCCATTAAGAGAGTAATTATTGATAAGACTTACTAATGTCGCCTTATTACTGGTTTCTTGGCTGTTCTCTAGTTCCACTTTTCACTATTCCTTTCTTGATGCCCTCCTTTGTAAATGGAATATTTTTCGTAGTGGTATGCTTTGATTACTTTCTCTTTATCTTTTGTGTATCTAGGTAGTTTTTACTTTTTGGCTCCCATGAGGTTTACACACAACATCCTGTAGGTATGACAGTCTATTTTATGCTGACAGCTTAACTTTGATGACATAGCAAAACTCTATCCTATTATTCCCCACCTAAATTTACTGTTTTTACATCATTGTTTATATTTTGTGTGTGTGTGTGTGTGTGTGTGTCCGTTAACAAATTGTTTTCAATACCTTTGTCTCTTATTCTTTATTTTAAAGTTACCTAGTCAGCACATCACCACGTTACAGTCTTAGGGTATTCTGAGTCTGACTGTATGCTTACCTTTAACAGCGTGTTGTGTATTTTCATATGTTTTGGTGTTACCAATTAGTTTCAGCTTGAAGAACTCCTTTCAGCATTTCTTGTGACATAGGGTTAGTCACAACGAGTTCCCTCAGCTCTCGTTTACTAGGGAAAGTCTTTATTTCACCTTCAATTTGGAAGGGCAGCATCGCTGGGTAAAGAACTCTTGGTTGGCAATTTCTTTCTTTTAGCAGTTTAAATATATCATCCCATTCTCTCCCGGCCTTTAAGGTCCCTCCCAAAAAACCCACTGATAGCCTTATGGAGCTTCCCTTGTATGAGAGAAAAATTGTTTTCTGTTGCTGCTTTTAAAACTCTCTCTTCGATTTTTGTTTTGTTTTGTTTTGTTTTTTTAAAGATTTTATTTATTTATTCATGAGAGACACAGAGAGAGACAGAGACACAGGCAGAGGGAGAAACAGGCTCCATGCAGGAAGCCTCACGTGGGACTCGATATTCGGTCTCCAGGATCATGCCCTGGGCCGAAGGCGGAGCTAAACCACTGAGCCACCCAGCCTGCCCTTCGATTTTGGTTTTAGACAATTTTATTGGTATGTGTTTTGGTGAAGCATGTTTTGGATTGTAATTTTGAGGTGACCTATTAGCTTCATGAACTTAGATGTCCACATCTTTGGGGAGTTTTCAGCCATTATTTCTTTAAATAAGTTTGTAATCCTTTGTCCTTCTCTTCTCCTTCTGGGGTGGCAGTAATTCATACATTATTGCTTTTTGATGGTGTCCCTAAACTCACATAGGCTTTCTTGATTCCTTTTCACCGTTCTTTTTTTCCTTTTGCTCTTCTAATTGTATAATTTCAATAGATAATGTCTTTTAGCTCACTGATTCTCCCTTCTGCTTGTTCAAGTCTGGTGTTGAAGTTCTCTATTGAATTATTCAGTTGCTTGTATTCTTCAGCTCTGAAATTTCAGGTTGGTCCTTTTTTATGTTTTCTGACACTTTGTTGAGCTTCTCATTTTGTTCTTGTATTGTTTTCCTGATATCATTAATTTGCTTATCTGTGTTCTCTTATAACCCTCTGAGCATTTGTAGAACAATTTTTTTTTGTGAATTCTTTGTCAGAAAATTCCTGGATCTCCATTTCTTTGGGGCCCACTACTGGAGGTTTGCTGTGTTCCTTTGGTGAACACGTTTCCCTGATTCTCGGATCACTGTTGCCTTGTGTAGGTATCTATGCATTTCAAGGAGCAGTCACCTCTTCCAGACTTTATGGAGTGATTCTGCAGTGTGGATGTGCAGCACACTGGGCTGTGCTATGACCCTGCATCTACTGGTGCAGGGCACTAAGGGCAGGGGCACACGGCAGCAGTGGGTCCAAGGAGGCTGTAATGTCTCTTCAGTTCAGGCCACTGAGGTCCACATTATCAACAACCGTGTGTATGTTGGTGAGCATGGTGGAGAGAATGCAGTGGCTGCAAGGGCTGTTGGGCTCCTGAGTGGTGACTCCAGGACCCATAGCTAGGGACCAGGGCAGGCAGTAATGGTGGCCAGAGCCAGTGGTGTACACATACTCTGCTGTGAGGGCCTAGTGCAGGTGTCTATGTGGCAGCAGTGGTCACCTGCAGACACACTTGTGGTGATGGGGGTCAGGGTGGGTAACAGAGGCCAAGGCCATCTATGCACTCACTGGAATCTGTGGGGGACCTGGGTGCCAGTGTGCTCTCCTATGGCTTCACACTCTACCCATAGGTATGCAGACTGCAGTGGAGTACAGTGATGGGGGTAAGGCTGGGGGTCATGCAGGTCCACAACCAGAGGAACCAGCCACCTGTGGGCATGGTGGTGTCAGCCAGTGACAGGAGGTAGAGCCTGATCTGAGCCCACAGACAGCTACAGGGGGCCCTGGATGATGGTGTGCTCTTGTACAGCTGCACTTTCTTCCCCTAGGCATGCATATGGACTTGAAAGCCAGTGATGGGAATCAGGCTAGGGCTTCACAGGTTCACAGCTGCGGGGACTATCTATAGGTGAGTGTGGTGTTGCTGGCCAGGGACAAATGACTGGGCCTGATACAGACTCACAAGGACATCAGGGGGCCCTAGGTGTCAGTATGCTGTCCTGTGGCCACACGATCTTTCCCCTGTGCCTATGCAGTATAGTGAGGGCCAGTGGTGAGAGTCCTGCTGGAGTGAAGCTGGAGATGCTATCTATAGGTGGGCATGGTGTTGCAGGCCAGAGACAGAAGGCTGAGCATGCTTTCCATAAGCAGCTGTTGCTGGGGGCCTGGCTGTCAGAGAATTCACCCATCACTGCACACTCTCCTCTGTGTGTGTACCCGCTGTAGCAGATGCAAATGATAGGATCAGGCCATGGCTAGAGGGGCTATCTGTGCCCCCAAGTGCAGGCAAGCTGGTGCGTCAGCCCAGGGTACTTAAGCTGGTGTCTTGCTCTTGCACACCTACGAGAAAACCGGATTGGCTGTAAGCTTAACTCCTGGGTCTTGGTGGAGGTAGGAAGGGACCAGGGTGGCTGGTGTTCTACACCTGTGCAGCCACAGAGTATTTGAATGGTTACTCATGTGGGTCCTGGCTCTGGAAGGGTGTGGTTTTGGTAGAGGTGTTGGCAGGAGGGTGGTCTGGGGCCTGGGGGTGGGTACTGAGGAATGGCTGGCTCTAGGAAACTTAAATACTTCTAGGACCATTGTCAGGATCTATGCACCCAGGCAGTGACTTCATCGTTGGTGGAAGCTGCTGAGTTGTATGCCACAAAATTCTCTGTAAACTGAAATCACTCCTGCTGCATATGTGTTGATAATAGCCTCTGCTTTTATTCCTTCTTCCTAGTCAAGTCTTTGCTGTTATGAGTGGAGTGAAACTGAAGCTAGACCTTCATGCAGTGCCAGGACAGTCTAGACAAGTTGTTCACTCACTCTACTTTTTCCTTCCCTAGTAAGAGGAATTCTTACTAGTTGGGAAATTTTTTTTCCTGGTCCAGAACAATGCTGGCTTGAGGGATGGAATGATGCAGGGAGAAGGATGTTGTCTTCCTTCACTTCTTGTGCAATTATGCTTTGCTTGTTTGTTTGCTTGACACTATTGCTAGAGCCTCCTAAGTGGAATGTAGAGGTCTCCCAGACTGTTTTTGTTCATGGACCACCATCTAATCATTGATGCTGTCAAGGAATGGGGAAGTGGAGACTCCCACATCCCTATTTTTCTCCAAAGTCTGAGAAACTTCCTGTCATAAAAGGGGAATAATATTCATGAGGCCAGTCCAGTTATTATACTCAGCAAGTAATTATGCACATGATTTTTCTTAAACATAATTCCCAGTGATGTGTGACAATACACCTGGGTAAGCACCAAAGACACCTAAAGCAATATGGTCCCTATCTAACTACATCTCCCATGGGTTAACATTGTTCACCATTGCCTCTGCAGGAATATCACTCCTCTGCTGGAGTGAAGCTGGAGGTACTATCTTACCTCCCCTAAGAGGAGGGTAGGTACCTAATTGACAGCTTTCAGGATTTCAGGATTTAAAGGCCTCTTTAGTGCCCTGCATACCTAACTCCATCTCAATTATGGTTACCTTAAGACTTTAACTCAGAAGTAAAGACATTTAAGAAAAATGATAACTCAGTACTTATACCCACTGAACACCATATGAAAGGAGATTTTAAAGAATGTAACTTAGAAGATGGAAAATGATCTGAGATGCCAGAGGAATGATAATAGAATGAATTGGCAAATAGAAGTAAATGAAATATCGATGGCATAAAATATTTATAATGATTATGGCGACTTAAAGCAAAAAGTTAACAAGACGGAACTAAATACAGTATTACGAATCACTTGGATGATGGGTTGTGTCCAAGGAGAGCACCTCATAGCAATACAGGAAGCATTCCACCATCACCTCCAGGGAGATCCAGAGAGCCATATGTCAGTGGCCGCCTGGGGAGACTGCCAAGCACACTGTGTCTGAGGCCACCAAGGCCGTCATCCGGTGCACCAGACACCAATGAGCTGCCTCAGGACCGCCTGACCACACCGCAAAGCAAAGGCAAGAGCCTTTTCTTTTCAGAGCTACCTCACTTGGCAGGAAAAGACCTGAAGCTCTCCAGAGTGCAGTCTACTCTAGTGTTTGGATCTTTGCCATTTTGTCGATCTTTATAAATTCTTAGTGTGAAAGAAATGTTAAAAAAAAAACAGTATCAGCTCGACTTTCTATGTCTTTAGTGCTATTGGCTATGATTTTTCTTAACCATACTGCATTTCATCACTTTGCTAAATGGTCATTTCTATTAGGTATTTCCCTAGGTTAGCCTCTTCAGGGATCTTAATGGTCAAAACTATTTCCAAAATAATTTTATTTACCTCACCTATTCTTATTCTCCTACCTGTGTCCAATAGTGTCATCCGGAGATTTTTGTTTTTTCAAAATGTGTGGTATAGCAACAATTTAAGTGCAATACCAGATATAACAATCACACTTACCCCATTCGCACCCCTTTAGTATATCCCATTATCTGAATTCAAATAACATAAAAGGGGACCCAAACAATGTGCCAAAAACTCAATCAAACAACCTAGAATCGTGAAGGCATAGAGTAACTCCAGATTTCCAACATGTTGCATTCCAACATAACGGAACGTGGAAGAGTGGTAGTTTTATTGGAATAATTTTGATTCCACATTAGTGCATCATTTCTGATAAGCGGTAAATGTGATTGACTTAGGATGTGCTACAAATACTCTGATGCTCTGGAATCAATGTGCCCGACCTTTATTTATCTTTAAGGATTTTATTTATTTATTCGTGAGAGACACACAGAGAGAGGCAGAGACACAGACAAAGGGAGAAACAGTCTCCTCACAGGGAGCCCCCTGTGGGACTCTATCCCCGGACACAGGATCACGCCCTGAGCAGAAGGCAGATGGCTGAACTACCCAGGCATCCCATTGTGTGCCCCTCTTTTATAATCACAGCAACGGTAAGGTGGAGATGAGGACTACTATGGAATAAAAAGTATTGCAAAAGGGTGCCTAGGTGGCTCAGTCTGTTAAGCATCTGGCTCTTGATTTTGGCTCAGGTCATGATCTCAGGTTTTGTGAAGTACAGCCAGACTTCGGGCTACACGCTGGGTGTAGAGCCTACTTGAAATCTCTCCCTCGCTCTCTGCTCCTCCCCCTTCTCTCCTACTCTCTCCTTCTCCAGAAAATTTTCATGTTGGAAATCTAGAGGTACTCAACGGCTTCCTGTGGAATGTTTAGAGGTCCTTCTGGCAGCCCTCATGGGAAACTTAGAGGCTGCCTGATTCCCGCTCTGACTGAGGAGATGCCAAGCTCGAAGGTGTGCCACGAGATCTGACAAGACCTGGCTGAATGACCCGCTCACTTCCTGGCTTTGCCTTTTGTCCAATCAGAGAGGAGCTTCCGGTGACATCGGGCCATACAGTGGCTATAAAAGAGCCCTGGCCCTTCAGCTGCTGCCAGTGCGCTTCCTTCTGAGCTATCGGGGAGGTGAGCCCCACATGGCTGAGCCTGGCTGTGAGACCTCTTGGGAGGAAAGCCTGGTTACGGAGGAGCCAGGCGGCAGCCTATCAGGAGAGCCCTCAGCAGGAGCAGCCGAGGCGCCAATGCCGTTACCGCCGCTGCCGCCGTCACCACCGCCACCGCTGCAGTCACCACCGCCACCACCGCCAACTCCGCCGCCGGGTCCGCTGCTCAGGCAGTTTCGCCACCTATTTCCCAGGGTTCTGAAGAAGGTTCATGAGGGCCTGAGCCTCTCGCAGAAGGCCCTGAGAGTCACAGATTCGTTCATTAATGACATCTTCGAGCGCATCATCGACGAGGCCTCTCGCCTGGCCCACTCCACCATCACCTCCAGGGAGATCCAGACCGCCATGCATCTGCTGCTGCCAGGGGGGATTGGCAAGCATGTCGTGTCTGAGGCCTCCGAGGCCTTCATCTGGTACGCCAGACGCCAATGAACAGACGCCAATGAACAGCTGACCCTCTGACCACCCCACAAAACAAAGGCTCTTTTCAGAGCTACCTCACTTGTCGGGGAAAGACCTGTAGCTCCCCACAACGCCACCTACTCCAGCGTTTGGCCCTATGCCATGCTGCCCATCCTTAAAGCACGTTCACCGTGGGCAGAACATGACAAAATGTTGTCAAGTCCACTTTAATATACGTGTGTGGTGTGGACCGTTAGGATTTCCTTGGCCGGGTTGCATTTTGTCACTTTCCTAAATGGCCCGTTCCTTCAGGCCAGCCTCTTCTGGTATCTTTTTGGTCACAGCTGTGTGTCCACAGTGATTTGACTTGCCTTAAGTATTCTCCTTCTCCCTCTTGTGTCGAGTGGTATCATCAAGAGATTTGTTTGAGTTTGTGATACAGCAATGAGTGAAGTGCTGTAGCAGATCCCGAACTGACACATAGCGCATTCACACTCCCCCAACAGAGCCTCTCGTCCAAATTCAACTACACACATACAAGAGGACCCAAACACTGTGCCGAAAACTCAATCAAACGACCTCGAATCGTGGCCTACTCGAGCTCCCCACCTTGGGAAAGGCCGATTTTACTGCACTCACATTTATCTGATTCCGTTCCTTGGTAGCCTATACTCTTGCACTTTTGACCCCAAATCTTCCTGAACCACGACTACGCATGGCTGATGGGATCGTCCAATGAGAGCAGCTGTGCTCCCAGCCGCTGCTAGCAGCAGCCAATCAGCAACTGGCAGCACATGATCCGTGGCCATTGGCCCAAAGGGTGGTGGGGTGACCAGGGCTGAACCAATAACAGCCTTCCTCGGACACCCAGCCTGGAGATTGAAGGGGGAAGGTGGCATGATTGTCTGCCTGGGGGTTTCCGTTCAAGCTCTTGCTTTGAACCAGTGTGGTTGGAGTATAAACATCCAGATGTCACGGTGGGACAAGTCCCTATCGTTTTTTGCATCCAGATAGGCAGAGGCTGTTTGGAAATTAAGGGAACTAAGATGATTCCTTCCTCTACCTCAAGTGATCTGATGGGTCGGAGGACTTAGGATAATGGTAATGCGCTTTACTACCCACTGTGTTTTTTCCTTCTTGCACGGGCTCTCCACCACCACCCCTTTTTTTCCTTTTCCTATAGGTACATGCTGAATTTCAAAGCAGTTCGTGATTATCCAAGTACGTTTTATTTCATTGATTCCTAGCTTCCTATATCTGTGGAGAGAGAACCCACGCGGGGCGGGGGGGACAGAATTCAATCCTTTGAAATGTGTTAGGAGTTGCATTAAAACTCACGATTTCATCAAGTTTGCTATGTGTTCCGTGTGAACTTTTAAAATAAATTCTAAATGACCTTTTATTTGAATGTAGAAACCTGTAAAGAATGTTACTCTGCACCTAGCAGTGAGACATAAGCTGGGTAAACTATGGAAATACAACTTTTTCTGGCGCCCACTAAAAGACAGAATAAGCCAAAGGTATTTGGAGCGGGGACACAAAGTGCTTGCTTCATAAATCCCAAGAAAAGCTACCACAAAATATAGTGCAAATAAATTCTCGTGGGTGGTACCTAGAAATTTCCATATACAGCGGGAAGAAAATTTTAGAAGCCAAAGGTTCTTTGCGGAGCCGTTGCCTTTTCAGAAAAGAACTGTGGACCATTTAGAAAAAGAAAACTGCATTTCAACAAGTCTAATTTCTATCATGCTTATTGCTGTTCACAATCCATGTGTCAATATGACATGCAGATGTTTTTCAAAGTTATTCATGCATATTGGCCTCATACACGTTGTATTATGTAAACAGTTATTTAAGAACCTGGATTCATTAGGATTGTGTGTGTGTATGTGTGTGGTTTTCATTTGTAATTTCAGAAATCAAATGGGAGTGCTAGTAAAACAACATTAAAATGCACCATAATTGGGCTGTGGATGGGACACTTGGAGTGGAAGTGTGAGAGACACACATGAAATCTGGGAAGGAGAAAGGAAAATGCCATTTGATGTTGAAGTCCAGAGTGGGAATTGACTACATCTGATTATTCCTATGAGTGAGTAATTGAGGAGAAAGGCACCTAGTGACTAATCATGATGTAATGCTGTGGTTACTGAGATGAAATAAAAGAATGGCTACTGCCTCACTAACAAATTATAGCAACAACATGGGGGGAAATAGCATTAATAGGACAGGCATACCCAAATCAAACTTTTTCAATGGTATTCATATTATTAAGTTCTTTGAAAAGCCATAAGCAAGGACCCAAACTCAGTACATAAATGTCTAAATCCAAAAATTCAAAAAACAACACCTATTCAGGACCCCTCCCAACTAAAGCTGCCACTGTTAACCCATTCAGATTTATCTGACTTTGTTCTTTTCAGGCTATAAACTTTTGTTCTTGAAAAGTCAGAACTTAATTACTTACAACACTACAGGTCTTATGGAGCGTCCAATCAGTGCAGCCCCACGCTTCTGAATCAGCCTCTGATGGACCTGCAGCCTCTGACCCACAGCCATTGGCTCTATATATGAGGCAGTGTCTCAAGATGAGCCAATACGTGTCTTCCTTGGTTATTCCACATGGGAAATTGAGGAAGAAGCATCTGCGATTCTTTCTTTTTTTTTTAATGAGCTCAACGTGTTTATTATTCAATTCAGCAGACATAAAGCCACTCTGTCTGATTGCTGTTGAGGTTTTTAAATGCTTCTTTCCATTTCTGCGTTTACGCTGTTGTGAGAGGGTAACAGTTTGTGGATCAGCACCAGCCCGGGGGAGGGGGGACGCATTTTGAGTAGCAATATGATGGAAGATGAAGCGATTGCCTGAAAGATGCTAGCTGTGAGCATCTGAGGAGGGGATCAAACCCAGGTCTTCTTACTCCAGGTACAGAAAGACTTGCTCCCCCTGCGAGCCTGCCACTGAACCTACCTGAAGCTTTTCTTCCCCTGTAACCATGGACAAAAGGAGGTCCTTGAGGTGGGTAGTAGCAGTCCTTCAGACACAGCAATGGAGACATCACTCCCCATTCTCCACATATCCCCAACTATAGGCAACCGTTATTCTGTTTTCTGTCTTTATGGATTTGCCTGTTCTGGACATTTCACATGAATGGAATCATACGATATTTAGTGTTTTCTGACTGGGTCCTTTCACTTGGATGTTGTCTTCAGGTTCGTCCATGTTTCACCATGTATCAGTACTTCATTTACTTTTATGGCTGAATAATATTCCATCCATACCACTTCTATTTATCCATTCATCAATTGATTGCCATTTGGGTTTCCCCCCACTCTTTGGATATTACAAACAATGTAGCTATAACCATTCTTTTCTATCATTTTATGTGGACATAGATTTTTATTTCTCTTAGGTATATATTTGGGCATGAAATTGCTGGGTTGTATGTTATCTCTCTGTTTAAGGTTTTGAGGAACTGCCTGACTGGTTTACAAAGTGGCTGTGTGATTTTACTTTCCCACCAGCAACAAATGACAGTCCCACTTTCTTCTCATCCTCAATAACACTTTGTTATTGTCTGTGTTTTTGCTTGTAGCCATCCTAGTGGGTGTGAAGTGGCATCTCACGGTGGTTTTGATTTGTCTTTCCCCGGTGACTAATGATGTTGAACATCTTTTCATGTGCTTACTGGACATTTGTGCATCTTCTTTGGAGAAATGTGCATCCAGATCCTTTGTCCATTTTTAATTTGGTTATTGTCACTTTCTTACAGAGTTTTAAGTGTTCTTCATTTATTGTAGAGACAGGTCCCGTATCAGATATATACACATATATTTGTAAATATTTTCTCCCATTCTGTGGGTTTTCACTTTCTTGGTGATGTTTTCTGAAGCATGGGCTTTTTACATTTCAATCAGGTTCACATTATCTATTTTTTTTATTGCTTGTGGTATCATATCTAAAATTCTATAGCCATATCCCAGATCATGAAGATTTACCTTTATGTTTCCTCCTAATCAGTTTATATTTTAAACTCCTATTTTGGTCATTGACCCATTTTCAGCTAATTGTTAATTTTTTTTTGTTTTCTTAAATCTTTAATTCCAGTATAGTTAAAATACAGCATTATATTAGTTTCAGGTGTACAATATAGTGATTCAACAGTTCCATATATTATTCAGTGCTCATCAAGGTAAGTGTACTCTATTTTTTCATTTATTTTTTGCATATTTTTTATTGAAGTTCAATTTGCCAACATATCGCATAACACCCAGTGCTCACCCATCAGGTGCACCCCTTAGTGGGTAAGTGTACTTTTAATCCCCTTCACCTATTTCACCAATCCCCCACTCGTCTCCCCTCTGGTAACCATCCCTTTGTCTTCTACAGTTGAGAGTCTGTTTCTCGGTTTCTCTTTCTCTCTCTCTTTCTGTCTCTCTCTCTCTCATTTTTTTTTCTCTGCTGATTTGTTTTGTTTCTTAAATTGCACATATCAGTGAAATCATACGGTATTTATCTTTCCCTGACTGGCTTATTTTGCTCAGCCTATACTCTGTAGATCCATCCATGTTGTTGTTGTAGATGGCAAGATTTTGTTATTTCTTATGGCTGAATAATATTCCATTATCTATATCTTTATTTCACATCTTCTGTATTTTTTAAAGATTTATTTATTTGAGAGAGAGAGCAAGAGAGAGCACGAGCACGTGGGGTAGGGAGGGACAGAAAGAGAGGGAGAGAGAATCCCAAACAGACTCTGCACTGAGCACAGAGCCCCTTGTGGCACTCAATCCCACAACCCTGATGTCACACCCTGAGCCAAATCCAAGAGTTGGATGCTTAACTGACTACACCACCCAGGTGCCCCTATATCACATCTTCTTTATCCCTTCATCCATCGATGGATGGTTGGGCTGCTTCCACAGTTTGGCTATTGTGAATAATGCTGCAATAAACATAGGGGCGCATACATCCCTTTAAATTCGTGTTTTTGTATTCTTTGGGTAAATACCCGGTGATGTAATTCCTGGATTGTAGGGTAGTTCTATTACTAATTTTCTGAGGAACCTCCATACTGTCTTCCACAGTGGATGCACCAATTTGCATTCCCAACAACAGTGCACAAGGGTTCCTTTTTCTCCACATTTGTGCCAGCACCTGTTGTTTCTTGAGTTTTTGATGTTAGCCATTCTGACACATGTGAGGTGGTATCTCATTGTGGTTTTGATTTGCATTTCCCTGATGAGTGATATTGAGCACCTTTTTATGTGTCTGTTGGTCATCCGTATGTCTTCTGTGGAGAAATGTCTGTTCATGGCTTCTGCCCATTTTTAATTGGATTATTTGCTTTTCAGGTGTTGAGTCTTATAAGTTCTTTATATATTTTGGATACCAATCCATCATCAGATATGTCATTTGCAAATATCTTCTCCCATTAGTAGGTTGTCTTTCAGTTCTGTTGGTTGTTTCCTTTGCTGTGCAGAAGCTTTTTATTTGGATGTAGTCCCAGTAGTTTATTTTTGCTTTTGTTTCCCTTGCCTCAGGAGACCTATCTAAAAAGATGTTGCTATCACCAGTGTCAGAGAAACTACTGCCTGTGCCCTCTTCTAGGATTTTTATGCTTTCAGGTCTCACATTTAGGTCTTAATCCATTTTGAATTTACTTTTGTGTATGGTATAAGAAAGTGGTCCAGTTTCATTCTTTTGCATGTAGCTGCTCAGTTTTCCCAGCACCATTTGTTAAAGAGGCTTTTTCCCATTGCATGTTCTTGCCTCCCTTGTCGAAGATTAATTGACCATAACATTGTGGATTCATTTCTGGGCTTTCTATTCTCTTCCATTGATCTATGTGTCTATTCTTTTTCAAGCTTTTATTTAAATTCCAGTTAGTAAACATAGAGTGTAATATTAGCTCTTTGTGTCTTTGTGCCAGTACCATACTGTTTTGATTACTACGCCTTTGTAATATAACTTGAAGTCTGGAATTGTGATGCCTCCAGCTTTACTTTTCTTTCTCAAGATTGCTTTGGCTATTCGGGATCTTTTGTGTTTCCATACAATTTTTTAGGATTGTTTGTTTTAGGTCTGTGGAAAACGCTGGTGGTATTTTGATAGGGTACTTTGATAGGTATTTTGCATTAAATGTGTAGATTGCTTTCGGCAGGACATTTTTTTTCTTTTTCTTTTTCGTTTTATTTTTAATTTTTTTATTGGAGTTCAATTTGCCAACATATAGCATAACACCCAGTGCTCATCCCATCAAGTGCCCCCCCTCAGTGCCTGTCATCCAGTCACCCCACCCCCGCCTACCTCCCTTTCTACCACCCCTTGTTCGTTTCCCAGAGTAAGGAGAATATTTATTCTTCCAATCCATGAGCATAGCATATCTTTCTGTTTCGTTGTGTCATCTTCAATTTCTTTCATCAGTGTTTCATAGTTTTCTGGTTACAGGTATTTCACCTCTTTGGTTAGGTTTATTTATAGGCGTCTTATTATTTTGGAGTGCAATTGTAAATGGGATTTGTTTTCTTAATATCTCTTTCTGCTGCTTCATGATTGGTGTATAGAAATGCAACAGATTTCTATATGTTGATTTTGCATCTTGCGGCTTTACTGGATTGAATTCTGTATCAGTTCTAGCAGTTTTTGGTGGAGTCTTTCGTGTTTTCAATATATAATATCATGGCATCTGCAAAGAGTGAGAGTTTGACTTCTTCCTTGCCGATTTGGAATGTCTTTTATTGCTTTTTGTTGTCTGACTGCTGTGGCTAGGACTTCCAGTACTATGTGGAGTAAAAGTGTGAGAGTGAACATCTTTTTCTTTATTGCTGAAGTATAATCGACATATGGTGCTATATTAGTTTCAAGTGTACAACATATTGACTTGACAATCCTGTACATTCCTCGGTGCTCACTACGACAAATGTAGTCACCATCTGTCACCATACAACATTATTTGTATGATATACTCAATATATTATACAATATAATATACTCAATGTATTATTATTGAGTATATTCCCTATGCTGTCCTTTTCTCCTCCATGACCTAGTTATTTTGTGACTGGAGGTTTGTAATTCTTAATCTCCTTTATCTATTTCACCCATCCTTCACCCACCTCCCTTCCAGCAACAGCCAGTTTGCTCACTGTATTTAAGAGTCTGTTACAACATTTTCTGGAGCCTATCAGTGAGACGTAAAGCAAAAGGGATGTTTCAAATGGGGAGGTGGCTTTCTTCATAAATACTGAAGATAATCTTCCAAAATATCCAGGGAAGTAAATCCATCTGTGTGGTGCCTAGATCTACCATATATATCAGGAAGGCAGTTTTGTAACCAAAGCCCTTTGCAAAAACATTTGCCTTCTTAGAGGATGAACTGAGATCTATTTAGAAAAACAAATCTCCATTTCATCCAGTCACTTAATTTCTATCATGCTAATTGCTGCTAGTTCAATATTCCCATGTTTGTCAATATGACATAAAGTTGTTTTTCTATTATTCATGCATTTTGGTGTCATTCCTGTCATTTTATGTAGAAAGTTATTTTGAGGATATAAATCCATTAGGATATTTGTGTGGGTTGTGGCACATGCACCCGTGTTTGGTTTTGGATTTTTTTTTTGTTTTGGTTATTTTTGTTTTTTGCATTTGTAATTTCAGAAATCAAGTGGGAGCACTAGAAAAACAAGTTAAAAATGTACTATCCCTGGGCTGTGGATGAAGACTGGATGTGGAAATATGAGGGACATGTATGAAATTTGCAAAGGAGAAAGGAAAATAAAGTTTAATGTTGAAGACCAAGCTGGAAATTGAGTGCATCTGATTATTCCCTTCAGTGGGTGATTGAGGAAAAAGGTACCTGGGGAGCATCTAATGCTGTGGTTATTCAGAAGGTGATATAAGAGAATGGATCCTGCTTCACTAATGAATACAAGCAACAATGCAAGGAAAATCATCTTAATAGGACAAGCATACCCAAGTCAATCTTTTTTCTACGCTATTCACATTATGCAATTCACTGAAAAGCATCAGGAAGGACCCAAATCCATTACAGAAATCTCTAAATCCAAAAGTTCAAAACAAAGTTTATTCAGGCTCCCTAGAATCTGTAGTTACTATTCTATCCTATTTAGATTTATCCGACTCTGTTCTTTTCATAATGTGTTTTTTTAAAGCTCAAAATTTATGACTTGCCACCTCAGCATAGGGATGATGGGAATGTCAGTTCAGAACATGTCATACCCCACACCCTTCTGAGGCATCCAATGAGGCCCTTACAGACTCTGAGCTACAGTTATTGGTCACTGTATGAGGAAGTATCCTTAGGTAAGCCATTAGGAGACTTCTTGGTTTGCCCCATTTTGGAAATTGAGAGGAAATCAACTGTGATTCTTACTGTCTTTTCTTTGTTTGATTAACAGCAGTTTTTAAATTATGGTGAATTCAGATATTTCTATATTAGTTTTCTAGGGTGATTATTCCAGTTACCAGGGACTGGTGAACTTAAGTAACATGTACTTCTTCGCAATTCTGAATGCTAGAGTTGAAAATCATGTGTCAGACACTTAGATGAGTCTGAGGTCTATGTGCAAAACATCTTTTATGGCCCACTTTCCTTATTGTCTTTTTCCACTTAGAATGCTACACTATTTCTCTTATACCACCCAGGGAGAGTCCAGAGAGATAAATTGGAGAGCAATGAATGTGTCCCACTTTTCTCTACATGTGGCTCTTCCCAATTGAGATTATCTCTATATATGGTATGGGGGAGTATAAGTATATAACCAATTTATTCCTACTATGCATTCATATGTAGAAGCAGCGATTATAGTACATTGAATTGGCCAAAAAGGTCCTATCCATGATTTTACATTAGCTTCCCTGCCTCACTATGAGCCCTGCCCAAATCCCATTAGCTGAATCCATGCACTTTTTTCCCAGAGGTCCAGGTAAGATAGTAACTTGAGCACCTATACCCAATAAGACCATTAAAATTTGAGTTCCACCCCTCCATCAAATTCTTTAGCATACTCATGTGAATGCGATGGCTTTCCCCTCTAGGCATCAGCCCCACTTCTGTTTTCAACTTTGAAACACCGAAGTTCGGCATGCATGGAGAGGTATTACAGACATGGAGGGAGAGAGTTCTATGCCATTAAACAAGACTTTGCATTACTTTCAGTTTTGACTGGCATGACAGCAGCTCATAACTCAACCAGATGTTTTCAGCATGCTTAATGCCTATATTGAGTGAAAAAGTCATCATGGTGGCACCTTTTATTTTAGCCTTGAGATCCCAGTCACTCAACAACCACAGCCATAGACATCCTGCTTTCTGGCTGAGGCTGTAAGGTTTCCTTGTTTTGGCTGCCTTGGGCTTCATTTATGTAGCAACAAATTGTTTTTAAAGAGTCCACTTTAATCTGGGTCATCTAATGTGCCATTGTCATAACATCTCCTAAATTGGGGTCCAGTTTCAACATTAGAGCTGAGAGTTTTCTAGGATAACAATACTGATCACAAGAATTTATTTAGCTTCTTTTTGTCAGTTTCTCATTGTCCAATGGGTCACCCCACTGAAACCCAATCCAAGGCAATAAAAGCCAGTAATACAGTACTAGTCAATTCCTCACCTATGGCTTTTCATGGGAACTTGTCTGTCTCAAGAAAATCTCCCTGAGAATACCTAAGCCAAATCTAGAAGTGCCTTAGTGGCTCAGTGGTTGAGCATCTGCCTTTGGCTCAGGTCATGGTCCTGGGGTCATGGGATCGAGTCCTGCATCAGCCTCCTTGCAAGGAGCCTGCTTTTCCCTCTGCTTATGTCTCTGTCTCTCATGAATAAATAAAAAAATAAAATCTTTTTTTTTAAATGCAGCCAAATCTAAGGTTGAAACAATAGACTGGATAGGATTGATCTAAAAGAACAGTGATTGCTATTTTTCTTTAATAAGCATTTCATATCCCACAAATCTCATCTCCTTTACTATCAAAGTTTTAAAAATTCACCCAGTTTCTCCCCATTGCAGTTGTGTAACTGTTGTCTGAGAAGGAGATCTTCCAGGCTGAATTCTAGTGCTATAGTTGTTACAGTGGGATAGACATTAAGGTAACCACCAAATGGGGGAAGACATCTGCTTTCTGTAGGGTAGTTAACAACTAGGGCACCATTCAAGAAGGCATCTTTGAGCTTACTTCCCACTTATCAGTTGGTAACTACCTCCTCAATTTCTCATTAATAGTAATTAGGTGGAGGGCCATTTATTACATAGCTACTTATACAACTTGGTCAATAGATTGCTATTGATTCACATGAACATTCCCAAAATCTCATTAATTAGCCTGTATGGACCCAACTCTTCCTCTTCTAGAAAATTTTATCTTGGTCAGCATCATTGCCACATAGTCACCACCTCATTGCCAAAATTTTCAGGAACTGTGAACTATAAAAGTTAGTTTGCCACAGTTTTATGCATGCTGATAGAAAACACGGGACTTCTGGAGCAGAGATGAAGGACTATTTAATACTCAAAGCAGTAGCAGTAGCCGGAGTGTCAGCATTTTGCATTGGTTTCTTGAGCCACAGGGAATAGAAATAGGGCAAGATGACATCTTTGCCTGCAATCAATTGTGTTAAAAGAGAAAACCTGAGCTTAGAAGGCACAAATATTTCATAATGTAAGCATGCCTGCCTTTTGTTCCAGAGGAAAGCACTATCTCTATTTTTCAGGTCTTTATGCAAGTTGTCCTTCACTCTTATGGGAGACATTATTTCTGTATTCTAAGGATTTCCCCTATATAGACATCCTTGAAAAGATTGCCTGGAGTAAAGGGCAGGTTTTTGCTTGCAAAACGTGCAGAAACAAGAGAGACCCATGGAGAATTGTCTTTCAACACGTTTCTAGTGTAAAACAAAATGTAGGCTGTAAATGTGTTGTTTGATGCACAACAAATTGAAGTCTTAGATGAATTTGCATATACAAATGTTATAAATGGGTATGAGAGAAAGGGAAATTATTTAGAAACTATAGAAAATCCTCTATATTTTTGATGGTCAGTTGAAAAGTGTTTCTAAAATAAAAACAGGCAAGTTGAAAAAAATGAATATGGTCTTTGCAAAATTGCTTTCTATTTTGAGGTCTGTATTATGAAACATGTTATAAAATTGTGAAAAAATACCTTTGTGCTTGTCAGTAGGGGAAGTTAAGTGACACAGCTGTTGACATGCAGGGAAATCACTTTTATCTGATTGGGAAAATAACAAGGATAAGACACAAATGAAAATACATGCATGGGGGTATATAGAGATCATTTTTATCCATCCTTCCCCTGCTATCCTGGAGTCACTAGGCCTAGACCATGAGGTTTATTACCTAGGGAAGGGAAGTGTGGCATCAAATATCATGGAGTAGGAGAAAAGAAAATATGACACAAGTAAATTTTCACATGACATAAGAGGAAATAGAAAGCTAGGTAATTTCTAGGAAATTATGTACAATTTAACCTGTCATTCCCATAACAATAAACATAATTAATACCCAGGTCTTGGTTTATAAAACCATTTTTGCAATTAAAGAAACCAAGATGTCTTCCTGAGGAATGAGTGGTACAAGCCCATATTGGGCACCTCAGCCCTAGTGTCTTGTACCAGGAATACAAGTCCCCACAATGTCTAACTTTGAGAATCTCTATCTCTAGGAGAATTAGAGGGTTATAGAAAAACCAAAACTCTGCTCTAAATCCCAGTGGAGAGGCAGGAGTTTGAAAAGTGCTTGGGGCCATATGTGAAGGAGATCTATTGTCTAATTTTAAGGTGTCTACTTGAGGGGCAGAGATATGTAGTAAATTTCTCCAGGAAACAAAAATGGTGGTGGGAGCCATTTAAAAAAATTGCCTTCTAAAAAAAATTGCCTTCTACCTAGATGGCCCAGTGCTGGTAAGCACCATTTCTGACACTCTATCTACCTTGCTAACAGTGCTTGTCCCACCCCAGCATATCCCTGTGGACCCACTCCATGGATAGGTCCAAATGCCTACCCTAGCAGGTGCCACTCCAAGGCAGTTCCTGCCCATTTGCACGTACTACGTAGCCTCTGTGAGGACCAGCATCCCACCAAAATGTTGCCCATCTTGTCAGAAATATAAGGAAGCCTTGGCCAGACCTGCAACCCCCAAAGCAGCTTCTACACCAGCATACCTGGTGGGGGCCTCAGCCTCAATCAGCATCCTTAACACTAGGGGAGCCAACCACACCAGCTAGTGTATCCACAATAGTTGTAGCTCAGCCACAATAGGAAACCACATGTATTCAACACAGGATACTCTTGCAGCACCAGGTTCTGATGACTAGGTATATTGCACTTCTGGGACCCACAGGATACCTTCTACACAAGGTCACTCCTTTAAACTGGGAGACATAGTTGATCTTCCTAATACATAGAAACATACAGAGTCAAGCAAAATGAGGATATAGAAGAATATGTTCCAAAAACAGAACCATACATATTGTTTTCAAGTGCACAAAAATATTCTCCAGGATAGATCACATGTGAGGCCACAAAACATGTCTCAAAATGTAAGAAGCAGTTTACTGCCTGCCTTTGGCCCAGGGCATGATCCTGGAGTCCCGGGATTGAGTCCCACATCAGGCTCCCTGCATAGAGCCTGCTTCTTCTTCTGCCTGTGTCTCTGCACCTCTCTCTCTCTGTCTCTGTCTTTCTCTCATGAAAAAATAAATAAAATCTAAAAAAATGTAAGAAGATTGAAATCATATTGAGCATCTTTCTTAACCATAACAGTATGAAACTAGAGATCAATCACAAGAAAAAAAAAACTAGGAAAAAATGCAAACTATGGAAGCCAAACAATATGCTACTAAACAATGGATCAATGAAGAAATCAAAAAGAAAAATTTTAAATCTCTCTAGTCAAACAAAAGTTGAAATAAAACATCCAAAATTCAATGAAATACAGCAAAAGCAGTTCTAAGAGGGAAGTTTATAGTGATACAGGCCTATCTCAAGAAATAAAAATCTCAAACAGTCTAACCTCACACCTAAAGGAACTAGAAAAAGAGCCCAAAGTTAGTAGAAGGAAGAAAATAATAAAAATCTGAGCAGGAATAAATTAAATAGAGACTAAAAATACAATAGAAAAGATCAGGAAAACTACGAGTTGGTCTTTTGAAAGATAAACAAGATCAATAAGCTTTTAGCAAGACTCATTAAAAAAAAGAGGGCCCAAATAAAATTAGAAATGAAAGAAAATTTACAACTGACACCACAGAAATACAAAGGATTATAAGAAACTACTATGTACAATTATGCCAACTAATTGGACAACCTAGAATAAATGAAAATTTCCTAGAAACATATAATCTCCCAAAACTGAATCAGGAAGAAATAGAAAATCCGAATAGATCAATTGCTAGTAATGAAATTGAATTATAATTAAAAAAAAACCTGCCGACAAAACAAAAGTCAAGGACCAGATATATTCACAGGTGAATTCTAAAATTTAAATTAAAACATTTAGGGGTCTCTGGGTGGCTCAGTGGTTAAGTGTCTGCCTTTGCTCAGGGCGTGATCCTCAGGTCCAGAGATCAAGTCCCACATCGGGCTCCCTGCAAGGAGCCTGCTTCTCCCTCTGTGTATGTCTCTGTCTCTCTCTTTGTGTCTCATGAATAAATACATAAAATCTTAAAAAATAAAATAACATTTAGAGGTGCCTGGGTGGCTCAGTGAATTGAGTGACCAACTCTTGATTTTGGCTCAGGTCATGATCTCAGGGTCCTGGGGCCAGGCCCCCATTTGGGCTGTGTACTCAGAGGGAAGTCTCCTTGAGGATTATCTCTCTCCCTCTCCCTCTGCACCTACCCCTGCTCATTCTCTCTCTCTCTCTCTCTCTAAGATAAATAAATTTTTTAAAAATTAAAACATTTAAAGAATTAATACATATTCTCCTCAAACTATTTCCAAAAAATAGAAGAGGAAGGAAAATTTCCACATACATTCCACAAGGCCAGAATGATTTTGAACCCCAAATCAGACAGACTATTAAAAAAGAAACTACAGTCCAATACCCCTAATGAACATAGATACAAAAATCCTCAACAAAATATTAGCAAACCACATTCAACAATACATTAAAAGAATCTTTTATCATGATCAAGTGGGATTTACTCCAGGGATGGAAGGATAATTCAATATTTCCAAATCAACCAATGTGATATACCACATTAACCAAATGAAGGATCAAAATCATATGATCGTTTCAACAGATGCAGAAAAGCATGACAAAAATCAACATCTGTTTATGTTAAAAATTCTCAGCAAGTTGGATTAAGAAAGAATATACCTCAATATAATAAAGGCCGTATATGACTACACGAATAACATTATACTTAATGGTGAAAAACAGAGCTTTTATTCTAACATCAGGAATAAGACAAAGATGTCCACTCTTACCACTGTTATTGAACATGGTACTGGAAATACTAGCAACGGCAATCAGACAAGAAAAAGAAAAGGCAACAAAATTGTAAGAAAGAAGTAAAACTGTCACAATTTCCAGACAGCATGATACTAAACATAGAAAATGCTAGACTTCACCAAAAAACTATTTAGAAGTAAAAAATGAATTCGGTAAAATTACAGGATACAAAATTAATATACAGAAATATGTTGTGATTTTATACACTAATAATGAAGTAACAGAAACAGAAATCAAGAAAACAATTCCATTTAGTATTGAACCAAAAATAACAAAATACCTAGGAATAAACTGAACCAAGGAGATAAAAGACCTAAACTCTGAAAACTATAAAATACTGATGAAAGAAACTGACATAAGTAAATGGAAAGATATTCCTTGCTCATGGATTAGAAGAATTAATATTGTTAAAATGTCCATATGAGAAAAATGTAGATTTCATCAATCTACAGATTTTATGAAATCCATATCAAAATAACAGTAGCATTTTTCACATAACTAGAACAAATAATCCTAAAATGTGTATGAAATCACATAAGATCCAGAATTGCCAAAGTAAAAATGAAAAGTAACAAAGCTGGAGGTATAGTACTTTCATATTTCAAACTAACACAAAGCTATAGTAAAACAATATGGTACAGGCACAAAAGCAGACACATAGGTCAATGGAACAGAATAAAGAGCAGAGAAATAAACCCACACTCATGTGGTCAATTAGTCTACAACAAAGGATGCAAAAATATACAAAGGAGAAGAGACAGTGTTCCCAATAAATTGTGGGAAAACTGGACAGGTACATGCAAAAGAGTGAAACAGGATCACTTTCTTACATCAAAAATATACTCAAATTGAACAAAGATCTAAATGTAATTAATACATGAAACTAGGGAGGCCAGGCAAGATGGCTGGATTCTCCAAGTCACCTGTCCCCACCAATTTACCTAGATAAATTTCAAATCATCCTGAAAACGTACGAATTCAGTCTGAGATTTAAAGAGAGAACAGCTGGAATGCTACTGTGAGAAGAGTTCCCGCTTCTATCAAGGTAGGAAGATGGAAAAAAATAAAGAAATAAAAAAGCATTCAAGGGGGAGGGGCCCCCCGAGGAGCCTGGCTAAGGCCGGGTGGCGAGTGCCCCCAGGACAGGAAATCCCAGTCCTGGAGAAGCAGAAACTTTACCAATCTTCCCAGATGGAAAGGCGCTGGCAGGGAACTCGGGCAGGATCCCAGGAGGGGCAGGGATGCCCTCAGGCTCCCACGGGCACTAACAGAGGAAGTGCGCCTGGGGAGAGAGCACGCCACACACTGCAAGCCAAACACTCTAAAGGGGTGGAGGGCGCGCCAGCAGGACCTCGGGAGCAGCTCAGGCGGCAGCTCCACGCTGAGGGGAGTGTGCGGCCCGGGAGCACGATTCCAGTGGTGCAGGCCCCGGAGCCAGGGGCGCTGGGGACACAGCCCAATATCCAGCGCTCCCCCCAGGACAGGCGGACACCGGGAGGGCCCAGGTCAGCAAAGACACTCCTGCTGCTGGGAGCCCCAGAACTGCGAAGATCAGCACCTCCGGCCCCCGGAGCATCCAGGCCCCTGTGGAAGGGGAGCTGTGGTAGTTACTGCAGGAGCTGACTCTAGAGCTGAAGAGCTGGCCGCCACCACTGTTGTTGTTCCTCCTGGTGTCACCTTGTACCTGAGACTGAGCAGGGGCCTCACAGGATAAACAGCTCCCACTGAGCCTGGCACCAAGCAGGGGGATGGGCAGCTCCTCCAGGTGCACACACCTGAGAATCAGCACAGCAGGCCCCTCCCCCAACAACCAGCTGGAAGGACAGGGGAAAAGCAAGTTATTGACCAAGCAGCGCTGGAAAGTTCCAGGGGAAGTCGAGGGATTTACAGTATATAGAATCAGAGGATACTCCACCCTTGTTTTTTGTTTTGTTTGTCCCCCCCCCCTTTTTTCTCTCTTTTTCTCCTTTTTCCTCTATAACTCTTGTTTCTGGCCACTCTGGGCTGAGCAAAATGACTAGAAGGAAAAACTCACCACAAAAGGAAGAATCAGAAACAGTCCTCTCTCCCACAGAGTTACAAAATTTGGATTACAATTCAATGTCAGAAAGCCAATTCAGAAGCACAATTATAAAGCTATTGGTGGCTCTAGAAAAAAGCATAAAAGATTCAAGAGACTTCATGACTGCACAATTTAGATCTAATCAGGCTGAAATTAAAACTCAATTAAATGAATTGAAATCCTAACTAGAGGTCCTAATGATGAGGGTTAATGAGGCAGAAGAATGGGTGAGTGACATAGAAGACAAGTTGATGGCAAGGAAGGAAGCAGAGGAAAAAAGAGAAAAACAATTAAAAGATCATGAGAATACATTAAGGGAAATAAACGACAGCCTCAGAAGGAAAATCCTATGTTTAATTGGGGTTCCAGAGGGCGCCAAAAGAGACAGAGGATCAGAAAGTGTATTTGAACAAATCATACCTGAGAACGTCCCCAACTTGGGGAGGAAAACAGGCATTCAGATCCAGGATATAGAGAGATTCCCCCCTAAAATCAATAAAAACCATTCAACACCCCGACATTTAATAGTGAAACTTGCAAATTCCAAAGATAAAGAGAAGATCCTTAAGCAGCAAGATACAAGAGATCCCTAACCATTATGGGGAGAAGTATTAGGTTAAGAGCAGACCTCTCCACAGAGACCTCGCAAGCCAGAAAGGGCTGGCAGGATATACTCAGGATCCTAAATGAGAAGTACATGAAACCAAGAATACTCTATCCAGCAAGGCTCTCATTCAAAATAGAAGGTGAGATAAAGAGCTTCCAAGACAGGCAGGAACTGAAAGAATATGTGACCACCAAACCAGCTCTGTGAGAAATATTGATGGAGACTCTGTAAAAGAAAGAGGAAGTCCAAGGAAATAATCCACAAAAACAGGTGAATAGGTATCATGATGACACTAAATTCGTATCTTTCAATAGCAACTCTGAACGTGAATAGGCTTAACGATCCCATCAAAAGGCGCATGGTTTCAAACTGGATAAAAAAGCAAGACCCATCTATTTGCTGCCTACAAGAGACTCATTGTGGACCTAAGGACACCTCCAGCCTGAAAATGAAATGTTGGAGAACGATGTACCATTCAAACCTAGTGGTTTAGCGCCGTCTTCAGCCCAGGGACTGGAGTCTCGGGATCGAGTCCCATGTTGGTCTCCCTGCAGGGAGCCTGCCTCTCCCTCTGCCTATCTCTCTCCCTCTCTCTGTGTCTCTCATGAATAAATAAAATATTTTAAAAAACAAAAAGGAACAGAACAGTACCAGCACCCTGAAAGCTTTCCAAAGTACCCACGCCCAGTAATTTCTTTGTCTAAGGATAACAAGAAACCTCATTTCTAACAGCACTGATTAGTTTTGCCCACTTTTTTGTTTTGTTTTCAAATTTTTAAAAATTTTAATTCCAGTATAGTTAACATGCATATTAGTTTTAGGTATACCACTCAACAATTCCATATGTCACCCAGTGCTCTTCACAAGTGCATTCCCTAATCCCCATCATGTACTTTATTCACCCACCCCCTCCCTTCTGGTAACCATCACACCTGTCAGAATGCCTAAAATAAACACACACACACACACACACACACACACACACGAAACAACAGCTGTTGGCAAAGGATATGGAGAAATAGGAACCCTTGTGCACTATTGGTGGGAATGCTTACTGGTGCAGTGACTCTAGAAAACAGTATGGAGTTTACTCAAAAAGTTAAAAACAGAAATACCTTATGATCCACTAATCACACTATTGGGTATTTACCCAAAGAATATAAGAAAACAATCAAAGGGATATATGCACCTCTGTGTTTATAACAGCATTATTTAAAACAGCCAAGATATGGAAGCAGCACAAGTGTCCCTTGATTGAAAAATGGATAAATAAAATTTGGTATTATATATATATATATGAAATACGAATATTATTTAGCCATTAAGCCATGAAAAAGAATGAAATCTTGCTGTTTGCAATGACATGGATGGAGCTAGAGAATATAATGCTGAGAGAAATAAGTCAGGGAAAGACAAATACCATATGATTTCGCTCATATATGGAATTTAAGAAACAAAACAAACAAGCAAAGGGACTAAAAAGAGAGAGAGAGAGAGACAAACCAAGAAACAGACCTTTAATTTAGAGAACTGATGTTTACCAGAGGGGTGGGGGGGGGTTGTTTTAAATAGGTGATGGGGATTAAGGAGTGCACTTATTGTGATAAGCACTGAGTGATGCATGGAATTGTTTAAACACTATATTTTACACCTGAAACTAATAAAACATTGTATGTTAATTAACTGGAATTAAAATAAAACCTTAAAAAGTAAATTTAAAAAGTTTATTGCTTATGTTTTCTTTAAGGAGCTTTATAATTTCAAGTATTTATTTTTATTTTTTATTGGAGTTCAATTTGCCAACATATAGCATAACACCCAGTGCTCATCCCTAGTGCCCCCTCACTGATCATCACCCAGTCACCCCAAACCCCCACCCACGTCCCTTTCCAGTACCCCTTGTTCGTTTCCCAGAGTTAGGTATCTCTCATGTTTTGTCACCTTCGCTGATATTTTCATTCATTTTCTCTCCTTTCCCTTTATTCCATTTGACTAAATTTTATATTCCCCAAATGAATGAGACCATATAATGTTTGTCCTTTTCCAATTGACTTATTTCACTCAGCATAATACCCTCCAGTTCCATCCACGTCCAGCAAATGGTGGGTATTTGACATTTCTAATGGCTGAGTAATATTCCATTGTATACATAAACCACATATTCTTTATCCATTAATCTTTCGATGGACACCGAGGCTCCTTCCACAGTTTGGCTACTGTGGACATTGCTGATAGAAACATCGGGGTGCAGGTGTTCTGGCATTTCACTGCATCTGTAACTTTGGGGTAAATCCCCAGCAGTGCAATTGCTAGATCGTAGGGCAGATCTATTTTTAACTCTTTGAGGAACCTCCACACAGTTTTCCAGAGTAGCTGTACCAGTTCACATTCCCACCAACAGTGCAAGAGGGTTCCCTTTCTCCACATCCTCTCCAACATTTGTTGTTTCCTGTTTTGTTAATTCTCACTGGGGTGAGGTGGTATCTCATTGTGTTTTGATTTGTATATCCCTGATGGCCAGTGATGTGTAGCATTTTTTCATGTGCTTGTTGGCCATGTCTATGTCTTCCTCTGTGCAATTTCAGTTCACGTCTTTTGCCCATTTCAGGATTGGATTGTTTGTTTATTTGCAGTTGAGTTTAATAAGTTCTTTAAGATCTTGGACTCTAGCCCTTTATCTGATGTGTCATTTGCAAAAATCTTCTCCCATTCTGTAGGTTGTCTTTCAGTTTTGTTGACTGTTTCTTTTGCTGTGCAGAAGCTTCTTATCTTGATGAAGTATCAATAATTCATTTTTGCTTCTGTTTCCCTTGCCTTCATGGATGTATTTTGCAAGAAGTTGCTGTGGCTAAGTTGAAAAAGGGTATTGCCTGTGTTCTCCTCTAGGATTTTGATGGATTCTTGTCTCCCATTTATATCCTCCATCCATTTTGAGTTTATCTTTGTGTATGGTGTAAGAAAATGGTCTAGTTTAATTCCTCTGCATGTGGCTGTCCAATTTTCCCAGCACCATTTATTGAAGAGAATGTCTTTTTTTTCCAGTGGATAGTCTTTCCTGCTTTGTTGAATATTAGTTGACCATAAAGTTGAGGGTCCACTTCTGGATTCCCTATTCTTTCCCTTTGATCTATGTGTCTGTTTTTGTGCCAGGACTACACTGTCTTGATGACCACAGCTTTGTAGTAGAACCTGAAATCTGGTATTCTGATGCCACCAGCACTGGTTTTCTTTTTCAATATTCCCCTGGCTATTCGGGGTCTTTTCTGATTCCACACAAATTTTTTTAAAGACACACACAGAGAGAGAGAGAGAGGCAGAGACACAGGCAGAGACAGAAGCAGGCTGCATGCAGGGAGCCTGATGTGGGACTCGATCCCGGGACTCCAGGATCACGCCCTGGGCTGAAGGTAGGCGCTAAACCGCTGAGCCACAGAGGGATCCCTGATTCCACACAAATCTTAAGATGATTTGTTCCAACTCTCTGAAGAAAGTGCATGGTATTTTGATAGGGACTGCATTAAATATGTAAATTGCCCTGGGTAGCATTGGCATTTTCACAATATTAATTCTGCCAATCCATGAGCATGGAATATTTTTCCATCTCTTTGTGTCTTCCTCAATTTCTTTTAGAAGTGTTCTGTAGCTTTCAGGGTATAGATCCTTTACCTCTTTGGTTAGGTTTATTCCTAGGTGTCTTTTGCTTTTGGGTGCAATTGGAAATGGGATTGACTCCTTAATTTCTCTTTCTTCAGTGTCATAGTCAGTGTATAAAAATGCCAAGGATTTCTGGGCATTGATTTTGTATCCTGTCACACTGCTGAACTTCTGTATGAGTTCTAGCAATTTTGGGATGGAGTCTTTTGGGTTTTCTATGTACAGCATCATGTCATCTGCGAAGAGGGAGAGTTTGACTTCTTCTTTGCCAATTTGAATGTCTTTTATTTCTTTGTGTTGCCTGATTGCTGGGGCAAGCAATTCTAGTACTGTGTTGAATAGCAGTGGTGTGAGTGGACATCCCTGTCTTGTTCCTGATCTTAGGGGAAAAGCTCCCAGTGATTTCCTATTGAGAATGATATTTGCTGTGGGCTTTTTGTAGATGGCTTTGAAGATGCTGAGGAATGTTTCCTCTATCCCTACACTCTGAAGAGTTTTGATCAGGAATGGATGCTGTATTTAGTCAAATGCTTTCTCTGCATCTATTGAGAGGATCCTATGGTTCTTGTTTCTTTGCTTGTTGATATGAACTATCACATTGATTGCTTTACTAGTGTTGAACCAGCCTTGCATCACGGGGATAAATCCCACTTGGTCATGGTGAATAATCTTCTTAATGTAGTGTTGGATCCTATTGCCTAGTATTTGTAGAGAATTTTTGCATCTGTGTGCATCAGTCATAGTGGTGTATAATTCTCCTTTTGGGTGGAGTCTTTGTCTGGTTTTGGAATTAAGGTGATGTTGCCCTCATAGAACGAGTTTGGAAGTACTCCATCTCTTTCTATCTTCTGAACAGCTTTACTAGAATACATATTGTTTCTTCTTTAAACGTTTGTAGAATTCCCCTGGGAAGCCATCTGGCCCTGGACTTTTGCGTCTTGGGAGGTTTGTGATGACTGCTTCAATTTCCTCCCCCGTTATCAGCCTGCTTAGGTTTTCTATTTTTTCCTGTTCAGTTTTGGTAGTTTGTGGTTTTCCAGAAATCTTCTAAATTGCCTAATTTATTGGCGTATAGCTGCACATAATAAGATTTTTTAAATTGTTTGTATTTCCCTGGTATTGGTGGTGATTTGTCCTTCCTCATACATGATTTTATTAATTTGAGTCTTTTGTCTCTTCTTTTTAATAAGGCTGTCATTGTCCCTTTCTCCCTTCCCTTATCTATCTTATTAATTTTTTCAAAGAACCAACTCCCAGTTTTGTTTATCTGTTCCACAGTTTTTATGGTCTCTATTTAAATGAGTTCTGCTCAAATCTTTATTGACTCTCTTCTTCTGCTGGGTGAAGCTTTTATTTGCCATTCCTTCTCCAGCCCCTTTGGGTGCGAGGTTAACTTTTGTATTTGAGTTCTTTCCAGTTTTTGGATGGATGCTTGTATTGTGATGCATTACTCATTTAGGTCTGCTTTTGCTGTATCCCAAAGATTTTGAACGGTTGTATCTTCATTCTCATTAGTTTCCATGAATTTTTTTTTTATTTATGATAGTCACACACAGAGAGAGAGAGAGAGAGGCAGAGACACAGGCAGAGGGAGAAGCAGGCTCCATGCACGGGGAGCCCGACGTGGGATTCGATCCGGGGTCTCCAGGATCGCGCCCTGGGCCAAAGGCAGGCGCTAAACTGCTGCGCCACCCAGGGATCCCCTCCATGAATCTTTTTAATTCTTCTCTTTTTTCCTGGTTGACCCTTTCATCTTTTAGCAGGATGGTGTTTAACCTCCACGTGTTTCAAATCCTTTAAAACTTCTTCTTGTGGTTTACTTCTAATTTCAAAGCATTACGGCCTGAAAATACACCGGGTACTATCCCAGTCTTTTGGTATCGGTTTCGACCTGATTGGTGACCCAAAATGTGGTCTACTCTGTAGAAAGTTCCATGTGTACTTGAGAAGAATGTGTAACATTTGCATTTAGATGTAAAGTTCTTTTTTTTTGAAGCTTTATATATTTTTTATAATAAATTTATTTTTTATTGGTGTTCAATTTACCAACATACAGAATAACACCCAGTGCTCATCCTGTCAAGTGCCCCCCTCATTGCACGTCACCCATTCACCCCCACCACCTGCCTTCCTCCCCTTCCAGCACCCCTAGTTCGTTTCCCAGTTAGGAGTCTTTATGTTCTGTCTCCCTTTCTGATATTTCCCACACATTTCTTCTCCCTTCCCTTATATTCCCATTCACTATTATTTATATTCCCCAAATGAATGAGAACATATAATGTTTGTCCTTCTCCGAGTGACTTTTTTCACTCAGTATAATACCCTCCAGTTCCATCCACGTCGAAGCAAAAGGTGGGTATTTGTCGTTTCTAATGGCTGAGTAATATTCCATTGTATACATAAACTACATCTTCTTTATCCACCATCTTTCGATGGACACCGAGGCTCCTTCCACAGTTTGGCTATTGTGGACATTGCTGCTAGAAACATCAGAGTGCAGGTGTCCTGGCGTTTCAATGCATCTGTATCTTTGGGGTAAATACCCAACAGTGCAATTGCTGCGCCGTAGGGCAGGTCTATTTTTAACTCTTTGAGGAACCTCCACACAGTTTTCCAGAGTGGCTGCACCATTTCACATTCCCACCAACAGTGTAAGAGGGTTCCCTTTTCTCCGCATCCTCTCCAACATTTGTGGTTTCCTGCCTTGTTAATTTTCCCCATTCTCACTGGTGTGAGGTGGTATCTCATTGTGGTTTTGATTTGTATTTCCCTGATGGCAAGGGATGCAGAGCATTTTCTCATGTGCTTGTTGGCCATGTCTATGTCTTCCTCTGTGAGATTTCTCTTCATGTCTTTTGCCCATTTCATGATTGGATTGTTTCTTGGGTGTTGAGTTTAATAAGTTCTTTATAGATCTTGGAAACTAGCCCTTTATCTGATACGTCATTTGCAAATATACTCTCCCATTCTGTAGATTGTCTTTTAGTTTTGTTGACTGTATCCTTTGTTGTGCAAAAGCTTCTTATCTTGATGAAGTCCCAATAGTTCATTTTTGCTTTTGTTTCTTTTGCCTTCGTGGATGTATCTTGCAAGAAGTTACTGTGGCTGAGTTCAAAAAGGGTGTTGCCTGTGTTCTCCGCTAGGATTTTGATGGAATCATGTCTCACATTTAGATCTTTCATCCATTTTGAGTTTATCTTTGTGTATGGTGAAAGAGAGTGGTCTAGTTTCATTCTGCATGTGGATGTCCAATTTTCCCAGCACCATTTATTGAAGAGACTGTCTTTCTTCCAATGGATAGTCTTTCCTCCTTTATCGAATATTAGTTGATCATAAAGTTGAGGGTCCACTTCTGGGTTCTCTATTCTGTTCCATTGATCTTGGTGTCTGTTTTTGTGCCAGTACCACACTGTCTTGATGACCACAGCATTGTAGTACAGCCTGAAACCTGGCATTGTGATGCCCCCAGCTATGGTTTTCTTTTTGAAAATTCCCCTGGCTATTCAGGGTCTTTTCTGATTCCACACAAATCTTAAAATAATTTGTTCTAACTCTCTGAAGAAAGTCCAAGGTATTTTGATAGGGATTGCATTAAACGTGTAAATTACCCTGGGCAACATTGACATTTTCACAATATTAATTCTGCCAATCCATGAGCATGGAATATTTTTCCATCTCTTTGTGGCTTCCTCAATTTCTTTCAAAAGTGTTCTATACTTTTTAGAGTATAGATCCTTTACCTCTTTGGTTAGGTTTATTCCTAGGTATCTTATGCTTTTGGGTGCTATTGTAAATGGGATTGACTCCTTAATTTCTCTTTCTTCCATCTCATTGTTAGTGTATAGAAATGCCATTGATTTCTGGCATTGATTTTGTATCCTGCCACACTACCAAATTGCTGTATGAGTTCTAGCAATCTTGGGGTGGAGGCTTTTGGGTTTTCTATGTAGAGTATCATGTCATCAGCGAAGAAGGAGAGTTTGACTTCTTCTTTGCCGATTTGAATGCCTTCAATTTCTTTTTGTTGTCTGATTCCTGAGGCTAGGATTTCCAGTACTGTTTTGAATAGCGGTGGTGAGAGTGGACATCCCTGTCTTGTTCCTGATCTTAAGGGAAAGGCTCCCAGTGTTTCCCCATTGAGACTGATATTTGCTGTGGGCTTTTCGTAGATGGCTTTTAAGATGTTGAGGATGTTCCCTCTATCCCTACACTCTGAAGAGTGTTGATCAGGAATGGATGCTGTATTTTGTCAAATGCTTTCTCTGCATCTAATGAGAGGATCATATGGTTCTTGGTTTTTCTCTTGCTGATATGATGAATCACATTGATTGTTTTACGGGTGTTGAACCAGCCTTGTGTCCTGGGGATAAATCCTACTTGGTCATGGTGAAAATTTTCTTAATGTACTGTTGGATCCTATTGGCAATTATCTTGTTGAGAATTTTTGCATCCCTGTTCATCAGGGATATTGATCTGTAATTCTTTTGGTGTGGTCTTTGTCTGGTTTTGGAATTAAGGTGATGCTGGCCTCATAGAACGAATTTGGAAGTACTCCATCTCTTTCTATCTTTCCAAACAGCTTTAGGAGAATAGGTATGGTTTCTTCTTTAAACGTTTGATAGAATTCCCCTGCGAAGCCATCTGGCCCTGAACTTTTGTGTCTTGGGAGGTTTTTGATGACTGCTTCAATTTCCTTCCCGGTTATTGGCCTGTTCAGGTTTTCTATTTCTTCCTGTTCCAGTTTTGGTAGTTTGTGGTTTTCCAGAAATGTGTCTATTTCTTCTAGATTGCCTAATTTATTGGCATAAAGCTGCTTATAATAAGTTTTTTAAATCGTTTGTATTTCCTTGGTGTTGGTAGTGATCTCTCCTTTCTCATTTGTGATTTTATTTATTTGAGTCTTCTCTCTCTTCTTTTTAATAAGGCTGGCTAATGCTGTATCTATCTTATTAATTCTTTCAAAGAACCAACTCCTGGTTTGGTTGATCTGTTCCACAGTTCTTCTGGTCTTGATTTCGTTGAGTTCTGCTCAAATCTTTATTAACTCTCTTCTGCTGGGTGAAGCTTTATTTGCCATTCTTTCTCCAGCCCCTTTAGGTGCGAGGTTAGCTTTTGTATTTGAGTTCTTTCCAGTTTTTGAATGGATGCTTGTATTGCGATGTATTTCCCCCTTAGGACTGCTTTTGCTGCATCCCAAAGATTTTGAACGGTTGTATCTCATTAGTTTCTATGAATCTTTTTAATTCTTCCTTAATTTCCTGGTTGACCCTTTCATCTTTTAGCAGGATGGTCCTTAACCTCCACGTGTTTGAGGTCCTTCCAAACTTCTTGTTGTGATTTAGTTCTAATTTCAAGGCATTATGGTCTGAGAATATGCAGGGGACGATCCCAATCTTTTGGTATCGGTTCAGACCCGATTTGTGACCCAGTATGTGGTCTATTCTGGAGAAAGTTCCATGTGCACTTGAGAAGAATGTGTATTCAGTTGCGTTTGGATGTAAAGTTCTGTAGAGACCTGTGAAAACCATCTGGTCCAGTGTATCATTTAAAGCTCTCGTTTCTTTGGAGATGTTGTGTCTGGAAGACCTATCGAGTGTAGAAAGTGCTAGATTGAAGTCACCAAGTATATGTGTATTATTATCTAAGTATTTCTTCACTTTGGTTATTAATTGATTTATATATTTGGCATCTCCCACATTCGGGGCATATATATTGAGGATTGTTAAGTCCTCTTGTTGGATAGATCCTTTAAGTATGGTATAGTGTCCCTCTTCATCTCTCACTACAGTCTTTGGGGTAAATTTTAGTTTATCTGATATAAGGATGGCCACCCCTGCTTTCTTTTGAGGACCATTTGAATGGTAAATGGTTCTCCAACCTTTTATTTTCAGGCTGTAGGTGTCCTTCTGTCTAAAATGAGTCTCTTGTAGACAGCAAATAGATGGGTCCTGCTTTTTTATCCAGTCTGAAACCCTGCACCTTTTGATGGGGTCATTAAGCCCATTCACGTTCAGAGTTACTATTGAAAGATATGAGTTTAGTGTCATCATGATATCTATTCAGTCCTTGTTTTTGTGGATTGTTCCACTGAACTTCTTCTTAAAGGGGAATTTTAAGAGTCCCCGTTAAAATTTCTTGCAGAGCTGGTTTGGAGGTCACATATTCTTTCAATTCCTGCCTGTCTTGGAAGCTCTTTATCTCTGCTTCCATTTTGAATGAGAGCCTTGCTGGATAAAGTATTCTTGGTTGCATGAGGAAGTTCTCATCTATGATTTGTTCAAATACACTTTCTGTGGCAGCCCCAGTGGCTCAGTGGTTTAGCACTGCGTTCAGCCCGGGATGTGACCTGGAGACTCAGGATGGAGTCCTACGTCGGGCTCCCTGCATGGAGCCTACTTCTCCCTCAGGTGCTCGCTCTCTCTCCCTCTCATGAATAAATAAATAAAATCTTAAAAAAAAATACACTTTCTGGTCCTCTGTCTCTTTTGGCGCCCCCTGGCACCCCAATTAAACGTAGATTTTTCCTTCTGAGGCTGTCATTTATTTCCTTTAACCTATCCTCATGATATTTTAATTGTTTTTCTCTTTTTTCCTTAGCTTCCTTCCTTACCATTTATTTGTCTTATAAGTCACTCACTCTTTCTTCTACCTCGTTAACCCTTGTTGTTAGGACCTCCAGTGTGGATTGCATCTCATTTAATTGATTTTTAATTTCGGCCTGATTAGATGTAAATTTTGCAGTCATGAAATCTCTTGATTCCTTTATGCTTTTTTCCAGACCCACCAGTAGCTTTCTAATTGTGCTTCTGAACTGGCTTTCTGACATCGAATTGTAATCCAAATTCTGTAACTCTGTGGGAGAGAGTAGTGTGTCTGATTCTTTCTTTTGTGGTGAGTTCTTCCTTCTACATTTTGCGCAGTGCAGAGTGGCTAAAAACAAGTTGTACTGGAAAAAGGGAAGAAAAAAAAGGGGTGGGAGAAACAAACAAAAAACAAAAAACAAGGAGTGGGAAACAAACAAGGTGGGTATCCCCTGATTCTATATACTGTAAGTCCCTCAAGTTCCCCTGGAGCCTTCCAGTGCTGCGTGGTTAGGAACCTGCTCTTCCCCTGTCCTTCCAGCTGGTCTTCTGCAGGAGGGGCCTGCTGTGCTGATTCTCAGGTGTGTGCATCTGGTGGTGTCGCACTGCTCCAGCTAGGTGCATGGATCTGTGGGAGCTGTTTATCCTGTGAGGCCCCTGCTCCCTGGCGGCCCTGCTCAGTTCCAGGCACAATGTGACACCATGAGGAACAACAACAGTGGTGGCGGCCAGCTCTCCAGCCCTAGAGTCAGCTCCCGCAGTAACTACCACAGTCTCCCAGGGGCCTGGATGCTCCAGGGGCAGGAGGCGCTGATCTGCACAGCTCAGGGTGACCGGTAGCAGGAGTGTCCTCGCTATCTTGTGTCCTCCCAGCCTCTGCCTGTTCAAGGGGATCACCAGATCCTGGGATGTGCCCCCCCGGCGCCTTTGGCTCTGGGGTCTGCGCTGTTGGAATCACACCCCCAGGACTGTGCAGCCCCCTCTGCGCAGAGCCGCCGCCTGAGCTACTCTCAGGGCCACGCAGCCCCCTCTGTTCAGAGCCGCCACTTGAGTCACTGCCTGAGCTGCTCCAGGGCCCCAGGTGTTGTGTGTTCCAGCCCTTTTGGGAGCTGGGCCCATGGTGTGTGACACACTCTGCCCTGGTGCGCACTTCCTCTATTAGTGACCCCGGGAACCTGGGGGCTCCACTGCCCCTCCTGGGATCCTGCCTGAGTTCCCTGCCAGTGCTTCTCCGTCCGGAAAGATTGGTAAAGTTCCTGCTCCTCTGGGGCTTGGCTTTCTTTTCCTTGAGGCTCTCGCCGCCCGGTTTTAGCCCGGCTCCTCGCGGGGGCCCCTCCCCCTTGGATGTTTTTTTCTTTATTTTTTTTCCGTCTTCCTACCTTGATAGAAGCGCGAACTCTTCTCACTGTAGCATTCCAGATGTTCTCTCTTTAAATCTCAGGCTGAATTCGTAGGTTTTCAGGATGATTTGAAAGTTATTTAGGTAAGTTGGTGGGGACAGGTGACTTGGGGAATCCTACTCTTCCCCCATCTTGCCCCGCATCCTAATGATCCTTTTTAAACAATAAAAACTCATTGCATTATACTCCACCTAATACAAAATTCAACCTCTTTCAGTATATATTTCAGTTGTTTTTAGAATATTCCCTGAGTTGTGCAACTACCATTGCTATCTCATTTCAGAATATTTTCATCACTCTGAAAAACTCCATACTCATTAGCAGTTGCTCCTGATCTCCCCTCTTTGCAGCCCCTGGTAACCATTAATCTATTTTTTGTCTCTATACATTTATCTATCCTGGACATTTCATTTAAATGGAATTATTTTGTGTCTGCCTTCCTTCATGTAGTGCAATTTTTCAAGGTACATCCATATTGTAGCATGTTTGGTAGTTCGTTACTTTTTATAACTAAATAATATTCCCTTGTATGGGTATACTACATTTTGTTTATACATTTGCCAATTAATGGGCAACTGGGATGTTTCTATGTTTTGCCTATTGTTAATAATACTGTTATGAATATATATGAGTTTATGTGTGGATATATTTTCTAATTTCAGTATAGTTGACACACAATGTTACATTAGTTTCAGGTGTACAACATAGTGATTCAATATCTTTATATATTATGTTATGCTCACTACAAGTGTAACTACCATCTGTCACCATACAACATTATTACAGTATCATTGACTGTATTTCCTATGCTATATATTTTTTTAATTTATTTATGATAGTCACAGAGAGAGAGAGAGAGAGAGAGAGAGAGAGACAGAGACACAGGCAGAGGGAGAAGCAGGCTCCATGCACCGGGAGCCTGATGTGGGATTCGATCCCGGGTCTCCAGGATCGCGCCCTGGGCCAAAGGCAGGCGCCAAACCGCTGCGCCACGCAGGGATCCCCCCTATGCTATATTTTTATTCCTTTGACTTATTCATTCCATGAGTGGAAGCCTATATCTCCTACTGCTCTTCACCCATTTTACCCATCTACTACCCTCTTCCTCTGGCAATCATCATTTTGTTCTCTGTATTTATAGGTCTGATTCTAGTTTTTGATTGTTTCAGTTTTTAGATTCCACATATCAGTGAAATCATATGGTATGTGTCTTTTTCAGTCTGACTCATTTCATTCAGCATAATACCTTGTTGGTCCATCCATATTGTTGCAAATGAGAAGATCCTATCTTTTTTATGGCTGTGTAATATTCTATTGTGTGTGTATATATGTATATAGTATACAGTTGTGTGTATTTTACATATATATATATATATATATATATATATATATATGCACACATATACTTACCTCCTTTATCCATATATATGGTCTTTATTCATCTACTGGTGGACACTTGGGTTGCTTTATTTTTTAAACTTTTTATTTAAATTCAATTTAGTTAACCTATAGTATATTATTAATTTCAGGGATAGAATTGAGTGATTTATCAGTTTCATATAACACTCAGTGCTCATTACATCAAGTGCCCTCCTTAATGCCCACCACTGAATTATCCCTTCCCTCCACCCCCCTTCCCTCTGGTAACCCTCAATTTTTTCTCTAGAGTTAAGAGTCTCTTATGACTTGCCTCCCTCTCTGTTTTTATCTTATTTTGTTTTTCTTTCCCTTTCCCTGTGTTCACCTGTATTGTTTATTAAATTCCACCTATAAGTAAAATCATATGGTATTTGTTTTTCTCTATTTCACTTAGCATAATGCCCTCTAGTTGCATCCACATCATTGCAGATAGAGGATTTCATTCTTTTTGATTGTTGAGTTATATATACATATATAATATGATATATATCATATATATATATATCACATTTGCTTTATCCATCTGTCTATCAATGCACATCTGGGCTCTTTCCATATTTTGGCTATTGTGGACATTGCTGCTATAAACATTGGGTTGCTTTCATATGTTGGCTACTATAAATGCTGCAATAAACATAAGGGTGCATATATCTTTTTGAATTACTTTTTTTTTGTTTTCTGTGGATAAATACTCATTAGTGGAATTACTGAATCATATGGTATTTCTAACTTTTTGGAGAAGCTTCCATACTGTTCTCCACTATGGCTGTACCAATTTACATTCCCATCAACAGTGCATGAGGGTTCCGTTTGCTCCACATCCTCACCAACACCTATTATTTCTTCTTTGTTTTATTCTAGCCATTATGATGGATGTAAGGTAATATCTCATTGTGGGGTTAATTTGCACTTCCCTGGTGGTTCATGATGCTGTGTGTTTGCTATCTCTATGTCTTTAGAAAAATGTCTGTTCAGGCTTTCTGCCCATTTTAATTGGATTATTTGTTTTTCTTGGTGTTGAGTTGTAAAAATTCTTTACATATTTTGAATATTAACCTCTTATCAGATATACCATTTACAAATATCTTCTCCCACTCAGTAGGTTACCTTTTGTTTTGTTGATGGTTTCCTTCACTGTTGTGTGGACATGATATGTTTTCATTTCTCTTGGCTATATAACTAGGAATGGCACCAGTGGGTTACATTTTGAGGAGCACTCAAACCTTTTTCCAAAGTAGCTGTACCATTTATAATCCTAACAGCAATGTTTGAAAGTTCAGACTTCTTCACATCACTGCTAACACTTGATGTCTTTTGTCTTAGCCATCCTGTGAAGAGTGAAGAGGTATCTCATTGTGGTTTTGATTAGAATTTTCCTGATGACAAATTAGCTTGGACATCTTTTTACTTTTTCATTTTTTAAAGATTTTATTTATTCATGAGAGACACACAGAGAGAGGCAGAGACACAGGCAGAGGGAGAAGCAGGCTCCCCTGACATGGGACTTGATCCCAGGTCTCTAGGATCACACCGTAGGCTGAAGGTGGCGCTAAACCACTGAGCCACCTGGGCTGCCCTGAAGATCTTTTTTATATACCTATAATCCATTTGTATATCTTCCTTAGAAAAATGACTGTTTGTACAGTTTGGTATTTTTTAAATTGGGTCATTTGCCTTTTTATTGTTCATTTGTAAGCATTCTTTATGCACAAGTTTTTTTATGATAAATGATTTGCAAAAATTTTCTTCCATTCTTCAAGTGTCTTTTCATTCACTTCATGATATACTTTGACTTTGAAGCATAAAAGTTTTAAATTTGGATGAAGTCCCATTTAACTTCTTTTTATTTTATTGCTTGTGGTTTTAGTGTCAAATCTTGTCTAATCCAAAGTTAACGAAGATTGACTTCTGGGTATTTTTCTAATAGTTTTAAAGTTTTAGGTCTTATAATGAGGCCTATGATTTATTTTTAGCTAATTTTTGTATATATTTTATGTGAGGAAGGGTGTCCTCAACCAGTGGCTGCAAGACAGTTTGCCCTATCTCTCAATTAGAAGATTTTTTTCCTTGTAGCCAGCTATTCCATTTGTGCCTTACATATTCTTACAGCACACAATGGGCTGCTTCTTACTAGCAGCACTAAATCCTTTTCTCACCAGTTATTTTGTCAAAATATGGCTGAACTAGAATTGAATGACCTTAGTTTGTTTCTGTCTTTTTTTAGAGGAAGAAAGAAAAGCTTCTGAGGTCAAATGTTGCTGTGGTACCACTTTCCTACTTATATGAGAAATGGCAGTTACATGGTTTGTTGCTGCCATCTGCTGTTAAGCATAGTTCAAGCAACAATTTGGTAGCCCCAAGAGTTAGTTGACAGGGTTAACAAACTTAAATACTTCAGTGGTTGGGTAGGCAGTAGGAGTGTGTGCAAGATACTGGTTAGGAAGTATGAAAACTGCTAGCACCAATCCATAAAAAAATAGGCAGCAGATCCTCACCTCCAGGGAATTGGTCTAGTAAGGCCAGATCTTTGGATTTTTTTTTTATCAAGAAAATCCAGAAATCTAGATATTTAAGTGTGAACTTTCCAAATTTTAAACTAAAAGTTAAAGAAAATTTAAGTGCTATGCTGGCCAAACATAACAGGTCCCTAAGATAATAATTTGTAATCTCTTTTTCTCCTGCCACAGTCCCAAAGACTATTTGAACAAATAAAGGAGTCAAAATTAAAAGCAATTTTCTCTAATGAAATTTAAGTCACATTAATGATGTCCCAGCCTTCATAGGCTGCCTGACTTATTTTGGATATGAAGAACTGATATTCCTTGAGGGCAGGGACCAAGTCTTCTGCATCTTTGTATCATCATCAATGAGTTCACTGCCCTGGATGGAGTAAGTGTTTAACCAATAAAGAATAAGTCCATGCTTTGACCCTGACACTGAACAGCTCTATAATCTTGGGTGACTCAAATAGCTTCTCTGAATGTTGCTTTCCTCATCTGTAAAATATGCATTCTGAGGATCCATTTTTATGAAAGTGGATAAAGACAAGCTGAATAAAGAAATGTTTAAGTTCTTTAGGAAGAAGTTCCTAAGCATAAACTGAGTGAGCCACAGCCAAAAGGTCCTTAGATTTCTGGGAAACCAATGTCATATTAAAAAGGACCCTGATGAAAATCAGCCATAGAACAATGTGACACAGACTAAGAAAATGGAATGTTTCAACTTGAACATAAGTTGGATGATTAATGCTAAGTCCACAACTTTGCCTTCATACACTACTCAAAACTCTCTACCTAATTAATTTCTTGAAATACAAACATTTCCAATCTATATAATTTTTTAGTTTTAAATTATCATTCCAGTATACTTAACATACAGTGTTATATTAGTTTCAGGTGTACAATATAGTGATTTAACACTTCCATACATCATCCAGTGCTCATCACAACAGGTGTACTTCTTTTTGAGTGTGTGAGAGTACAGAATTCTGTTTTATTTATTTCATTTTAATTTTATTTTTTTCCTTTATTAAATAGCCTCCATGCATAGCATGGACCCCCAATGCATGGACCGAACTCACAACCCTGAGATCAAGACCTGAGCTGAGATCAAGAGTCGGATCTTAACTGACTGAGCCATCTGGTGCCTTATTTTGTTGTTGTTTTTTTAGTTTTTGTTTAAATTCCACTTGGTTAAAATACAGTATTATATTAGTTTCATGTGTGCAATATAGTGATTCAACACTCCCATATGTCACACTGTACTCATCACAAGTGCACTCCTTAGTACCCATCACCTATTTAACCCATCCCTCCCACACATCTCCCCTCTGGTAACCTACATTTGGTTCTGTATAATAAAGAGTCTGTTTCCTGATTTGTCTTTTTATCTCTCTTATTTTTCTCTTTCCTTGTTTGTTTTGTTTCTTAAATTCCACATGTGACTGAAATCATATGTTATCTTTCTCTGACTGATTTATTTCACATAGCATTATATTCTCTACCTGCATTTGTGTCATTGCAAATGGCAAAATTTCATTCTTTTATGGGAGAAGATATTTGCAAATTACCTATCAGATAAAGGGATAGTTTCCAAGATCTATAAAGAACTTATTAAACTCAACAGCAAAGAAACAAACAATCCAATCATGAAATGGGCAAAAGACATGAACAGAAATCTCACAGAGGAAGACATAGACATGGCCAACAAGCACCTGAGAAAATGCTCCACATCACTTGCCATCAGGGAAATACAAATCAAAACCACAATGAGATACCACCTCACACCAGTGAGAATGGGGAAAATTAACAAGGCAGGAAATCACAAATGTTGGAGAGGATGTGGAGAAAGGGGAACCCTCTTGCACTGTTGGTGGGAATGTGAAATGGTGCAGCCACTCTGGAAAACTGTGTGGAGGTTCCTCAAAGAGTTAAAGATAGATCTGCCCTACAACCCAGCAATTGCACTGCCGGGGATTTACCCCAAAGATACAGATGCAGTGAATCGCCGGGACACCTGCACTCCGATGTTTCTAGCAGCAATGTCCACAATAGCCAAACTGTGGAAGGAGCCTTGGTGTCCACTGAAATATGACTGGATAAAGAAGATGTGGTTTATGTATACATTGGAATATTACTCAGCCATTAGAAAGGACAAATACCCACCATTTGCTTCGACGTGGATGGAACTGGACGGTATTATGCTGAGTGAAATAAGTCAATCAGAGAAGGACAAACATAAAAAATAGTGAAAGGGAATAAAGGGGAAAGGAGAAAAAATGAGTGGGAAATATCAGAAAAGGAGACAGAACATGAGAGACTCCTAACTCTGGGAAACGAACTAGGGGTTGTGGAAGGGGAGGTGGGCGGGGGGTGGGGGTGACTGGGTGACGGGCACTGAGGGAGGCACTTGATGGGATGAGCACTGGGTGTTATTCTATATGTTGGCAAATTTAACACCAATAAAAAATAAATTTATAAATAAAAAAAGAATAAAAAATTTTCCTTTTTTGTGACTAATATTCCATTGTGTGTGTGTGTGTGTGTATATATATATACTACATCTTTATATCCATTCATCTGTAGATGGGCACATGGCATGCTTCCATAGTTTGGATATTGTAGATAATGCTGCTATAAATGTAGAGGCACATGTATCCCTTTGATTAGCGTTTTTGTATACTAAGGGTAAATACACATTAGTGCACTGCAGGATCATAGAGTAGTTTTATTTTTAAACTTTTGAAGAATTTACCAGATTGCATTCCCACCAAAAGTGCATGGGGGTTCTTTTTTCTCATCTCCTTGCCAACACCTGCTGTCTCTTGTGCTGTTGATTGATTTTAGCCATTCTGACAGATGTGAAGTGATATCTCATTGTTTTGAGTTCCATTTCCCAGGTCAGAACTAATGAGGAACATCTGTTCATGTGTCTTCTGGCCATCTGTATGTCTTCTTTGGTAAGATGTCTGTTCATTTTTTCTGCCAATTTTTAAAAATTGGATTATTTGTTTTGGGTGTTGAGTTGTATAAGCTCTTTATATATTTTGGATAGTAACCCTTTATTGGATATGTTGCTTGCAAATATCTTCTCCTATTCTATAGTTTGTCTTCTGGTTGGGTTATCTGTTTCCTTAACTGTGCAGATTTTATTTGGATATAATCTCAATAGTTTATTTTTGCTTCTGTTTCCCTTGCCTTAAGACACACATATAGAACAAAGTTGCTATTGCTGATGTCAATGAAGTTACTGCCTATGTTCTCTAGGATTTTGATGGTTTTGAGTCCCACATTTAGGTCTTCAATCCATTTTGGGTTTTTGTGTTTGATGTAAGACAGTGGTCCGGTATCATTCTTTTGCATGGAACTCCAGTTTTCCAAGCACCATTTGTTGAAGAGACTGTCCCTTTTTCATTGGATATTCCTTCCTGTTCTGTTGAAGATTAGTTGACCGTAATTGGTCCATTTCTGGATTTTCTGTTCTGTTCCATTGATCTCTGTTTATGTTTTGTGACAGTACCCTACTATCGTGATCACTACAGCTTTGTAAAATAACTTGAAGCCTGCAATTGTGATGCCTCCAGCTATGCTTTTCTTTTTCAAGATTGCTTTGGCTATTTGGGGTCCTTTGTGGTTCCATACAAATTTTAGGGCTGTTATAGCTCTGTGAAAAATGCTATTGATATTCTGATAGGGATTGTATTAAATGTGTAGATTGCCTTGGGTTATATATATATTTTAACAATATTTGTAATTCCAATCCATGAGTATAGAATGCCTATCTACTTCTTTGTGTCATCTTCAATTTCATTCATCAGTGTTATACAGGTCTTTCAGCTCATTGATTAGGTTTATCCCTAGGTATCTTATTATTTTTGGTACAATTGTAAATGGGATTAATTCTTTGATTTCTCTTCCTGCTGCTTTGTTATTGTTGTATAGAAATGCAACAAATTTCTGCATGTTGATTTTTGTATCCTGCGACATTAGTGAATTCATGTATTCATTCTAGCAATTTTTTTGATGGGGTCTTTTGAGTTTTCTACATAGTGTATCATGTCATCTGCAAATAGTGAAAGTTTGACTTCTTCCTTGACGATTTTATTTCCTTTTGTTGTCTGACTGCTGAGGCTAGGATTTCCAGTACTATGTTAAATAACAATAGTGAGAGTGGACATCCCAGTCTTCCTCCTGACCCTAGAGGGAAAGCTCTCAGTTTTCCCTCATTGAGGATGAAATTAGCTGTGGGCATTTCATATATGGCCATTTTGATGTTGAAGTATGTGCCCTCTATGCCCACTTTGTTGATGTTTTTTTTTTTAAATCAAGAATGGGTATTGTACTTTGTCAAATGCTTTTGTTGCATCTATTAAGAGGATCATGTGGTTCTTATCCTTTCTTTTATTAATGTGGTGTGTCACATTTATTGATTTGCAAATACTGAACCACTCTTGCATCCCAGGAGGAAATCCCACCTGGTCGTGGTAAATGATTTTTTAAATGTACTATTGGATTTGATTTGTTAGTATTTTGTTGAGAATTTTTACGTCCATGTTCATCAGGATATTGGCCTGTAGTTCTCCCTTTTAGAAGTCTTTGTCTGGTTTTAGAATCAGGGTAATGATGGACTCATAGAATAAGTTTAGAAGCTTTTCTTCCACTTCTATTTTTCAGAATAGCTTGAAAAAATTGGTATTAACTTTTCTTTAAATATTTGGTAGAATTCTCCTGTGAAACCATCTGGCCCTAGACTTTTGTTTTTTGGGATTTTTGATCACTTATTCAATTTCTTTGCCATCAGTCCATTCAAGTATTCTATTTATTCCTGTTTCAGTTTTGATGGTTTGTATGTTTCTAAGAATTTATCCATTTCTTGCAGATTGTCCCATTTTTGTTGGCACATAATTTTTCATAATATTCTCTTATTGTATATCTGTGGTGTTGGTAGTTATTTCTCCTTTCTCATATGTGATTTTATTTATTTGGGTCCTTTCTCTTTACTTTCTAAGTCTGGCTGGGGGTTTATAAATTTTATTAATTTTTTCAAAAAACCAACTCCTGGTTTCATTGATCTGTTCTACTAGGGTTTTTGTTGTTGTTGTTGTTTCTATATCATTTATTTCTGCTCTAATCTTTATTTCCCTTCTTCTGCTGGCTTAAGGTTTCATTTGTTGTTCTTTCTCTGGCTTCATTAGGTATAAGATTAGGTTGCTTATTTGAGACTTTTCTTGCTTCTTTAGGTACACATATATTGCTATATACTTCCCTCTTTTGGTCACTTTTGCTGCATCACAAAGGTTTTAGACCATCGTGTTTTCATTTTCATTTGTTTCCATGTATTTTTAATTTCACCTTTAATTTCCTGGTTGACCCATTCATTGTTTAGTAGGATATTTTTTAACCTCCATGTAATTGTAGTCTTTCCAAATTTGTTTATAAATGACTTCAAATTTCATAGCATTGTGGTTAGAAATGATGTATGGTATGATTTCAATCATTTTGCACTTGTTGAGGCCTGATTTGTGACCCACTATGTGATTTATTCTGGAGAATGTCCCATATGCACTTGAAAAGAATGTGTATTCTGCTCTTTAGGGTAAAATGTTCTGAATATATCTGTGAAGTCCATCTGGTCCAGTGTGTTATTCAAAGCCATTGTTTCCTTATTGATTTTCTGCTTAGGTGATCTGTCCTGCTGTGAGTGAGTTGTAATAATCCCCTACTATTATTGTATTATTATCCTTTATGTTTGAGTTTCTTTACGACTGTTATTAATTGTTTTACATATTAGGTGCTCCCAAATTGGCTCATAAACATTTATAATTGTTATATCTTCTTGTTGGTTAGTCCCCTTTATTATGATAGAATACCCTTTTCCAACTCTTCTTACAGTCTTTGGTTTAAAATCCAGTTTGCCTGAGATAGGTATGGCTACTCCAGCTTTCTTTTGACATCCATTTGCATGATAAATGTTTCTCCATCACCTTAATTTCAATATGCAAGTATCTTTAGGTCTAAAATGATACTCTTCTAGGCAATATATAGATGGTATTTTTAAAATCCATTCTGATATGCTATGTCTTTTGATTAGAGCATGTAGTCCATTTGCATTCAGAGTGATTATTGATAGATATATATTTAGTACCATTTTGTTACTTGTTTTGTTATTGTTTCTGAAGATTTTCTCTGTTTCTTTCTAGTCTTTGTCATTTTTTATCTTTCTTTCCCACTCAAAGAGTCCCCTTTAATATTTCTTGCAAGACTGATTTAATGGTCACAAGCTCCTTTAGTTGCTGTTTGTCTGGGAAATTCTTTATCTCTCCTGTATTCTGAATGATAACCTTGCTGGATAAAGTATTCTTGGCTGCAGATTTTTCCCATTCAGCACTTTGAATATATCATGGCACTCTCTTCTGGCTTGCCATATTTCTGTGGAAAGACCTGCTGCTAATCTTATTGATCTTTCCTTGTAAATTAGAGACTTCTTTTGTCTTGCTGCTTTTAGGAATTTTTTTCTCTATCTCTATATTTTGCATATTTAACTAAAGTATGTCTTGAGGCACCAGAGTGGCTCAGTGGTTGAGCATCTGCCTTTGGCTCAGGTCATGATCCTGGAGTCCTGGGATCAAGTCCCACATTAGGCTCCAGTAGGGAGCCTACTTCTCCCTTTGCCTATGTCTCTGCCTCCCTCTTTTTTTTTCTCCCTCTCTCTGTCTCTCATGAATAAAAAAAAAGAACACTACAGTATGTCTTGGTGTTAGCCTGCTTTTGTTGATTTTCATGGAACTTCTCTATGCCTTCTGGATTTGAATGTTTGTTTCCTTCCCCAGATTAGCAGTTTTCAGCTATAATTTCCTCAAATAAATTTTCTACTCTTCTCTCTCTCTTCTTATGGGACTCCTATGTTACAAATGTTATTACACTTTATGAGGTCACTGAGTTCCCTAAGTCTACTTTCATCACCTAATGCTTTCTTCCCCTCCTCTTTTCAACTTCATTATTTTTCCATAATTTTATCTTCTCTCTCACTTACTTGTTCCTCCGACCCCCTATTTTATTTATTTATTTATTTATTTATTTATTTATTTATTTATTTGATTTATTTGATTTTATTTATTTGACAGAGAGTGAGAGCAAGTAAGAGCACAAGCAGGGAGAGTGGCAAGCAGAGGGAGGGAGAGAAGCAGGCTCCCTGCAGAGCAGCAAGCTCAATGTGGTGCTTAATTCGAGGACCCTGGGATCATGACCTGAGCTAAAGGCAGATGCTTAACCAACTGAGCCACTCAAGTGCCCCATGTTCCTCTGCTTCTTCTATTCTTGTGGTCATTACATCCAGTCAGTTTCAAATCTCAGTTATTGCATTTTTCATCAGCCTGATTCATTTTTAGCTCTTTTATCTCTGAAGTAAGGGTCTCCCTGATGTTTTCAGTTCTTCTTCAGCCCACCTAGTATCCTTATTGCTTTTAATTCTGGATGAGGCATATAACTTTTATCTGTTTCAATTAGATCGCAGGCCATGACCTTTTCTTGTTCTTTCTTTTGGGATGAATTCCTGTCCTGTTATATTGTATAGGTCTGTCTTCTTTTCTGTGTTAAGAAAGCCTGTTATGGTTCCTGCTACAGGGAGTAATGGCTTTATCAAGAAGAGGTCATATAATGTCCAGGACCTGGTGATTTGGGAATTGTCTCTGGTGTGTACCACGTACACTCTGCTGCTGTATTATGGCTGCTCCATTACTCAGGTCAGTTCTCTGCAGAGTTTCTCCTTGTCTGCAGTGTGGAGTGTTCAGACCTTGGCCAGAGTGTGTTGAGTTTTCATTAGGTGTGCTCTGGTCAAATTGTTAAGAGACCTGATGCTATTTCCACTAGAATTGAAGTTTCCCAGAATTCTATGGTCAGTAGACATGGTGCATGTAGGGGTTTGTACTGGTCTTCTGGGGAAGGGGCCTACTGCACTGGTTGCTAGGCATACTTGCCCTAGAAAAGCAGTACCAGCAGAGCACCGTGGGGCAGGACTTGGTGTAAGCAGGTCAGGCAACCAGTGTTGGCACTCTGCTATTTACTGAAGTTGGTTTATGCTGAGGGGTAAAGAAAGGAAATGGCACCAGCCTACTCCTTTGTCCCTTGAGAGAGGAGTCCATGCTTGCTGCTCTCAGGGAAGCAGTTTCGGAGTAAATAATTTCCCTCCATACATCACAGGTGTTTTTCAGACCGCTAATTTCATACTATCTCTCTGGGTTGTTTGCCTGCCTGGAGCAGCACAGCACAGCACACCTTGAGTTCTACTCTATCCATGCCTGCTGATTTTTAAATTTCCAAACTTCAGGGACCTAGATTGGTGAGGACCTGCACTGGTCCTCTGGGAAAGGGTCTCACCATGTTAGAACTGCTGTAGGTTTGACACAGAAGGGAAATTGCACCAGAGGACAAGAGTATGGAGTTTGGAGCAGGTAAGCTAAACAGGAGTGTCCTGGTTAGCTTCTCTTAGCAGGTGTATCTGTGCCAATGCTGGGGGCAGGGAAGGGAAATGGCAACTGCCAATTCTAATTGTTCCTGGAGAGGCAATGCCACCTCTCACAGATGCACTCCCAAAGGTATGACCAGTCTCTCCTTGTGCCCCTTAGGCAATCTTCAGATAGTGCAGTCTGTTCCAGGGTTCTTTGCCTGCCTCCACTCTCAGAGTAAGGCAGTGTTCTCAAGTTCCTATCACAGCCAAACCTGGGGACCTCTGAAACTCCAGTCTTTGAGCCCTGCTGTTACAAAAACTCACAAAATTCAGCTCCTCTCTTTTCCCCAGCCAATGGCTTTGGGGGAAGTGTTTGCCTTGTACTTATCCCTGTGCAATCCACTCTCTCTCACCTTTCCCTGAAAATAGGTCTCTTTCCCCTCTGCAGCACCTGCAATCTGTTTCTCCCCCAAACCATGCCTCCATACTTCTTACCTCCCTCCAACTGGCCTCTTCTCCCTTTAATTGTGCAGTTTGTTCTGTCAGTCCTCAGGTTGATTTCTTGAGTATTCAAAAACAAGTTATCTAGTTGTGTTCGAGGGATAAAACGAACCTAGGGTCCTCCTATTTTGCTGCTAACTTAGCTCCCTCCCCAACACTTCTCCCAACTGATATTTTAGAGAAATATTCATTTTCCCTGCTTTTGTGTTTCCTACTTTTATACTGTCATATTTGGTCTGTCCTTTACACTCAAGGAGTCCTCTTAATAGTTCTTGAAGAGCTGGTTTAGTGGTCATGAACTCCTTTAGTTTTTGTTTATCTGGGAAGATCTTTCTCTTTCCTTTAATTCTGAATGATAGCCTTGCTGGATAGAATATTCTTGGCTGAAAAATTTTCCTACTCATTATTTCAAATATGTCATGCCACTCTCTTATGGCTTGGAACATTTCTGCTGAAAAATCTGCCTATAGCCTTACAGGGTTTCCCTTGTATGTAACTATCTTCTTTTGTCTTGATGCTTTTAAATGTTTTTCTTTATCACTATATTTTGCCATTTTAATTATGATATGTTTTGGCATGAATCTATTTTTGTTGATTTCGGTGGTAGTTTTTTGTGCCTTCTGGATTTGGATATCTGTTTTCTTCCTCCAGATTAGGGAAGTTTTCAGCTATTACCTCTTCAAATAAATTTTCTGCTTCCTTTACTCTCTTCTTCTTCTTCTGGGACTCCTATAATGCAAATGTTATTACATTTGATGGAGTCACTGAGTTCCCTAAGTTTATTCTCATTTTGCATAAATCTTTTTTTACCTCTTTTGTTTAACTTGATTACTTTCCATTACTTTGTCTTCTAGGTCTTTAATTAATTCCTCCGTTTCTTCCAGCCTACTGTTCATTCCACCAAATGTGTTTCTCATTTCATTTATTGAGCCCTTTATCTCTGCTATGTTATTCCTTATCTCTGTGTTAAGGATATTACTCATGTCTTTCACTTTTTTCTCAAATCCAGATAGTATCTTTATGATCATTACTTTAAATTCTCTATCAGACAAGGCACTTCTATCTGTTTTGCTTAGATCTCTGGCCATGGCCTTGTCCTGTTCTTTCATTTGGGACAAATTTTTGTCTTCTCATTTTGTCTAAGCCTCTGTGCCTGCTTCTATGTGTTAGGAAAGTCAGCTACTTCTCCTGTTCTTGAAGGTAATGACCTTATGAAGAAGAGGTCCTAGAGTGCCCTGTGGTTTGGTATACCCTATTTCCCAGGACCTGGCACTTCCAAGAGTGTCTCCAACGTGTGCTACTTATGCTCTGCTGTTGTGTCTGGGCCACTTTATCTTTCAGGCCAGTCATCTGTAAAGACTCTCTTTGCCCGTTGTGGGTAGTGTTTGGTCCTGGCCTGAAAGTGACAAGTTTTAACTACATATGGCCTAGTCCGCTTGTGAGATGAGCCCTGTTGTCACCACTGTCAGAACCAAGGCCCTGTAAAACTCCTGGGTCAGGAGACATGTTGTGAGTAGGGATTTACTCTGGTCTTCTGGGGAAGGTGAGTTTCATTGGGACGGAGTCAAGCATAACAGGGAAGGGCAGTTCCATTGGAGCACAGAGGGGGAAAGGTCTTGGTAAATAAGCTAGTGAGTGTCAGTGTTGTCCTGGTTCCCACAGGTGGCCCTCTGCTTATGCTGAAGGTTAGGGAAGGGAAATTAGTACCTGCCAGTTCTTTTGCTCCTGGAGCGGTCTTTCCTTGGATTCTGCCTCTCTGGGACATGCTCCAAGGTGAGCAAATAAACCCCCCACTGTGTCCTAGGCACTCTTTAGATTACTGATTCTACACTATATGTCCATGGGCTGTTTGCCCTGCCTTCTCTCCAAGAGGCACCCCAATGCCTTCTGGGCTCTCCTTAAGACAAGCCCATTGACCTTTAGAACTTTAGGATTTAAGCCTCACTGGTTGGAACAACTCACAGAATTTGGCCCCTCTAGCTTTCCAAGGCAATTGCTGTGAGGACTCATTTTCCCCATGTGGTCCCCTGTCTCTCACTCTTCTCCATAACTACAGCTCCCTTCCCACAGCAGGGGCCTGGATCCACTTTTCTCCCAGGCCACATGTCTGCACTTCCTAACTTCTTTGATGTGGCCTCTTCTCTACTTTTATTTGTGGAGTTGTTCTGCCAGCGTTCAGGTCAATTTCTGGGGTATTCAGAATGATTTTATAGTTACCTAGTTGTATTCATGGAACAAGGCAAGCCTAGGGTCCTCCTACTCTGGCACCATCTTCCCCTCCTATACTGATTATACTAAGTTTTGAAATCAAGTAGTATGAGTCTCTAACTTCATTTTACTTTTGCAGGAGTGTAACTATTTCTGGTCCTTTGCATTTCCATATCAATTTCTGGCATCAGCTTATCATTTTCTGTAAAAAAAAGGCAGCTATGATTTTGATTCTATAGATCAATTTGGGAGTACTGCCATCTTAATAATATGGTTGACCCTTGAACAATGTGATGGTTAGGTGTGCTGACCCCCCTGATGCAGTGGAAAATGTATGCATATTTTTTTACTCCACTAAAATTTAAATTTAACTACTAATAACCAACTAACGACTGTAAGCCTTACTGGTAACAGTCAATTAACACATGTTTGGTATGCTATATGTATTATTTACTGTATTCTTACAATAAAGTAACCTAGAGAAAATAAGATGTTATTAAGAACATCACAAAAAAAAAAAAAAAAACACAAGGAGGAGGGGCAAGATGGCGGAAGAGTAGGGTCCCCAAGTCACCTGTCCCCACCAAATTACCTAGATAACCTTCAAATCATCCTGAAAATCTACGAATTCAGCCTGAGATTTAAAGAGAGAACAGCTGGAATGCTACAGTGAGAAGAGTTCGCGCTTCTATCAAGGTAGGAAGACGGGGCAGGGGGGAATAAAGAAACAAAAGGCATCCAAGGGGGAGGGGCCCCGCGAGGAGCCGGGCTGAGGCTGGGGCGAGTGTCCCCAGGACAGGAGAGCCCCGTCCCGGAGAAGCAGGAGCGGCACCAACCTTCCCGGGCGGAAAGGGGCTCGCAGGGAGTTGGAGCAGGACCCCAGGAGGGCGGGGATGCCCTCAGGCTCCCTGGGACACTAACAGACACCTGCGGCCGGGGAGACTGCGCCGAGCTCTCTAAGGGCTGCAGCCCGCACATCTGGACCCGGGAGCACCTCGGAGGGGCTCGGGTGGCGGCTCCGCGGAGGGGGCTGCGCGGCTCCGGGAGCAGCTCGGCGGCGGCGGCTCTGGCAGAGGAAGAGGCTCCGTGCGGAGGGGGCTGCGAGGCTCCGGGAGCAGCTCGGAGGGGATCTGGCGGCGGCTCCGCGGAAGGGGGCTGTGCGGCCCGGGAGCGCGAATCCAACAGCGCAGGCCGGGAGCACAGGGCGCTGGGACACAGCCCAGGATCCGGCCTCCCCTGGGACAGGGAGAGGCCGGGAGGGCCCAGGACAGCAAGGACACTCCTGCCCCGAGCTGAGCAGATCAGCGGCCCCGCCCCGGAACCTCCAGGCCCTGTAGACCGAGAGTTCCGTAGTTACTGCGGGGGCTGAATCCAGGGCTCCAGAGCTGCGGCAGCCACTGGGGTTGTTCCTCCTGGGGCCTCACGGGGAAAACAACCCCCACTGAGCCCTGCACCAGGCAGGGGCACAGCAGCTCCCCCAAGTGCTAACACCTGAAAATCAGCACAACAGGCCCCTCCCCCAGAAGACCAGCTAGACGAACAAGTTCCAGGGGAAGTCAAGGGACTTAAAGTATACAGAATCAGAAGATACTGCCCCGTGTTTTTTTTTTTCTTTTTGATTTCTGATTGCTTCTGCCACCCTTTTTTTTACCTTTCTTTTTCTTTCTCTTTTTCTTCTCTTTTTTCTTTTTTTCTTCCTTTTTGCTTTTTTTTTTCTCTTTTCTTTCCTTCTCTCTCTCTCTTTTTCTCCTTTTCCCAATAAAACTTGTTTTTGGCCACCCTGCTCTGAGCAAAATGACTAGAAGGAAAACCTCACCTCAAATGAAAGAATCAGAAACAGTCCTCTCTCCCACAGAGTGACAAAATCTGGATTACAATTCAATGTCAGAAAGCCAATTCAGAAGCACTATTATACAGCTACTGGTGGCTCTAGAAAAAAGCATAAAGGACTCAAGAGACTTCATGACTGCAGAATTTAGATCTAATCAGGCAGAAATTAAAAATCAATTGAATGAGATGCAATCCAAACTAGAAGTCCTAACGACGAGGGTTAACGAGCTGGAAGAACGAGTGAGTGACAAAGAAGACAAGTTGATGGCAAAGAGGGAAACTGAGGAAAAAAGAGACAGACAATTAAAAGACCATGAAGACAAATTAAGGGAAATAAATGACAGCCTGAGGAAGAAAAACCTACGTTTAACTGGGGTTCCCGAGGGCGCCGAAAGGGACAGAGGGCCAGAATATGTATTTGAACAAATCTTACTGAAAACTTTCCTAATCTGGGAAGGGAAACAGGCATTCAGATCCAGGAAATAGAGGGATGACCCCCTAAAATCAATAAAAACCGTTCAACACCTCAACATTTAATAGTGAAGCTTGCAAATTCCAAAGATAAAGAGAAGATCCTTAAAGCAGCAAGAGACAAGAGATTCCTCACTTTTATGGGGAGAAGTATTAGATTAACAGCAGACCTCTCCACAGAGACCTGGCAGGCCAGAAAGGGCTGGCAGGATATATTCAGGGTCCTAAATGAGAAGAACATGCAACCAAGAATACTTTATCCAGCAAGGTTCTCATTCAAAATGGAAGGAGAGATAAAGAGCTTCCAAGACAGGCAGGAACTGAAAGAATATGTGACCTCCAAACCAGCTCTGCAAGAAATTTTAAGGGGGACTCTTAAAATTCCCCTTTAGGAAGAAGTTCAGTGGAACAATCCACAAAAACAAGGACTGAATAGATATCCTGATGACACTAAACTCATATCTGTCAATAGTAACTCTGAACGTGAATGGGCTTAATGACCCCATCAAAAGGCGCAGGGTTTCCGACTGGATCAAAAAGCAGGACCCATCTATTTGCTGTCTACAGAGACTCATTTTAGACATAAGGACACCTACAGCCTGAAAATAAAAGGTTGGAGAACCATTTACCATTCAAATGGTCCTCAAAAGAAAGCAGGGGTAGCCATCCTTATATCAGATAAACTAAAATTTACCACGAAGACTGTAGTGAGAGATGAAGAGGGACACTATCTCATACTTAAAGGATCTATCCAACAAGAGGACTTAACAATCCTCAATATATATGCCCCGAATGTGGGAGCTGCCAAAATTTAAACCAATTAATAACCAAAGTGAAGAAATACTTAGATAATAATACACTTATACTTGGAGACTTCAATCTAGCTCTTTCTACCCTCTATAGGTCTTCTAAGCACAACATCTCCAAAGAAACGAGAGCTTTATTTTTTTTTAAATTTTTTTTTAATTTTTTTTAATATTTATTTATTTATTTATTTATTTATTTAATTTATTTATGATAGGCACACAGTAAGAGAGAGAGAGGCAGAGACACAGGCAGAGGGAGAAGCAGGCTCCATGCACCGGGAGCCTGACGTGGGATTCGATCCCGGGTCTCCAGGATCGCGCCCTGGGCCAAAGGCAGGCGCCAAACCGCTGCGCCACCCAGGGATCCCAAGAAACGAGAGCTTTAAATGATACACTGGACCAGATGGATTTCACAGATATCTACAGAACTTTACATCCAAACGCAACTGAATACACATTCTTCTCAAGTGCACATGGAACTTTCTCCAGAATAGACGACATACTGGGTGACAAATCAGGTCTGAACCGATACCAAGAGATTGGGATCGTCCCCTGCATATTCTCAGACCATAATGCCTTGAAATTAGAACTAAATCACAACAAGAAGTTTGGAAGGACCTCAAACACGTGGACGTTAAGGACCATCCTGCTAAAAGATGAAAGGGTCAACCAAGAAATTAAGGAAGAATTAAAAAGATTCATGGAGAGTAAATAGAATGAAGATACAACCGTTCAAAATCTTTGGGATGCAGCAAAAGCAGTCCTAAGGGGGAAATACATCGCAATACAAGCATCCATTCAAAAACTGGAAAGAACTCAAATACAAAAGCTAACCTTACACATAAAGGAGCTAGAAAAAAAACAGCAGATGGACCCTACGCCCAGCAGAAGAAGAGAGTTAATTAAAATTCGAGCAGAACTCAACGAAATCAAGACCAGAAGAACTGTGGAACAGATCAACAGAACCAGGAGTTGGTTCTTTGAAAGAATTAATAAGATAGATAAACCATTAGCCAACCGTATTAAAAAGAAGAGAGAGAAGACTCAAATTAATAAAATCATGAATGAGAAAGGAGAGATCACTACCAACACCAAGGAAATACAAACGATTTTAAAAACATATTATGAACAGCTATACGCCAATAAATTAGGCAATCTAGAAGAAATGGACGCATTCCTGGAAAGCCAAAACTACCAAAACTGGAACAGGAAGAAATAGAAAACCTGAACAGGCCAATAACCAGGGAGGAAATTGAAGCAGTCATCAAAAACCTCCCGAGAAATAAGAGTCCAGGGCCAGATGGCTTCCCAGGGGAATTCTATCAAACGTTTAAAGAAGAAATAATACCTATTCTCCTAAAGCTGTTTGGAAAGATAGAAAGAGATGGAGTACTTCCAAACTCGTTCTATGAGGCCAGCATCACCTTAATTCCAAAACCAGACAAAGACCCCACCAAAAAGGAGAATTACAGACCAATATCCCTGATGAACATGGATGCAAAAATTCTCAACAAGATACTAGCCAATAGGATCCAACAGCACATTAAGAAAATTATTCACCATGACCAAGTAGGATTTATCCCCGGGACACAAGGCTGGTTCAACACTCATAAAACAATCAATGTGATTCATCATATCAGCAAGAGAAAAACCAAGAGCCATATGATCCTCTCATTAGATGCAGAGAAAGCATTTGACAAAATACAGCATCCATTCCTGATCAAAACTCTTCAGAGTGTAGGGATAGAGGAAACTTTCCTTGACATCTTAAAAGCCATCTAGGAAAAGCCCACAGCAAATATCATTCTCAATGGGGAAGCACTGGGAGCCTTTCCCCAGGATCAGGAACAAGACAGGGATGTCCACTCTCACCACTGTTATTCAACATAGTATTGGAAGTCCTAGCCTCAGCAATCAGACAACAAAAAGACATTAAAGGCATTCAAATTGGCAAAGAAGAAGTCAAACTCTCCCTCTTCGCCGATGACATGATACTGTACATAGAAAACCCAAAAGCCTCCACCCCAAGATTGCTAGAACTCATACAGCAATTTGGTAGCATGCAGGATACAAAATCAGTGCCCAGAAATCAATGGCATTTCTATACACTAACAATAAGACTGAAGAAAGAGAAATTAAGGAGTCAATCCCATTTACAATTTCACCCACAAGCATAAGATACCTAGGAATAAACCTAACCAAAGAGGTAAAGGATCTATACCCTAAAAACTATAGAACACTTTTAAAGAAATTGAGGAAGACACAAAGAGATGGAAATATATTCCATGCTCATGGATTGGCAGAATTAATATTGTGAAAATGTCAATGTTACCCAGGGCAATTTACACATTTAATGCAATCCCTATCAAAAAACCATGTACTTTCTTCAGAGAGTTAAGACAAATTATCTTAAGATTTGTGTGGAATCAGAAAAGACCCCGAATAGCCAGGGGAATTTTCAAAAAGAAAACCATATCTGGGGGCATCACAATGCCAGATTTCAAGTTGTACTACAAAGCTGTGGTCATCAAGACAGTGTGGTATTGGCACAAAAACAGACACATAGATCAGTGGAACAGAATAGAGAACCCAGAAGTGGACCCTGAACTTTATGGTCAACTAATATTCAATAAAGGAGGAAAGACTATCCATTGGAAGAAAGACAGTCTCTTCAATACATGGTTCTGGGAAAATTGGACATCCACATGCAGAAGAATCAAACTAGACCACTCTCTTTCACCATACACAAAGATAAACTCAATATGGATGAAAGATCTATGTGTGAGACAAGATTCCATCAAAATCCTAGAGGAGAACACAGGCAACACCCTTTTTGAACTCAGCCACAGTAACTTCTTGCAAGATACATCCACGAAGGCAAAATAAACAAAAGCAAAAATGAACTATTGGGACTTCTTCAAGATAAGAAGCTTTTGCACAGCAAAGGATACAGTCAACAAAACCAAAAGACAACCTACAGAATGGGAGAAGATATTTGCAAATGAAGTATCAGATAAAGGGCTAGTTTCCAAGATCTATAAAGAACTTATTAAACTCAACACCAAAGAAACAAACAATCCAATCATGAAATGGGCAAAAGACATGAAGAGAAATCGCACAGAGGAAGACATAGACATGGCCAACAAGCACCTGAGAAAATGCTCTGCATCACTTGCCATCAGGGAAATACAAATCACAACCACAATGAGATCCCACCTCACACCAGTGAGAATGGGGAAAATTAACAAGGCAGGAAACCACAAATGTTGGAGAGGATGCGGAGAAAAGGGAACCCTCTTACACTGTTGGTGGGAATGTGAAATGGTGCAGCCACTCTGGAAAACTGTGTGGAGGTTCCTCAAAGAGTTAAAAATAGACCTGCCCTACCACCCAGCAATTGCACTGTTGGGGATTTACCCCAAAGATTCAGATGCAATGAAACACCGGGACACCTGCACCCCGATGTTTCTAGCAGCAATGGCCACGATAGCCAAACTGTGGAAGGAGCCTCGGTGTCCAACGAAAGATGAATGGATAAAGAAGATGTGGTTTATGTATACAATGGAATATTACTCAGCTATTAGAAATGACAAATACCCACCATTTGCTTCAACGTGGATGGAACTGGAGGGTATTATGCTGAGTGAAGTAAGCCAGTCGGAGAAGGACAAACATTATATGTTCTCATTCATTTGGGGAATATAAATAATAGTGAAAGGGAATATAAGGGAAGGGGGAAGAAATGTGTGGGAAATATCAGAAAGGGAGACAGAACGTAAAGACTGCTAACTCTGGGAAACGAACTAGGGGTGGTGGAAGGGGAGGAGGGCGGGGGGTGGGAGTGAATGTGTGACGGGCACTGGGGGTTATTCTGTATGTTAGTAAATTGAACACCAATAAAAAATAAATTAAAAAAAAAAGAAGATGTGGTTTATGTATACAATGGAATATTACTCAGCCATTAGAAATGACAAATACCCACCATTTGCTTCAACGTGGATGGAACTGGAGGGTATTATGCTGAGTGAATAAGTCAATTGGAGAAGGACAAACAGTGTATGTTCTCATTCATTTGGGGGATATAAATAATAGTGAAAGGGAATATAAGGGAAGGGAGAAGAAATATGTGGGAAATATCAGAAAGGGAGACAGAACATGAGAGACTCCTAACTCTGGGAAACGAACTAGGGGTGGTGGAAGGGGAGGAGGGCCGGGGGTGGGAGTGAGTGGGTGACGGGCACTGAGGGGGACACTTGATGGGATGAGCACTGGGTGTTATTCTGTATGTTGGTAAATTGAACACCAATAAAAAATTAATTTATTAAAATAATCACAAGGAAGAGAAAATACATTTATATTACTGTACTGTATTTACTGGGAAAAATCTGCATATAAGTGGACGTGCACAATTCAAACCCTTGTTTCTCAAGGATCAACTATATTATATCCCTGATTTATGAAAATGAGGAGTCTTCCAACTTATTAAAATGTTTAATTCATTTTAATGATGTTTTGTAGTTTTCTATATATGGTTTTTGCAAAATTTATTTCTAAGTATTTTATTCTTTTGATACTATTGTAAACAGAGTTGTTTTCTTAATTTCCTTTCCGGATTGTTCATTGGTAATGTATAGAAATTCAATTGATTTTATATCCTGCAACTTTGTTGAACTTGTTTATTAGTTCTTATAGTTTTTAATGGATGCCTTAGGATTTTCCTTTTTAAATTTTATTTTGAGAATGAGAGAGGGGCAGAGGGAGAGAGAAAATCTCAAGCAGACTCCATGCTGAGCACAGAGCTGGATGTGGGGCTCAATATCATGACCCTGAGATTACAACCTGAGCTGAAATAAAGAGTAGATGCTTAACTGACTGAGCCAGCCAGGGGCCTCTGGATTCCTTAGGATTTTCTGTATTTAAAATCATGTCATCTGTGAACAGAGATCTTTTTACATCTTTTGTTTTCCAATCTGGATGCCTTTTATTTCATTTTCTTAGGTATTTGTCCTGATGACAACTTAAATACAATGTTAAGTAGAAGTGATGACAGCAGACATTTTTATGCTGTTCCTGATATTAGGTGAAAAGCTTCGTCTTTTACCATTAAGTATGATACTAGTTGTGGTGTTTTTCTGGATGATCTTTATCAGGTTAAGGAATTTCCCTTCTACTCCTAGCTTATTAAGTGTCTTTTAACAGTTAAATATGAGAATCTGTCTTTTATCTGGAGTACTTAGGCCAGAAGTCAGCAAATTATGGCCTGTACACCAATTCCAGCCCAACCCACTGCCTGGATTTATAACTGTTACTAGAACAAGGTCAAGCTCATTTTTTTAATGTGTTATATATAGTTGTTTTCATACTGCAATGGCAGAGTTGACATTCAAATTTCCATGGCCCTCAAAACCTAAAATATTAGCTATCTTATCCTTTACAGAAAAGTTCACTGACCATTGGTTTAGGCAACTTAAATTTAATGTCATTATGAATATAGTTGATTTTAAATCTTGCTATTTATTGTTGTATTTTATTTATTCTATCTGTTCTGTTTTCCTTTTTTTTCTTTTCTTGCATCCTTCTGGATTAATTGAATTTTTCTTAGTTATTCATGTTATCTCCACAATTGGCTTATAAACTTTATTTCTTTGGTACTTCCTCAGTAGTTGTTCAAGGACTTACAATATGCTCTTTATCACAATTTAACGTATTACAGTTTACTTTCAAATAAATTTTTACTATTTAACATATAGTGCAAGAAATTTACAACAGTATATTTTATTTTTCCTACTTTTGTCCTTTGTACTATTGTCATATGCTTTACTTTCACATACATTATAAATTTCACAATATATTGGGGTCTTTGCTTTAAAATATCTTACTTGGTGTTTACATTTTTAAATTCATTTTTAAACTTATATCCGATTAAATTTTCTTTTTCTGGAGTATACTTCTATGAATTTTGAGCAAAAAAATAAATAAAAATAAAGTTGTATAGCCTCCACAAAAAACAAGTTTCAGAACATACCATGGATGCTTCCCTGTCATGCTTGATCTTTATAGAAAGGACTTATTTTTTGTCATTCTTGTACCTCCCAATTATTTTCTCACCAAATTGGAAGTTGAGCAGTGAAATGATTTACACATTTCTTGAGCACTGGATGGCAGTGCTGTATAACTGAGAAAACAAATTCTTTTTTTCTAAAGTCCTATAGGTACCTCCTGAAAATAATTCACTAATATATTTGTTCTCATAAGCAGATCAGGAGAAAGCACAGGTCTTTATTCCCAGGATAGCTCAGACTAGTTTTTTTCAAACTTTAAAATGCATCACAGCTAACTGGAGGGCTTGTTAACATGCAGAGTGCTGGATTCCACACAAAGAGTTCAGTAGGTCCCACATAAAAAGTTCAGTGGGTCTGGAGAAAGGCCAGGGGATTTGCATTTCTAACAACTTTCCAAGCAAGGCTGATGCTTAGCCACAGTGGAGTCACAATTTAAGAACCATTGGCTGGGACACCTGGGTGGCTCAGTGGTTGAGCGTCTGCCTTTGGCTCAGGTCATGTGGGATCAAGGCTAGCATCAGGCTCCCCACAGGGAGCCTGCTTCTCCCTCTGTCTATTTCTCTGTCTCTCTTTCTGTGTCTCTCATAAATAAATAAATTTTTAAAACAGAAAGTTAAAAGACAAAAAGCAAGCTTAACTAAAACTACAGTGATTTGTTAGTTAATGCATAAAACAAAAAGTATAAAAAGTGACATCAAAAATATAAAATGCAGGGAGGGGGAAATGTAAAGTGTTGGTATGTGTTCAAAATTAAGTTGTTATCAACTCAAGGCAGACCACAAGGGAAAAGAGGAAGAGAGGAAAAGACAAAAAAGGAACTACAAAAATAGTGAGAAAAAATTAACAAAATAACAGTAAGTACAACCTATCAATAATTACTTTAATATAAATGGAATAAACACTTCAATCAAAAGACAGAGTGGCTGAATAGATTTTTAAAAATAAGGTCCATTTATATACTGCCTACAAAACACCTACTTCAGAAGTAAGGACACACACACACAGACTGAAAATGAAGAGATGGAGAAAGATATTTTATGCTAATTAAAATGAAAACTGGTGTGGCTATTCTCATAGCAGCAACATAGACTTTGAAACAAAGACTATAATAGACAAAGAGGGGCATTACATAATGGTAAAGGGGTCAATTCAACAAGAAGATATAACATCTATAAATATATATATGCAGCCAACATAAAAACATTAAGCTATATAAAGCAAATATTTTTTTAAAAAATTTTTTATTTATTTATGATAGTCACACACAGAGAGAGAGAGAGGCAGAGACATAGGCAGAGGGATAAGCAGGCTCCATGCACCGGGAGCCTGATGTGGGATTTGATCCCGGGTCTCCAGGATTGCGCCCTGGGCCAAAGGCAGGCGCCAAACCGCTGCACCACCCAGGGATCCCTAAAGCAAATATTAATGTACCTAAAGAGATAAATTGAAAACATTACAATGATAGTAGGGGATGTTAACACCCCACTTACATCAGTGGATAGGTCATCAAAATAGAAAATTATTAAGGAAACATCAACCTTAAATGACACACTAGGCCAGATGGACTTAATAGATATATAAAGAACAATCCATCCAAACAAACATAAAACATATTCCTCTCAAGTGCACATAGAACAGCATAGATTAATTTTAGGCTACAAAACAAGTCTCCATAAATTTAAGAAAATTTAAATCACATCAAGCATCTTATATAACCACAATGATATAAAAATATAAATCAATTGCAAGAAGAAAATTGGAAAAACCACAAAAATGTGGAGATTAAACAACATGCTACTGAAAAAACAAAGCATCATCAAAGAAAAAAGCAAAACAAATAATAAAAAAACCTAAAGACAAATGAAAGTCTTTGCACCAAAAATCTTTGGAATGCAGCAAAAGCAATTCTAAAAGATCATGGCAATGCAGGCCTACCTGAAAAAAAAAAAAAACAAGAAAAATTTCAAACACACAGTCTAACTTGACACAAAAAGGAGCTAGAAAAAGAAAAAGAAATGAAGCCTGAAGCCCAAGGTCAGTAGAAGGAGGGAAATAATAAAGATTCATGCAGAAATAAATGAAATAGAGACTAGACAAGATCAGTCAAACTAAGGGCTTGTCTTTGAAAAGATAAAAAATGACAAACCTTTAGCTAGACTAACCAAGAAAAAAATGAGGGGGCTCTAATAAATCATATAAGAAACAAAAGAAGTTACAATTCACACCACAGAAATACAAAGGATCATAAAACACAAGTATGAACAATTATATGCCAACAAATTGAACAATCTAGAAGAAATGGATAAATCTTAGAAATACACAATTTTGTAAGATTGAATCATGAAGAAATAGAAAATGTGAATATACTGATTATTAATAAGGAAATCGAATCAGTTAACAAAAACCTCCCAACAAACAAAAGTCCAGGACTAGATGGTTTCCCTGGTGAATTCTACCAAACATTTAAACAAGGTTAATACCTATCCTTCTCAAACTTTTCCAGAAAATTGAAGAGGAGGGAAAACTTCCAAACTCATTTTATGACGCCAGCGTTATCCTGATACCAAAACCAGACAAAGACATCAGAAGAAAGAAGATGAAGAAGAGGAAGGAAGGAAGGAAGGAAAAAGGGAAGGAAGGAAGGAAGGAAGGAAGGAGAAGAAGAAGAAGAAGAAGAAGAAGAAGAAGAAGAAGAAGAAGAAGAAGAAGAAGAAGAAGAAGAAAAAGAAAAGAAAAGAAAAGAAAGAAAAGAAAAGAAAAGAAAAGAAAAGAAAAGAAAAGAAAAAAGAAAGAAAGAAAATTACAGGCCAATCAATATTCCTGATGAACACAAATGCATAAATCCTCAACAAAATATTAGCAAACTGAATTCAACAATACATTAAAAGGATTACACACCATGACCAAGTAGGTTTTATTTCAGGGGTGCTTAGATGGTTCAAAATCTTCAAATCAATCATCATGATTTTCCACATTAACAAAATAAAGGATAAAAATCATATGATTATTTCCTGTAATGCAGAAAAAGTATTTGGCAAAGTTCAACATTCATTTCTGATAAAAACTCTCAACAAAGTAGATTTAGAGGTAACATAACATAATAAAGGCCATGTATAACAAACTCACAGTTAACATCATATTCAATGGTGAAAAGCTGAAAAGATTTCCTCTATGATTAGCAACAAGACAAGGAGGCCCACTTTCACTACTTTTATTTAACATAGTATTGTTCTAGCTATAGTAATGAGGTTGTAAAAAGAAATAAAAGCCATCTCATTTATAAAGGAAAAAGTAAAACTGTCACTGTTTGCATATGATGATACTATATAAAGAAAACCCCAAAGACTACCAAAAAATGTTAGAACTAATAAATGAATTCAGTAAAGTAGCATGATACAAAATAAACATACAGAAATCTGTGTTCTTTTTATATATTAATAACAAACTATCAGAAAAAGAAATAAAGAAAACGATTCCACTAACAATTGAACCAAAAAGAACAAAATACTGGGACGCCTGGGTAGCTCAGTTGTTGAGCATCTGCCTCTGCTGAGGGCGTGATCCTGGGGTTCTGGAATCATGTCCCACATCTGGCTCCCAGCAAGGAGACTTCCTCTCCCTCTGCCTATGTCTCTGCCTCTCCCTCTGTGTCTCTCATGAATAAATAAATAAAATATTTTTAAAAGAACAAAATACCAAAAAAAGAACAAAATACCTAGAAATAAACTTAACCAAGGAGGTAAAAATACTGTAAAACTGTAAAAATTTCTAAAACTGATACTGATGAAAGAAACTGAATAATACAAATAAATGAAAAGATATTCTGTACTCCTGAATTGGTAAACGTAATATTGGTAACATGCCCATATGACACAAAGAAATCTACAGATTCAATAAAATCTCTATGAAAATTCAAATGACGTTTTTCATAGAACTAGAACAATTCTAAAATTTATGTGGAACAACAAAAGATCCTGAATTAGAATGTATTATGCTAAACTAAATAAGTCAGTAAGAGAAAGACAAATATCATATGATTTCACTCATGTGGAATTTAAGAAACAAAACAGATGAACATAGGAGAGGGGAACGAGAAATAAAATAAGATAAAAACAGAGAGGGAGACAAATCATAAGACACTCATAACTATAGAGAACAAATAGAAGATTGTGGGGGATGGGCTAAATGGATGATGCGCATTAAGGAGACACTTGGGATGAGCAGTGGAGGTTATATGTAAGTGATTAATCACTAAATTCTACTCCTGAAACCAATACTTACTGTATGTTAATTAACCTGAATTAAAAAAAAAGATCCTGAATAGCCAAAACAATCTTGAGAAAGAATAAAGTTAGAGGTATCACACTCCCTGATTTTAAGCTATACTACAAAGTGATAGTAATCAAAACAGTTTAGTATTGGCATAAACAACTCAGAAATAAGCCCACACATATATGAACTCAGAATAAACAACTCAGAAATAAGCGAACACATATATGAACAATTCATTTATGACAAAAGAGCCAAGAACGAAGGAAAGGACAGTCTCTTCAGTAAATTGTGCTAGGAAAACTGGACAACCACATACAAAAGAATGAAACTAGGGGGCGGGGCAAGATGGTGGAAGAGTAGGGTCCCCAAGTCACCTGTCCCCACCATCTTACCTAGATAGCTTTCAAATCAACCTGAGAACTTACAAATTCAGCCTGAGATTTAAGGAGAGAACAACTGGAACGCTACAAAGAGAAGAGTTTGAGCTTCTATCAAGGTAGGAAGACGGAAAAATAAAGAAATAAAAATGAATCCAGTGGGGGAGGGACTCCGCGAGGAGCCGGGCTAAGGCAGGGCAGCCAGAGCCTCCAAGAGAGGAAAGCCCAATCCCAAAGACACAGGAAACTTTAGAATCATCCAGGACAGAAACGAGCTCTCAGGGAACTTGGGCAGGATCCCAGCAGGGGCAGTAGAGCGCCCTGGTTCCCAGAGTCACTAGCAGAGAAAGTGTGCCCCAGGGGAGAGCGTGCCACATACCCAGGTCCACCATGGTAAAGGGCTGGAGAGCGCGCCTGGTGGGGCCTCGGGAGCAGCTCAGGAGGCGGCCCCAGAAGCGCGATTCCAGTGGTGCAGGCCCGGGATCCCAGGGCACCAGGGGATACAGCCCGGGATCCTGTGCTCCCCCAGGGAAAGGCAGAGGCTGGGAGGGCACAGGACAGCGAGAACACTCCTGCCGCCGGGCTCACCTGAGCTGAGCAGATCAGCACCCCCACCTTCAGAGTATCCAGGCCAGCACGGACTGGGAGACTGCAGTAGTTACTGAGGGAGCTGACTCCAGGACTGGAGAGCTGGCCGCCACCATTGTTGTGCCTCCTGGTGTCACCCTGTGCCTGGGACAGAGCGGGGCTGCCAGGGAACAGAGGCCTCACTGGATAAACAGCTCCCACTAAACCCTGCACTTTGCAGGGGGCGGGCAGCTCCCCCAGGTGCACACAACTGAGAATCAGCACAGCAGGCCCCTCCTGTAGAAGACCAGGTGGAAGGACAGGAGAAGACCAAGTTCTTAACTGAGCAGCACGGGAAAGCTCCAGGGAAAGTCGAGGGAATTACAGTATATAGAATCAGAGAATACCCCTCCTTGGTTGTTTTGTTTTGTTTTGTTTTGTTTTGTTTTTTCTTCTTTGTTTTTTTCCCTTTTTTTCTTTTTCTTTTTCCTTCCTTTTCCAGTACAACTTGTTTTTAGCCACTCTGCTCTGAGTGGAGAAAAAACTCACCACAAAAGAAAGAATCAGAAACAGTACTCTCTCCCACAGAGTTACAGAATTTGAATTAAAATTCGATGTAAAAAAGCCAATTCAGAAGCACAATTAGAAAGCTACTGGTGCCTCTGGAAAAAAGCATAAAGGAATCAAGAGACTTTATGACTGCAGAATTTACATCTAATTTGGCTGAAATTAAAAATCAATTAAATCAGATGGAATCCAAACTGGAGGTCCTAATGCCGAGGGTTAACGAGGTAGAAGAACAAGTGAGTGACATAGAAGACAAGTTGATGGCAAGGAAGGAAACTGAGGAAAAAAGAAAAAAACAATGAAAAGATCATGAAGAAAGGTTAAGGGAAATAAATGGCAGCCTCAAAAGGAAAAATCTATGTTTAATGGGGGTTCCAGGGGGCACCGAAAAGGACACAGAACCAGAAAGTGTATTTGAACAAATCATAACTGATAACTTCCCTAAAGTGGGAAGGGAAACAGGCATTCAGATCCAGGAGAAAGAGAGATCCCCCCTAAAATTAATAAAAACCATTCAACACCTCGACATTTAATAGTGAAACTTGCAAATTCCAAAGATAAAGAGAAGATCCTTAAAGCAGCAAGAGACAAGAGATCCTAAAACTTTATGGGGAGAAGTATAAGGTTAACATCAGACTTCTCCACAGAGACCTGGCAGGGCAGAAAGGGCTGGCAGGATATATTCAGGGTCCTAAATGAGAAAAACATGCAACCAAGAATACTTTATACAGCAAGGCTCTCATTCAGAATGGAAGGAGAGATAAAGAGCTTCCAAGACAGGCAGGAACTGAAAGAATATGTAACCACCAAACCAGCTCTGGAAGAAATATTAAGGGGTACTCTGTAAAAGAAAGAGTAAGTCCAAGGAAACAGTCCACAAAAACAGGGACTGAATAGGTATCATGATGACACTAAATTCATATCTTTCAATAGTAACTCTGAACGTGAATGGGCTTAATGACCCCATCAAGAGGTGCAGGGGTTCAGACTGGATAAAAAAGCAATAACCAACTGTTTTCTGTCTACAAGAGACTCATTTTAGACCTCTGGACACTTCTAGCCTGAAAATGTGAGTTTGGAGAATGATTTGCCATTCAAATGGTCCTCAAAACAAAGGAGGGATAGCCATCTTCATATCAGATAAATTAAAGTTTATCCCAAAGACTGTAGTCAGAGATGAAGAGGGACACTATCTCATACTTAAAGGATCTATCCAACAAGACGACCTAACAATCATGAATATTTTTATCCCCCGAATGTGGGAGCTGCCAAGGATATCCATCAATTAATAACCAAAGTTAAGACATACTTAGATAAGAATACACTTATACTTGGTGACTTGAACACAGTGCTTTCTACAATTGACAGATCTACTAAGCACAACATCTCCAAAGAAACAAGAACTTTAAATGATACACTGGACCAGATGGATTTCACAGATATTTACAGAACTTTACATCCAAACGCAAATGAATACATATTCTTCTCAAGTGCACATGGAACTTTCTCCAGAATAGACCACATACTGGGTCACAAATCAGGTCTGAAACGATACCAAAAGATTGGGATTGTCCCCTGTATATTTTCAGACCATAATGCTTTGAAACTAGAACTAAATCACAAGAAGAAGTTTGGAAGGATTTCAAACACGTGGAGGTTAAGGGCCATCCTGCTAAAAGATGAAAGGGTCAACCAGGAAATTAGGGAAGAATTAAAAAGACTCATGGAAACTAATGAGACTGAAGATACAACCATTCAAAATCTTTAGAACACAGCAAAAGCAGTCCTAAGGGGAAAATACATCACAATACAAGCATCCATCCAAAAACTAGAAATAACTCAAATACAAAAAGAGCTAACCTTGCACCTAAAGAAGATGGAGAAAAAAGCAGCATAGATCCTACACGCAGCAGAAGAGAATTAATAAAGATTCGAGCAGAACTCAATGAAATAGAGACCAGAAGAACTGTGGAACAGATCAACAAAACCAGGAGTTGGTTCTTTGAAAGAATTAATAAGATAGATAAACCATTAGCCAGCCTTATTAAAAAGAAGAGAGAAAAGACTCAAATTAATAAAATCATGAATGAGAAAGGAGAGATCACCACCAATACCAAGGAAATACAAATGATTTTAAAAACTTATTATGAGCAGCTACACGCCAATAAATTAGGCAATCTAGAAGAAATGGCCACACTTCTGGAAAACCACAAACTACCAAAACTGGAACAGGAAGAAATAGAAAACCTGAACAGGCTGATAACCGGGGAGGAAATTGAAGCAGTCATGAAAAACCTCCCAAGACACAAAAGTCCAGGGCCAGATGGCTTCCCAGGGAATTCTATTAAACGTTTAAGGAGGCGGGGCAAGATGGTGGAAGAGTAGGGTCCCCAAGTCACCTGTCCCCACCAATTTGCCTAGATAACTTTCAAATCATCCTAAAACCTATGAATTTGGTCTGAGATTTAAAGACAGAACAGCTGGAATGCTACAGTGAGAAGTTTGCACTTCTATCAAGGTAAGAAGATGGAAGAAAAAAGAAAGAAGAAAGAAAGAAAAGAAAGAAAGAAAGAAAGAAAGAAAGAAAGAAAGAAAGAAAGAAAGAAAGAAAAAAGAAAGAAAAGAAAGAAGTATCCAAGGGGGAGGGGGCCCCCCCAGGAGCCGGGCTAAGGCTGCCCGGCATGTGCCCCCAGGAAAGGAAAGCCACATCCCGGAGAAGCAGGAGTTTTACCAACCTTTCCGGAGGGAAAGGCGCTCACAGGGAGCTCGGGCAGGATCCCAGGAGGGGCAGGGATGCCTTCAGGCTCCCAGGGGCACTAACAGAGGACCTGCGCCCCAGGGGAGAGCGCGTAACACACCGCAGGCCGATTTCCCCAAAGGGCTGCGGCGCGCGCCCGGCAGGGCCCTGGGAGCAGCTCAGGTGGCAGCTAAGGCGGCTTGGTGCAGAGGGGGCTGTGCGCCCCGGGAGCACGATTCCAGCAGTGCAGGCCCCAGAGCCCAGGGCGCTGGGGAACACAGCCCAAGATCAGGCGCTCCCCCTGGGAAAGGCAGAGGCTGGGAGGACACAGGACAGGAAGGAAGCTCCTGCCACCACCGGGCGGCCCCAAGTTGTACAGATCGTCGCCCCCCGCCCCCAGAGCATACAGGCACCTGCAGACTAGGAGCTGTGGTAGTTACTGTGGCAGCTGACTCCGGAGTTGGAGAGCTGGACACGGCCACTGTTGTTCCTCCTGGTGTCACCTTGTACCTGGGACTGAGCAGGGACCTCACAGGATAAACAGCTCCCACTGAGCCGTGCACCAAGCAGGGGGATGGGCAGCTCCTCCAGGTGCATACACTTGAGAATCAGCACAGCAGGCCCCGTCCCCAAAAGACCTGCTAGAAGGACAGGGGAAAAGCAAGTTATTGACCAAGGAGCACTAGAAAGTTCCCGGGGAAGTCGAGGGATCTACAGTATATATAATCAGAGGATACTCCTCTAGTTTTTTGTTTTCTGTTTCCCCCCCACCACCACCACCTTTTTTTACCTTTTTTTCCCCTCTCTTTTTCTCCTTTTTCCAGTACAACTTGTTTTTGGCCACTCTGCACTGAGCAAAGTGACTAGAAGGAAAACCTCACCAAAAAAGAATCAGAAACAGTCCTCTCTCCCACAGAGATAAAAAAATTTGGATTACAATCCAATGTCAGAAATCGAATTCAGAAGCACAATTAGAAAGCTACTGGTGGCTCTAGAAAAAAGCATAAAGGATTCAAGAGACTTCATGACTGCAGAATTTAGATCTCATCAGGCAGAAATTAAAAATCAATTAAATGAGATGCAGTCCAAACTGGAGGTCCTAACGATGAGGGTTAATGAGGTAGAAGAACGAGTGAGTGACATAGAAGAGAAGTTGATGGCAAGGAAGGAAACTGAGAAAAAAAGAAAAAAACAAAAGATATGAGGATAGGTTAAGGGAAATAAATGACAGCCTCAGAAGGAAAAATCTACGTTAAATTGGGGTTCCCGAGGGCGCCAAAAGGGACAGAGGCCCAGAAACTGTATTTGACCAAATTATAGCTGAGAACTTCCCTAACGTGGGATGGGAAACAGGCATTTAGATCCAGGAGATAGAGAGTTCCCCCCTAAAATCAAACGTTTAAAGAAGAAACCACACCTATTCTACTAAAGCTGTTCGGAAAGATAGAAAGAGATGGAGTCCTTCCAAATTCGTTCTATGAGGCCAGCATCACCTTAATTTCAAAACCAGACAAAGACCCCACCAAAAAGGAGAATTATAGACCAATATCCCTGATGAACAGGGATGCAAAAATTCTCAACAAGATACTAGCCAATAGGATCCAACAGTACATTAAGAAGATTATTCACCATGACCAAGTGGGATTTATCCCTGGGATGCAAGGCTGGTTCAACACTCATGAAGCAATCGATGTGACTCATCATATCAGCAAGAGGAAAAACAAGAACCATATGATCCTCTCAAAAGATGCAGAGAAAGCATTTGACAAAATGCAACATCCATTCCTGATTAAAACTCTTCAGAGTGTAGGGATAGAGGGAACATTACTCAGCATCTTAAAAGCCATCAACAAAAAGCCCACAGCAAATATAATTCTCAATGGGGAAACACTGGGAGCCTTTCCCCTAAGATCAGGAACAAGACAGGGATGTCCACTCTCACCACTGCTATTCAACATAGTACTAGAAGTCCTAGCCCCAGCAATCAGACAACAGAAAGAAATAAAAGGCATTCAAATTGGCAAAGAAGGAGTCAAACTCTCCTCTTTGCATATGGCATGATACTGTACATAGAAAACCCAAAAGCCTCCACCCCAAGATTGCTAGAACTCATACAGCAATTTGGCAGTGTGGCAGGATACAAAATCAATGCCCAGAAATCAGTGGCATTTCTATACACTAACAATGAGACTGAAGAAAGAGAAAGTAAGGAGTCAGTCCCATTCCCAATTGCACCCAAAAGCATAAGATACCTAGGAATAAACCTAACCAAAGAGGTAAAGGATCTATTCCCTAAAAACTACAGAACACTTCTGAAAGAAATTGACGAAGCCACAAAGAGATGGAAAAATATTCCATGCTCATGGATTGGAAGAATTAATATTGTGAAAATGTCAATGTTACCCAGGGCAATTTACACATTTAATGCAGTCCCTATCAAAATACCATGGCCTTTCATCAGAGAGTTGGAACAAATTATCTTAAGATTTGTGTGGAATCAGAAAAGACCCCGAATAGCCAGGGGAATTTTAAAAAAGAAAACCATAGCTGGGGCATCACAATGCCAGATTTCAGATTGTACTACAAAGCTGTGGTCATCAAGACAGTGTAGTCCTGGCACAAAAACAGACACATAGATCAATGGAACAGAATAGAGAATCCAGAAGTGTACCCTCAACTCTATGGTCAACTAATATTCGACAAAGCAGGAAAGACTGTCCACTGGAAAAAAGACAGTCTCTTCAATAAATGGTGCTGGGAAAATTGGACAGCCACATGCAGAAGAATGAAACTAGACCATTCTCTTACACCATACACAAAGATAAACTCAAAATGGGTGGAAGATCTAAATGTGAGACAAGATTCCAATCAAAATCCTAGAGGAGAACACAGGCAACACTCTTTTTGAACTTGGCCACAGCAACTTCTTGCAACTTACATCCATGAAGGCAAAAGAAACAAAAGTAAAAATGAACTATTGTGACTTAATCAAGATAAGAAGCTTTTGCACAGCAAAAGAAACAGTCCACAAAACTAAAAGACAACCTACAGAATGGGAGAAGATATTTGCAAATGACCTATCAGATAAATGCCTAGTATCCAAGATCTATAAAGAACTTATTAAACTCAACAACCAAGAAACAAACAATCCAATCCTGAAATGGGCAAAAGATATGAACAGAAATTTCACCAAAGAAGACATACGCGTGGCCAACAAGTATATGAGAAAATGCTCCGCATCACTTGCCATCAGGGAAATACAAATCACAACCACAATGAGATGCCACCTCATACCAGTGAGAATGGTTAAAATTAATAAGACAGGAAACAACAAATATTGGAGAGGATGTGGTAAGGGGAACGCTCTTGCACTGTTGGTGGTAATGTGAACTAGTACAGCCACTCTGGAAAACTGTGTGGTTCCTCAAAGAGTTAAAAATAGATCTGCCCTACGATCCAGCAATTGCACTGCTGGGGATTTACCCCAAAGTTACAGATGCAGTGAAATGCCAGAACACCTGCACCCCGATGTTTATAGCAGTAATGTCCACAATAGCCAAACTGCGGAAGGAGCCTCATTGTCCATCGAAAGATGAATGGGTAAAGAAGATGTGGTCTATGTATACAGTGGAATGTTACTCAGCCATTAGAAATGACAAATACCCACCATTTGCTTCGACGTGGATGGAACTGGAGGGTATTGTGCTGAGTGAAATAAGTCAATCGGAAAAGGACAAACATTATATAGTCTCATTCTTTTGGGGAATATAAAAATTAATGAAAGGGAATAAAGGAAAAGGAGAGAAAATGAGTTAAAATATCAGTTAGGATGACAAAACACGAGAGACACCTAACTCTGGGAAATGAACGAGGGGTAGTGGAAGGGGAGGTCGGTGGGGGGTTGGGGTGACTGGGTGATGGGCACTGAGGGGGGCACTTGGCAGGATGAGCACTGACTGTTATGCTTCATGTTGGCAAATTGAACTCCAATGAAAAAAATTTTTTAATGATCTAAGTATTCCACTTCCTGGTGTGTATTTAAAAACAAAAATGCTGATTCAAAAAGATATATGCACCCCTATGTTTATTACTGTATTTTTTTTGTACCAAGCTTTATTTTTTTTAATTTATTTTTTATTGGTGTTCAATTTACTAACATACAGAATAACCCCCAGTGCCTGTCACCCATTCACTCCCACCCCCCGCCCTCCTCCCCTTCTACCACCCCTAGTTCGTTTCCCAGAGTTAGCAGTCTTTACGTTCTGTCTCCCTTTCTGATATTTCCCACACATTTCTTCTCCCTTCTCTTATATTCCCTTTCACTATTATTTATATTCCTACTGTATTATTTATAGTAGTTAAGATATGGAAACAACCTAAATGTCCACTGATTGATAAATATGTGTCTGTGTGTGTGTGTGTGTGTTTTGGGGGGGGAGGGAGGAAGGGAGGGAAGAAGAGAGTGGGCAAGAGTAGAATACTACTCAGCCATTAAAAAGAAATCTTGTCATTTTCAACAACGTAGATGGATGTTGAAGTTATTAGGCTAAGCGATATAAGTCAGATAGATAAAGATAAATATTGTATGATTTCACTTATGTAGAATCTTAAACTGAACTAAACAAAAACAATCTCATAGATACAGAGAACAAATTGATCATTACCAAAGGGAAAGGGAATGAGTGTGGGTGAAATGGGTGAAAGTGGTGATTGTATAGTGATGGATGGCCGCTAAACTTTTAGTAGTGATCACTCTGTAGTGCACAAAGATGTCAAATCATAATGTTGTACACTTGAAACATATATTATACCTTTAAAAAATCTGGCTAGGATGGACACCATTTTATTTTTTATCTCTTTTAGAACTGGGTCATTAAAACATTTATGAGTTTAAAAAAAATAAACTCATCTTTTATAGACTTAGAACACAATGCCTTCTTTAAGAAAAGTTGAATAAGCTTACTTTGGATGTTTTACACATTAGCCAACATAATTTTCAAAATGTTAATTTTCATACAAACCATCATATTATGACTTATATTTTCATCTGAACAATGTTTTGCATAATTTGCATCAATTTTTAAATAAAAGAGCTGTAATGTTCTCAAAGAAAGTGAAATATTGAATCTTTCAGCCTTGGAAAATTCTTATCCTTCATAGAGAAATTGCTAGTATCTTAGTGAACAGTGACTTCTTGCACAGAAATGTTGAGCATAGTATTTGCTTTGAGTTTTTTCTTTTAACCTGCATTCTTGCTGGCACGCTATGTAGTTTTAGAAGCTACTCACCATCCTCAAAGAAAAAACCTTGTATTTCTGATATTTTTTCCTTAGGAGATACTTCTACAAAACTACCTGCCATCTCTGAGGTTAAAACTAGTATCAAAATGGGGCTTAGAAGCCATAGATTTCATCATTTCATAAAGAAAACTTTCTAGCAAAGTAAACTAATGGAAACTAGTTGCTTGTGAAGTCATTATTCAGAGGCTGAATGACCACAAGTTAGGGAATTACAGAACAGATTTGTGCACTAGATGAGATGCTAGAAGTATTTTATAATTCTTGTACATGGGCCAGCTTATCAGAATCCCCCAGAGAACTTGTGAAAAACTCATTCCTGAGCCCACTGCAGAATTCCAATGTTAGGGACTTGGAATCTATACTTTTGATAAATCCTCTTTGTGATTTTCATGTGCAGCTAGGTTTGGGATTCAATGGATTAGATAATTTTTAATATCCCTGCCGAGACCAAGAATCTATATACTAAATTCTGAAGACATCGGGGAGAGGGGGATTTTTCTATTAAAGGAGAACTTCAAAGGGCAGAAAGGCTATGGTAAATGGACAACATATAGGATATTATCTTTAGTGTTCCAGATTCCAGAAACGTCAAAGAATACCAAAACATGCCAATCAAACTAATGATAGCCATATGTTAGTTTATCCACTTACCTTAGATAAATTGTATATTTGTAAAATATCCATATAGATTTTAGGATCAGCTTATAAATTTCTACAAAGGAGCTATCTGGGATTTTAGTAGGGATTGCATTGAACATGTAGATCAATTTGGAACATACTCCAATTTTAATAATATTAAATCTTCTGATCCACAAACATAGCATACCTTCCAATTATCTAGATCTTCGTTCTTTGTATTTAAATTCAATTAGCCAACATACAGTACATCATTAGTATCAGAGGTAGTGTTCAATAATTCATCAGTTGTGTATTACACATAGTGCTCATCAAATTTCTTTCAAAATTTTGTTGCCTTTAAGAGTACGAGTTTTGCACTTCTTTTAAAAATTTACTCCCAAATATTTTATCTGTGAAGCTATTATAAATGCAATTTTTCTTACTTTCATTTTCAAATTTTCTCTTGCAATTTATTTGTTGAAACCATGCTGTTTTCTGTAGAGTTCTCCCCAACATCCCCACTCTAAACCCAAGTCTAGATATTCTTTTCTTACATCCTTATGATGTTATTTAACATCATTGTCCTCATATTTTCCTAAAAATTCACAGTTCCATCTAGAGGCTTGATAAGATGCGGATTCTATTTTTCAGCAAAAAGACTTCATAGGTACTGCTTTGTTTTTCCATTAGCAGTCATGTGATATTTTGTTATTACTCTTTGTAATGTTAGTAGTGATGGTGATCACTGCCTAGATCCATTAATTCATTAACCATTGTAAAATTCTATCATTATTTCTTAATTTATCAGCCAGAAATCTTCTACTAAAACATTTTGCTCACAAACAATTAGGTTACACAGAGGAAGAATGTGTATATAAAAAGGCAAGTTAAATGTTTGGTTCATTATTTTATTTACCAGTTTCAAAATAATGAGCTAGTTTCCTAGCTTTCTCCAAGTTTACCAATTACATTTCTAAGTATCATTAACTCAGATATTTAAATATATTTGATACATTTCAATCCATTGTAATTATTTTATTTGCAGATGTTAAAATTGCTTCATATATGGACAGTAAAGTCTCTTTAATTTGGCTCCCAAATTCTTCCTGACACAACCCTAGTAGTTTTCCTTTATAGGGAAAAACCCAATTGCAAGTCTAAGCTGTTACCACTGCTTCTGACCAATTAGCTATAAATCAGAGCTTCCCATGACCGCCCCCCCCCATTTAGATTCCATTAATTGCTAAAGTAGCTCACAGAACTCAGGGAAATGCTTATTTACAGTTACCAGTTTACTAATAAAGACTCAGATGAATAGGCAGATGAAGAGATACATACAGCAATTTCTGGGAGTGTCCCAAGTGGAGGAGCTTTTGTCTCTGTAGAGTTGGGGTGCAACATTCTCCCAGTACCTAGATGTGTTTAACTACCTGGAAGCTCTCTAAACCCCATACTTTTGAGATTTTTATGGAGGCTTCCTCACCTCACATAAACAGAATCAGTTATCAATTCCATTTCCAGTCCCTCTCCCCTCTCCAAAGAAATAGGGGACAGGGTTGAAAATTTCAGGTTTCTAATTATGGCTGGATCTTTCTGGTGACCATCCCCCATTGAGAAGCCCTCCAAGAACTCACCCAGGGTCACCTAATTAGAACAAAAGATGCTTCTATCACCAAGTAAATTCCAAAGGATTTAGGAGACTTGTGTCATGAACTGGAGTTAAAGACTAAATATTATGAAGAAGTTAAGATGGTGGAGGAATAGAGGGACCCTGTTTGTCTGGTCCGTGGAACATCACTAGATAGTTACCAAATCATTCTGAATACCTGAGAAATCAGAGATCTGAGAAAACAAATTCTACAAGTCTACCAGTAGAAAAGTGACCACTGTTTGGAAAGTAGGAGATGCAGTGACTTAAATCTGGTGTGATATAGCTAATGACATGGTGCTTAAGGAGGCTACCACAAAGCATTATAAGCAGTGGAGTGCAAAATCAGAACTTTTAGAAGTCTGCTGTAGTGGGGAATGTGCCTGGCTTAACGATGTTCAGATGGTGAAGCAGAGTGGAATCCCAGGAGTGACAGCATGGCTGGAGGATTTCCGGAGTTGCAAGAAGAATGGGTGGGCCTGAGTGTGGCAGAGTTCCCAGGCATATAAGTGGAGAAGCTGGCTGAGAACAGCAAATCTAGGTGCTGGCTTTCTGCTCTATGTTGCCATAAACTGTGAACCACTCCATGGGTGTGCAAATGCTTTCCTGGGAGGGGTCCAGATAAAGGCAGAAGCGCAGTGAGACACCCTTCTTCCCCAGAGAGGAACTGCTTGGGTCCACGCCATGGAAGTCCATAATATTTGGAGTTTTGAAACTCAGTCCACTGCCAGAGATAAATACATTTGGTCACAGATCCGGTGAACACAAAGTTCTTATGGAAACTGGGGAGAAAATAGAGATTGACTGTTTTTCTGTGAGGGCTCACTGAAGGTGGGGCACAAATTTTCGGCTCAGGGGCTAGAGAGCAGGGCATCACCATATTCATTGCATCATGAATCCTGAAATCCTTCAGGGAGCAAAACATTGCCATCTAGTGGAGTCAGGCAGGAGCCACTTACAACAAGCCCAGTCTGTTCATTGGAGGTGTTTTTCCACTAGGGCAAGCTCACCTGAGAATCAATGCAAAAGGCCCCACCGCCAGAAGACCAGCAAAACAACTTCTCATCAAGCTTCCTGATCATAGGTGGCTGCAAAGTTTCAGCTCTTGAGGAAAACAGTATATAGCATTCGTTATATTTTTATTCTTTAGGCTTTTCGTATTATTTTTCAGTTATTTTCTTATTTTCTCAATTCTTTTTAAATTCTTTTTTAATTTTATTTTTTAAAGATTGTATTTATTTATTCATGAGAGACACAGAGAGAGGCAGCGATATAAGCAGAGAGTGAAGCAGGCTCCCTGCAGGGAGCCTGATGCTCAACTCAATCCCAGGACTCCAGGACCACAACCAGAGCCAAAGGCAGACACTCAACCACTGAGCCACAGAGGTGCCCCTTAATTTTTATTTTTACATATACTTTATATATCTTTAAATTTTTGTTTCCGTTCATTGTATTTTATTTTATAAATATATACCTATATACCTTTATATACCTATTTATATATTATATATGTTATTTATGTTATATATATTTATATATTTATATATTTGTATATATACAAATAAACATATATGCTTATTTATGTATCTCATGAGGCAAATAAAAAATATTTAGTGCAGCCTTCCCCTGTTTACTCATTGTTGTTCTTTAATTCTTACACTCTGTTCATTTATAATGAGGATGTGTTTTTTAAGATGCTTACAAAATTTTTCTAATAGTATGCAAATTTGTGCAGGATAAGTGATGTAATTTACATGGAGTTTTTCCCACATTTACTGACTAGGGTTTCCCTCTTGTCAGAGTTTCTATGTCTTTTTTTTTAAGGATAAGGGACCACAGAAGTCTTTCCCACACTGCTTACATTTAGAGTTTCTCCCCACTGTGAATTCTCACATGTCTTTGTAGGGATGTGAGTCTACTGAAGTCTTTACCACATTCCTTCACTCATAGGGTTTCTCTCTACTGTGGGTTCTCAAATGTCTTCGAAATGATGATGACCAACTGAAAGCTTTCCCACATTGCTTACATATATAGGGTTTCTCTCCAGTGTGAATTCTCACATGTGTTCTAAAGTACAAGAGACTGCTGAAGGCTTTTCCATGTTCATCACATGCATAGTGTTTTTCTCCTGTATGAGTTCGCAAATGTCCCTTAAAGGATGAAGGGGAACTGAAGGATTTCCCACATTGTTTACATTCATAAGGCTTTTCTCCAAAGTGTGTTCTCATGTGAATCCTAAGGTCAGAGGGCCAACTGTAGGCCTTCTCACATTCCGCACATTTATAGGCTTTCTCTCCAGTGTGCATTCTTGAATCTATGATCAGGTAAAAAGAATGAAGAAAGGCTTTCCCACATTCCTTACATTCATAGGCTTTCTCTGCACTGTGAACCCTCCCATGTTTTCTAAGAGACGAGGGAGAAGAGAAGGATTTCTTACATTCTCTACAGGCATAGAGTTTCTCAACAGTATGAGTTTCCCTATGTGTCCAGAGGTTTGAGGGAGATCTGAAGGTTTTCCCACACTTTTCACATTCATAAGGCTTCTCTCCAGTGTGGGTTCTTATATGAACCCTAAGTTTGGAGAAGTATATAAAGGCTTTTACACATTCCTTACATGTGTAGGGTTCCTCTTCAATGTGAGCTCTAATGTGTTCCCTAAATGATGAGTAACAAATAAAAGTTCTCCCTCATTCCTTACATTGATGGGATTTCTTTCCATGTTGAAATGATGTTATGGAACTCTTTAGGGATGTAGTATCCATGATGGCTTTTTCAAACTTAATGTATTCATAGGATTTTACTCGAGTAGAAAGTCTCTTATGCAAAATAAAATTTGAAATCTGGTTGGTTTCTCCACATTGATTAGTTCCATTATTTTCTGAGAGTATCTCCACCACATGACACCTCATACATGTCCCCTGGTTCTTGTGCTGATCTTCAATGCCATGGCATTTCCAGTTTCACCCACTGAGGTCAGGTTCCTGCAGGTCTCTAGCATCACATCTCTGTAGAGCCTCCTCTGAGCACAATACAGTAAATCCCACTCCTCCGGGGTGAAGTCCACAACAACAACCTCAAAAAATGTCACTCCGCCCTCAATTTCATCTACAGATTCGACGTGATCCCAACTCATTGTCCTGGAGTCTGTCCGGCAGTGCTGACCCTAACCCTCACTTTCTACATTTGAGAAATTCAGTCCCCCAGGCACCAGAATACATCCGTTTCATCACCGAATGTCTCTTGGGTACCTACTCTGCCACACCTTCTCTCTGTGTCTGTAACACCGGCCGTGACAGGACACCGGGACCCCACCCCAACCGGGGGCAGAGACTCTGGTCGGTACCTCCGAGAGCGGGGGACACACGGGCCGTGGCCGCCTGTAGCCGGTTCAAGTCAGCCCCTCCAGATCTCGGCCCGGGCTGCACGTACTCACCATCTCCAGGCTGCTCTGGGCTCCGGGGGGCCCTCCCCGTACTTCCAGCAGGTGAGAACAGTGCACCTATAATGAGGATATTTGTAAAGGTGTTGTAAACTTTGAGAGCCTTAGAAATTGTCACCATTTGTTCTTTTTCTAATCTTTTCAGAAGAAACAATACTAGACTGTCTACTGTCTACAAAGTGCTCCTTTTTTTCTTTCACTATCATAATCATAATATATTATGATATATAATATATATCAAATAATATAATAGATTATATATCAAATCATAATACACTTATATATTATGTTATTTATTTGTATTATATAATATACTTACATATTATATAAGAAAAAGTATTTCTTTCATATCTTAGTTTCTTTTAATAAGCAGACCAAAACACATCCAGGATCTAGTGGGGTTTTTTGTTCTTGTTTTTCTGTTGTTGTTGTTTTTGTTGTTTTCTCTTCCTTTTTTCTTTTCTGGACAAAATGATGAGAGAGAGAAATTTATCCCAAAAGAAAGAACAGGAGGTGGTACTGCCAGGGATTTAATCAATGCAGATATAAGTAAGATATCTGAACTAGAATTTAAAACAATTATTATAAAGATACTAGCTGGGTGTGAAAAATGTATAGAAGGCACTAGCAAACCCCTTACTATAGAGATAAAAGAACTAAAGTGTAATCAGGCAAAAATTTAAAATGCTATTTCTGAGATGCAGTCCCAAGTGAGGACCATAAAAATGAGGATAAATGAAGCAGAAGAGAAAATCAGTGCTACAGAAGATAACATGATGGAGAATAAGGAAGCTAAAAAGAAGAGGGAAGGAAACATTTTAGATCACAGAGGTAGACTGAAGGAACTCTGATGCCATAAAATGAAATACTATCCATATTATAGGAGTCCCAGATGAGTGAGAGGAAGGGGCAGAAGGTTTATCTGGGGAAATTATAGCTGAGAACTTCCCTAACCTGAGGAATGAAACAGACATTCAAGTCCAGGAGGCACAGAGAACTCCCTGCAAAACCAACAAAAATAGATCAACAGCTCAACATATTATAGTGAAGCTTGAAAATTACAAAGATAAAGAAAAAATCCTGAAAGCAGCTTGGGATAAGAGGTCCTTAACCTTCAAGTGTAGACACATAAGGCTTGCAGCCTTAATGTCCATCACCAAGTTACCTCATTCCCCTACTCCTCTCGCCTCTGGCAACCCTCAGTGTGTGTCCTATGATTAAGAATCCCTTATGGTTTGTCTCTCTCTCTGGTTTCATCTTGGTTTAATTTTTCCTCTCTTCCCCTATGATCCTCTATTTTGTTTCTTAAATTTCACATATGAGTGAGATCATATGATAATTGACTAGATTTTAAGCCAAATACTTTAATAAGAGAGGAAGAAGGACACTGTATCATAATAAAGTGGCCTAAAGAATAAGATCTATGAATTGTAAATATTTATACCCCCTAACTTGAAAGCAGCCAAATACATAAACCAATTATTTTTTTCGTAAACCAATTAATAAAAAAATTAAAGAAATTCATTGATAATAATACAATAACAGTAAAGGACTTTAATGCCCCACTCAGAGCAATGGACAGATAATCTAAGCACAAGATCAACAGGGAAACAGGGCTTTGAATGACACACTGGACCAAATGGACTTCACAGATATATTCGGAGCATTTCATCCTAAAGTAGCAGAATACACATTCTTCTCCAGTGCATATGGAATATTCTCCAGAATAGATCACATACTGGATTACAAATCAGGTCTCAACCAGTACAAAAAGACTGAGATCGAGGTACCTGGGTGGCTCAGTCAGTTAAGCATCTGCCTTTGGCTCAGGTCATGATCACAAGATCCTGGGATTGAGCCCTACATCAGGTTCCCTGCTCAGCAGAGAGTCTGCTTCTTCCTCACTCTCTCTGCCCCTCACCCAGCTTGTGCACACACACTCTCTCTAAAATAAATAGATAAAATCTTTAAAAACATCCCCCAAACTGAGACCACACCATGCATATTTTCAGAACAAAATGAGATGAAACTTGAAGTCAACCACAAGAAGAAATTTGGAAGGACCACAAATACATGGAGGTTAAAGAACATCCTACTAAAGAGTGAATGGGTCAACCAGGAAATTAATGAAAAATTTTTAAAAATTTTATTTATTTATTCATGAGAGACACACAGAGAGAGGCAGAGACATAGGCAGAAGGAGAAACAGGCTCCCTGCAGGGAGCCTGACATGGGACTCAATCCTGGGGCCCTAGGATCACACCCTGAACTGAAGGCAGATGCTCAACCACTGAGCCATCCAGGTGTCCCATTAATGAAGAATTTTAGAAATACATGGAAACAAATGAAAATGAATATACAACAGTTGAAAACCTTTGGGATGCAGCAAAGGCAGTCCTAAAATGGAAGTAGATAGCAACACAAGAAATAATAAAGGTCTCAAACTTATAACCTAAACTAACACGTAAAGGAGCTAGAAAAAGAACAGGAAATAAACTCTAATTCCAGCAGAAGAAGGGAAATAATAAAGATTACAAAAAAAATTCAGTGATATAGAAATAAAAAATAAACAGTAGAACATAGCAACAAAACTAGAAGCTGGTTATTTGAAAGAATTAATAAGATCAATAAACTCCTAGTCAGACTTAAAAAAGAGAAAGGACCCGAGTAAATAAAATCATGAATGAAAGAAGAGAGATCACAACCAGTACCAAAGAAATACAATCAGAAGAGAATATTACAAAAAAATCATGTGGCAACAAATGGGACAATCTGGAAGAAATGAATAAATCCCTAGAAACATATAAACTACCAAAAGTGAAATTGGAAAAAATAGAAAATCTGAACAGACCCATAACCAGCATAGAAATTAAAGCAGTAATAAAAAATCTCCCAACAAACAAGAGTCCAGGGCCAGATGATTTCACAGCAGATTTCTACCAAATACTCAAAAAAAGAGTTAATACCTATTCTTCTCAAACTATTCTGAAAAGTAAAAATTAAAGGAAAACTTCCAAAGTCATTCTATGATCAGCATATAATGACCAGCATTACCTTGATCATAAAACCAGACAAAGACTCCACTAAAAAGGAATATTACAGACCAAAAGCCCTGATAAAGATGGATGGAAAAATTCTCAACAAGATATTAGCTAATAGGATCCAATCGTACATTAAAAGGATTATTCACCATGAACAAGTGGAATTTATTCCTGGGGTGCGGGGATAGTTCAATATTTGCAAATCAGTGTGATACACCACATTAATAAAAGAAAGAATAAGAACTATATCATTCTCTTAATAGATGCAGAAAAATCATTTGACAAAGTACACTATCCATTCATGATAAAACCCATCAACAAAGTAGAGATAAAGGAACGTACTTCAACATCATAAATACCATATATGAAAGACCTACAGCCAATATCATTCTCCATGGGGAAAAACTGAGAGCTTTTCCCCTAAGGTCAGGAACAAGACTGGGATGTCCACTCTCACCATTGTTATTTAACACAGTACTGCAAATCCTAGCCTCAGCATTCAGACAACAAAACAGAAATAAAAGGCATCCAAATTGGCAAGGAAGAAGTGAAAATTTCACTCTTTGCAGACAATATGATACTGTATGTAGAAAATTCTCCCCCCAAATTGCTAGAATACGGAAATTCAGCAAAATTGAAGGATATAAAAACAATGCATGGAAGTCAGTTGCATTTCTTTTTTTTTAAGATTTTATTTTTTTATTCATTAGAGAAAGACAGAGAGAGAGAGGGAGAGAGAGAAAGAGAGAGAGAGAGAGAGACATAGGCAGAAGGAGAATCAGGCTCCCTGTGCGAAGCCTGATTTGGGACTTGATCCTGGAACCTCAGGATCACACCCTGAGCTGAAGGCAGATGCTCAACCATTTAGCCACCCAGGCATCCCATCAGTTGCATTTCTTTATGCTAACAATGAAACTAAAGAAAGAGAATTCAAGGAATCAGTCCCACTCACAATTGCATCAAAAACCATAAGATCCTCAAAAAAAAAAAAAAAAAACCGTAAGATACCGAGGAATAAGCCTAACCAAAGAGGTAAAGGATCTGTACTATAGAATACTTGTGAAAGAAATTGAGGAAGACACAAAGAAATGGAAAAACATTCTATGCTCATGGGTTGGAAGAACAAATACTGTTAAAATGTCTATGCCACCCAAAGCAATATACACATTCAAAGCAATCCTTATTAAAATACCAACAGAATTTTTTAAGGAACTGGAACAAATAATCCTAAAATTTGTATGGAACCAGAAAAGACCCTGGATAGCCAAAATAATGTTGAAAAAGAAAACCAAAGCTGGAGGCATCACAATTCTGGACTTCAAGCTGTATTACAAAGCTGTAATCATCAAGGTAGTATGATACTGGCACAAAAACAAACATACAGATCAATGGAACAGAATAGGAAACCCAGAAATAGACCCTAAATTCTATGGTCAACTAATCTTCAACAAAGCAGGAAAGAAAATCTAATGAAAAAAAAGTCTCTTCAACCAATGATGTTGGGAAAGTTGGAAAGCCAAATGCAAAAGAATCATACTGGACCACTTTGTTACACAATAGACAAACTCAAAATAGATGAAAGACCTAAATATGACACAGGAATCCACTCAAACCTTAGAGGAGAACACAGTCAGAAACCTCTTGGCCTTGGCTGCAGCAACTTCTTGCTAGACGTGTCTAGGCAAGGGAAACAAAAGCAAAAATGAACTATTAGAACCTCATCAAGAGAGAAAGCTTTTGCACAACAAAGGAAACAGTCAACAAAACTAAAAGGCAACCTACAGAATGGGAGAAGCCATTTGCAAATGACTAATCAGATAAAGGGTTAGTATCCAAAATCCATAAAGAACTTACCAAACCTAACACCACAAAACCAAAAAATCCATTAAAGAAATGGGAATAAAGCACGAATAGACATTTCTCCAAAGAAGTCATATGAATGGCTAACAGACACATGAAAAATGCTCAACATCACTCAGCATCAGGGAAATACAAATCAAAACCAAAATAAGAGGGGCTCCTGGGTGGTTCAGTCAATTGAGTGTCTGCCTTTGAATCTGGTCATGATCCCAGGGTTCTCAAATCAAGCCCAGCATTGGGCTCACTGCTCAGTGAGGAGTCTGTTTCTCCCTCTGCCTCTCACCCTGGCTTGTGCTTTCTCTCTATCTCTTAAATGAATAAATAAAATCTTTAAAAACACACACACAAAATGAGCTACCACCCCACACCAGTCAGAATGGCTACAATTAACGTCTCAGGAAACAACAGATGTTGGTAAAGATGTAGACAAAGGGAAACCACTGTTGATGGGAATGCAAACTGGTAGGTATAGCCACTCTTGAAAACAGTATGGAGGTTCCTCAAAAAGTTACAAGTAGAACTACCTTGAGATCCAGTAACTGGGGATCCCTGGGTGGCTCAGCGGTTTAGCGCCTGCCTTCAGCCCAGGGTGTTATCCTGGAGTCCCGGGATCGAGTCCCACGTCGGGCTCCCTGCATGGAGCCTGCTTCTCCCTCTGCCTTTATCTCTGCCTCTCTCTCTCTCTCTCTCTCTCTCTCTCATGAATGAATAAATAAAAATCTTTAAAAAAGAGAGAGGTGGGATCCCTGGGTGGCGCAGCGGTTTAGCGCCCGCCTTTGGCCCAGGGCGTGATCCTGGAGACCCGGGATCGAATCCCATGTCGGGCTCCTGGTGCATGGAGCCTGCTTCTCCCTCTGCCTGTGTCTCCACCTCTCTGTCTCTCTCTCTGTGACTATCATAAATAAATAAAATTAGAAAAAAAAAGAGAGAGAGAGAGATCCAGCAATTACACTACTAGGTATTTATCCAAAGGACACAAAAATAGTGATTTAAAGGGGTACATGCACCCCAATGTTTATAGCAGCAATGCCCACAATACCCAAACTATAGAAAGAGCCCAGATGTCCATCAACAGATGAATGGATGAACAAGAGGTAGTGTGTGTGTGTGTGTGTGTGTGTGTGTGTGTGTGTATACACATACAAACTATAAGAGACTCTTAACTCTAGGAAACAAACTGAGGTTCCTGGAGGGGAGGGGAGTTGGAGGATGGGGTAATTAAGGGTGATGGGCATTAAGGATGGCACTTGATGTAATGAGCACTGGTTGTTATGTACAAACTGATGAATCACTAAATTCTACCTCTGAAACTAATAATACATCATGTTAACTGAATTGAATTTAAATTTTAAAGAAGATCAATTATTAGATCAAAAGATGCTCTCAATGGTCTAATCACTTAGGAATTTATATGGGATTTAGGAGCTCTGTGCCAGACACTGGAGACAGAGACCAATACATTATTTTCTTTTATCTCACAAGTCCTTAACTTCTTTGATATCTGATATGACAAGATATTCCAGGTTCATCCTGGACACTTCTTGCCATAGAACTAGAATCAGGGATCTCTGGGTGGCGCAGCGGTTTGGCGCCTGCCTTTGGCCCAGGGCGCGATCCTGGAGACCCGGGATCGAATCCCACATCGGGCTTCCGGTGCATGGAGCCTGCTTCTCCCTCTGCCTGTGTCTCTGCCTCTCTCTCTTTCTCTCTCTGTGACTATCATAAATAAATAAAAAAAAATAAAAAAAAAAGAACTAGAATCAGCCATTTCTCTAAGAAATTTTGGTTCCTCTCATCAGAGAATGGTATTTAGAATCTCAGTCTGTGTACTAGAGGTGCTCTTTGACACCAAGCTTTTCATTGTTTCTAAGTGTTTTTTAGTAAACAGGGCTTGAAAATACATGTTTTTAAAAAAGAAAACTGAATTCATACTGAGGCTTTCAATAATTGAATAGTCTTCAGAGATTTTCCCTTCAAGCTATGGAAAAACTTGCAAAGTATCCCTGTTCCACTCAGGCAAGTAATAAAAAAATATTGTCACTAGTGATGTACTATATGTTGGCTAATTGAATTTAAATAAAAAATATCATGTCACCAGAACCAGTGGCTTGCTTTAGACAATGGTTGGTAAATATTGGCAAATTTTACTGTCCAATTTCCTTTTTACATACCTATGGCTACTATATTTTCTGAATAAAACATCAAATGGTGCTATAAGTATTACTGTAGATATGGGGACAAAAGAACAAAATATTCAAAATCAGAACTATCTGGAAAATATGAAAAGTATAGTTGCCATATAAATACTCTAGGCCAAGGATGACAAACACATTGCTTCATCCATGGTAATCATTACTAATTAATCTGTCTTTCCTACTGAGCTGGATTCACCTTATTGATTATTAGAATCCTTCACAGCACAATTCTCCAAAAAGCCACTACAAACCAATTTGTGTGGCCAAGCAAGATGACATATATTACCATCCATGTTTAAGGCAAAGTGATGACCTTTTATCACATTATAACACTGTAAAATTGCTTAAGACAGCAGTTGCCAAATTGGGTTCTGAAGTGTACTAGTCCTGTTACCAGGTGTTCCATAAAAAAAAGGAATCTGTGATCACAAATATTTGGGAAATGTTTTCTTTAATGCAAAATTCCAAGAGTCTTTAATGTTCTAATATGCATTGTAATCCTTTGGGAAGGGAAAAATATGCACTGTTTATTAATTTGTTTGAACCGTTCATGGAACTCTTGCTTGTATGCATCTTGTGAACGCTGAATCAAGCTTTTCTTTTATATTGATTACATTCCAGTTATGTCTTCTTTAAACCCAGGTCAATGTATTTAAAATTGAATCAGGATTGTGGACTTTTGGAGATAATAAATTCCATACATTGAATGCTGATTTTTGCATGTGTGTGTCACTCTACAAAAGTAAGCTTTTCCCCAGTATATAAAGGCAATTATGGTTTAGGTTACTATGTAACCAAAATATGACCATAATATGATTCTATTTTTGGTAGAAAAGTGATGTGTGTGTGTGTAATTGTGTCACAAAGATGGGCTAAATTATTTCATTATGCATGGAAGCATTCATTATTCATGGAGGACATGGTTTGAGAGGTGGATCATTTGGAATACTCTAGTTGAGAGTCACAAAACCTACAGCAATTATTTGAAACTTTGAGCTGTCCATTTGGTGCTATCTCCTCGTTAACTAATGGTAGTCACATTGTTTCTGTTCCCATAAATGGTAATTGCTTTTCAAATGGCTTCTAAAGATTCTTTTAGTGCAGGATTTGCAGTTAGGAATCTTTGGGCTGACAGGATTTCACTTACCCCTAAGGGTTCCCACATTCTGCAAATATGTAATGCTTTCAGCAGTATGAGCTTCTGGCTACAGAATTGGGTGTCCAAGCCTAAAAAGTAAAAGTTCCCATGGGATCCCTGGGTGGCGCAGCGGTTTGGCGCCTGCCTTTGGCCCAGGGCGTGATCCTGGAGACCCGGGATCGAATCCCACGTCGGGCTCCCGGTGCATGGAGCCTGCTTCTCCCTCTGCCTGTGTCTCTGCCTCTCTCTCTCTGTGTGTGACTATCATAAATAAATAAAGATTAAAAAAAAAAAAGTTCCTTAAATCTTGCACTTAGGTTTGGAGGATTCTCAAAGATCATTAAACTTTGGAAAATAGCATCTATGAGAAAAGGACGAAAGAGTCTAGATTCGCTTAAGGATGAGAGACTCTAATATGAAGAATTGTTGTTTTGAGCAGTTTACAAAATTATTTATTTAAGTGCAGAAAGACAACATTGAGGCATCAAGGTACTTGTTTTTTCTTATTATTTTTAAATTTCTGTGTTGGAGTATTTTTTGTTTCTTATTTAAATTCAATTTCCCAACATAAAGTATAACACCCAGTGCTCACCACGTAATGTGCCCTCCTTAATCCCTGTCACCCTGTCAGAGTATTTTAATGTGTATGTATTATAAGGTATACATAATGTAATAAAGTATATATACACAGTGGAAATGTATATAACTTATAAATACATATACATATATAGAGACCTATGATCAAAAGTTTTCTTTTATTACAGATAAGAATATGTGAGTAAAAACTGATTTGGAGGATTAAGTACATCTCTTTATCAGAAGTGTGTTTTAGGGTGTTTTTGTGGACAGCAAGACTGGTTTAAGTTAGAAGCACAAGGAATTCAATTAGATCCATTAATCTTATTTTAAAATAACAATAATTGATGATATAACATTCATTCATATTAAATATTTTCCGAGCATGTCCTATGTAATAAGATTGACCTAGGCTTTGAGGATATGATAATAAATCTAAACCATTACAATCCTTGACTTTCTGGTAAAACATAGTTTAGTGGAGGAAGGCAGTTGTCAGTTAAATAATCATACATTTAAATAACTATTCCTAAATGGATACATATTATGAAGAAAAATACAGCAGGCTGGCTACAGGAGACCACCAGAAAGTAAGTCAGAGCACTTTTTCTATTCTGGGGTTATTGAGAAAGGTTACCTTAAGGAAATGATAGTTAACCTGGGGCCTATGAGATTTGATTGAATGGCTGACTTGTAAAGAGATAGTGGTCTAGATGGACAGCCCTGAGGGGGCACACGATGAGTGAGGGATAGCACACAGGCACAGATTCTCATACATCAGGGAAGCTTCGGAGATGAATCTGCCTGACAGAGAGTTGGAGTGCAGGCTAAATGACCTCAGGTAATACTCTCTGTGTGGCTGTCTAGAAAGGTAGCTGTTAAAGGATAAAGGGCAGTTTGTCTTCCAGGCCTGAGCTATCAATGTGAACCTTTCTGTTTGGATTGCCTAGAGAATTTCATGAGCAGTGCCCAGCTAGAGGGCCTAGTAATGCGCTGTGATCATGTATTTCCCTGAGTTATTTGAAACCAGAGGGTGTATGTGCTATCTTCTACAAAAGTAGAGGGTTTGGAGGAAAGGTAAATGAGATAGGTTGAAGGGTTATTGCAGAAAATGGGGCGAGGCCCCCCAGGCAGCAGAGGAGTGAAGTGGGAGAGCAATATCTGACGGTCCATTGTCATTGTGCCTACTAATCGGAGAAGAGAGGAGAGGACAGGGTTGGACCCTGAGCGTGAAAGAAAAGCGAGCAAGCCAGGGAGCGCTCTTTACAAGCGAGGGCGGGAGGCGCGCCGGGTCTCTAGCACCAAGAAAGGGGCACAAGGAGGCGGCGCGGGCCCCGCCCCCTCCCTTGGCGGGCGCGGGCGCGAGACGCTGCGCGGCGGCCCTGGCGGGCGCGAGCGGCAGCTGTCAGGCCACCGACGTCCGAGCTGCTCTTGCTGCCCCACCGAGGACGAGGAGGCAGCAGGAGCGGTGACCGTGTCACTGAGGAGCCGGACTGCCGGCACGCAGAGCTGACCTGCCTGGCCCCCTCCCATCGCTCTCCCATTGTATTGGGTAAGGTACCGGTGCGTGGGCAGGGAGAGGGGCTCGCTGCCAGTGGACGCGGGAGGCCGGGAGGTGGGGGGCCTGTTGGAAGACGGAGAAAGGGAGGTCTCGGTGATCCCCCGGGGTCCTTGCACCTTGGGAAAGAGGCCTAGGCACTGCAGAGGTCCGAGTTGGGGAAGGAAGGTGACGATAGAGGGGGGCGTTGCTGAGTAATTCGGAGCTGCTGCCAAAGCCCCGCAGATGGACGCAGGGCTCCGTTGGGAACGGGTGTGGCTCAGTGCGCATGCGCCACAGCCGCTAGTTCTGAGAGATGGGGGTGAGGTGAGCCCACCTTGGTGGATGGTAGTAGGAATTGTGCTTAACATCTCACTTTCCAGATCCTCAATGCTAACAGTGACCCTGTCATAGAGATGACAGCATTCCCGGTCTCCTAAGGAAGCTTCTTTCCCCTGTACTCCGTCACTCAAACCTCACCTACCTGTCCCCTGGCAGCCTACTTGGGAAGAAGTGGCCTGGGAACAGTGCCAAATTGCTATCTAGTGTGTCTTCGGGCTCATAGCCCTAGAACTGTTGTGAGGAGTGAAAGGTTAGAGATGAAATTCCACATTGAACCCTTCTGGTTGCATATAGGATATAAATATAGTCATAAATGTGGGGAACTGTGTTTCAGTGGCATGACAGCTGTGGCATTTAGACTCAGAGCAGGAATGTAGCGGATAACTTGTTTGCTCTGCACAATGAATCCAGTGCGTCAGTGGGCTTCCCCGCTACAGAACCCCCCCTCCCCCATAAGCATCAGGTTGTACTGGAAACAACCTACACCATTTAAGATAGAGGGTCTCAAAGACACAATAATTTCTTATTTGTATTGATTTTTACATAAGTTAAAGCAAGCCCTGCCCTGTTCCCCAGCGCAGTATTTTCCAAATACTGTGCCAGGAATCAACAGTGAATTTAGTGGCCCAACCAGTATCACCAAGATTGGCTTTCCCTACAGCTTCAACCATGGCTCCTCCTCTGTGCAGATTGCTATCAGGGGCACTCTCATCCACTGCCTAGCTCTCCCCTGTTGCTTCTCCCCCACCCCCAGCCCTGCAGTACCACATCCCTCTTAACACTTGCTCCCAAACAAACTGCACTATGGATTTGAGCATCATTTCACCCATGGCAACTGAACTGATGTTGCCAGTTTGGTTTTTTGTTTCTCTTCTTTACATCATCACACTAAAATGTACTGTTTTCAAAGGTTTAACCTCTTTCTTGTCATTGTACTGCTTCCTTCCACACCCCCCCACACACACTCCTAAACCTCCCCAACTAAATACAATAATTTTAATAAACTGTGTGGGTGCGGGCACAGCAGATTCGAAAGTTTTCAAGTGTGCTAAAGAACAAAGAAAACTAGGGAGTATCAGTCATGTGAATTTCTAATTTACCTTATTGTCTGAGACTTAGACTCTAAATGGGGAAAAAAGTGAATATACCATTCTTAGAAAATTCTTGCTAATTGTGGGAAATTGGTTAGAAAGGAGAATTGCACCTCTAGGATATTTGAGTTGTTTAAAGACAGATCTTTCTTGGAATAGGACCATAATCAGATTAAACATTTTAGTCAAAATCCTAAGCTAATAGAGGACCCATATAGGATGCATAAGGGATTTGACTTTCCTGTTACATGTACTTAGGGTTATCAAAGAATTCTATTGCCTACTTAATGCTATCTCCTTTTAAGGTTTGACTTTAACTTGACATATTCTGGGGAAGGAAAAAAATTGGTTTGCTTTTATACTATGCTAGTCCTTTTTGAGTATGTACTAAAGGAATCACACTTATTTTCAAATGATGGTGATGATAATGATGATAAGGATGCCAGCATCCGGGATCCCTGGGTGGTGCAGCGGTTTAGCGCCTGCCTTTGGCCCAGGGCGCAATCCCGGAGACCCGGGATCGAATCCCACATCGGGCTCCCGGTGCATGGAGCCTGCTTCTCCCTCTGCCTGTGTCTCTGCCTCTCTCTGTGTGTGTGACTATCATAAATAAATAAAAATTAAAAAAAAAAGGATGCAAGCATCCGCTGAAAACATGACGTAGAGATAATTATACTGCTCTTATATTTGGTGGGGACAGAGAAATTTATATATTTATCTTAAAAATGTACGGGGAGGGGAACTAGAGTATTTCCATCGACTTTCAACAGGTGAAATTCCTGTTAAGTCTCATCTAGAAAGTGACCCAGATAAGTCCATAACTTCTGCTCTTTAGTCACAAATAAATAATAGTATTTGAACATCTTACAGAACTGCAGATCTCTTGTACCTTGACATCATTTCGGAGGCACTGGTTCTGAGCACCGACCTAAACAGTTAATTAATTAGCAAATATTATTGATTATCCATATGAAGGACCCTGGTGCTTGCTGCATGCTGGAGAGACTTCAAAGACAGATACAAACAAGAGTATTACCATCCAGGAATTTAAAATTTGGTTGTATAGGAAAGATATACTTAGAAAAAAAGGTTGTTTGACAAAATAAGGCAGTATAATGATACCATTTCAACTGCAAATCATGAGATCTGAACCTAACATATTACTTCATGAATTCCTTGAGGGTAAGACCTTGCCTTAAAAATGTATGCATTTCCAGTAATGTCTACACCCAATGGGTGCTGAAGTGATGAAGTTTACCAAAGTAGATAGGGAGAAACCAGAGGCAGGGAGAGAAGAGCCAGGACGTTTTCACAATAGATGCAAGGAGCTGTGGGCCAAAGTGAGGATGGTAGCAGAGGACTGGAAAAGAATATTCCAAGGAAAACTCCACAGGATTTAGTGACTGAAGGCAAGAAGACATGTCTAAATTGTATTCAATTCTACCTTCAGGAAAGAAATGGGAGTTGGAGACAGTGGATGAGAGCGGAGGGTTACTTTTTAGTAAGGACACAGCACACAATTGGAACTCAAATGTTTTCTCAAGCATCAGTGGCAGGATTGGACAGGAAGACCCTTAGGGTCCCTCCAATGCTGAGATTCTGTGGTATACGCAGATACTCAAAATTGTTGGGGAACAAGGCCTTCTCAGATATTGAAGAAAGAGAATAGTATCTTCCTACTGGCAGGCCTTTTCTGAGAAGGGTTAATACTGAGTCACAAGGCCCCCAACGGTGAATGAAAGGAGGTGGAGGAGCAAGAAGAACAAAAATCTCAAACCAAAAATTTCAATAAATGCTTCCAAATCTTTGCAAACTTCATAAGTTATTCATTTTTCCTCAAATCCTGTGAGTTAAATAGGGCAGGGATTACAAATCCATATTTATATAGGAAGATATTGAAACACAGCAAGATTAAATAACCTGCTCAAGTCCATAAAATAAATGAATGGCGTAGTAGTGATGAAGACTTTTGTCTCCTGACTGCTGCCAATCCAGTGCACTTGACACGGAGCCACATTGCTTTTCCTCCCTTTTCCCTGGTATAGAGCTTATGTACCCAGAAGTTATTTGTGCAAATGACCAGATAGGGAATGCACAAGCAACTGCAGCGTTATCTGACATAGTTATTAATACTTCATAATTATTCCTGGAGTTGAGTATTTGGTTTCCACATTCACTCAGTCCTTGACCCATCATTTGAGTTTATCCACAGCCAGGAAAGTAGAGTTACTGAGTTGTTTAATGATGTGAACACCTGTTTGCTAGGAACTTGAGGAAGCTCATTTGTCATGGACCCTTAATACTATTAGTATTGTTACCCATGTTTGTACTTCCTCTGTTCCTTTTTTTCCCTCTGTTCCTTTTTAAAGTGAACATTCTGTAACATTATCCTACAGACCAGTATAAAAAGTAAAGAAGTGTGCTAAGACTTGTATATTTCCATTTAAAGAAATGCTTGTTACTTGAGCTAGTTCCAAAGACAACAATTTGAGAGCAGGAAAAAAGAGGGCAAAAATCAGAAATGGTAGAAAACTTGAAAAATGTCTAGAGTAGATATAGACCAAGGAGGAGGATAAAGCCTATCAATTTAGAAGACATTATTTAAATTCATAATTACCAATTTAGATTTCTAATGAGTTCCTTATTATATGCTTTATCTATATTTGAAAAAATAACATGAGATTATTAGGCAATAGAGATTTCTTACAATCTTTATTCCTCAGTAAAGAATACTCAACAAATCTAAGAACTGTTTTTCTCTTTAAACCAGCACTCTCGATGCTGCTTAAATAACACTCTTGCCATAATTAACTATAATGTTAAGTGAAGTTGTTTGAATTTAATAAAGCCAGCTAAATACTAAAACCTGTGTTCAAGACAGATGATCAAAATTAATGAATAAAATAATTAGCCAAGAGAATATATTGTAAACAAGGAATCTCCAAACATGATTTCTTCTCTAATCTTGTGGAATCAATTGCAGAGACAACCTCGAGGCAGATTGGTGAATGCATTAACTTTTTTGGAGATAGGAACATCGGTAAACATAAAGGGAAGGAGTTTCATCTCTGACTTAGGATTTCAACATGTCTTAGACTCCTCTGTGCTTTCTCTTTCCTGAATATTGTCTATTGTGAATATCGTCTACTTCCTTTGATTTACCTTTACTTTGCATGGAGAGACATACAAAACTTTAAAAATCATATGAGTATACTCATTAGGACAAGTTAAGTTTTTTTGCAATAATATTATTTTGTCCATGTTAAGCATTTATAGCATTTTGAACTCTTAAGTATATTTGTGAAAAGCATCCTCCATAGGTAAGTTGAGGTGGGTCTGTTTCTTTCCTGACTTGAGTATATTTACATAAAGACTTAACTTTATTTTATTATAGATTTTTAAAAATAACATTTCCCAATCCATTTTCTAGAACCCTAAAAAGAATAAAACAACAAGGAAAAGAAAAGACTAAAATTGTGGCAAAGACCCAACTGGGTAGGTATATATTTTATTTTTTTCATTTGACATCTTAAAAAGGAATATTTAGAAATATATAATTATTACACATGCACCAATATAATACTAAGGACTAATGAAGCTTTTGAAAATTACATTTCAAATGCATTTGCCTACAGAAGCTCTTTTGCATGTGCTCTTGTGATTAGTAACTGCTTTTCATCTCTTTGGGTCTCTTGCATAAATAACACCCAATTAACATCATCATTGTTTTGTTCCCAAATGACTCTAGTGTGAAAGTACCTAACAAAATCTAGTACAGATTAGTTGTTCAGTAAACATTTGATCTTTTATTTTAAGATGCATTCTAGATATTACATATACAGACATGTTGTGGAGGTAACAGGAAGGGAACTGCATAATTATTAGCACTTTAAAGTTTACAGTATATTTTCATTGGTGCTATTATGGAATTAGAACCTAAATCTAAATATTAATAAGCCATTCAAGATTTCTTCCTAAATGATAGCTGTTATAATGATACCAGTCAATAATCATCAACTTACATGAAGAAAAGATTATGAAAGATCCTTTATTTGTGAGGGTATCTGTATGAATGCAAGTATAATGAGGCAAATGCCCAAAGAAACTTGACCTTTATCTTTCTTCCAAGTTCTGAGGTCCGGTCTAATTGTAGCCCCCAAACTCTACTGATGAAATTAAAATTTTAGCTTATACAACTTTCTCTCCTCAATAATTCTTGGGTCCATCATGAACAGACTTCAAATTCCAAATCAGTTTTGTACTATTTGCCTCTTGTTTGGAACTGTCAAATTGGAAACTAATAATATGGTTGTACATTTGAGTGGTATTCCTTTTCTAGACTCTCTCCCCTAGAATAGGGTCAGAACTAACCAAATTATAACACCATCTGCTAGTCCATTTACCCATGGCATTCAGCCATTTTCCTGGCACAGGCAAAAGACCTCAGAAAACCAAGACCTAGTTTCCTTTGTATGCAAAGGGATTTTATTCCTTCTGCTGTACTATATAATTAATGAGCATGAATCAAGAGAAGTTAAACTAGTAGGCCATATAATTCAGAGAAATTTACTATGAAGTTAATTTCAGTTTCAAGTTTAACTGTTTTCCCTCCTACTTTTTATTTTATTTTCAGGTTCTCTAGGTTATAAACTCCTTCCCATCTGGTGCTGCAACAATGAGTGGGAAATCCTTGCTCTTAAAGGTTATTCTCCTGGGTGATGGTGGAGTTGGGAAAAGCTCACTTATGAACCGTTATGTAACCAATAAATTTGACTCCCAGGCTTTTCACACCATAGGGGTAGAGTTCTTAAATCGAGATCTGGAGGTGGATGGACGTTTTGTAACTCTCCAGATCTGGGATACTGCAGGGCAGGAGCGTTTCAAGAGCCTTAGGACACCCTTCTACAGGGGAGCAGACTGCTGCCTCTTGACCTTCAGCGTGGATGACCGGCAGAGCTTTGAGAACCTTGGTAACTGGCAGAAAGAATTCATCTACTATGCAGATGTGAAAGACCCTGAGCACTTCCCCTTTGTAGTTCTGGGTAACAAGGTAGACAAAGAGGACAGGCAAGTGACAACTGAGGAGGCACAAGCCTGGTGCATGGAGAATGGGGATTACCCTTATCTAGAAACAAGTGCCAAAGATGATACCAATGTGACAGTGGCCTTTGAAGAAGCTGTCAGGCAGGTGTTGGCTGTAGAGGAACAGCTGGAACATTGCATGTTAGGTCACACTATTGACTTGAATAGTGGTTCCAAAGCAGGATCCTCATGCTGTTAAAAGTGGGAAGCCTTTTAAAAAGTGGGCCCCAAATTGTTCAGTCAGTAGTGTCAGAATAACTGTGCCCCTCTAAGAGTGCACATATACAAACAAGAGGGTAAGATAGAAGGTTGTGATCATGTATCAGAGCCTTTCAAATTAAGGTTATAGAGTGATTAAAAAAAAAAAAAGCTTTATCAAGCCAAGTGTATTTTGTGTGATTTCTGCTGTTTCCTTCTTGTGTGTATCAGGACATTTCAGAAAGCTTTAGTCCTGAGAGATTTAAATATTTTCAAATAACAGTTTAAACTTAGAACCCAGCAGCATGAAGGAGTTAAAGAGCTACAGCTATCTCTTAAAGTGTTCCATTAGTCAACTAACAAATGTCACCATGGACTCTTGGCAAGCAGTTTCTGACATTTCTGCCAAAGGAAAAAAATAAGACTGAGCTGTGTTACAATTTAAAAAATAATGCAAACAAGGATTCCTAAGCTTCAATTATAAAAAGGTTGTGATAATTAGGTATACAAGAGTTTAATGGTGTACACTGCCTTGTTTGAATCTTTATATATGGTTTGTTCCCATTTGAGCTTTTCAAAAAATATCTCAATAAGAGATACACTGATGACACTGGAAGTTGATTATCTCTTTGTTTTTGAAGTTACAGGGTACTAGTGACTAGATTATGCTTAAATATGCCAACAACCCTTGCAAATAGATGGTTGGTCTGCTTTTACTCCGTAAGTCCACTTTTGCTGCATAGGGATGTTGCTTCTCTGACAACCACTTATCAATTTAGCGATGCTGCTTCGTATATGGCTTTGGATGCAGTGCTCTCTGCTCATAATTTTGATGGTCCTTTGGTCCACCATGCTCTGCTCTCAGAGGAAACTTCAGGAAAGATTTGGGGATAATGAGCTTTTCTCACAAGGTTCCTTCATTCAAATATTTCTTATAGAAGGAACTAATATCTTGAATGTTGCACTGTTATGTTCAGCTGGCCAAACTAGGACATTGAAAGTAACATGAGAGCAGACTTTAACCCAGTGGTAGAATGAGTTTCTCATAGAGTTGCCCAACAGTGGAATGGACTGCCTTAATAATGAACTCTCTTCCAATGAAAATATTCAAGAAGATACTAAGTGACCATCTGTTAAAACACCATAAGAAGAATTTCTGTGCTGCCTAGATATTTGGTTTAAAATCCCTTCCAGGTCTAAGTTCTATGTATCTGGAAGGTACAAACTATGTTTCAGTGCCATGTTATCAGTAGATGTTTCTTAAGACAACAGCTAAGATTTTGGAGATGGACTTTTAAAATTCTCAAACTATTTTGGGATCAGCATTTAACAGCAACTACACAGCTCTTTCTTTTGCGCCATGGCAGGATAAATTCTTGGGCTCTGAGTAGTCATTATGTGCCCTGATATAAATATCCTAAAAGGACCATATTAAAAAACAAAAAATGGTTTGCCAAATTTTGATTACCATGACTGCTAGCTATATACTGTATTGCAAATATGCAGTCTAGTTCTTGTTGGTTGATCTGTTTGTCCTGCAAAGCTTTTAGCCTGTACTTTTTAAACATCTATGATATAAAATAGTGACCCAAGGCAGTGAGGGACAGTTAGAAATGGCCCCCCAAAAGAGATGTAGGCCAGGGAGGAAGCAGGAGCTTTCACAGGAATATAGCCTAGAACTCTCCGTTGTAGCCACATATGGAATCAGCCTTACACATGGGACCTTATGTGCTTTAAGAGCTCTGGGACTTTTTGGCTACATAGACAAGTGGAAGAAAGTATCTCAATCCAGTCATACTCAATATTTCCCATTTAAATATAGTCCTGACCCCATTGTCAAAGTAATTTTGATGCCAGAAGTCTAAGCCAGAACTGGGACCCCACAGCTCTTAAGTATTGGTCCCTATCCTGCCTATGCCTATAGCCAGCCACACTGGTTTCCAAGTTCTATGATTGTTTTGCTACAATCATGTTAGGGTGAAAATCTGTACATCAGAACTGTTAAATGCTAATTGTTTTTAAGTGCATGAGACCTGGGGCCTTCTCTTTCTACTTGCACTCTGCTTATAATAGTTTCTATTTGTAGATCTCAGGCTTACATAAAGACCTCCATCCACTTACAAAAGTACTTGTCACTGTTAAGATGACATGTGGTCATTTAAGTAAAAAAATTACATGGGTATCCTATTCATAGACCTCCTGTCTGACCAAGGCAAGTGTTAATTTTATTGACAGATCATCTGAAGCCCCTTTCCTCTTAGCCATAACCATTTTTTTCTGCCAAATCACTACACAATATCTCAATGAAAGCAGTAAACATTAAGTGACAAAACCAGTGGCATTTTGGTGAGTAACACTCAGTGGGATGCTGACATATAGTTTAGGTAAGATTATAAAACACCAAAGGCTGAAATCTACGAGTACCAGGAACTGTGCATATAGACTTAGAAATTGTAAACACTAGAAGGTGGAGTGAATATTTTCAGTAAGTTTTTTTAATGAACACTGGAGTTTTTGAATAAGATATTTCTAATTGGAGTTATACTGTTTTACAATACTCCATTAAAACCTCATGCAGAATATTAGTTTATTGTCATGCATTGGGCTAACATTCAGGGGGCCTCAGATTCCATATGTCTTCAGTGGATTGGTGAATTTCAGGTTAATTTGTGCCTGCCTCAGCCATCTCTCCTTTACCTTGAGGTATTCCATGATCCTCTCGTTGCAGGTGCTGCCAAAAACTCAAAATTATGTATCAAATATTTCGTTTCAACTGTAAAAAAAAAAAGTCGTCTGTGTTAAAGTGAATAAATAGTGCATTTTGAATAACCAGGATACAATGTTTGTGCTGCTTTTCTCCCTTTCTCTTTTTGAGCAACTGTGGGCATGACAGACAGTACTTAACAATCAAATTATCCTGAGACTGCACTTCATGTGGCCTCTGGATGATGTTTTCACTGTGGTACCCCAAGTAGCCACAATCTAATGATCAGAGAGATAGGTTCTAATGACTGGGAAACAAACTCAAGAGATTAATGTGGGGAGGTTCCCTTTATTTTATGCCACTTTTTAATGCATGAAGAACATTGAGACTGGAAATTGGATCTTGACTCTCCACTTTCCTTCTTCGTTATAATTTAAAACAAATGTTAAACCATCACAAAATATAAACAGAATGTACATAATCCTTTGATCTTCTTGACTGGTAGACTGTCCAGATCTTAGGAAAACACGGAAATACAGGTGAAACAGATCAGAAAACAAAGTATGGTTTGTGAAATAACTCTGTTCTCTTGCTTCTTACATATTGGACTTTAAAGATACTTGCATTAGCACCAAATGTCTTAAATATCCATAGTGATGACTTTTAAATTATGGACACTTGTCTCTCTGCAGCACATAGATTCATTACATTGGTTCCATCTGTCACAGATTTAGACTTCTCTCATTCCTCTACTTTTGCCTATTGGGACTCTGGGCAATTGAAATCACGGGGGCAGGGGCGGGGGAGCAGATTTCTTTTTTCCTTTCCTTTTCTTTTCTTTTCTTTTCTTTTCTTTTCTTTTCTTTTCTTTTCTTTTCTTTTCTTTTCCCACATATACTGTTTCCATCTCTGAGAATAATTATTTAACAAATTATCGGACCATGCTTGAAATACAGCACCTGAAATCCTTTTGATTAGGCTATAAAGAATGATGCAGCTTTTAGGCTATAGAAGATCAGAGATTTATAAGCCTCTTAAAAAGGATTTGGTTATCCAAAACTGATATTTTGAAAGCGGAAAACTAGCTTTCTGTCCTTGCTGTTTTTCTGCTTGATTCATAATCCACTGGAAAAACTCCTTCTCTGAATGTCTTAACAAATAGTATAGACCCTCATTTTTTTGGGAAATAGCTTGGCTATGATCTTTCCAGGAAGTAGAGGATGTGGAATAGATAGATTTCTCTTCAATTCTGTAATTGAATTTTAAAACACTGGAAAATCAAGACAGCAATTTGAGTAAGGTCAGGATGGGAATTGGGGTAGGAATCTCTACTTTCATCTGAACTACCTGAAGTAGTTCTAATTGCAACAATTTTTTTTTTTTTTTTACCTAAATGATCCTGATAAGAATTTCACTTTTTTTTCTCTCCTTGCTATGGAGTTGTAGTATTCATTACAGTGGAGTGCTTTTCTTACATTTCATTTAGGGGCAGGTAAACTGTGATACACCCTTTGATAAAATGTTAATGTATTTTTTCAAAACTAGTCTTTGGGGGGCACACAAGCTAATTAACATATCCATCACCTCACCTTTCCTTTTGCTCTTTTTAATTATTTCAAGTTACCATCGCCAATGAAGTCCTAATTCTTTACTCCTTTCTCTTTAAGAGAAGGAAAGGATAATGATAGAAGCTAGTAATATTTCAAGAATGAAAGAAATTATTAAATGTCCCTTCATTGGTATGTTTCCAAAATTGTTTTGCTTCTGGAGGAGGTGATGTTTGTGTGAGTTTTTGGGGGGGGAGGTGAAGGGTTACCAAAGTGCGTTCCCAGTGAGAATAAGCATCTTCACAGCTCAAGATGTGAGGGAATTGTCATCTTTAGTCAAATAGGGACTGCTGCAATGATCTATGTCTTTATAAATTGCTTAGGTCTTCTCCAAAGCAATAAAGAGAATTTTGATTCAGCCATATTTAAGTGATTTCTTAAATGGTGGGTTTTGTGAGTGCAAGTGTGCATATTTTTTAGTGATCTGTCAATTCCTTTCATGCTTTATGAATTACAGGTAAATGTGTAATGAGTTTCACTCTAGCCCCCCTGAATTATCCAGACAAGCCACGCTGTGCTTCTACTTAATTGATTGATCAAATAGGATTGAAGAATGCTGCCTTAATGAAAGAAATAGCTCTTAATTCAACATTAGCTGTATTGATTAGAGTAAAAATACAAATCATGCCTTCATGTAGTACATTCGTGAGGAAGCAAGAGATAGGCTTATCTCTTCTTTTTTCTCTTTTATTGTTCCTGGCTGCCTTAAAAACAGCATACCCAAAGGTGTGTTCTGTAATATATTGTTCAATATAGAGTCTTCTTATAGATGTACAAGAGTTGGTATAAACTTTGAATCATCTCTTCTTTTTCCATTTGTTCCCAATGAGAAAACAGTCTCACCAGTAAGAACTTTAAAAACTTGTCTTAAAAAAAAAAAAAAAACTTGTCTTTAGGGTTTTTTTTTTCTGATTACAGAAGTTATATATATCCATGGTAAAAAAAAAAAAAAGGAACAAAAGAAAAAAAGCAAGATAAAGAAAATAAGTTATCTGTAATCCTGTTACCTTGAGGTAACCAGATCTTAATCCTATATGTTTATATAATAAAAGTGATATCATTCTGCACACACTGATCATAATGTTTCATTTAATATATACTGGAATTTCCTCTTAGTCACTACATATTCTTTTAGGAACTGCACTTAATGCTTACATAATATTCTACTGAAGGATTTATCATAATATATGTAATCAAACTCTTATTGCTAGACATTAAGATTGTTTTCAAACAGTCTCCTTTTTAAAACAGCATTTAATGTCCCCATATTAATCTTAATTCATGTCTATATTTTCTATATGTAAAATTTTGGGTCAAAGATTATGACTATTTGTATGGTTTTTAATATATATTGACTAATTGCCATCTAGAAAGTTGTACCAAATTACACAAACACCAGGCCTATTTTTCTAAACACTCCATCATTCATCAAATATTACCTTCCTTTCAAACCACATTTGCCCAATTTGATGGATGAAAAGTGATCTCATGTTTTTATTTGCATATTTTTCATCCTTTGAGAGTAAATAGTTGCTCATGCATTTATTGACCATTTTTATTGTTTTCTTGAGTTATACCCCATTCTGGTCTTAGCCCATTTAGGGTGGGAAACATTCGTTATTGTTTCTTACTGATTTCCAGAAATTTTTTTTTCTATATTATAGGTATTAACGTTTACTCTTATCCATACTGCTGGTTTTCTGCAATCCTCTCCCATATGTCTTCTCTTTTAATTTTGTTTACAGTATTTTAAAAAACACTGACAGGTTATTGAAAAGGTCATGTTTTAGTAAGATAGAAAACTAGGGTGGGTAGGGGATAGAAAAATATCTATTTGATCTATTTTTTGTTCCTGACCACATGAGACTATGTACTTATTTTTATTTCGAAAAGTTATGAGTAACCTTGTGTCACCATGATAGAAAAAATAGTAGAAATCAGACTATTCATCCATCCAGCTTTTTTGTCTGCATGATGCCAAATGACTGGTTTGGTTTGGATTTAGTGTTATTTTACTTACTTATTTTTTCATGTTTTTTAAAAATTTTTTATTGGAGTTCAATTTGCCAACATATAGCATAACACCCAGTGCTCGTCCTGCCAAGTGCCCCCCTCAGTGCCCATCACCCAGTCACCCCAACCCCCCACCCACCTCCCTTTCCACTACCCCTTGTTCGTTTCCCAGAGTTAGGTGTCTCTCGTGTTTATGCTGAGTGCTGTTATTTTAATAAGGTGATTATTCTGAAATCTCATACAAATACAGTGATAATTACAGTTCATCTTTTACCCACGAGAGGGCAATGAAGACCAGATAATACTCTGCCATAGACCGTAAGTAGAGGACAGCTTGAAAGAGTTGAAAGGGTGCCTAGAAATCATCCATGTAGTCCACCTTTCCCTTATTTTATAGACGAGAAAACTGAATTCTGGAGTAGTGAAATGACTTGTTTCGGGGCACAGAACTGAGTCCTAGGCATCTTCCAGTTTACCATACTGTTAGTTAAATTGACACAAACTATAAACACAGACTATCATGACTTAAAATGGCTTGACATATGATTTTTTTTTTACTTTACACTTGTGCAGAAGAGATACACAATCAGTAGAAACCATACTTTGAATTTTGAATTTTGATCTTTTCCCAAGCTAGCAATATGTGATAGACACTGTCAATGAGCTGGGCAGTGGCTGTGACCCAGGACTTCCAATCCGCCATGAGATCGTGATGGTGAACAACCCATATGCTGACAACCATTCTGTACCCTAGAACCATTCTGGGTTTCACATTCAATCCTGCATTCAATAAGTTACATGAGATAATCGACACTTCATTTTTTTTAGTATTTTATTTATTTATTCATGAGAGATACAGAGAGAGAGACAGAGACACAGGCAGAGGGAGAAGCAGGCTCCACGGAGGGAGCCGGACGTGGGACTCGATCCTGGGACTCCAGGATCACGCCCTGGGCCGAAGGCGGCGCTAAACCACTAGGCCAGATTCCAGAGCAGATTTTTTTCTCTTTTCATGACGATTACTGCATTATTTACATTGAATTTTAAATGTGCTCAGAGTTTAATAATTAAAAATTGTTAAAAAGAACTTCACAGCACAGGTTCTTGGGACAAAGTTAGCAGATGATTACAGTATTTAATAGATGCAAAGGTTCCCTTGAAAACAAACAAGAGACTTAGAGGAATTTTGCAAAATGGAAAATGATTCCAGTGAGATGCACAAAGCATGATGATGTGCATGCTACTTTGGGTAAAATTTTGAAACTGACTCTAATATAAGGTAATCCAATCCCCTCTTTTTATAGATAATAAAACTGAGGACCAGAGAAGTTAGACAAATTCCTGAAGTGACAGATCAAGTCTTAGAACACTCATCTCCTACTTCTCAGTCCAGTGCTATTTTCAGGACACCTCACTGTCTGGAGCCAGGATTTTTTTTCATTTTCCCCTCAGCTTTATAGAGATACAGTTGACATATAACATTGTGTAAGTTTAAGGTATATGATGTGATGACTTGATACATGTATATATTGCAAAAGGCTTAGTACAATAAGGTTAGTTAACAATCCTTCTCTTGACATAATTATCATTTTGTTATTGCTGCTGTTGCTATGTATGATGAGAACATGAAAGCTCCACACTCTTAGCAACTTTTAAGCATAACATACAGTACTGTTGGGGCGCCTAGGTGGCTCCATTGGCTAAGCATTCAGCTTTTGGTTTCAGCTCAGGTCACGATCTCAGGGTCCTGGGATCAAGCCCAGTATTGGCTCCACACTCAGCAGGGAGTCTGCTTGAGATTCTCCCTCTTCCTCTCTTCCCCTCCCCACAGTTTTGCATACACACTCTCTCTAAAATAAATAAATAAAATATTTAAAATACACTATTGTTAACTGTAGTCACCATGCTGTACAATAGATCCCCAGCACTTATTCATCTTACGTTGTCTGAGACATGCAGAAGAGATAGGGATTGGAGGATAGGGATTGAAACCGGAGGGGCAAAGAAAGGAAAGGTCCTAAGCAAAGCAGGGTTTAGGCTTCAGACAGTGGAAGGGGAAGAAGTGAAGAGTAGCAAGCAGCTCTTGCCTGGGAGAAATGTCTTTATAGTCAATCATTTCTTTATCATTCCTCTCCAGGAAGGCACTACTGAGAAGGTATGCCTCCCCAATAGCCTTTGCCTTACTGAATAAACAAAATCTACTGAAAATCATTGAAATCAGAGCAGTTAGCTATTGTTAGCATCCCAAGTCTTTAAAAAAAAGTCAGATTAAAAATTACTCAAATGACTAAAACCTAAGTGTCCCTAATAAAAAGAACAAGGAAAGAGATACCTGACAGAAAGATTTTTAAAATTCTGTTCTTCAATCCCATATTCTCCTTGTTCCTTTTATGTGAAAATGCAAAAAGAAAAATAGTCATTGGCAATCACTTGTGAGAATTGCTGTTAAATTATATAGCAGTTGTTAGCTTTTGTTATTAGCTAAATCTGAGTGAGCCAAGTGAGTTTTCTGATCTGTAGCATTATTCTTTAGACTGTCATGGCTCTTTGTCCCAGTGAAATTTTTTATAACACATTAACTTGAGCTAGAGAGTTATTGTCTCTCTGCATGAATTTTATTGGTTTTTGTTTTACTTTTTATTGTTTTTTATTTTTTCTAGAACACTTCTTTAATTATAGTAGTAAAAGCTGATTTATCTAAAATTCTAGCAGATTTTTAAAAATATTTTATTTATTCATGAGAGACACAGAAAGAGAGGCAGAGACACAGGCAGAGGGAGGAGAAGCAGGCTCCATGCAAGGAGCCTGATGCAGGACTTGATCCCAGGAATCCAGGATCACGCCCTAAGCCAAAGGCAGATGCTTAACCTCTGAGCCACCTGGGTGTCCCAAATTCTGGCAGATATTTCCTAACTGACACTTGCACATTTCAATATTATAATGAGAAGTAATGTTTATGATGATAACCCATAGACATTGTAAGAGGCTAAATTACTTACTGGATCATAAAAGAAAGAAAATAAGGGATATTACCTTCTGGTCCATTTCTATGCTATAGAAAACAGGTATTCCATTTATGATGTATATAGATATACTGTGCGTGATAAAATAGACCCCAATACTCTACTTCTCTGGAATATAGAGTTCATTTTCTTTCCTTTTCCCCTTTACCTTTATTTCCCCCACAGAATCTTATTTCAAGAATGGTAGGTTATTTCTTCCAAATTCCACTCCATGCTTATATACTTTCACCAAATACCTGCCAAATGATGATTGAATCAATGCTGGAATACTGCAGGTGACAAAAAACTCAACATTTTACAGTGCAGATGACTACATCTTAGCAAATACAGCACACCCTTCCTTATATGGAATCAAATTCTGACTTCTTATGACTTCTATTGATTAGTCCTAGGGCCATTCAAAACAAGTGTTTCACATGACATAGATCTTCCAGTATTTGAAGACAGCTTTATCTCTCATAGGTATTATTTTCATGACTTGAAATGTCCCAGGTCCTTCAGTGAAATACATTTTTAAGCTCATCATTTTCATAGCAGTAAATCAATATCTGTCCAGTATCTACCCTGCATCAAACATTATTTGAGGTAAAGAGATGAAAAGGGCAAATGGGAAGCAGCAAGAACAGATGTTGAGGAAGAAGCAAAAACACAAAGAACCATTTAATCCCAACTAAGGAACATGGACATATTTTGAAAATAATATGAAGTAGGAGAAGGGTTTTTAAGCAAAGAGGTTGGAAGTTCACGTTTTTGCTATAGTATGATTACTCCAGTGATGTGGAAGATGGGTTGTGACAAGAGTGGAGATGAGCAGCCTAGATATAAGTGACCAGTGACTATAACAATAGACATGGCAAATGCAAGGCATCTAGACTTTGTCCTGCCAACATTTTCCAAGAAAGGTCCACAGAGCAGCAGACCACCTATGGCAGAAACACCTGTGGGCTTTGTTAAAAATGGAAGTTCTCATGCTTCAAGGCAACTGCTAAATCCAGGGCTCTGGTAGGGCAGTACAGCCCAGGCCTCTACATTTTACTGGGTTCTCTAGCCAGCTCTGATGCACATGGTCTGAAGGTTGGTGTTGGAAAGACTCAATGGCAGCTGTCAGAGAGTCTGTTCAACATGTGAAAGCCAACAAGCATCCAGATCTCAGAGAGCCTGACTCCTCCAAGGTAAAAGGGTTTGGAAACACCCTGGGCCTGGGGCAGGGACACACCTCGACCATCCTGCACCCATCTCCCCTGCACTCTTTGCCTGGCTGGTGCCTTCTCTCTCTCGGGGTCAGGCCTACACACCACCGCCTTGGAGTCCTTTCCTGGCCTGCTACTTGATCATATAGGCATGCACAAGGTCCTGCTCTTTATGGATCTGTCTAGGCATGGTAGACTGGAGGTGAAGATAGAAGACCAAAGCTAAAATTAAGCCTTTAAGAAACCTCTTGCAGCTTCAGCCACTGAAAATGTGCTCCAGTGCTGACAGGGGCCAGGCTTCAGTGGACAAAGCCAGCTAGAGTCCAAGCTTCTCCCCAAAAGATGCAGTCTGATTTCCACACCCTGAGACCACAGCCTTTGTTCCCTCAGGCTCACCAAGCCCAGGGAGCTGGCCACCATTCAGAAAAGAAAAGGAAAAAAAAAAAAGAAAAGACAATTTAGATGTAATGGACAATTCCTAGAAAGGCACACACTATTGAAACTTACTCAGAAGAAATAGAAAATCTGAATAGGTTTATAATAGGTAAAGAGATTTTTTTTGTTTGCTTATAAAAAAAAAGAGATTAAATTAGTAACCAAAAAAACTTCCCACAAAGAAAAGCCCAGATGGGGCGCCTAGGTGGCTCAATCAGTTGAGCATCTGCCTTTGGCTCAGGTCATGATCTTGGGGTCTGGGGTGGAGCTCCTCGTGGGGCCCCTGCTCAGCAGGGAGTCTGCTTCTCTCTCCCCCTGTGCCCCTCCCCCCTACTCATTCTTTCTTTCTCTCTCTCTCTCTCTCTAATAAATAAATAAAATCTTAAAAAAAAGACTACAGGGGAGCTTAAAAAAAAGAAAAGCCCAGAACCAGATGGCTTTACTAATTAATTCCATGAAACTTTCAAAAAAGGATTAACACCAATTCTTCTCAGATTCTCCCAAGAATAGAGGAACAGGAAATACTTTGCAACTCATTCTATAAGACCAGTATTATCCTGATATCAAAGTCAGAGAGATATGAGAAAAGAAAATACAGACTAATAATCCTTATAAATATATATGCAAACATTCTCAACAAACTACTAGCAAACTGAGTTAGGCAATATATAAAAAGGATTATACTCCATGACCAAGCAGAATTTATTCCAGGAATGTAAGGATGAACATATACAAATCAGTGTAATATACTATATTAATAGAAAAGAGGAAAAAAAACACATGATCATCTTAATAGATAACAAAATTAAACACCCTTTCATGATAAAAAAAAAACACTCAACAAACTAGGAATACAAGGTAATTTTCTCAATCTGGTAAAAGACATCTATGAAAAACCTACATCGAACTTCATATAAAATGGGGAAAAACTGAATGCTTTTTCCCTAGTTCAGGAACAAGACAAGATATTCACTTTCTCCACTTTTATTTACTATTGTAATGGAAGTTTTAACCAGAGAAATTAGGCAAGAACAAGAAACAAAAACATCCAAATCAGAAATAAAGAATTAAAATGATCTTTGTTCACAGATGACATAATATTATATATTTAAAAATTAAAAAAAAATTTAAGGAGACCCCTCAAATTATTAGAGCTAATAACAAGTTCAACAAATTTGCAGACTACAAGATCACCACACAAAAATCAGTTTTATTTCTATATCCTACCAATGAAAAATCCAAAAAGGAAATTAAGAAGATAATTCCATTTATAATAGTATCAAAAAGATTGAAATATTTAGAAACAAATTTAACAAAAAAGCGCAAGACTTGTAGAAGCTACAAAACTTCACTGAAAGAAATAAATGGAAAGATATTATGTGTTCATGAATTGGAAGGCTTAATATCGTTAAACTGATCTACAAAATCAACACAATTCCTGGCAGAATTCCAGTTGTCTTATTTGCAAAAATTGGCAAGCTGATGCTACAATTGATATGGGAGTTCAGAGGACCCAAAAAGCTAAAAATTCTTGAAAATGAAGAACAAATTTGGATGACGTACTTCCCAATTTCAAAATTTACCACAAAGCTACAGCAGTCAAGACAGCATAGTAATGGTGTAACAATGGACATATAGATCAATGGAATAGAATTGAGAACTCAGAAATAAATCCTTACACTCATAGTCAATTGATTTTTAACAATAGTGCCAGTATAATTTAATGGGGAAAGAATAGTCTAACAAATGGTCCTGTGACAACTGGATATCCAGATGGAAAAAATGAAGTTGCACATCTGTCTAACAAAAAAATACCAAAATTAACTCAAAATTGATCATAGACCTAAATATAAGAGTGAAAACTATAAAAAGTCGGGACACCTGGGTGGCTCAATGGTTGAGCATCTGCCTTCAGCCCAGGGCGTGATCCTGGGGTCCTGGGATCAAGTCCCACATCGGGCTTCCTGCATGGAGCCTGCTTCTCCCTCTGCCTCTCTCTCTGTGTCTCTCAAGAATAAATAAAATCTTTAAAAAAAAGGAAAACTATAAAAAGTCTTAAGAGAAAACATGAAAATTTGTGACCTTGGATTATGCAATAGTCTCTTAAATATGATAACAAAAACAAGAGCAAAAAAAGAAAAAATAATGTGTGGGAAATATCAGAAAGGGAGACAGAACGTAAAGACTGCTAACTCTGGGAAACGAACTAGGGGTGGTAGAAGGGGAGGAGGGCGGGGGGTGGGAGTGAATGGGTGACGGGCACTGGGTGTTATTCTGTATGTTAGTAAATTGAACACCAATAAAAAAAAAAAAAAAAAAAAAAAAAAAAAAAAGAAAAAATAGATAAATTAGACTTCTTCATAATTAAAGACTTTTTTGCTACAAAGTTATAATCAAGAAAGTGAAAAGATAACTCACAGAATGGGAGAAAATATTTTAAAATAATGTAACTGATAGGGACTTGCAGCTAGAATGTGTAAAATACTTTTATAATGCAATAATTAAAAAAAGAAAAAAAACCCAATTTTAAAATGAGCAAAATATCTGAATAGATATTTCTCCAAACACATATGAAGGAATTCAGAACAAGTCTCCCCAAAATGTGCCACTTTGGCATGTGAGCTATCTTGAGATAAAGGCAATAGAGACCCCGCAGGCTCAAGAGAAACTTTTGTCTCTCCCTTAACTATTTAGAAGAATTTAAATTGGCATTTTTCTCAGAATAAGAGTCATTACCAGAGATAAATTTATCTAAGTGATCCATCTGTATGGTATGGCAAACATCTAATTACCAAACATCTACTCTTCTTCAATTGCCCTGTGAATTGTCCTCTTCTCCTTTGAGGCTCCAGGCCTCTATCTCATTTCTTTTTTTTATTAAGATTTTATTTATTCATGATACAGAGAGAGAGAGAGAGAGAGAGAGAGAGAGAGAGGCAGACACAGGCAGAGGGAGAAGCAGGCTCCATGCAAGGAGCCTGATGTGGGACTCGATTCCGGGACTCCAGGATCATGCCTTGGGCCAAAGGCAGGCGCTAAATCACTGAGCCACCCAGGGATCCCCTCTTTATCTCATCTCATTTCTTAGCTTAGAATGGCATATATACTTCATTTTACCTTTCTATCTTTGAAATGCTCATGTATGTAGGTTTCCCATATGTACAAAATTAAATTTTACTTTCTTCTGTTAATCTATCTCATGCCAATTTAATTTTTAGGCCAGCCAGAAGAACTGTAGAGGAATAGAGGGAAATTTTTCCTTCTCAACATATCCAAAAGGCCAATAAACACAAGAGAAGACATTCAATGCCATTAATCATCAGGGAAATGCAAATCAAAACCATAATGAGATACTACTTTACATCCGCTAGGGTAGCAATAATAAAAAAGTCAGATAATAACAGGTGTTGGTGAAGAGGTGGAGAAATCAGAATTTTTACACACTGCAGTTGGAAATGTAAAATGTTGCAGTCACTGTGGGAAACAATATGGTAGTTCCTCAAAACATTAAACATAGAATTACTAAATGATTCAGCAATTCTACTTGCAGGTATATACCTAAAAGAATTGAAAACACATGTCCTCACAAAAATTTGTACAGGAATGTTTATTGCAGCATAATTAATAATAGCCAAAAAGTGAAAAAACATCCCATATGTCCATTGACTGAAGAATATATCAAATGAGGTCTATCTATATAGTGGAATAAGTATTATTTGGTAATTGGATATACCTCTGAATATCTGTGTTCAACAACTGAAAGACATATTATTGCAAATAAATAGGAACAAAGTACAAATATATGCCACAAGGTGGATGGACCTCAAAAATATTATGCTAAGGTTGAAAAAAATTATGCTAAGGGAAAGAAGCCAGTCATAAAACATGACATGTTATATGATGCTATTTATATGAACTATCCAGAACAGACAAATTCTTAGAGAAAAAAAGTAGATTAGTGATTGCCTGAAGCTGAGGGTAGTGGTGAGGGAATGGGTAGTGACTTCCAACGGGTACAGAGTTTCCTTTTAGGGTGATAAAAATGTTCTAAAATTGGGACGCTTGGGTGGCTCAGCGGTTAAGCATCTGCCGTTGGCTCAGGGCATGATCCCAGAATTCGGGATCCCACATCCAGCTCCTTGCGGGAAGCCTGCTTCTCTCTCTCCCTGTGTCTCTGCCTGTGTGTGTGTGTGTGTGTGTGTGTGTGTGTGTGTGATGAATAAATAAATAAAATCTTTTTAAAAATGTTCTAAAATTGATTGCAGTAATGGTTGCACAACTCTGTGAACACAATGAACGGTACACTTTTAAATGGGTCAGTAAAATTATTAAAAAGTAATCTATCACACACTGATAGCCTGAAGTATAAGTTTATTTCCACAGCTAACCATAAAGAGAAGAAGAGGCAAAAAACAGCCTAGTCATTTCCCAGTAAAGACTACATCAAGGTTCATTCCTACACAGCTACCTCCTAGGTTTTAGTCTTGCTTGCCCTTGTACATCCAACCAGAAAAATAATGAGGAACTTCAAGAGCAAAGAATTCCACTGCAGAAAAAAAAAAAAAAAAACTTTATTATTTAATTTGGACCTCAAGTGGCTGAGAATTGGATTGATCCTACTCCTTGGTTCTTAGTAAATTTTCGTTATCTTGGGGAAGGCCTCTCTCTCCCCCCTTGTCTCTCTGTTTTTCCTTCTTCTGTGATTCTCCTCTTCCACTCCAGGTTCCCACTGTAGTGTACTTAATATAGTCTGTAAATATGCTGGTATCCCCGTGAATTACATGCCAAAGTTTTATGTAGTATGCATTTTTTTAGCTGTTTATTTTTTGATAAAATTTGTTCTGCACGTTGTGGCTACATAAGTTTACACAGTGGCATTTATGCTGCGGGACTATTTTACATTGTGGGGACTAGGCGTCCCAAGTTCTGATTAGCTTGTTCCAGCCCTTGGCATCCTGTTCTCACTAATCTTATTTTGTCCTCAACATACCGTCTTCCCAGGACAAACAGGATAGTTTTGCTATACAAATGTCTTTCCTACTTTCAAAGTCCTGCTCCCTTAAGGTAAGAGGATGTGTTCCCTATCCTGTGAGGACCATAGAGCAGTGGTTAAATGCGGACACTCTAGAATCTACCTACATTTAAATCTTGCCAGGAGCTGGGAGGAGGTAGGAAGAAATGGGGACGTTTTGGCCAAAGGGTACAAAGTTTCAGTTATGCAAAATAAATAAGTTCTGGAAATCTACTTTACAGCATAAGGCTTATGATTAACAATACTGTATGGTACTCTTAAAATTTTGCTAAGAAGGTAGATCTTGTGTTAAGCCTTCTTACCACAAAAAGAAAAACAAAACAAAACAAAAAGGGGCAGAAGGAAATTTTCAGAGCTGGTAGCTAAGTTTATGGCATTGAGTGAGTCATGATGTGACCCAACATAGAGGGTCACACTAAAACCCAGTCCTGAGGACATTATTGCACCCAAATGTAAGCCCAGGAAGGCAGAGGAAGAGGAAATGAGATAAAGCCTACAATGGATCCATTCTTTTGGTAACCCTGTTTTAAAGTAGTAATCCCTAGATATTTTAGAATTGAAAACGATTGCTTCTTTTATTTTAGTTTATCTCATTATCTTTTCCTTAAAATGTATGGCACATGCATTTAAAAATTGAACTACACTAAAATCTTATTTGTATCATTTTCTTGATACTCATTGGAAAAACTGGAGAAGGAGGTAATGAGGCACTTATAAAAGCCTCCTTTACCTGTGAAAGTAAAAGCATTGGGCGTAGAGCTATTTTTATTCAAATTTATATCTATTTCTAAATTGTTTCCTAGATAGGATATCTTTCAGGCTGATGTATTAAAATGACAAAAAAAAAACTTAAGTTCTTATTAGAGTTGAACTATCAAATATGCTCAGATCTGGTTGAGAGATGTCAATTCACCATATTTGAATACATACATTAACTCACTGGCAAAATCACATCTAATCCCAGTGTTGTAAAAGTTTCTGAATTCTGGAGTTTGAAGTCAGGGCTGGCGAAAATCAGATCCACAACTGTTTTCTTTCTTTGTCTCAATCCTGACCATCCTGTGCACTTCTGCAGAGATGAGAGGGAAAAGAGGGAAAGGAAAAAACCCCAACAAAGCAAGAGGTTGTTTTGGAACAGTTCCAACAACTCAGAAATGGATGAAATTATTAAAGTGATCTATGTGTTCCTGACAAAAAAAAAATCCAAAATACAACATCAATGAGGCACCGGGGTGGCTTTGGCTCAGATCATGATCCCTGGGGTCCTGAGATGGAGTTCTGCATCAGGTTCCCCACAGGGAAACTACTTCTCCCTCTGCCTATGTCTCCGCCTCTCTGTGTCTCTCATGAATAAAATTTTTAAAAAATACATCAGTAATCATAAGGAGTCTGCTTTACTCCGCCATTCAAATAAAGCATGACTATTTTTGATACTGAGACTGCAGAGGCCTTCTGGATAAATATAGTATAATAAATGACACCCACAAAAATACACCCATAGTAAACAGTCACTGTTGCATAAGGCCACTTTTTAAAAACACCCCTTAATATAAGTCACTGACATCACAGAGCAATTTACTAAAACAGAGCAATTGACTAAAAATAATTCCATGGGGACCAATATGAAGCTATTCAAGTATGTCGCCGCCTGTCAATCTGACTTAAATCAAGAGATTTTTAGACTCTAAAGTGGAGCAATTCTCAAGGCTTTGTCCTTCTATATGCTTGTAGGTAGCATAGAAAATGGAGGCATTTCTGCAAAGAATCAATCACCATATCCATATGAATACCAAACATATCAGTAAAATGAATGAATGATCTATCTTTATGTGTGTGGATAGCAATAACCATTTTAAAGTGTTATTTTTTTTAAAGTGTTAATGAATATTTATTGTTGAAGTGGAGTGATTGGTACATGGAATTGATTGTGCCATTCTACACTTTTGTATGTGTCTGAAATTTTCTGTAAGAAAAAGTTTTAAAAGGGCATTACTGAATTAGTAGATTTTAAATGTTTTCTCAACCATAAATACAAAAAGTACAGATACTATCACGGTGGAGGCCTGAGAAAAGTTTTCTGGAGATTTTTGGGGTGCCTGGGTGGCACAGTCAGTTGAGCGACTGGCTCTTGTTTTTAGTTCAGGTCATGATCCGGACTCCTGGGATGGAGCTCCATGTCCCTTCAGAGCTCAGGGCTGAATCTACTTGTTCCCCTCCCTTCCCCTCTGCTCTCCCCACCTCCCCACCTTTTCTCTCTTTCTCACAAATAAATAAATAAATAAAATCTTTAAAAAAAAAAGACAGAGATTTTCATACTCAAAATAGTTTGGAAAAATTGCTACACAGTATGGTCTCTAATGTAGGTTGTGTGTACTGCGTGAGACAGCAATATGATCCATTAGTGCTAGTGTTTATATTAATTTTTAATATTAAAATAAGAAAGAAATAGTTATTAATATCTAACATAAAGATGGACTCTAGTGTCATCACTCAGTTTGTCAAGGAATGATGCCTTTTTCACAATGATTGGGAAAAGCAAGTGCTTTTCAAAGAAATATGCCATAGAGAGAGCATTTTGAAAACAAGTATTTGAAAATGTTTTCATCATCTTGTGATTTTTATGCTGAGAACTGTGTGTGACACCAATTTACTCAGTTGTAAGAAAAAAATGTAATGTGACATCTAAAATTGGCCTAAAATGTCTACTCCAATAGCTTGGGCTCATTTGTAAAAATATTTTTTCAGGCTAGAGCCACTGACTGATGTCAGGGAGAGTGGAAATTTAATAGCCAAATTTTAACAAAAACCTTTGCATAACTGCAGAATGAGACTGAAAAGTTAGTAATGTGCTTTACTGAGCACAGCTAATGTCAGTCATATTGCAGCCATTTAGATCTCTGAATCTTTGTGAGGTATCATTTTCAGCTATGACATCCATTGGAGACAAGCAGTAGTTTAAAATGAACTCAGTATTCTAAAATGTTAAATCATCATTTCAAAATTAATGAGGCATAGTCTATCACATTGTTCTCACTAAAATATTTATCACAATATGCTTCAAATAAGAGATAAATTTATATATAATCTATAAAAGAACATTTATTTTAAAGTACTATTCATATTTATCTCATCTCATACTTTTAAATATTCTGTTCTGCATGCTTTATACTACATATATTATGAATGTAACATTAATTTTTAAACATAAGTGTATTATACATTTTAATGTATTCTTATGTAATTACTTATAAACAATCTCAAGTTTTAATGTATACACATATCATCCTGGGACCTTATTAAAGTACAGTGTTCTGATACAGTCATTCCAGGGCAGGGCATGGGATTATGCATTTATAATGAATTCCCAGGTGATCTCGATGCTGCTTGTCCTCAGACCACTCTTTGAGAAGCAAGGTCATGGGGTGGAGGGGCAGAGTGGGGGGAGAGAAGAAGTGTGGGTTCAACATGTTTTACTATATTTTACAAAATCAAAGATGTTTGGAAATAATTAGGAAATGAATAGGCTATACCCCCTTTAGGTTATCCTTTGGAACTACTGCTTCTCTCAGTGGCATTTCTGGTGGGGACTGAGCTACAATGACTGAGCTTCTCATCCCAGACAAGCACCTGGATGTAGCTCATCTCTGCAGTTTAGCAGCCAATTGAAGTGGGGTAAGATTGACAGCCTCAAACTTAAACTGATGTGACCAATAATGGCGCATGCTCTAGTCTGGAGCTGAGGACTGATATAAGGATTCAGTGAGATAAGATGTCAAAAGTACTGTACTTTGTGGAGAGTTCAATAAATTATCACTATGACTGTTGGAGGTATGGCTGCTTGTGGACTGGGCCAAGATTTTTTTCAGTTATTCTGGGTCTTCTTTACCACTAAAATAAATAAACTGTCAACCCTCAATGTCAAAAGCATGACATTTTAAAACATTTTAACCTAGAAATATTTTTAAGTGGTAGTAACAGGGCACCTGGGTGGTTCAGTTGGTTAGGCGTCTGCCTTTAACTCAGGTCATGATCCAGGGTCCTGGGATTGAGTCTCGCATCAGACTCCCTGCTTAGTGGGGAGCCTGCTTCTCCCTCTCCCTCTGCCTGCCACTCTCCCTGCTTGTGCGCTCTTTCTTGCTCTCTCTCTCTCTCTCACTCTCTCTCTCAAATAAATTTTTTAAATTTTCATTAAAAAAATTGTAACAACCTGAGCTACCTAATCCAAACAAACAACAACAACAACAACACACACACACACACACACACACACACACAATGTTCATTAAACACCCATAAACCACCTGGCTTTGAGAAATGTAATTTACTTGTGTGTCCACCCATATAAAAACTAATTGCAGAATATATCCTGTGGTACTTGCTCCATAGAAGTATTTACATTATTCACCAATAAGAAGTTGGAAATACATACTGAAAATGTAAATCTGATTTTAGGAAAATTGGTATGTAGGCTTTCTTTCCAACAATAATTAGCTGAGCCATTTGTTTACTAAATCCACTCCTAGCTTGTGATAATAATATCATCTGCATATAGGAGAATGCTTATGTTTCCATTCAGACATATTTTTTGTTTATGAGGACTGATATAAGATTTTAAATGAGATTTTTGCAAATTCTTATCTGGTACATTTGAGGTCATGGAAGGGAGCTTTGATTGCAAGAGCCATATTTCCCTTCTTTTTTTAAAGCCATTCCACATGTTATCTCAAGTCATCAAATAGAATTAGAGCCATCTACAAATTTTCAATTATCAGCTGATTTGTTCAGTTTTAATATTGTAACCCTCAGAATCCAGCTTTGTGATTTTCCCTTTTCGTGTTTGAAAGCCAGGGTTTCACATAACACATGTAGTATCCATGAAGTTAGTTCTTTGGAGCCCAGAGCTGGCTTACTGTCCATACTGGTCAGCAAAAGAGTACAAGGCCAAGTAACATTTTTTGACCTTAAATATTGTCAGCCCTCTTTCTCTAGATGCAGACTTGCATACCTACACTTCTTTTACTTGGCCCTTTGTTTCTAAGAGGACTGTACAAGTTTCTTCCCGATTCTATCTTTTCCACTTTTTGTCAAAGAATGTTAGTCTCATTCTTTACCACAAATCCTATTTCCCTCTCTAACCCTTTTGCCTTTAAGTTGAGTTCTATGAGGCCAAAGACTACTCATTTTATTCACTGTTGTATTACTAGCACCTAGCATAATAGTTGGCACAGAGAATTTGTTAAATAGATATTTGTTGAAGGTTTGAATAAAATGCTAACGTTGTATATATTTTGGTTATTTCATAATCTGGAAAATATTAATTTCTTTATCTTATTTTTCTTTCCTTTGTAATAAAGTAGATCAATTCAAAGGGTACCAGAGCAAGAACACACAAACACCAAACTTTGGAGGACAATAAATATTATGAAGAGCATGGTTGCTTGTTTCAAAGTGAACAAGGAAAATTATCTCAGCTTATAGATACTGCTTTGAATTCCTTACCTGTTTATTGATGTAGGAAAGGGCAAAGTATTAATTTTTAATGTAATAATGAATATTTCTTCCATTTGTTATTGAACTTTCATCAAGGTAACTCTTTATGTCAAAATAGACATTATCTGTGCTCATACTAAGAAAATTCAGAAAGAACGGGATCCCTGGGTGGCGCAGTGGTTTGGCGCCTGCCTTTGGCCCAGGGCATGATCCTGGAGACCCGGGATCGAATCCCACGTCGGGCTCCCGGTGCATGGAGCCTGCTTCTCCCTCTGCCTGTGTCTCTGCCTCTCTCTCTCTGTGACTATCATAAATAAAAATTAAAAAAATTTTAAAAAAAAAAAAAAAAAAAAAAAAAAAAAAAAAAAAAAAAAAAAGAAAATTCAGAAAGAAGTACCTTGTATCTTATATTACTCTTCCATGGCTTCTCAGACTTATCCTGGGCAAAAAGGAAAAGCCATGCTGAATAGCTTGTGTTTATATAAATCCAGATCCATGTGCTCTCTGACTCCCCAGATGACTGAGTGGGTGGAAGCATGCATTGTGACAGTGTGTGCATAAATACCGTCACATGTAAGGTCAGAAGCAGGGTGACAGGGAGGGAGCAAGTCACAAGTTGTCAGGACTCTAAATTGAAGTTTTGTTTTTATCAGGGCCCTAGAAAACCAGAGCCACGTGAATTCATGGCCCTTAACCACCACCTCTCCCACTTACTGAGGGGAGAATTCAGATGTCCACTGCAGTCAGCCAGTCAGATTGCTTCTTGAATACTCCCTGCTTCGACTCCGCTTCACCCTAGAAGACCTCTCTTTTGTGGTTGAGGCTGAATGAGATCCTTGAATGTAAGATCATAACTTTATTACCTTTCTACTCACACCACCCCCAAATATAAAATTCCCAGAGTTTTGCAAAAGCTTAGTAGGTGCTCAATAAATGTTTGTAGATTGAATTAATGAATGAACAATCATTGCTTTAGCCAAAGCTGCAGCTTCCACATCCTGCATAACTGCACTCAGTGCTGACCCTGAAGATAGGAAAAGTAATACAACTGACGCTGTAAGAAAATGTTTCTTGTTTATACTGCTGCATCTTGTTCTTTGGCTGATCTAAGCACAAAGAGAGCTCTTTCAGTTCAGAGAAAGGAGGTTTATGGTATGTGGGAGAGCTAAGAACAATGGACTCGATTGATAGACTGGAGATGCACTCAGCTTCTGAGAGCCTGGAAACTCCATCTGTAGATCGGTCCCAGAGGGCAGAGCCAAATAAGGGCAGATGGAGAACATGGCTTTCTTGGGAACTGGCTTTCTGCTGCTCTGAAGCAAAAATATATTCACTCTATAGCACCCTGAATCAATTCTCCAAAATATGGTGCTGTAGCCTTGTTTGCCAGTGTCTAAAAATAAGTCCTTGTCATATTTTCATGCTTTTTGTCTTAAAGTCATCCAACTAGACTTGCTTGCAGAATATTAATTGTGCTGAAGCAGAAATCATGAGATTAAACTGAAACTGGGATCCCTGGGTGGCGCAGTGGTTTGGCGCCTGCCTTTGGCCCAGGGCGTGATCCTGGAGACCCGGGATCGAATCCCGCATCAGGCTCCCGGTGCATGGAGCCTGCTTCTGTCTCTGCCTCTCTCTCTCTCTCTCTCTCTCTCTCTCTCTCTGTGTGTGACTGTCATAAATAAATAAAAAAATAAAAAAATAAAAAAAATAAAAAAAATAAACTGAAACTACTTTTCAACAGGGCTCCTTAACTGACAACTGACTTGTTGCCCCCAGCTAGTCTCCTTTCTTTACAATCATGCCCCTTGCCAGCTACAACTATGTGATAACAACTCTATTACTAATTTTAAGGCAGCTTTCTTTGAGTCAGTAGAATGCTGTCCAAGAGTGTGATATTCTAGCTTAGGGCTTAAAAAGGGAGTAAATGCGGTGTCCTAAGTGGGCTAGTAGGCTGGCCATCCAAGGTAACAGATATCACTAACTTACTTCAATACTGCCTCTGCTGCTCACTGTGTAAATTTACATTGTCCTTATCATATCTACTCTGCCCCTACCTTAAGCCTCTCATCCAGTACTTTTCAGATAAAACTAAGTATTATTTATGTATGAAGCATTAAGGGCTCATTAATGGAATATCCAAACAATTGAAAGAGAAGGTAGCAATAACTTAATGCTCAACACACCAGGACTGGGGTTCCATTATCATATTAAAGTAACTATATTGGAGTCTGAATGAGCAGAACACTCTGAAACCCAACTTCTAAGAGAAAAGAAACCTTAAAACAGGCATGTCCAGGTATATAGGCATTTGCTATATATACTTGAGTAGAAGTTCTCAGGTACTAATACCTGAGTTCTACCAAAACAAACAAACAAACAAACAAACAAACAAACAAACAAAAATGAACAAAAGAACCCACCTGAGTTCTAGCCTAAGCTCAGGTATGTGCTTATTTTCTTGAATAATTTACTGTGACTCTATTTCTTGGTGTTCTAAGCTATAAAAAAATAGAAGTGATTTATCTATTCTTTTTCTCAGAAAATTGTTGTGAAAATGATGGATGACCTGAAACATAAATAAGCTCCTTGAACAAAGCACAATAAAGGTCTAATTATTCGAGTTTTTATTGTGGGGTTAAACAAAACAATTCACTCAAAGGACACGATGTTTGAGAACATTCTTAATTTTATTTTTCTTTAATTTTATAAAATTCATTTTGTAAGATAAGTTCCTAAAAGTTTATCCTTTATGTGTGTTAAAATTGAAATTCTATATCAGAAATGAAGGAAACACTTTCAGTTAACTCTCCTTGTGTGTGTATATGTGTGTATGTATGCATGGGAGGTTTTCAGGGAAGGGTTGGTTATTTGTTATGTTATTAAATCAAAACAAAACACAAGATATGGATTATTCCACTTTCCTTGATCTTGATTGGTTTCTTATAGATCCTTTTCCATCTCCTCCCTCTATGTATCCTGGAAGCTTATCTTGTATATTGGTCTAAAAACAAATATTAAGTACCTTTTTGTAAATATCTTACATCTCCTTAAATACTGCTGAAACCACTTTGGGGGGATAAGTAACAAAACAACTCTTTACAACTAAAGAGTCACACCTACAGTCATATCCGTAAAATCTTCCTTTCAATAAAGACCAATCAGCCTCTTCTTTTTTAACCCAAAGCTAACAAATGCAGAAAGAAAAGTCTTAAACCTGGGAATTATTCAGGTTTCCAACTCTTTCCACCTTTCCATTTCCATGGAAGCTTACCAACTGAATAGCTGATGGCTGGGGCATTCCGTTATGTGGTCTATACTAAGAATAACCTGTATGTTAAATCTGACTTTAACACACCAAGTTAACACTGCTAAATAAAATCACCCCCCACTAGCTTAAAAAGATCAATCAAATAGGTTATTCCAATTGAGGTTCAAATTCATCAATTCTGTTTCTTCAAAGAGCAGAATAATTTGGAGAAAATCTAGTAGATGTATGGAACTAGCCAATTTTAAATGTTATTTGCAATGTTTAACGTTCAATATTCCTTTGTTAGAGAATCATAATCAAAGAATCATTCTCTAGACCCTTCTGGTACAACCCCAAACAAGTGATAACCAAACTGGAAAATGTGAAATATGCATCATTCTGAAACAAATCAAGATCTTCAAATCATCTTCTGTAACTGAATGGCTAATACCCCATGAAAAGAGCACCATTGTGAAGATATGACAGAGGCCAGAGTATACAACTAATTAACAGAAAAAAGACATGCTATCCAAAGAGTTATCTATCCTGTGTCTACCAGAGGGCTGGGTCAGTTTACACCATTAGCAACTAACAACTGCTGTTCCTTAGGCCAGTCTTTTTTTCTTATGAGCTAATTTCTCTCCATTCTAAGCTCCTTGGAAACCACAGGGTTGTCATGGTAGCTGTTATCAAGGAGAAGGGAGTGAGAAGATGCTGACAATACCCTGCTTCTCTTCTTTAATAAGGTGTAAGGCCAGCTGCCCCCTTGGTCTACACAGACACTATGGTCCCTTATGCTATAAAGTAGGCTGAGTTAGGGCTTAAATAGTCCATCACCATCAGGGTCAGTGCTCTCTTTCTATGTGTGAAAGATCCTTGCTTTGACCCCCTTCTCCCAGCTGCAGTAGGTAGATTTGGGCAAATGCTCTTATTGTTTTGTTAGCATTCTTTTTTTCTTCTTCTATCTTCAGTGGTAATAGGGAAAAAGGAGTAGGTTCTCTGTTTTGTACACTAAGGAGTATATATTTGGCCCCAACAGATGTCAAGGGGACCAGATACATCCCTTCTCTCTACCTGAGCATCTTTCTTTCCACTTTGTTTCCATCAGTGGAAGTGCCCTTTGAGGAGAAAACACTTCCTGGTCCTCAGGAGATGCTTGAAAATTGAATTAGAGCCTCCATTCCTTTGTGACTTGCAGCTGGGAAGTCACCATCTGAAGCATTTCCCATTTCTAGCAGGAACCAGCTGTGAAGCAAAATGACTAAAAGAGGTATGTAAGAGGGGAGAGTCCACAGAGAGACATTAATCACCACAAGACTCTCCTTTCTTGTTACACTCGTCAAGTAAGAAGAGGGCCAATCAGTGGCAAAGGCAAAGAGTTAACATGGGAGACGCAGCATTGTAGGCTGTGTGGTTAGAGCCTCGCTATTAGAGAAAGGGACATTTCTACAGGAGATCAGAACTTGGTGCCTCGGCCCATGAGTTTAAGGACGGCAAAGTTGTAAGTGGCAGCAATCATGAAGGTGAGCTGTAGAAACAGAAGAGAAATATGAGTGAGAGTAGAAAAGAAAGCTCTCCCTCCTCCAAAGCTTTTGGGAATGAGGAAGGGTAGAAATAAAATCAGTTAAAGGTAAAACCCCTGATCTGCAAAATGCAACATGTTCCAGGTTTTCACCGTACATATTTGACTAGAAGTCCCCTCTGAGACATTTCCTTCTAATGTCTCAGACCCAGAGAATCAACCTGACAAGGATTTATTCCACACTCATGCTAAGCCTGGCACTGGGTTTTCTCAGGAAAGTGATCAATGCATGGGCTCTGCCATCATCCTATCCACATGTCTGAGTGACCTGAGTTATCCACAAGCTGCTTGCTGCATACACACAGCCACAATGTGCATCACAGCCCTCTCTGCTGAATGCATCAATTTATTTTACTGAATGAAGAACAGTTCAAGTTTGTATAAATGCCTCAGCAGTAGGGGCCATGAGTTCTGCGAGCTCATCCTTATCACTACTGATTTAATGACTACAGATAAATTCCTTCACCCTTCAGTGCCCTAGGTCTTTAATCTGAACAATGAATGTACCCCCCACTGACTGCACTGTAACAAGGTCAGCAGGACCTGGAGCATAGCATCACGTGTAGTGATAACAATTCTAATAATGCTAGAAGGTCCTCCTAGTGTTCTAGGAGAGTAAGTAAATCCCCTGGAGAGTGCTCAAGGTGGATTCATATTGATAGCATATAGAATTCCAGGCTTTGGCAAATCACATTTAGTCATGTTTCGTTGTTCCTGTCACTCATCTGGCCAGGATGTGTTGAGAATTAACTGCAATGTATGACTGCAAAGCACTTGGCAATATTAGATGCTCTGCAAATGCTAAGTATTCTCATGTCTGCTATTAATCTCTCACCTTCTCTTTTCTCACACTACTTTTCTTGTTACTGTCTAATTCCTGAAGTTTTTCTGCCTTGCCAACCCAAAGTAGCAGTTCACAGTCTACATTTTGTTGTCTCTTCCCAGGTGCTTCTCTCCAGCACTGCAAGGTTAGGAATCTTTCTTTTTGCTTTTGAGCATAGCTGTACCCAAGCTATCCCAGGACCATTTATTTGCCAAGATCATTGAGACAACTCACCAGGGAAACCAGTGTGGCTGCAGCCCCCACGAATGCAGCAATAAACAGGTGGAACGTCATTTGGAACTGTAAAAAAATGCAAAAGGGAGAAGAGTTTCTTGCAACTACAAAAATATGCTCTGCTATAGATCATGCATGCAGCTTTCTCAATGTGTTGATATCTTTCTGTGTGTTAATTCTGCCTCTTTAAACTGTCACTTCCCTGAGTGTAGGCCTCCTGCTCCTGTATGTTACAGCACCTAGCCCCATAGCACCCAGAACACAGGCTACTCATAAAGCACTCATAAAATATTTCTAATCAACTGGTTCCCTATGGTTGTACCCAGGATCTCCAAATTTAAAGTCACAGTTTAAAGTTTTAAATGTTTAAAGTTACTGCCTTCTTCCTCAGGATTTACTCTTATTCCCCTGCCTCATGTGTACATGACATCCATTCCCAATATAGTATTTTCCTCTTTCAAGAGTACTTTTTGTTTTGCTTCTCATTAGAGATGGAGAGATTCCAAACTGAAAATGTTTTGTAAAACCTATGAGTGTCTCTACACACAAATCATTTTCTTGATGAGGTTTTTAACTAAAAGAATAATTTTTTTCATTTAGGGGATTTTGTCATTAAGCTCTTTCTTTACCTAAACCTACAAATTTCCCCTTTAAGGAAGGAAGTCTTGGAATGGAAGGCTTTCTATGCAGCTCCAGGGAAAATAGATGTTTTAACATCTATGCTCAAAATCCAGCAAAAAATAAAAACACATAAAAAACCAACTCTGATTTTTAAAATTAAAGGCCATGGGTAGGAATTTGTATGGTACTAGCCATTCCATTGTAGAAGAACTCAAATGACCCACTCACCTCAGCTGTTTTGCAGATGGACAGAAGGTTGGAGCCACACACTTTGCCTGGGAAAGCATTCCATGGGAGAACACCTGAGTAAGACATACAAGTTTACCAGGGTGAGCTTCAAGAAGTTGTGGGCTCCATGGAGATTTTCTTTGAGAGCCCTTCTTCCATCTTTAATCATCTTGGCTGAAAAGTGGGATCCTACTAACAATCGGGATCCTCTTTTATAAAGATTTGCAAAGAAGAAGCAAGAGGAGGAGGAGGAGGAAGAGGAGGAAGAGGAGGAGGAGGAGGAGGAGGAGGAGGAACTGAACAGTTGTGTAATCTTGTGTTTGTTATTGAAATGTACTGCTTCTCAACCAGGCTAGAGCAGTGTGGACAGCCAAGAAAACTCCTACCACTTCCAAGAGAAGTTCCATACCAAGGGAAGAAATCTCTCCAATTTCAGTGGGGAGGGATTAACAAAGTAAGATCCAGGCATCCATAATATTTTTCTCTATAGTTATCACCCTTGTCATCCTAAGAAACAAATATATAGTGCTTTCATAGGAGGTAGGGAAGGTAAGGCCCCAATACCCTAACTCACCATACATTCTGGCATCAGCACAGAGACTGCCTATACTGGCAGAAGTCTTGCTGGGGAAGGCAATTGACTGGCAGGTGGTCCAGGTATTGAAGTAAATGTACACAGGCACAGCAGAGCAGGCAAACACCAGGAGCCACACAATGGTCAAGGCATAGGTGATGCCCACAAACTAAAACAATTGACATGGAGTGGTTAGAAATCAGCATTGGCCTGTAGACATTGAAACACAAACTGGGAGATCCTGGAGTGGTGTGTGCCAGATATGAAACCAGGTTCCAGGGATCTCCACCAAATGAAATTAGTAATTAGGACACCACTGCCAAATGTCATTGGCAGTATCTACTAGAAAACTGGCCCCAAGTGTGATGGAGGGTGGGGGGAATGGGTGGGGGTTGGAGTGAGGAGGATCCCTGGGTTAGAGAGGCTTCAGGAGATTTTGTTTTGGGCAGATAAGATGTAAAGAAATCAAAACAGATCTTGAAAGAAAGTCGTGCCATTTCTTGCCTTAAGCTGAGCTTAGAAAATGTTCCTTGGCATAGGGGACAGTCACTGAGCAAAGCCAATAGGAGGTTTAAATTTCAGATCCCAAAACCATTCTAAGCCAACTGCTGGCCACAAAAAATATCACCATAACCCACAGATATTCAATCCCCAGAAGATCTTAACTCTAGAGACTGAAAAGCAATGTATGCCTCACCAGAAGCATGGATAACCCTCAGACAAAGATGAAGCATTAAATATGTAGATCCATGCTAGTTTCCTCTGGGACCTCCAACAGTGCAGAATCCCAGAATATTGTGAATTCCACCTTGGAGTGGAATTACTTAATCTCCATGATCTACCCTCCCTCTCAGATCAGGTGCCTGCATTTCAATCCCATGAGTAGCATTTAGGCTCTTAGGTGGTCAAATCTAATTTTGTTGTGGTCCTTGCTAAGAGGAAAGTAAAGGAATACCAACAGATGGCTTAGAAATAGTCTGATTTTATGAAGTGTTCACAAAACTTATGCTTTTAATTTTTTGAGATGAAATTTTCTAGGGAACTTTTGAAAGGTGAGGCTAAGCCAGCTGGGCACCACGTTCTTCCTGACCTTCTCGTTCGGCTGTAGCCATCACTTCCTCACTCAAAAGCCAGGCCCCTAGAGAGGACCCAGCCTTGGGTGGGGATGAGGCCACAGACTCACGCCCAATTGTCCCCCACCCCTTGTTATTGCCACAAAATCCTGAGGATGATCACCTTGTCGGGATGTCCTAGCCATTTTCCCAAACAATGACACACCCGCTCCAAAGAATGAGCTTGATGTTGGCCTCTGGAACCCCTCCCCTTCTGGCCCCCTGTTACCGTTGCGCTCAGGCCCTTGCCGCAGATGGTGGTCTTGTAGTCGCCAAAGATCTGCCTGACTGCACCGGTGGTGTAGAAGCCCTCAGCCAGCAGGAGGGCCCCATAAAGGAAGAAGAAAGAGGCAGTTCCATAGATGACATACTGGAAGGCATGGATCCTGCATTAACAGATAAACAAAAGATATCAGGAAATCATACTAATTGAGGACAGTTCCCTTCCTGCATAAGTAAGGTGGACACTTGAGTGAGCACCCAAATGAGGCTAGGGATTCTTTAGAGGAATCGCTAGGTTCCTCCGCTCCTTGCTTACCCTGTGACCTAAAGAACTGAGGTCCTATTCTCCTTGGCCTGACCCCTCAGAGATGTTCCCTCAGAGAAGAAAGAAGAAAGAAGCTACACCAGGAGGAAGAGGAATGAAGGAATAGGGGCCTAATGTGCTAGGAACACAAAAGTCTCAGTATGGAGTCTGAGCAGACTCAAATGGTATGTCAAACCAAGAGCAGCAGCCCCAATCTGTCTAGTCATTGTACCTTCCTTGAATTCTCCATACCTATCACTGCAGAGGCTCCAACTCAGTCAATGTTACCCTATGGGCAGAAGTTAGAACATGTGGTACTAAGTAAGTGTAGTGGGAGGCAGGCAGTGAGAAGTGGGCTGGCAGGCAGATAGATCTCCCCTTTCTGATTTTGGCACTTTCCCCTCATTCAGGACCTCAGATGGGGCATAAGTGAAATCTGCAAACAGAGGGGAGACTCAAGAATCCTGTCTGGCTCCACATTTAATCCCCTGCTAATCACTAAGGTACTAATGAGTTCTATATGTCTTCAGGGAGAGAGAAAAAGAGAGGATAGGATAGGGGTAGGATAACAGGTACTTACACATTGATGAGATACTCATAGTCCTGGTAGTTTTTGGAGAAATAGGTCTCAATTAGCTTTTCTGTACCAGTTAATGCTTCATGTCCACAGCCACAGAACAGTGCCACCCCAAAGAAACATAATCCAGTGGCCACCAAGGAAGCAAAGGGGGCCCCTACAAGACATCTTGCACAGCACTCTAACAAGCCTGGGGAAGAAGAAGAGAAAAAGTCAGGGATGTTCCATTATTAGCTCATGCCACTCATACCTCTCTGTGGAACCAATCAAGCCCTGTGCTCATGTGCACAGATGGAGTAGTCACCCCTGAGTCCCAAAGCAGGAGAGTCTCCAACTTTAGGCTTCTGGAATGTGAGATTGATCCAAAAACCATTACTTTGTTCCATTCTTAAAAATAAGTCCTTACTTTTAATTCCCAGAATGTATGTTTTTTTTTTTTTTAAATCAGTCATCAAAGTAACAAGCTAGGGAGATGATGCAATCATCCTCTCCTTTCTTATCATTCTGATTTGTTTGTTTTAGTCATTTATCAGCTCTTATGGAGTATTTACTATATGCCCAGCATTGTGCTAGGTATGATGAGAGACATGAAAACATAAAAGACATAGACTGCCTTATGTGAATCTTTTGTTTACTGAGAAGAATGAGCTAGGTAGACCTAATATTTTTAACTAATGATTTCAGGCAGACAAATAAGTGGTTACAGAGGTTAAATGCAATAAAAATTCCACAAAGGGATGGATGCAGGATAGAGATACTGGTATTGTCAGACAGGATTTGAGCCTTGGAGAGCACTCCAGGTGGGGGAAACTTTGAAAATTGCATGCTCCTGGGTATTCCTGAACATTGTGTATATTTGTTGCATGGAATGCTTGCTTCTTTTTCATGCAGAATATTATATGGAGAGCAGTCCAAAGTGAAGGAGGAAACTGGTAGACAGCAGGAGATGGTAATGGGAGGGTGACTATTATTCACAGTAATAAAAATGCAAGCTTAATGATTTTTTAACACTTTGTATGGCTGATTTGTGCCCCTATATTGCAGCTTGGCCAATGTCTGCACCCATGGGTTTTCACTGGAGTTCTGTCAAAACAGATACAGAAAGACTCTATACAAAGTCAGCAAAGCATGAAACATCTTTCTGGCATGACAAAAACACACCAGAGCCTGGGAACACAGGTGTCTCAAAGTGCTAAGGGTCTCTGAGATATCAAGACCTGTTATCCCAGGCCCCATGCCAGTGCTTCTGAGAAACAGGAAAGGCACACAAGAACTCATAGATTCTAAGAACAGCTGTGCCCCAAGTACCAGCCTCATGCTGTAAGTGCCACATGGAGCAAAACTTAACAAATGTCAAGTAGATGGCTGACTAGATGAGGAAAGGGTGGCTTCCTCAGTCCACTTGGCCAGATCCCAAATATATATGCATATATATTGTGTGTGTAAATGTGTGTGTGTGCTAACTGATTTTATTCATCAATTCATGTATCATATATGTGAAATATTTTTATATATAATATGTATATATTAATTATATGCACATATACAGCTGATGTGCTGAGAAGTTCCTTTTGTTTATTTTTTATAAATTTTTTTTTGTGTTCAATTTGTCAACATACAGAATAACCCAGTGCTCATCCCGTCAAGTGCCCACCTCAGTGCCCATCACCCAGTCACCCCCACCCCCTGCCCACCTCCCCTTCCACCACCTAGTTCTTTTCCCAGAGTTAGGAGTCTTCATGTTCTGTCTCCCTTTCTGATATTTCCTACCCATTTCTTCTCCCTTCCCTTATATTCCCTTTCACTATTATTTATATTCCCCAAATGAATGAGACCATATAATGTTTGTCCTTCTCCGATTGACTTATTTCACTCAGCATAATACCCTCCAGTTCCATCCACATCGAACCAAATGGTGGGTATTTGTCGTTTCTAATGGCTGAGGAATATTCCATTGTATACATAAACCACATCTTTTTTATCCATTCATCTTTCGATGGACACCGAGGCTCCTTCCACAGTTTGGCTATTGAGAAGTTGCTTTTGGAAAAGCATGTTGGAACTCTTTATAAAAAGAAAGCAAACTGTACTAATTTCTAGGTTTGAGTTTTTTTTTTTTTTTTTACGATAGTCACAGAGAGAGAGAGAGAGAGAGGCAGACACACAGGCAGAGGGAGAAGCAGGCTCCATGCACCAGGGAGCCCGACGTGGGATTCGATCCTGGGTCTCCAGGATCGCGCCCTGGGCCAAAGGCAGGCGCCAAACCGCTGCGCCATCCAGGGATCCCTAGGTTTGAGTTTTTATCCAAAGCTCACTTGTCCATACCACAGTAGCAAAGACTAGGGGAGTCCTTTGCCTGACCCTCTTAATACCAGTACAGTTTATTTTTAGCCCTGTGTGCTTAAACATCTGTTGATTTGTGTGGCTGATGCAATATGAACAGATCTTGAAGGGCCAGAGTATCTCTACGAAGGAAAAGTTGAGGTAGAAGCATTCATCACTGTTTTCAGAGTCACAGAATGACTGAATTCTATTACCCATCATCCCCTAAAATGACAAGCCCTTCTTTGGTCCTCAAAGAGCCTCTTCCTCAAGGATTCTGGTATGTGACACCAGACATGGGGTTCAGAAGCTCAAGGCAAGCAGAGTAAATAGCTAATATTTGCAGCAGAACTGAATTTTCATCCTTTTCCAAGAACTGAAGAACTGTTGTCAGATAATTTGCCCTCTATGGAAAGTAATCCGTTTGTAGCTATGCTGCTGTAGTGGAGGCAGAGTTTACTTAGTATGAACTTTGCACTAGTGCTTAGTAAGGGTGCTTCATCAGAGCTGGTCCACAGTGCATAGTGTGTGTGTATGTGTGTATGCATGTGCATACATGCAAGCATGCAAATGTGTACATGCACACATGTATATACTAGAAGGAAAAACACAGCAGTTGAAATTGATTATTGTTCTCAGGAAACATTCCAGAAATTGATCTTCCTCTTTCTCACAGGTTAAGATATGAGATGCATCCTGTAAGTTAAAAGGAGCTTGGAAATAAACAGTGCTGCCATTTTCCTACTCTGTCTATCCAACTTTTCCCTACCCCCAAACTCTTAAAGTCTTCTAGTAAAGAAGGTTTCTGAAGCCTGAGGGTGGGGGGAGGAGAAGGTCAGTGACCCCTCTGTTCCTTCTCTCCCCAGCACAGGGTCAGGGCTTGGTCAGAGACCTCCATAGCTCCGCTGCACAAAGAAGCCTTGTTTTTCCCTGAGATCCCAGGAGCCTCATTGGTATTCTGCAGGGGCCTGCAGGCCTGGGGGTGGGGAGGGGGTCAGACCCAGGGAACAATGGCAGAACTGTTTATTTAGCCCAGAGTAAGGACAGCCATCCATCCTAGCAAGTGACCGTCCTGTGCCACTTACCCCAGCTTTTTCACCCTGGGAAGAGCTAAATGGCTCAGGTGTGATCAGGGATGAAGGAACTTGAACTCTTGCTAGCCAAACAGGGAATTCCACTATAAGTTTTAGCTGGTGTCCTCTCCAGGGTTGTAAAGATAAGGAAAAATCCTCTTTAGTGTATCTGATCCCTTGATCATCATCCAAATAACTAGAGAGTGTCATATGTAGTGTCCTTACTGGGTGATAAAGGGCTAAGCCTTGGAAGCAACTCTGGATTATCAACTGATATGTTTTCTTTTTACATGCATGTTTACTCTATTTTCTTAGACCTCAAATAATTTAGCACCCCTTTCTGTTGCACTGCCACTCAAAGCAAGGGACAAGAAAGACATAGGTTTTAATGAGTCTTTAACATGGAGTTGAAAATAAATGGCCCCAGATAAATCATTCTGGAGCTCTACATAGTTCAATATCAGTATACACATTACATGTATATCTCTTCATAAATGAAATGTTGGTTCTGGGGGGTATTTAAATTCAGCAGAAGTGAAGAATCTGTCAGTCTGACTAAGCAAAAAAATCAACTTTTGGATTCCAACTGGGAAAACCTCAGAACATGAAAAAAAAAGTGTCTTGGTGTTATTCTATATGTTGGCAAATTGAACACCAATAAAAAATAAATTTATAAAAAACAGTGTCTTCATCAAAGTAGTTGACAATTCAAACATTCTGAGAAAAGTCCATTGGGCCCACTTTGATTTTTCACAGCCCAAAAAATGTCCTTGAGAATGTGTGAACCATAGCTTAAAGATACAAACTCTCCATTTCAGCACCCTTCATGGTTGAAAGGGTATTGGTTTGATTCAGGAAGGCTGTGAGGAATAGTGGACTTCTTTGGCTCTTTCAAGAGACATGCTCACATTTCCAGGCTAAATACAACAGTCACATGGTAGAGTTGGCATAAAAGAACTACATAGTAATAATATTACCCAATGCAATTCAATTGGATTAAACTGCCTGACTTGGATGAGAGGTCATAGAGAAAAATAATAACCCTTTCCAGTGTTTTCCTTTCATTTATTTTGATGTGGATTCAGTGCAATTATTTTTTTGAGATTTTATTTATTTATTCATGAGTGACACAGAGAGAGAGGCAGAGACATAGGCCGAGGGAGAAGCAGGCTCCTTGTGGGGAACCCAATGTGGGACTCAATCCCAGGACCCTGGGATCACGATCTGAGCCAAAGGCAGATGCTCAACCACTGAGCCACCCAGGTGCCCCTGACTCAGTACAATTATTAAGCATATTTGTAGTAAGCTGGGCACTATGAGAAACAAAAGGGAATTATAATGCCAAATTCCTTTCTTCAATGACCTTTCAGTCTTGTTGGGGAGAACAAACTTATGTCTGTGAATCAAAGACCAACCAAAGCTACCTATAACTTATGTTAAAATATATATGACCAAAAAATATATATATGACCAAGTCCTGTGGGCAAAAGTAAGCAAAGGGGTTTATTATTATTATTATTATTATTAAATAATTATTAAACTCTATCCCTGACATATTGTCTTCATCTTGCCCAATTATGCAGAGGTAAAAGAGAAGCACCTGACAATAATACTCAGTGTTGGCTAGATTCATCTGCACACTTCCAAAATGAGTCTAATCAATTTGTGATAGAACTTCAAGCCCTTCTGACCAATGCTCTTCACAGAAATCTGACAAAGATCAACAGGACCATTGTTAGTCTTATCCAGATCCCTGTCCATCCAAGGCACTATGTTGATCCTGATGCTGTCTCTTTAAGCAGGAGCCAAGAGCTCCCAAGCCCTCCCTCCTTTCCCATGCCCTGGGAATGCCTTAAGGACCAGCTCCATGATGGAAATTCAGTGTGAATCTGGGAACTTATCAAAGGGAGGAGAGGAAGGGCTTTCATCGAAAGAGATGGTAGAAAGAGACTAATTGTGCCTTGCACAATTCCCAGCCTGTCCCTTGAATCCAGCTGACAAAGGATGAGATAGAAGAACCTTATACAATAGAGCTAAACAACAGGCAGGCTCATTGAGTGAAAAACTGGCCCCATCTCCCTAAGTCTCTAATCTGCACTACAGTCTTACCCTCCTCCCAGAATCCACCCCTTAACCTCACTCCATGAACAGAGGCCTCCTTGATTGGGGCCTATACCAGTTGACAGGGCCAAGATGCTAAAGCAACCGTGACTGGTACTGGGGATAGATGGGGATCAGTGGGTGGGTTCTAGGAGTAAAACAACAATCATCAGGAGGTACCAGAGACAAAGACTTTTGCTTCTGGCCTTATTCTGGTCAGACAAAGCCCTGCCTGTAATATTGTCCTCTCTATGTGAAATCAGCACTTATACCACATTCAAGTGGTGGAAAGGGGCCCTACAGCCACTAGGACATGGGAATCCAAGCCTGATGGATAGTCAAGTCCTATGGATAAATTTAAATGAAAAGGAATCTCAGCCTATTCGTTGTACTGATATTATTATTACTATAACAACAGCATTTGGGCCAACTTGTTTCCTATACTCCCCACTTCACCCCAAACACACACACACACACACACACACACACACACACACACACACAGATGCCAATATATACCCAAACATTGAGAGGTTTGAATAGAACCTTGATTATTAAACTCTATCCCTGACATATTGTCTTCATCTTGCCCAATTATGCAGAGGTAAAAGAGAAGCACCTGACAATAAGCTAAGAGACAACATTTTCTATACCTTCTTCCTTAGGTCACTCTCTTACCATTTCCTTCTCTCTCCTTGTTTGCAGTGTGAAGCTGATCTGGGAAACCTTGTTCTCTTCCTTGGGATGTCACTGATTCTTTTCCAGAGCTCTGCCTAGCAGAGAGCTCAGAGGCAAATACAGAGCTGAGAGATCACTCTTAGGACCATTTTCAAATAACCAAGGAGGAATTAATTAATCAGTACTTGCAGAGTGTTTGAGGTAAGTTTGGCACTCGGGAGGCCCTAACAATGGGAAAGAAAGGAAAATCTACTCTGTTTCCCTTCCATGCTGACGTGACCTTATCTGATCGTGCCACTGCCCTGACTTGATCTTCTCTAGATCTGAAGTTCTGTAGGCAAGGAGGGCATTTCTACAGTTGCTTTCTTTAAAGACCAAAAACTACACCCTGGGGATGGTTTTCAGGGCTTCAAGATAACACAAAAAAAGGCAACGAGGGGAAAAGATGCCACTGGCTGGGTGCCAGTGCTTTGATGGATTTAAACACTATATGTCCCTTCCCACCCATCTCTCAGGGGTTCTTAGACCTTATTACTACTCACATAGTTTTGACAGAGTAGTTCTAGTAATCAAGCTCTTGAGTAAACTTCCAGGTTTCATAGCCCAGAGCCAGGGCAAAAGCTCCTCTAAGCAGAGCAAGCATTTCAGTCTGCCTGGCTCTCTAAGAGTTTCTCTGGCTCTGCAGAGCCAAGGTGGGGAATGGGGTGGGGAAGGCTGTCAATATCATTTTAGTCATTGTCTGTAGGAAGAGTGAGTATGCTGTTTTGGATCTGGTATTCTTGTGGCATTTTCTGCTCTTGGCATTCTTGTGGCATTCTTGCCATCCTGGTGGGATTCAGTTAGTCTGCCAAAATTTTGTAAAACTGGACCCCTGCTTTGTATCCACACTTCTTTCTTTTCTGGGCTACCCTCACTTAGTCTGTACCAGACAAAACTACACTGCTCAGCAAATAGCCACCTTTAGAGGGAAGCATCACAGTCTGGTTACCAGGGTAACAGCCACTGTTCTCAGACAACAGGCTTGCAGGATCCAATGTTTTGCTGTTCAGTAATGGCATTGTGTTACTGAGCAGAGAATAATCAAATACTGCTCTTTAACTCTTTTTCAGTTCCATTGTTATCCCAAAGGCTCATTTGGAACATCCCCTTCCCAAGTCAGGACAAGGTTTAATGAATTATCATTTCCCCCATAAACCTTTTATATAGACAATACTGAATTCAGTGTTCCTCTCTGCTTCCCATCCTACAGGATTCTATGTGGTTGAGGTAGTGAGCTCTCTGTTTCTGGGGGTGATTAAGGAGAGGCCATAGGAACATTTAATTGGCTGCTATAGAAAAGAATTTTGCCTTGAGAGTTGGCTGAGGCAGCTTCTAAAGTTCCTTCCAGGGATCCCTGGGTGGCGCAGCGGTTTGGCGCCTGCCTTTGGCCCAGGGCGCGGTCCTGGAGACCCGGGATCGAATCCCACATCGGGCTTCCGGTGCATGGAGCCTGCTTCTCCCTCTGCCTGTGTCTCTGCCCCCCCCCCCCCGTGACTATCATAAATAAATAAAAATTTAAAAAATAAATAAATAAATAAAGTTCCTTCCAATCCCAGATTCCATGATATAATTTGTCTACTACAATCGTTAAACAGCCATGTGCTCCATGTTTGGAGTGCACTCCTTGTTAGATATGTTCTATTATTTACAAAGTACTTAAGATACTTTGTTACCAAATAATTGAAAACTCAATGACTACACTCTCATGTGCACCTGGCCCAAAGATTGTCCACCTCCAAAATCTGGGATCCAATATACAATCTCAACTGTGCCCTTATCTGTGGCAATCTCCCTTGGAGATTCCCCTGGAAACAATCATCCAGCCTCCATAACAGGGAACTGTCCCTGTGGTCACCTCATTTGTTCCTGCCTTTTCCTCACAGCTTTCATCCCCTGAGGAAGTAATATTCAGCATCGTTCTCTACTCCCTCTCCATTTTTTTAAATTCACAATCTACTTAATCAGCTGCCCTGACATTACATAGGGTTCCTGATGTCACCAAGCGTAGGAACTTAGTTCCTCTAACATTCACCTCTCACCTGGCTACACTCGGTCAAATGATTTTTACCCAAGTGCACAAAATATACACAAAGAAAGCCCAAACCACTTTGGAAAGATTAAGAGTCAGCTTATACATGTGTTATTGTATAATGATTGGTATTATCATTATCTAAAATTGTTATAGAGTTTTCCCATTTTTACATCCACATCATTATTACTTGATTTTTACAACCCTGAAAGTAGACAAAGCAACTATTTTTATCCCCATTTTCCATATGATAAAGTGATAATTCACTGTGACCTACCCAAGGTCATGAAGTTCATAAGTGGCAGATCTGGGATTTGAACCTGGTTGTGTTGATTCTAATCCAGTGCCCTCCTCTCTTAATTTTCCATGCAAAACACATGATTCAAAGATCTCCCTCAGGATGAAACAATCTAAAGACTGACACCAGCTTAATATAATCAAAAACCTTTTTCCATGGATGTTGCTGGAGTCTTCTGGGTACTACATATGATGGTGAATACACAGGACAATTAATTCTCACTTCATTTAGGATGCATTCAAGCTGCTATTCTTTTGCCAAATGTGAGTGTTGTCTACATGTCTCCATGGCATCCTGTGTGGACAAAGATCCTTGTGCTCTGTATATCTTACTCTAAGTAGACGCTACCAAAGACCAGACCTTATAGCTTCTGTCTTTGTTCATAGAACCTGGAGAAGCCTTCAGTACTCAACCAAGTCGGTAAGAGTGCTAATGTCCCAGCAGCTTCCTTGTCATAGGAGGAATTTAGAGTCTGAATCATGTCCTTTGAAAGGCTAAGTCTGTGATTTTTGCTAGATATGGTCACCCATATATGTATGTGTGCGTTTGCATGCACGTACACATATGCTACCCATATTGACTCCCCATGGTAAAGCCACTGAGGCCTTTATTTTCATTTCCTGGACCTGAGATTGGCCTTCTCACCCATAGCCAAGCCTGAGTTCCATCTTGCCCAATTCCCCAATTTCCTTCTGATGCTAAACAGGGTCCAAATTTTTTATCAAGCAAGCAGTTATTTTATACATCTGAGGGCTAGCCAACACTCATTTGTCTCCAGAAGAACCAGGGTTGTCAGCTGACCCAGCCATTACTAGGGCCTGAGAACAGGGGAAAAGAGAAGGTAGAAGTGAGGGGGTAGGAGGACACATGACCACATCCAACCCTCTGGGCACTCTCTCCAAGGACCTATGGTACTCTCCACGTGCTGCTGGAGTTCTTTGGCAATAAAGCTACATTCTCAGTACAGCAGAGAAAGGGTTAACCTAATTGAGTGCTAAAGAATTAAATAAAACAAGTGCCAAAAACACAACTCATTGAAACCATTGGAAACCCCAAGCCCTAGAGTTGGAAATTCTCTTGCAAATTTCTGTGCCTGCTTGAATCTTCCATGCTAAAGTCTTTGAAACTCACCCATGTCTTTGGAACTCTGACTCCAATTGTAGCCAGCTGGCTAGTCTGCTTTGCTGCTGACTTTGTTCAGCTGGAAGGATCCTGGTCTCTCCAGTCTCCTTCTTCGGTCCTCTACTTTTTCTCTCTGAGTATCTTTGTCCTCTTCTCCTGCAATGAAAAGGGCTTTCTGATTGACAGCCAACCCCCTTAAAGAGACAGGCCTGCTTTCCTCCTCCTCTCCTCCTCCCCTTCTCCTCCCCTTGTCCCCACCTCCTTAGGGATACTCCCTTCTCTAAGGGCTCCATCTTCTTTTTCTGCTTTTAACTGAAAATTGTTTCATTTTCTGTTTTTCTCCTTTTCTCTAAGCCTTGTCTGCGTGGAATTTCACTTTGCTGCAGAGACATCTGGAAATGTGGTTTGGGGTAAAAATAAAAAAGAGGTCCTGGAAGCCTCCAACTGATGCTTGGGTCTATTTGGTATGGGATATGACAGCACAAGTGTCAGAAGCCATGGAAGTTGTAGCCCTGGCCAAAGGGTCAGGGTCAGAAACCTAGCTGTTATTCCCAGAGTCCTTCCAACTCTGCCCCAACCCCACCCCTCACTCTTAGCTTCTCTTGGCCCTGTCCACCTTTCTCCTCCCCCTACTTCTTGGCAAAGAAGCATCCCTCACCCTACCCAGCAATAGAATCACAATAGAGAAGAAAAAAATTGTCTTTTAAAATAATTCCTTCCAAATCTTTCTTGGTTTCAACTGAATGAGGACAAAACACAAGCTGTTGATTCCATAAACAGATTTTGACCACGCTGGGGGAGGCTACAATTGTAAAAATTGTATAGATAGAATAACAGAGACCCAGAGAGAAGACAAGACCTATGCATGTTCACAGAATAAGGTAAAGAGGTCATTTAGGGATGTGGGTGATTTCCAAGGAGTTTAATTGACTTTGAGACAAATCACTAACACAATCTGGGAATCAGGTAGTCAATATCCCATCCTGAGACTGTAGTGTCATAAAAGAGCTAAGGCCAGGCTGGTGAGAGGCAGAGAGCAAGTTGGGGTGAGGCAGCAGCTGTCAATGAAGGTGGAGAGAAGGGGAAAAGAATTAAAGTGCTTGCCTCAGAGAAAAAAAAACACTAAGAAAAAATGGCCAAAGAAGCAAAAACAGGGGAACAATATATGAAATCTGCCCTGACAATAATACATGTTTCTAAAGACTGTGAAGATATTTGAGTGCCTAATATTAGGTGAGATTAGCCAGGGAAGGTTTTCTAGAAGAGGTGAATCTTAACCAGTGTCTACGTAGGCTCCTTGTTTGTGTTCCCTTCCCTTCAAGTGCCTCAGAGGAACACCATTCTCTCGATCCTGAGGGCCATATTCTCCCACAGGTAGCCTATAAGGAAACTGGTTGGCATATAATTTAAGGAGTACTTGTTGGAAGACTCTGGGGAAGAAGATATGACCCCTTCCTCATCACCATCAAAATTTCCCTATAGCTTTGCCTTGGGGATAGAGAGGAGAAGAAGGAGATACTGAACAGAGCCTACAATCATCCTGGGGGAGGGGGGAGAGGCAAGATTGAATCTTACAGTTTTCTCTTTGGGCTGTGACCTTGGACCATGTTTCTGGCTTGGGCATTGCTATTAGGAAGTGGTTGAGTCTTCTATAGATGCCCCTGTGGCTTCACCCAGGTCCTGAATCCCACCCAAAGAGAAAGGGTCCTTGGAAATGCCTCTTTTGCAGAAGTATATAGTGGCAGTTTTGCAGATCAGACTAGAATAAGACCACATGACTGATGGTAGAAGCTCCCAGGACTCCTGACCTCGCTATACCTGCTCTCCAGTCATAGACTCTGCCTGTTGAGGAAGCTGGGCTGTAGGATTTTGCCAACAATTAACTTCTGGATGATCATTATCAGAATAGCCCTGGAAGAGAGGGAGGACCAAAAGCAAGAAGTCACCAAATGGGTGCCCTCAGCTCCTCAGATGGCAGAAGGAACTGAGTCCAAACTTTGGGATTCTGATTTAGGCAATGAGAGAGATGGTTTTTCATGGCTCAGATAGAAAAGACAGCTCTGCATGCAGGGGAAATTGCTCAGGCTGAGCCTCCTTACAAATCTGCCCTTGAACTTTCAGCAGCAGCTCTGGGGAATGTTAGGCTACTTGGAAGAAAATATTTGTTCCCAGTAAACTCACAAACATCAATTTTTCAACCACATTTTTCTTCTCTTTTCCTTCATCTCTAGCACTTTACTTTAGCATTCTGTCCTTTCCCCAAGTCTTAATCTCACCATCTCTGCTGTTTGACTGCCTGTCTCTCTGTCTCTCTTTTTCTCTCTCCACACTCTTTGATGGACTATGTCTTCCTGTCTCCACCTTGCTTTTAGGTCCAAGGATGGGAAAGGGGCTCAGCCTGGTCATGCTCACAGTACCTTAAGGTTCCACCTCCCTAGGATCTAGTATGTTGTAGTCACTCCGGATCTCTTGACACAGTGCTTTAGCACCTGTCTCTTGAGCCTTCCCCCACAGACTTTATAGGGTTTCTTTCCAGGTTCCCAAGGTTTTTGTTTTGTTTTGTTTTGTTTTTTGTTTTTACCTACCTACTCCCACCTATTTCTTCAGTTCTGCTTCTATTGGTTCCTGGCAAAAGTTCTCAAGTCCAGCTGGGTCCCTGGCAGTGCCCAGAGATTCCTCAAGAGGGCACTGCCAGCCTTCTTGGTAGCAGCCTGCTGTCTGCACTGGGTGCTTGTGGGGAACAATGCAGGATTGTATGAAACAAGTAAACAGTTTGTTTCATGAAATTCTGATGGTATCTCAGAGGATCTGAGCCCCCTCAATCATAACTTGCTTTGGTTGTGCATCTTTCTTGCAAATAATTCCAAAATACTTTGATATTACTTCCACTCTCTGTGGAGTGATCCCATCGTACCAGATTCTTAAAGGCCACTGGGCAAGTGGGTTTTATTTAGTACATTGAATAAATTGAACACTGAAAAGCATTCCAATGAAAGCAAAGGCCAGTGAATTTCTCCCAGGAAACTAAGCAAGGTCTCAAGTGCCCAATGTGGCAGTCCATATCTCCCACCATGTCCACAGAGAAGACTGTAAAGAGGAACAGAGAAGGCAGAATTCCAGTGAAAATCTGGGGTTACCTGCTATCATTTAGGCTTCTGGTGCTGAGGCTCTGCTTCTCCTTTCCCAAGATAATGTCCTTCCAGACAAAATTTAGGAAGGCAAGTGGCTGCTTCTTACAGCCTTTCTAGCCCTGGCACAGAGGTCTGGCTGGTTAGCAGGCAATATATTATGTCCTATGTACTTGTGACTAGAACTTTCCACACCCAACTTCATGCCGATTGGCTTGGCCATGCCTTTTTGGCCAACAGAACTGTGGGCTGAGGGCCAGAAATGTCACATACTTTGAGCTGGCATGGAGTGAGGGGGAAAAGGAGAGAGTTCTTCCCCTCCTGAAGATTCAGGGATTAGTGCAAGAATGAATGAGAGCAGGGGATGTATTGGTTGTGGATTGTGGAGATGCTGATGGCTTGGGGATGGAGTGAAAGGTAGCCTGGAAGCCAAAATAATCAGATGAATAAACTCAGGAGTGCCTGGGGGCGGGGTCCCAAATAGCTACTAGCAAATGGAGAAACCAATTATCCATATAACCCACCTCCACCAACACAAAAACTTAGCCAGCTTTGGCACAGTGGTCCCTGCAAAAAGACTGCATGTTTGATATGATCTCTGAGTGCAGCAAATATACTACTACTATCTTTGGCTGTAAAATACTCACCTAATTGCTAAGAACCAATGGTATTTGTTCCCTTTTACTGATGCAGTACAGAGAAAGCTTTCCAAATGCCATCCTGCAAGTAGAAGACAGAGGCATCTCTAGAGAATGCCTCTCTCCAGACTCTCATTCCTGGAAGTTGCCCAGAAGATTGTTCTGCTCCAAAAGGGTGTTCAAACAGCAAGAACAGCCAGGGGGAGAATGGAAAGACCTTAGGCTGCTATGGCCCAAGTCTCCAACCTTCTGTACTTCTCAGACTAAGCCAGATGTCCATATTAGAAATCCAGACAGGGTAAGTTGCAGGCAGTTTGTAGATCAGTGGAATTCAGAATCAGCCAGTGAGGATTACTAAGGACTTTGTTGTATTTGTTAGGTATGATAATAGCATGATGATTATGTTTTTTAAAGGGTCTTTATCAGTTAGAGATGCTGAAAAATATGTATAGATGAAATGTCATGATGCCTGCGATTTTTCCTCCTCCAGACAATTACAAGGTTAGATAAAAATAACATTGGCCAAATGCTGAAAATTGTTGAAGCTGGTTATATGGAGGTATATGGAGGCTTATTATACCATTTTCTCTACTTTTGCATGGTTGAACTTGAGGTCAGAAAAGAGGAGTCACTAAAGTTAAGACTCAAGCTAATCCAAAAGAAAAAATAGAACATTTTCAAGGGAAATCTCTGATCTTTCTGGGAAGATGCACATAGCCTGCCTGGTAAGAGTGGTAACTTCTGGAGAAAGGGATGAGGGCATGGAGTGAGAGGGAGACTTTTTCACTCTATGCCTTTTAGTATGGTGGGAATTTGTAATTATATGCACTTATTACTTTTTCTGAGAAATCTCATTGGAAAAATCTTTCAGGTAGATGAAGGGACAGCAGTGTGCAGGCCCCTTGAGTCTGCTCCACGGTGGCAGGTATATCTTGAAAGTGAAGCCCTTGCTGTGTCAGGTTGGCCAGCCCCCACTCCCTCTACACCACCCACACTGCCCATACCCTTCTTTGTTCATGTCCCTGAAACACTGACCTCTTCCTAAACAAGGGCTGCCCCCATTGACAGGAAAGGACTCCCAGGGCTCTCTTCCAATCACAGCTAGATGGAGAAGAGGGGTTGTTCTTGCCCTGGTACCCATGGGAGGAGAAGACATAAGCCCTTGAAAGCAAATAAGGTCTTCGATCTGCTTCCTCTGCCTTCCAGGGAAACAGAGTCCCTCCCTGCCCCTCTGTTGGTTCCACAAACAATAAGGGCTACATCTGCCTCCCTCTCAGGCAATTTCTCAGGCCTCTTTCAACACTGCTGCTCAGGACTGCCTTTTTAGAGATATGATTCTACCCCCTCCAAAAACAAATAACTATTATTTTATATACACACAATATTTTTAAGTGTGCTGTCCCTTTCAGAGAAATCAGGCCAAGCCCTTCAGCTGTGACTGCTTGTTCAGGTAAAAGTCACTCTGGGCTATAGATGACACTTCCTATGGAGCAGATTGTCTACCCTCTGGGGCTGGGGTGCCTTCCTTGGGAAACTGTGCCAGCAGCCAAGATGGAGAAGAAAGGGAGCCTCAGCTTTCAAGCTGTGAGTGGGGCACTCCAGGTAAACACATGTTGCTACAAATCATGGTGCCAGAAATTAAAACAAATGACCCACACAGGGAGATAGCCCTGCCCTAGTCTGTTAGGATCCTGAGACTTGCTTTCCCCCTCTTTTCCCCTAACCCTGGCCAAGCCCAGGAGGGCTGGGCAGCTACTCTCCCACTAGTATGAGCTCCTCTTGCCATCTAGTAGTATGGGGCAGGCACCCCTACCCTCCAGCTATTCCTCCCCTGAGAACTCCATTTCTGTGGGACTTTCTCTATAACATCCAGGAGGACACGAGGGACACTGAGCCCCGGATCTGAGACTGTGGGCAGACTCTATGGAGCTGTGCCCACCTCCAGCCCCTAAAGCAAGGAGAGGTTAATGCACTCCTCCATCCTTGCCTGCCTCTTCCTAGGCAATAGACACCCTGGTCCCAAAGGAAACCTTGGTGTCAACGGATGAACTGGTGTCATCTAGCTTTAGGTAAGATTGAGGCAAGGCAAGATGGGATGAGGCCTGAGGCAGGCTGCATAATGTAACGGTCAGGAGTTTGGGTTTTGTAGCAAGCCAAACTAAGTTCATGTCCCACCCCAGTCTAGGGCATAGCACAATAAGTGGCAGTTGTCAATACTTAGAGCCTGACCTTCTCCCTGTTTATTTTCTCTCTTCCTTCTTATCCTGTATCCAGTACTTTGCCAGGCTTTGAGGGTAATACAAAAAAACGGGAGCCTTTCTAGACACACTCCTAGCCTGAAGAAGCCTACAATCATGTCTGGAAAGCATATTAAAGACATTAACTAAATGAAGATTCAGACACAACTAGTATGGAGTACCTACCTGTGCCTGCCCAGCGTTAAGTAAGCCAGATCCAGTAAGCAGAGGGTCAGCCTATCCTTTCACAGTCAGGTGAAAGGTTTCTAAGAATTCTGAGGGAGCTCAGAATCCTATGGCCAATGTGGTTCTGATTTTAGGCTCCTAATGAGCTTCTGATTCATCCCCAGTTCATCTTCCATGGCCACTTTATTCTTTCTGCTTTTCATTATACCAAATTGGGAATGCTGCTTTTCTTCCTGGATTTCTTTGAAAATCTCTCACGTGAAGCATTTATGCAAGTAACAGAATTTATCAAAGTTTGAGTAGATGAAGGGGCATATGTTACAGCAATACAAACAATTAAAAATTGATTACTAAACATTCCTTCATTTAAAAATCCTTGGCTACAGGGATCCCTGGGTGACGCAGCGGTTTGGCACCTGTCTTTGGCCCAGGGCGCGATCCTGGAGACCCGGGATCAAATCCCACGTCGGGCTCCCGGTGCATGGAGCCTGCTTCTCCCTCTGCCTCTCTCTCTCTCTCTCTCTCTCTCTCTGTGACTATCATAAATAAATAAAAATTTTTTAAAAAATAAAAAATAAAAATCCTTGGTTACATTACTACTTGGGACTTCTCTGTGCAAACCATTCTTCTGCCATGGATTCGTTCTTGCATCTTTCTCCCTTCTCCTATTCCTTTTTTTTTCTTCTTTGTCCCATCACAAATTCATGTTTGTTTCTTATGAGGGGCAGTTTAGCTACATACATGTTATCTTCCAGTCCTTTCCATCAGAGTTTCTCCTTCTTCCTTGCAATTGGCATATTGGAGTATTTTCCTTAAAAAGGAGTGTCCTCTTCTTAACATAAACCTTGGTGTCAACTGATGAAAGAATAATTTTATCACCCCACTCCTCTTACACAAACACAATCTCTGCTAATTGTACAACACAAGAAGTAGGGTTTTTATACCCATTTTACCCACGAGTACACTGAGACTTCTGAAGCCCACAGCTAGCACTGGAAGAGTTAGGATTGAAACCCAGCTTTTCTCACTCTGAGTCTAGTCTTCTTCCCACTACCCAGTACACTACAATTAGAGGACAAATATGTCCAAGATAGGGTTGGAGAAATTGCTCTCAAATGAACGGTTCCCTAACTGGGAGAGTAGGGCATACTGCAAGATACAAGCCTCACTCTAAGGCCAACTCCAGAGCCAATAGAGCAGTACTCACTGCTCACTCAGCAGCAAAACACAGGCACCCAGATTCACTAGGCCACTAGGTTCCTGAGCTACTTAGTCTAGGCACCAATTGAGACCCAACCTATCACTTTTGTTTTGTTTTGTTGTTATTTTTTATTTTTAAAGATTTTATTCATTTATTTGAGAGAGAGAGAGCGTGTGAGCAGTGGGGAGGGGCAGAGTAAGAGAAAGAAAGAGAGAGAGAAGCAGACTCCCTGCTGAGCCTGATGCAGGGCTTAATCCCAGGACCAGGAGATCATGACACAAGCCAAAGGCAGATGCTTTGGCCACCCAGGCACCCTTTTTTTTGTTTCTGTTTTTTAAACAAATTTTACTTTTAGGTCTTAGAATAGCCAAAAGAAGTAGATACTGGTACTATGTTATAATTTACAAATAAGCAAACTGAGTATCAGAGAACTTGTGATTTGCTTAAGGTCATACAGTAAGTAAGTGGCAGAAGCTGAAATGTAGACTACCTGATTTCATGCACTGTCAATGCCCTTCAGCCAAAGACCACCAGGACATGCCTGGGGTTGATCAAATTGGAATTATTGTTCATTTCAACAAAGAGAGACACCTCAGCATCCCCACTATCTCCCTTGTGTTTGTCTTCATGGCACAAAGCAAGAAGCCTAATTTGTTCAAACCCAGGTGCACTCCTTGTGGTCTTTGGCTGGAGGGCATTGACAGAAACCGAGGGTCACTGAAATTCACTTGAAACAATGCCTTGGACCCAGCTCTTCCACTTAGTAATAGTGACCACATCTTAGACTCCTCATGTCTACCTGTTTGAGGTACCAACCTGCCCATATCTGGGATGTAAATTCATGCTGAATTGAGCTCTGATATTTCATTGAAGTTCTTCAGCTTTGGGTTTATTTTGATTTTTTAGAAATGAGATCCCTTGGGAGTATTTTTGGCTATCTAATCAGAATTGGTATTGTTCCTTGATGAAACTGTTTTCTAGCCTTTTTACACATGCTCCTATAGTCTGTCTGCTTGTGTAGTGTCTTTAATGTTGCTTATAAGAGGAAAGGTCTATAGGGAAAGAGTGACATAGATTCAATAAGCTTTTCCTTGCACTGGCCCCAGGAACTGAGACATTCAGAAAGTCTCCTCAGACCAGTGTCTTTTAGACAAACTTTATCTCAGTTTATCATTTCAAAACCTTATAAAGACTTCTCAATCTTGTCTTTGTGTCCCCGAGACCTGCTTTCTTTAGCTTCATTTACCCAGACTCAGAGGGTTTTGCTTAGCCTTGGATTGGTGATGTTTGCCTTTGACCAAACTCTGAAGGCAAAGTTCATTACCACCATCTTTACAAATTGTTGAGTTCTCACAGGATTTTCTCAGTCTAAAAATGCACCCCTTCCTGGCTAAACATCTGCTTCCTTCATGTTTGCTCCCCATTATGCTAAATTGTATGCTTATCCCTCCAACTAGTACAGTTTCACGAGGAATATTTTAAAATTGCAGTGTCCCCTTTGAGGAGCTTTGGACAAGAATAAGAGGCACTTTAGAACAAAAAGCAAAAGAAACCCTCATGATTATCTTGTTTGTCTAAAAGGGAGATCGGGTTTTTTTGTTGTTGTTAAGTTAGGAGATATCATCTCCCTGGTCTCCACATTTAGGAGATTAATAAATGTTGCCTTTTTAATTATACAGCTTAAAAAACTTGTCAAGGATCCATGTTATATCAAAACCAGTTACATGCCACTCTTTTTGTGTGTGCATACCTCAAAATCTGTATTTCTACAGATTAGCTTTCTTTCTTCACCTTGCAGAGGAAACTTAACCAGCCCTTTATAGTGATAATTACATATTTGACTGTAGTTGGCTCTCTCTTTCCTTTTTACTTTATTCTGTCCCACTTTCTTTATCCTCTCTTATGAAACTTTAAATATTAATTTTCCACAAAATAATTTAGTTGTCTTGTATGTACCCTAGGAATATCTAGTCCAAATAAAGTCAAATTTGTCTAAAAGAAAATTTTAAAAATTACTAAACCATGTTACTTTTTGTGTGCACTGAAAAGTATATTTACATAATAGCCTTGTTCTATAGCTGTAATAAAATAAGAAGAGGCTTTAGTTTCAGGATAAAGGAAGAATTTGAGGGGAACCTAGGTGGCTCAGTTGGTTGAATATCTGATTCTTGATCTCAGGGTCCTGAGCTCAAGTCTGTGTTGGGCTCCATGCTGGGCTTGGAGCCTACTTAAGAAAAAAAAAAAGAATTTTGATGTGATTCGTTATCTTTAGTTCACTATTTTGGTTTATTCAAGACTAGATTTAAATTTTTTGTAATTCAAACTTCCTAAATAACTTATCACTGATAAGGGAGTAATACTTTGCTAGATGGAAAAACAACCTCAGCTGGACAACAGCAAGGTCTCCAGTATCCTGAGGCCCTTCTTTAGTGTATGAAAGTCCTTTTGGACACTTCCCTTTTTCCTTACCTTCCCCAATTCAGCCATTCCTCACTACCATAGTGTATTTGCTCTTTCTGCCCATGAGTCTCGTCCCCATGCTTTAATAAAATCACATTTTTTGCACCAGAGATGTCTCAAGAATTCTTTTTTGGCCATTGGCTCCAGACTTAACCAACGCTCCCAAACCTACATCACTATTGTGCCCAAGATTGCGAATCCAAGAAACCACCAAGGAGCTGACACCGATGCCAGCACTCGAGGGTTTATTTGCAAGCTCGATCTTGGGTCCAAGTGCACCCGACACAGTGGAGCAGGGACTTGGACCCCGAAGTGGGTTACAGCTGGGTTTTTTATAGGCTGGTCTAGGGGATTTTCAGAAGGGGTGGAGGAATTTCTCAAGTTCTGTTTACATTCTGATATGGTGCTTAAGGGCATTGAGCTCTGTTCTCATTATAATATGGGACTTTCTACTATGGGGCATGGGCTCTGTTGTCTTTCTGATATGGGATTCCCTGCCAAGGACATTGAGGACATTCTGCAGTTTTTCCTGTAAAGTTCAGCTCTTATTCACAGGGGTCTAAGATGGCTATACTTGTGCTAATACTAAACTTTAGGTGGGATGGCCTTAATTTTTCTCAGCCTCCACAATCACCACTGTTTCCAAATGTGTTTAATTTGAAATTAGGAGTAGAAAATTGTATTCAACTAAATAGAATAGTAATAATGGATATCTTTTCAAAAGTTTAATAGTATGAAATTCTTAAAATGCTATAAATCATAAGAATTCAGTATGTTAGCTAAATTATAATTTCTAGATTCTTAGATAATTTTAAGATATTAGACCTAAGTTAATTACAAATAATCTTTGGATATCTGGATACTTTCAAAAAGAAAAAAAGCAAACCAGATACAAACATATTTATTCTTGCTTTTTTATGGCAATCAACTAACAAAATATGCAAATACTTTTGAATATTTTATATATATTTGGCTTCCTAAAACTGTTAAAATAAGAAATAATTACTCATGGAGTAAAAATAGCTAAATAATTCTTTACTTTCTGTTCTGTAGTTGTCCCTTATGTTTAAAGAAAGAAAAGTTAGTTCTTTTGATTGAAGATAAGAATTAATATAAATGGTTAGTTGTACTTGGTACAACAATTATAGGGAAACAGAAATATGCATTTAAGATAATGGATATTATTTTCATTTTACTCATTAAAAAAGTTGTCATAAAAATAAAATAAAGTTGTCATAGGTATTTAATATAACGTATATTTTCTTTAATATACCGATAAGTTGATTATATTTAAAACTATAATTAAAAGCTTGAGATTATTGCCCATTTCATATTTATGTATCTGTGTATGCATAAGTAAAGATACATGAATAAATCCTTTACTACAAATTATTACACGAATAACGTCGCAAAGGAGTAAAATTAGAATGTGGGTCTTTTTTATGTAGGATGACTAAGTCTATGATCAGATTAATAGAGGTTCCTTTTTGTCACCAAATTATTCTGTTAACTGTCAAAGCTTCGGGCCATATTCTAAAATTGTGTTTTAAACAATCCCTTACTTTTTGGGGGCACCTGAGTGGCTCAGTCTTTAAGCGTCTGCCTTTGGCTCAGGCCAAGATCACAGGATCCTGGGATCCAGCCATGTGTCAAGCTCCCTGCTCAAGCTCAAGTGGGGAGTCTGCTTCTCCCTCTCTTTCTGACCCTCCCCCCCAACTTGTGTGCTCTTTCTCTCTCTCTCAAATAAATATGTGTTTATTCCTGAGAGACAGAGGCAGAGACACAGGCAGAGGGAGAAGCAGGCTCCACGCAGTGAGCAACAATGTGGGACTTGATCCTGGGTCTCCAGGATCAGGCCCTGGGCTGAAGGCGGTGCTAAACCACTGAGCCACCAGGGCTGCTAAAATATTTTTTTAAAGCAATTCTTTTTTTTTTTTTTTAAAGATTTTATTTGAGAGAAAGCACATGAGCAGGGGGAGGAGCAGAGAGAGGGAGATATGCTGACTCCCCGTCAAGACCTGAGCCAAAGGCAGATGCTTAGCAGACAGAGCCACACAGGCGTCCCCTAGCCACACTTTAAATACTTCATTGTCAAGGGCCATTTCTATCACTGCAGAAAGTTCTATCAGACAGTGCTATGTGAGATCTGACAGGAGGGGGAATTCAGTACTTCACAAATCAGGACACAACAGCAGCTCAGCTGAAAGGTCTCACATTTATTACTGAACCAACCTACTGGTATAGAGGCATAGTAACAGAGAAAATCATTCCCTTGATAAGACATGTCTATTGGCCAGGTAGGAAGGATGTTTCCATATTGATAGGATAGGAACATGTGATCTTCATGCACCTTAAATATGTGTGCCAATTATGTTTGCTATTTCATGATGTGCGATGCTTCCTCATAGACACAACTTGGTTCTTCTCCAGTGTCTCCTCTTGGAGTTGTACCTGATTTTATTATCAGTTTTCATCCAAATCCACTGGGGAATAGGACGATTCTGCTTTTGTTTCTTGACCAGGAATCGCTTGATTCTGAAGGACTTGTGAGAAGACATGGCGATCACAGTAAACCACACGCAACCAGGATGGCGGCAGAAAGGCTAAAAAAGCAATTCTTAAACCACATCTTCTTTATCCATTCATCTTTCGATGGACACCAAGACTCCTTCCACAGTTTGGCTATTGTGGACATTGCTGCTGTAAACACAGGGGTGCAGGTTTATGTATACAATGGGATATTACTCAGCCATTAGAAATGACAAATACCCACCATTTGCTTCGACATGGATGGAACTGGAGGGTATTATGCTGAGTAAAATAAATCAATTGAAAAAAAATAATAAAAATAGAAATAAAAGAAGTCAATCGGAGAAGGACAAACATTATATGGTCTCATTCATTTGGGGAATATAAAAAATAGTGAAAGGGAATAAAGGGGAAAGGAGAAAAAATGAGTGGGAAATATCTGAAAGGGGGACAGAACATGAGAGACCCCTAACTGGGAAATGAACTAGGGGAGGTGGACAGGGGGTGGGCACTGAGGGGGGCATTTTATTGGATGAGCACTGGCTGTTATTCTATATGTTGGCAAATTGAACACCAATAAAAATAAATTTATTAAAAAAATAAAAAGTAAAAAAATGAAAAATAAAAAAGCAATTCTTGGGATGCCTGAGTGGCTCAGAGGTTGAGCATCTGCCTTTGGCTCAGCCCCGGAATTGAGTCCCACATCAGGCTCCCTGCATGGAGCCTGCCTCTCCTTTTTTTTTTTAATAATAAATTTATTTTTTATTGTTCTATTTGCCTACATACAGAATAACACTCAGGGCTCATCCCGTCAAGTGCCCCACTCAGTGCCCTTCACCCCTTCACCCCCCCCGCCCTCCTCCCTTTCCACCACCCCTAGTTCGTTTCCCAGAGTTAGGAGTCTTCATGTTCTGTCTCCCTTTCTGATATTTCCTACCCATTTCTTCTCCCTTCCCCTCTATTTCCTTTCACTATTATTTATATTCCCCAAATGAACGAGACCATATAATGTTTGTCCTTCTCCAATTATTTCACTCCGCATAATACCCTCCAGTTCCATCCACATTGAAGCAAATGGTGGGTATTTGTCGTTTCTAATGGCTGAGGAATATTCCATTGTATACATAAACCACATCTTCTTTATCCATTCATCTTCTTTATCCACCGAGGCTCCTTCCACAGTTTGGCTATTGTGGACATTGCTGCTAGAAACATCAGGGTGCAGGTGTCCCGGAGTTTGATTGCATCTGTATCTTTGGGGTAAATCCCCAACAGTGCAATTGCTGGGTCATAGGGCAGGTCTATTTTTAACTCTTTGAGGAACCTCCACACAGTTTTCCAGAGTGGCTGCACCATTTCATATTCCCACCAACAGTGCAGGAGGGTTCCCTTTTCTCCGCATCCTCTCCAACATTTGTGGTTTCCTGCTTTGTTAATTTTCCCCATTCTCACTGGTGTCAGGTAGTATCTCATTGTGGTTTTGATTTGTATTTCCCTGATGGCAAGTGATGCAGAGCATTTTCTCATGTGCATGTTGGCCACGTCTATGTCTTCCTCTGTGAGATGTCTGTTCATGTCTTTTGCCCATTTCATGATTGGATTGTTTGTTTCTTTGCTGTTGAGTTGAATAAGTTCTTTATAGATCTTGGAAACTAGCCCTTTATCTGATAGGTCATTTGCAAATATCTTCTCCCATTCTGTAGGTTGTCTTTTAGTTTTGTGGACTGTATCCTTTGCTGTGCAAAAGCTTTTTATCTTGATGAAGTCCCAAAAGTTCATTTTTGCTTTTGTTTCTTTTGCCTTCGTTGGATGTATCTTGCAAGAAGTTACTGTGGCCGAGTTCAAAAAGGGTGTTGCCTGTGTTCTTCTCTAGGATTTTGATGGAATCCTGTCTCACATTAGATCTTTCATCCATTTTGAGTTTATCTCTGTGTATGGTGAAAGAGAGTGGTCTAGTTTCATTCTTCTGCATGTGGATGTCCAATTTTCCCAGCACCATTTATTGAAGAGACTGTCTTTCTTCCAGTGGATAATCTTTCTTCCTTTATCGAATATTAGTTGACCATAAATTTGAGGCTCCTGCCTCTCCTTCTGCCTGTGTCTCTGCCTTTCTCTCTGTATCTCTCATGAATAAATAAATAAAATCTTTTATTTAAAAAAAAAGCAATTATTTACTTTAAAAAAAAGTTAATTTCCTGATAGACGTTGTTTATTACTAGGTAATTTTATAATGTTAACAATAAATATTTCTTCCTTTAGTTATGATTTACATTGTCCTACTAACAACTATTCTCTATTTTTAAGATTCTTTATGTTTTTGAGAGAGAGTGCACATGCACGTGCTTGTGTGCCTGCGAGCACTAGTGGGCAGAGTAGAGGGAGAGCATCTTGAAGCCAAGTCCCTGACAAGCAAGAAACCTGACATGGGGCTCTATCCCAGGACCCATGAGATCATGACCTGAGCCAAAACCAAAAGTCAGATGCCCAACCAACTGAGCCACCCAGGTGCCTTTAACTATTCTTAATTTTGCCTTTCCCAAATGCAGAATAACAAAACTATTAAGATGACTTTTATGCCTAAACCATATTTGAATTTTCTAAAATGGACAATAAGTAACAAAAAGATATGCCTATTCACCTCATAAATGAAAGGACAATAAGAACAATTAAGTTTCTCTAAATTTCCCTAACTTTTGAGTCACACTATTATAAGAACTTTATCGGGCAGCCCAGGTGGCTCAGCGGTTTAGCGCTGCCTTCAGCCCAGGGTATGGTCCTGGAGACTTGGGATTGAGTCCCATGTCAGGCTCCTTGTATGGAATGGAGCCTGCTTGTGTCTCTGTCTCTGTCTCTCTCTCTCTCTCTCCTCTCTCTCTCCCCCTCATGAATAAATAAATTAATTTTTTTTAAAAAAAGATCTTTATCTACCAAACTTAGTATTAAAGTAATCTGTATGAAAAATGGAGTTTATCTTTCAGATATAAGCAACTACTGATATCTTTCTGTGTTGAAAATTTTTCAAGTTAAATATATTTAAGCACAAAGACTGATAACAATACATCTCTACCAAAAGATTTTTCCAGGATTTTAGATTCACAACCTTGCTTTTTCTTTTTGTTATAAACTTTCTGGGTAGGCACAGAGGTACTAACTTAATTACATGGGAATGGTCAAAGGTATATTTCTTATTTCAGTCCTTCATTAGATCCAGTAGCTAAGACAAAACACCTTGTCTAAGAGCTATAACAAGCAAGAGCAAAACATAAAAACTTCAATTAGCTTAGTTCTAGATCTCCACTAAACCCAGTGGTTCCTTGTGCTGTACAAATTTTTATGGACAAAAAACATTCACCAATTTTCAGCTAGTGGCCTAACCCCCTAGGAAATATTGCTTTCCCCTTCACACTGTCAGTTGCTACAGCACTCAAAACCCAATTAGGTTTCTTCATTTACTTGAAGAAGGAACAACTTTCTGCTTATTTCTCTTAGGGAATTCTCTACATCCTACACAGACCTTCAGAGATCCTTCAGCCTGCTCTACAAGAACCGTTCAACTTTACTCAAAAAACCCTGTTAATTTAGAAGGACATAAAAACAAGCTCATTGCTATTGTCATAAATGATACTTTTGCTCCCGATATAGTCTATACCCCACTAGGGTACAGCTTCATTTGTGGATATCAGACATCACACTAATACTGTGTATTCAGGGTAATTCTTAGAGACTTTCAGATATTTAAATTACCACTCCTTCAGAGGATCATGTTTCTCTAGAAATAATTTTAAAATTACTCTCAAATTACCCAATTACCTCCCAAATGGGGCATACACAGCTACCCTGGAGAATTCCCCAGAAGGAATAACTGACTGCTTCTTCATGGATACTATTCAAGCTATGGTTCCCACATTAGAGATAACACAACTGAAAAAGATGGTTCAACATTTATTCTGACTCTAGAAAAAGTCATAAATAACATAGCCTCGGGACATCTGAGTGGCTCAGTAACCTTCGGCTCAAGGCATGATCCTGGCATCCTGGGATTGAGTCCCACATCAGGCTCCCCACAGGGAGCCTGCTTCTCCCTCTGCCTATGTCTCTGCCTCTGTGTGTGTGTGTCTCTCATGAATAAATAAGTAAAATCTTTAAAAATAAATAAGTAAAAAAAAAAAGTAAAAATAAATAAATAAATAAATAAATAAATAAATAAATAAATAAGTAACATAACCTCTACTCAGAAAGCCCAAGAAACTAATCTAAATTCACTAGCCAGGGCTGTTATGGATATATAAATACATATATCAATATATCCCATTACCTTTTATTCCCTTTTAACTAGTCAAGGGGAATTTTACCCTATAGCACGTACTTCTTGCTATGCCTCTTTACAATAAGATAAACAAAACAATCAGGGAGCAGGGGAAAGCCACTTGTTTCCTTGACTAATTATCATCTTGTTTCTGATAATTGTTAGTATTACAGTTGGTAGATTCAAATGCTACTGCAACCAGTATCACATTGCAGGACTAAACAACTCATCCTGCAGCATAAGGAGCAGAACAGATTAACACTAGGCTTACTACAGACTAGGTTCTCTAAACAACCTCCAGGTCAGCAAAATCTTGGCAATGGTGAAAATCTGGATATCACTGATTAGTGTCTTACAGCCAGATTTCATCTGCCCTTGGCTATAAAGGAGGCACTAAGAAAGAAACAAGCAGCCCCTGACAAGGACCTGGCTTAGTAGTATCATATGGGCCTTATTTTTCTCCTGCCAAACAATGTCATAGAACATTAATATCAAACAGGCCATTCTGTGACCATGATGGATCCAGACCAAAAAGGACCACTATGGGGGCTGAAACAGCTCAATTGGGAGAGGATTAAAGTGGAAAAAAACACTGTGTAATCAAATCTGAACACAGACAAAATATGAACAGTATTAAAGCCATAGATATGACCAAACTTCTCCCAATTCTGGCTAATCCAAGTGACTCCTACTTCTTAAATTACATCTTTATCTTAGCTCTAATCTTCCCTCTTTTTAGATAAGGTTTTTTGAGATATCCAATTATAGACATACTTCTGCTTCCTGACAGTATCTAATTCAGAGTGAAACCCTACTTCTTTAAACCCTCTCCCAAACCCCTTACATCCAAATCCTGAAACACCCCATGATTCCCTACCATGTGCATTCTCCCTTGATACAGAGTAATACACATATTATTTTACAAAGAAGAAATTATTAACATCACCATTTTTGTAGATAATGAAACTGAGACTCTGAGAATTTAAATAACTTTCCCAAGACTACCCAGTTAGTAAGCAGAGAAACCCACATAAGAACCCAGGGCTTGTTCCCTGCATTATGTCATGCTGCTTTTTTTAAAAAATATTTTTATTTATTTATTTGAGAGAGAGATTTGAGAGAGAGTGAGTGAGTGAGCGTGAGTGGGGGAGGAACAGAAGGAGAAGCAGACTCCCTGCTTAGCAGGGAGCCTGATTTTGGGGGGTGAGGGGCTTGATCCCAGGACAACCAGAATCATGACTTAAGCAGAAGACAGACACTTAAATGACTGAGCCACCCAAGTGTCCCTGTCATGCTGCTTTTAAAAGAGTGTTTTAAGGGAGATTCTAGGTTCCTAGCAATCGTTCTTAAAAAAAAAAAAATCCATTTTCGGGTAAGTTGCATCTTACTCTTTGTTGACATATTGATATATCATTCCCTCTAGGATTGTTCCCAGCCACTTCAAATACTTTCATTAAGCTTGCACACAGTGGTTGCTCATCAAATCGTGCATGTGTGAGTATGTGTGTGTTGTGGGTAGGTGGGTGATGATGTATTTTGATGTGTCCTGTGATACGTCCAAGCTCTGCACCTGATTACTTGAATCACCCAACCACATTTGCACAGAACAAAACCAGGCAAACCTCCTTCTTCAGGCCCCTTCCAGGCTGAGCACTGGGGAGCTGAGGAGCTCATGGGCCAGCAGAGCCAGTCTGGTGAGGCTGCTAGGTCAGCACTAGGGTTGTAAGGGAGCATGAAGGGAGGAGCCAGAGCTGCCACTGTGGAACTTCTATTTAGTGCTGACAGCAGAAAATTGGCTGTCAGTAACCCAGCAAGGATGAAGTGAATTCTTACTGCTGTCAGCCTCCTGCCCACCTTGTGTTGAAGTAGTGGTGGAGGAGGGGGTTCAGAAAGGGTATAAGATATGTCCTTAATACCAAAGAGCTTACTTTAGCCTCCCTGAAATGACATTACCTACTGCCTCCCCTTCTCTCCCTCCCATCTGGTACCATGTGTTGAGATGCTAAAGGAAACACTCTTAAGAGGAGGGGGCAGATGTGCTGGCTGATGTGGGCATGAGTCACAGCTGTGAGAGCCCTCAGATGAAGAAGTGTGAGTATTCACTGACCTAGGCTTGTCTGCTTTAGGATAATTACCAGTCAAGAAAGTCTCAAGGGTGGTGAAGAGATAAAAAAAAGGAGGCAGGCAAAGAAGAAAGTTCTAGCCATTTTTATGTAGCTGCGGTTTAAGGACAGCGATCTTCAAGTGTGTGTTAAGAGAACAGGGCAGTTTACCTGGAGACCGTCTCTGACTAATGGTACTTTATTTGGATTATACTTTCATTTAGTGTGGCTTGGTGAGCAGGTGGCAGCCTATAGCAGTAAGAGTAGAGCTAAAGCTGCTGTCAGTCATCCCTGGTTTCAGGTGTGATAAGAAGGGCTCCTTTTCTGGGCCAGCAGGAAAGGAGGAAGCCAGAGAGACAGGACCAAGGAGGAGGGTCTAGAGTCTCCAGAAAGGGACAGTAGGGGCAAACTATTTCAAATACAGTGGATCCTTCCTGAGAATCAGCTAGTACAGTGGCTGCTTCTGAGCTGCCTAAGCTCATGTTCAGGGCCTTCCCACAGGGCACTGTGGCTAGCAAAGGCAGAGGGTATGCTACATATAGCCCATGTGTAAGAGTTCTAGGGACCAGCTCCAGCTATCCTCTCTCCACAAAGCCCTGGCCTAGTATGGTGCCTTATTCATGGATGGTCTTTATTAAATAATCAGAGAACATTTCCCCATCTCCACTCATAGATTTAAGAGGGGAATAGAATCATTGGAATAATCCATGATATTCTTGAGATGGGTATTCATGGAAGGGTAGAATGGAGAGCTGACTTTGTCCATCTGGACTTCCATTCTCTTGTTTATCCCACAGCCACCAGAGCCACTAGCTGAATTTCCACTCTTCCCCTTAGAAAGCCCCAGCCTCAACAAAGACACAATGCCTCTTTCCCTGTTTCCAGCAGCATAGCTGATACAGGCAGGCATTTTTTAAAAAAGAGCCTCCAACTATCCCCTCTCCAAAGAGGAGATAATGAATAGGAACGAAAGTATCAATAACATCAAATGGAAGCATCTCCAAAGCTCCAAAATATTTTATTGGAGTCTCAGCTGGAAGGAGAGTGGAGTTTCCCAAAGCAGGTTCCAGAGGATGTCAGTTAGTTCCACTGGATATTGAAAGGTATAATGTTAAAAAGAAGGTTCTGCAGGGCTCTGTTGAGAAAAGGCTGGCTTAACCAAAGTTGAAAATAATAAGTGTTTCTACTTCAAGACTTCTCAGAATCTCCAATATGGTTATGTGGATATAAGGTCTCTAAAAGATGAAAAGAATAAAGTTTCCAGCTAGAAGCCATTTATCAAGCATTTGTTATGCACTAGGCTCTGAGAGAAGTGCTTCACATGTATTAATCCTTATGCAATCTTCATTATATAATAGATACTACTATTCTCTGCATTCTGTGATTAAGGAAATTGAGATACAGAGAGGTTAAGTAACCCATCCAAAGTCACAAGCTAGTAATCAGCACAGCTGATACTTCAGGGGATTATACTAGAGTATCGGATCAGTGTGACAGAGACTGTACAGATCCCACCGAACCCATTTTCTCATCGTACAGCCCACCAGCAAGTTACATTTCCAGGATTCCTTGCAATGAGGTGGTCATCCTTATTTTGGAATGTGAGCAGAAGTGATGTGTGTCTCCTCCAGGCTGTGGCAATTAAGAATGGGTATGCCTCCTCTACCTTCTCTCTTTCCCCTCACTTGTTAGCACAATGCAGAGAATCCAGTAAAGGGCTTCAGGGACATAAAGGTGGCCAAGCCATACTATGAAATGAGCATGGGTCCCTGAATGACTATGTAGATCAGTGCTCACCAGTCCAACCCATCATTACTCTCTCCAAGCAGCATTGGACTGTGACATGGATAAAAAATATTTGGTGGTTGCATTAAACCATTGAGATTTGGAAGATATTCATTTATAATATTTATCCTATTCAGGCAGCCCAGGTAGCTCAGCAGTTTAGTGGTGCCTTCAGCCCAGGGCGTGATCCTGGAGACCTGAGATCGAGTCCTGCGTCAGGCTCCCTACATGGAGCCTGCTTCTCCCTCTGCCTGTGTCTCTGCCTCTCTCTCTTTCTCTGTGTCTCTCATGAATAAATAAATAAAATCTTTAAAAATATTTATCCTAACCTATCTTGACTAATACAATCAAGAAATTCTTTTTTCCTAGAGAATTTCCTAGGACAAAGATTCTGAGGGTTTTACACTGAGGAATGCCTAAGTAGTATGAGCACCAGCTTCAAAGTCAGTCAGAAGTAGAATCAATTCTCAGTTCTGTACAAGGCATGCAATTTTGGGCAAGTCACTTAATTTTTCTGAGCTTCTGATGCCTAACTGAAAAGTGGAGATAATAATGCCAAACTCAGAGAGTAGTTGTAAAGATTAAGTGAAATCATGTACAAGAAGTACGTGACACATAGTAGGTGCTCAATAAAAGTTAACTATTATCATTATAGGAAAGCCATGGCACTCTGCCTGACACATAATCATGGAGGCCTAATACATCGTAGTTCTCTTTCTTTAATTCCTTCCTACATCCCCATAGACTAAGGGCTGACTTGACTTGGCAAGCACCTTGTCTAGATTCTACACTCCCAACTTCCTCCTAGCCAGTGTCTTCTTGGCAGCACATTCTTACCTAACCCTCAGGAGTAGGACCATACTGCAGCCCTCATCCTATCCCAAACACCAAAGCCCCAAGTGAGATGACCCTCTACTAAGGATCGGCCTCTTTAAAGGACTTTGTGGTATGAATACTGTTTTTCTTTCAGACTCAAGCCTTCAGCTCCAACCTCCTCTGGAGTCCTCTAAGCTGACTTCATTGGCTGGGGGCAAGGGTCAGGGCTATGCTGCCACCCTCACTCACAATGTCCAATCTAAAGCTACCTTTAGTACATATGGAACAAATTTAAATCCAAGTGTCAGCCAACATCGTGCCACCGAATCCTGCAAAGGGGTATGCCCAGACCCTGGGAAAGCCAGAAGTAGCAGCAACTGTGTGCAGAGGGCTGGTAGGGAGGGTGGGAGGCCAAGGTGTTCCTGCTGCAAAGAGAATTGTAGCGCCAAGGGGATCCTTAATCTATAGTGATATGTGATCACTCCAGACATCGATGCAGAAAATTGAATTCACAAGCACTCATCTCTTCCAATAGCAAGCAGAACAAATGTTTCTTGCATCTTGTCCAGATTCAGCACCCTCCTAATTCCCCTGACCAAAAGAAAAAAATGAAAAGCTCAGCTATTTATAATTCTCTGCTTCTTCAAAGTTGGCCTGGATCTCTAAACTATTTTTCCTCTTCCCTCTGTGCTAGAATTTTCATTGATTTTGTTGTGCCCAAGATTGCGAATCTGAGAAACCACCAAAGGAGCTGACACCGATGCAAGCGCACGAAGGTTTATTTGCAAGCTCGAGCTTGGGTCCAAGTGCACCCGACACAGCGGAGCAGGGACTTGGACCACGAAGTGGGTTACAGCTGGGTATTTTATAGGCTGGCCTAGGGGATTTTCAGAAGGGGTGGAGGAATTTCTCAAGTTCTGTTTACATTCTGATATGGGGCTTTCAAGGGCATTGAGCTCTGTTCTCATTATAATATGGGACTTTCTACTACGGGGCAGGCGTGGGCTCTCTTGTCTTTCTGATATGGGATTCCCTGCCAAGGACATTGAGGACATTCTGCAGTTTTTCCTGTAAAGTTCAGCACTTATTCACAGGGGCCTAAGATGGCTGTACTTGTGCTAATGCTAAACTTTAGGTGGGATGGCCTTAATTTTTCTCAGCCTCCACAGATTTGAGACTCTCTTATACCCTTAGGCTGATCAAGTTCCTGAGGTAACTTCTTTGAGGGTTGTATTGGGTGGGTGTCAGTGAGGAGCATGCTCTTGCTAGGGGTATGGATGGCCTTCCCTTGGCTTCTGTAGGCCATGACCTGCTCCCCAGCTCCCTCTGGCATTTCCAGCTGTTCTTGATTAAGGAGGCTTGGGGCACCTATTGCCAATCCCAATCTAGACCATTCTGTTCTCGGTGTGAGGTAGATCCTTACACCCTCAAGGAATGAGAATGTTGGAACTCACATAGGCAGCACTTTAGAGGTCTTCAAGGCTTGAAAGCTGATTACACTGGGCTGAGGCTGAGCCAAGGATCCTTAGAAAGAAACCTTGAGAAGGTGCCATGGCACCTCATCAGTGCAATTATCTAATATGAATCCCTGGCAGCCTGGGAGTTGGGAACAAATCCTCCTGAGCCTATTCCCTACAAGGCAAACTAAAACAACATCAATAGCAATTGTATTGGAGTGGGGGGGATAACACGTTCTCAAAGGTCAGACAAGCTCCAGCCTTGGAAGAGCAAGACTGATCAAGGAAGAGTCCATGATCTACCTCATCCTGCCTTGACTATTGATGGAAGGTAGAGAAGGGAAAACAATTACAGTTAATAGTTACTGAGTGTTTAGTATGTGCCTAGCACTGTTCTAATTGCTTTATAGACCATAATGCATTGAACCCATAAAACATCCCTATAAGGAGGGTATTATTATTATTATTATTATTATTATTAATCCCCCTTTTAGAGGCCAGGAAACTGAGATACAGAGCTGTTACACAGCTGGTGGGATAAAAACCAAGGTTTGAACGTAAACAACGTACCTCCATATCCCATGCTCCTAACCCCTATGCACACTGCCTCGCTAGTGTGCTTATGTGTAGATGAGCCTGCTCCCGGACCCTCTACTCCCTGATTCAGTCCTTCTCCATTCAGAATCTGGTTCCCCGTGCCTGGGGGCAAAGAAAAAATCCTATGGTATTGCTTTAGTAAGGCCCTGGGTCAGTGTGGCCTTAGGGCACAGAGCAGGGAGCCCCTCCTAGGAATCTGAGAAGGGTCAAAAAAAAGAGAGGAGGAAGCTTAGCTCAATCAGATGTCTGGAGAAGGAGGTAGCTAGTAAAGTAACTGGAAAGTGGGAGAGAATCCCCTCTTCAGGCAATGCAGCTGTTCTGCCAGCTACCCTTACACACATACACACACACACACACACACACACACACACACACACATATACACATACTTCTGTGCTCAATTATTCTAGCAGAAGGGCTAAGCAGGGCTGCCAGAGAAGAGATTGCTTGTTAGTTAAGGTACTTGGCAAATGTGCCCTCCAGCTCTGCCTTTGAAAGAAGCCATAGTACTGGGGGCTGGGGCACATGCAGAGCTCCTGGGGTTCAGAGAGCATTCCTAGTTAGGGCAGATGCTAAGACACTGGGCTGTCCTACAGTACTGGCTTATTAAAAGCTCCATGAACCAAATGTTGTGGATACCATCTTGGACTAAGGCTCCTATAAAAATCCTAAGGCTCCATTCTGGAACCTCCCTAAGGCAGATTCAACAGAAGATATCCAGACAAAGCTTTAGTCCCTTCTCTCTGCTTATCCTGCAGTACCCCTCCATCTTCTCAACCCGTGGAAGACCTAAGAACAGGGCTCAGGCCCCATGAATTCCCTAAGCTTTGACTCCTCTGTATAAAAAACAGTCCTGGTAACTGGCCCCCTCAATTCTCTGAGAATAAGCTTGCTAAACATAAAACAAAGCCTTCGCACAATGCTTCTCTCCCAGTGGCTCGCCACCTTGTGTCATCAGAATGTGTCCACCTTACATCATTGAACATCTCCGCAATTGCCACCTATTTTTCTATTCCTACTCTTCAAAGTTTACAGGCATCTGGTCTCACATGTGCTTGAATGACTCAGTTTGCTCATCTGTAAAATGAATATGATACTGACCTGCATATCTCCTGGAAGTTTTGAGAATCTAATGCAATTATATTCTGAGTGCTCTTGTAAATACACAAAGTGCTACATGTACTAGGAGACACATTTGGGAGTCCAAGTGGGAGGAGGCAGGCCGCTGATAACAAAATCCGAGAAAGTGAGCCTTAGAACACATGACCACCAGCCTATAAACTTCTCATATACCTGATTATTCCCTTCCTAGTGCTCAGCAGAGTATTTTGCACATAACAAATACCCAACAAATTGGTGCTTCATGATATGACTGGAAGTGCAGCATTTTAGGACTTCAAATGACAGTCAAGCCTCTGTTATTGTGAGCCATTTCACAACTTAAGCCTGGGACTAGGTCTTCCCACATCTCCAATGGCAGCAGCAGATGACACGAAGTGAAGCCAATGTCACTCATTTTTCTTCAGAGGGGTCCAGTGGGAGTAGGGCTGTGCTGGGCTATAAGAAGGTGGGGTCAAGGCACAGTCGTTTCTCCCATTAATGACAAAGAAGTAGCAGGGATGGTGACACCTGGGACCAACACCATTTGGTAGAGAGTGAAAGGGGGACAGCAGGAGACATAGACACTGTTTGGGTTCTCACTCTGTTTTCATTTCAAATCATTTCAGAGCCAGTCACTGTGAACACAGTGAAGGAAGAAGGCTGAATGGAACAATTTCACTCTAGCAGCAGGCAGATGGCCTAAGACTTGAGAGAGAGGAAATGATCATAGCCATAGACCTGAATGGGGCCTTTGAGTTTACCTCCTTCATTTTACTGTTGAGACCCAAACCCAATGTAATTCACCCAAAGTCACAGTACCAGAGAGGGTCACAGCCATGACTGAAACCCCAGCAGCCCAACTCACAGACCAGCATTCATTTTGTTCCTCATTCTCCCACAAGGGGGTGTGGCTTTTTAATCTTTCATATCCCCTAGCCCATTTGATCTTCAGGGCAACCCCAGAGATTAGGCAGAACAAAGGCTGTCATTCTCATTTTTACCAAAGAAAATGGATGCCTAGGAAAGTTTTCACATTAACAGCCACAAATATTGGTGATACGGTCAGGAGCATAACCTAGGGCTCTTGACAGGGCAGCCATATGATTAAGGGCAATACAACTGGAGTCAGACACACCTGGCTTTGAGTCTCATCTCCACAGAGACCTTGGGGAAGTTATCTATCATCTCTGGGTCTCAGTTTTCTCGACTATAAACTGAGGAATGATAATAGTACTGACCTCGGAGGCACATGGTAAGTGTCCCATAACTCTTAGTAATTCTTCCTTTCTCTGCATCCTCCCCTCCAACCTCAGTGCCTATCTCTTTGAGAGTCCAAGTGGGAGGAGGCAGACCTTTTGCCGATAACAAAAGCCAAGAAAGTGAGCCTTGGAACACATGATCAGCAGTGTTCCCCAATCACCTGGCCCCAGCCCCTCCTCCCTCCCTCAATCTGCCAAAGATGCTGGACAAAGGAGTACTCCAAGTGGACTGGCACTCCCCATGCTGCTTGCATTCCTGGGCAGGAAGCCTGCAAAATCTTTAAATTCAAACTTATAAAAAAATAAATCAGCAAATCCCAATTGCCTGACCTTGAAAGCAAAGAGACAGAAAGATAGACAACAGATGTAGAGGAATGAGCCAGGAGGACTGAGGGCTCTACAGCTTGGAAGTGGAGGAGGAGGTGGAGGTAGAGATACAATGAAGGCAAGGATACAAGTGGGCATAAATATTGATGCTCAGCACATGGCCGAGTCCTTTTTTCCCCAGACAGACAGCAAAGCAGCTCTGTGGCCTGGTAGGACCAAGCCTCCTTCTTCCTTAGCAGAACCAAAGCTAAGGTCAATGTCAAGTCCTAACACTGGCCCAATAAGAATCCCAGCAAGCAGGAGCTTGGTTCAGAAGAGAAGGAGAGTAAATGATAAATAATTGCTCTTTCCAGAAGCCCTTCCTTTTTATGCCCCCATGTATACTTATCTATTCCTTTCTCACCTATACTGTAGGGGCCAATGTGTGGGGACTGCCTCAAAATGTGCCACTTTGGCATATTGGTTATTTTAAATAAAAGTTGCTTAAGAGACATCCTGTGCAAGAAGGATGCTCAGACTCTCCTCTATCCACCTGAAATCAGGAAATAAGTCTTCCATGTGAAAGGCCCCTTCCTTGTCCAAGGAGGTAAAGAGACATCCTTATCACCAGAGTTAGGATATTCAGGGCTGAGAAGGCTATAGAAACAACTCCTGTTATTTTTTTACTAATTCACTACCCCAGCCCAAATTCTGTTTAGAATCCCTTACTAATATAAGCTCCCAAAGTTAAGTCCTCTTTGTACTATCAATTCCTCATACATTTATTGTCTCTTTGTCTAAAAAGTACAAAAGCCGCCGCCTTGTCATTTCTTTAGGTCTCGATTTCTTCATTGGGTTTCCATGTGCATGTAGACAAACTTTGTGTGTTTTTTTTTTCTGTCAATCTGCCTCATGTTGATTTAATCCTTAATCAGCTGGGATATCTTGAAGGATAGAGGAAGAATTTTTCCTTTCCTACAATACCATTCTAGTGGTTCTTAGAACAATGGCCTGGTTCTGTCTTGGGACCTCTATGAGGGAATAATATCTCTCAGCTACAAACTAGGTCAAAGTCAGACTGGAGACTTAAGGCATTCCTGTCTGGTTGCTCCATTGTAACAACTCATGTCTCACAGATTGCTCTTCCTAAATCATGCCCTTGGAAGCAAAGCTTTTTCCACTTCCTTCCTTTACTTCTCTACTTTGGTGGTATGCTCCTGAAGGCTAGTATCTCCAGAACTGGCCCTATTCAGGCTGTGCCAGGCTGGGCTAACCTGATCACCCTCCAGCAGAGATGGAGGCTAAGGCAAATGAAAAGCAGGTTTTCTGAGCACCTTTCTGCTAGGGACTCTTTAGCTTAGTATGTGGGCTAAGCCTCTTTAACGGCATCACTTCTTTTAGTTTCACTTCCTGTGTCCCTATATGGGAAGGGCAGTTTCCTTGAACTAGCTGTCAGGTGTCTTGGCCATGGAGCCCATTTCTCAGAGCAGCCAGAAGTTCTCTGGGCAGGTGTAGTGTTGGCTCAGTCAGGAGAAAAGGAAAAGCTTCTCCCTACTATTGAGTGAACAGGATCCAGGACTGCTGGCCTGGCAACCCTACTGATTGGGGTCTTTGGATTAAGTTCTCAGTACAAAGATAGTAGGGCTGGGGACATAAGGGACAGAGATAGCTCACATCCCAATGACAAACATTTAGGACGTGGAGGCCTCTTGTTGGTCTCTAACCACATGCCCTTGTTTCACATTTGGTGTCCTCCAGTAGGGACACCTCTTCCAGGTGGACCAATTGGCATCCATGGACAGATCCAAATGCCCAGGTGTTTGGCTCTTAGTACTCCCTACTCACCATCGCCTCCCTCTCAAAAGAAAAAAAAAAAAGATGAATCAGGAAAAAGGAAACTCACATTTGCTGAGCAAGTATTGGTTGCTAGACATGGCTTTGAGCACTTTCTTATACCTTCTCTTATTTCTTTCTATTTTATTTTCCTTTTTGGTGGACAGGGAGTTTTGACTCACGTACAAAGAATGGCATTTCATTAGAATTCTGTCAGAGTTCCACTATCATTAGTTCATGCATGACCCACTTTGTTTTATTTTATTTTTATTTTTATTCATCTCACTTTCTTTCTTTCCCTTTTTATTGCCTTTCCCAATCCCATCTCTTTTCCAGATGGACACCCACTCTTGTGTGTTTGTTTTACATAAATGATATTATTTTGTACATCTTTTTCTTCTTCTTTATTTCATGCAGTTTCATAATTATAGAGAGCTGATTAGGTTTTCATCTATGGATCTAGTGTGTTCACTTTGCTGCATAGTATTCCATGATTTGTATATTTTACATTTTATGTATCCATTCCCCTATTGATGGGCATTTAGGTTATTTCCAATTCCTCTCTATTGCAATATTGTGATGAACATTTTCATACAAGCTACTTTGTGTACCTGTGAGAGTAGTTACTGGAGGATAACTACTCTCTCATGGGGCATGTAAAAGAAGTGGAATTGCTCTCTCATGGGTCATGAAAAATTTAAATTTTCTAAGCACGTCCAAATTCCTCCCCAAAATGGTTATATTCATTCACATAATTCCTAGCAATGCATGAGGATCCCTGTTTCCCTACATTGTTACCAACACTTGCTATTATCTTACTCTTTTTAAATGTTTTGCCAGTCTGATGGGTACAAAAGGGTATCTCCCTGCTCTTTTAATTTGCCTTTCCCAAATTATGAGGTTGGCCATTTCTTCAGATAATCATGATCCACTTATTTGAGCCTCCCCTTCTGTAAGTTGCCTATTTGTATGTTTGCTGTTTTCTTTATCAGATTTTCCACCTCTTTCTTACCCTATGTATTCTGGATATTAACCTTTTTTGTTCATATACTTTACAAATATTTTCTCGAAATCTGTCACCTATGATTTGCCCATTGTGTCCTCTGTAGAAAAGAATACTTTTAATGGATGTTAATCAAATCCATCTACTTTTGTCTTTATGATGTATGTGCTCTCCACATGGTAAGAAAACCTTTCTACCCCAATGCTGCAAAGATTTCTTTCTACATTTTTTACTTTGCCTAGTTTTGCCTGTCATATTTAAGTCTTCAATACCTCTAAAGTTTATTTTTATATGACATGAGATGAGTATTTAATCTTATTTTTTACATAATAAGCAGATTTTCCTGCTATTGCTACATTATTCTGGTTTTACATAGCATGGACCTTTTGTGTGACCCTTGGTTCTTGAGCAGTAAGCCAAGACCCATTTACCAAGCTCCTCTGTGTTCCAAAGTCCTGAAGAGGGACCATAGTGGAGTTTTTGACATAAAACTAGTCTGCATGAAACATGCCATCTAGCTGGGAGAACAAAGACTTGAGAGTATTCACACAACACCACCTAGGTGAAGATAAATAAAGACCTTGGTGCTAAGAAAAAAGTTTGGAGAGTTAAAAAGGGAGCAGGGTCCTTATTCTCAAGTTAGTATGGATGAAGAGTCTGGTCTAGGAGTAAAGGGATGCCATTTGATACCTTCACCCTGAGATGATTATCCAATCAAGCTAGCTTTATGCAGTTGCCACAGGATGAAAGAGGACATAGGAGCCACTGAGACATCACCATTTGCCATGATCTGGCCTTGCTGGTGCACTCAGGGTTTCCTTCCTAGCTCTCCCTTCATATAGCTTCTCAGCCCCGGGGTACCAATTAAGAAGGAAGCAAGGTCACTTTTGACTAGAGTCCAGGCACCCAGACCACAAAATCTCTCTGAATCAGCTGTCTTCCTTCTCAGAGCAATTAACTGAATTGGAGGGAACTATTTCTAGAACAACAACAATATAATACCTTCAAAGCCCTTTTGAAATCCACATTTTCTCCACAAATATGCTCTACATTGTTCACCAGTGGGAAGGGAGGGAGATGTGGACTGGATGCTTGGACTCCAGATAAAAAGGATCTTGGGGGTGTGAGAAACACTGGATAAAAGCTCCCTAATGCCAGAACTGAGCTGCTTCCCTGTTTCCAGAAGCCTCCCTCCACTCAAACTCCTGGCTTTGAGTTTATCTATGCCTTTCCTATTCTGTGGCCAGAAAAGAAAAACTCTGGAGGTTTCAGAGAGCTCCAGCAAACCCTCCTACCTCACCAGTTTTCCCCTCTGCCTCAGAATGCTGCACCACGCTACAAATGTGAAATATCTTGGGATCCAAACTTGGCCCTCCCAGGAGTCCTCATTGCAAAGTATGCACTGATTTTTCTTAGCAGAGCCTGCATCAGGCTCTGATTTTGCTCCTAGTAATATCCTTCTGCTTTAGAGATTTGAGAGTTTGGAGGGGTTGGGGGGAGGGGAATGAAGGGGAAGCAGGGTTGGGAAAGAAAAGCAAACAGAACTCATCAAAACCAACAAACAAAAAAGCTCAAACTCCCAGCTCCTTAATCCTCTCAGGGCCTGTTCCTCACCATAGCAACCAGTAAACCTCCAGGCCTCCTCAATCCTCAATCCAGTTGTTAGTAAAGAGCAGAGGCTGACAGTTTTGCCTGGGATGATTTCAATACTAGGCAAATTAAACTGGTCCTAGGGAAATGTGGAAGTTGAAGGAGGGGGAAGCAGCAGAGGGAAGAAAGGGAACACTGAGGTAAGGGATGGCAGGTTTTCATTAGGTAATATCTCTCCAGAACTCTCTCTCAGGAAGGTGGTAAAGGCTTCCAGTGCCAACTTGGATTAACCCTCAAAGGTCCTGGTGAAAGCCAGCCCTCCCCACTCTTTTCTCTAATCCCCTCAGACAAGCCTCTATAGTATGAGGGATCCTTTTGATATGTGGGGGTAGCAGTCAGCCCTTTGCAATCCAAAGTGATTTGCTCCTTCTTTGGCCAAAAGCAGAAGGAGAAAAAAAGTAAAAGTCAGTAGGGTATCCACTTTCACCTTGCCCAGGTGGTGGTGGGAGGTTATTGTAGCTGGTCATTGGTGAGCATATAACTCTCCCCAGAAACATGGAGTACACTCCTTAGGAAAAGTTCCTGGCAACTCAGCTCCTCTGACATCCAACTCTGCCATGTCAGGCTTCCCAAAGGTAACATTGTACTGCCTTTGTTTGGTTCAGTCTTTCCACAAAAGGGCATTGATCCCTGTGGACAGATAGCCAACTGCCAAAGTGAGCAGTCCTTCAAGTCGTATCAGAGGCTCGATAACTCTCACTGGTGACTACTCTGGCAACTACCTTTCCTAGGAAACTGAGGCTGAAGCTGGGTATGGAGCTAGGGTAGATTTACTGACTCCCATGATAAGCTGAGCCTTGCCTCAGAAATCAGACCTGAGGCTAGTCCTTAGGTAGTTCATACTGGTCCTACACCGCAGGAGTGTAACTGAATTCTGAGATCCTTTCCTAAATGCATGTTTTGACAAGGAAAGGGGAAACAGTAAGCTGGGGAGGAACTGCCTCAGGAGTTTTATTCAGGTCCACAGCTAGTGTTGTGTTACTCGTTCAATTCGTTCTTAGTAGGTTTGGTTGCCCCTATTGCAAAGGGAACTGGACACTTTCCTCCTTAAAAACATTATCTTTCTTCCTCTGTATGTCCTCCTGTGCCTGAAACCATCTGCACATACTTCCCATTCCTTTAGTGAGCAGCTGAGTCCCAGATTTTGGAAAAATGATCATTTCTCCTTTGGCTTCAACATCTAAGACCTTAATAACTTTGAATTATTAATTTCTGAGTCAGGGTGGAATCTTGCTTTCACTCACTCACTCATTCACCAAACATTATTAAAAGTCACTAAAATCCATGAGGACAGGCAGGTGTCACATCTGATTTTATTCACCATCATGTCTTCAATCCCTGCTTTGCACATAGTAGGTATTCAGTGAAGATTTCTTTGAATGATGCCTACTATGTGTATGATCTCAGAGTTTGTTAATCATTTAAAATAATAGCAGCAGCATCTGAAGCTTACCTTATTGAATGATTACTATGTACCAAGGCCTATGTTAAGTATTTCCTAGGCACACACTAATTTAAATCTTATGACAATACTAAGGGGTAGACACTATTATTAAATTTCATTACATAGGTGAGAATAATGAGGTTCAAGGACGTTAATTAACTATTCCAAATTCACATGGTTAATAAGAGGTGAAGTCTGGTACCTAACCCACATCAATTAGAATTCAAAGACTGCTTCTCTATACCTCTAGTGTTGGGGAAGTGCTATTAAGATTAAGGTCACTATTTGGCTTCCCCAAATGTCAGCTTTTCAGAGAGATAGTTCTTGGGCCACATACTTTATTCCCAACATTTGCAAATCAGTTTGTCAGAAGAGGCCCAGGTGAGAATATGGGTTGCTAAGTGTGCCTTTCTACTAATCAATATCCCTTACACAGATACAAAAATGTTATAATTCACAAAACACTTAAATCTCTCCTATAGTCCTCAAAGCAATCAAAAGAGGGTGTTCTATTACTATTATTTACTTTACAGATAAGGACACTAAGATTCAAGGAGGTAATACAAATTGCCTAAGATCCCACAACCAAGTAGTAGAGCTGGGCCTAAAATTCCCTACTTTCTGATTCTTTTTTAAAAAAATATTTTATTTATTTTAGAAAGAGAGAGAGCTTATGGGGGGAGGGGCAAAGGGAGAGGGAAAGAGAATTTCAAGCAAACTCTACACTGAGTGCAAAGCCCAAAGTGGCGCTCTTTCTCACAACCCTGAGATCATGACCTGAGCAGAAATCAAGAGTTGGACACTTAACAGGCTGAGCTACCCAGGAGCCCCAACTCTAAAACCCCAGAGTGTAAGCCACTGGGTCTCCTTAAAGCATTGGAAACTTTGTTTTGTGTGATGTGCTAATTCTCACTAAAGGACTGCAGCCTTCTATTCAAACAAGAATGATCTAGGGCCCTAGTGCTACATCCCAATTTGCTAACTGGGAGGAAGCTTGGCATCTTTCATGCGCTGCCAGAAGCACATCACCATGCAGGAAAATCTTTTGATGCCTTCTCCTCAAAGGTGCTATCTAAGAATTAGCCTTCCCTCTCCATGCTGCCACCCCCACACTAGGGAGGGATATGTGCTCATATTCAGTGCAAGCTGGCAACGGCATCTTTGAGTTTGTTTCTATTCCCTGGCACCTAAATGAGGACCAGAAATGCATGTCACTCATTCTACCCATCTGTTCTCTTTCCTTTCTGAACACTCTTAATCATTTTTAAAGTCCAATAAATAAAGAAAATAGGCCATCGCCCCTAGAGATTACAACCCTGCTCTCTGGAAGTAGGCACTGGTCTTAAAGAGATCACTGTTTAATGGGGCAAAAGGCAACAGATTACTAGGGATTTGCACCAGCCTCAGTAGGCTTAAAGTCTAAGTGGCAAAGTAGGGCAGCCTGGGTGGCTCAGTGGTTTAGCACCACCTTCAGCCCAGGGCCTGATCCTGGAGACCCAGGATAGAGTCCCACATCGGGCTCCCAGCATGGAGCCTGCTTCTCCCTCTGCCTGTGTCTCTACTTCTCTCTCTCTCTCTCTCTCTCTCTCTCATGAATAAACAAATAATATCTTAAAACATAAACGGCAGAGTGGCTTGGGTAAAGATCTTTAGGAATTCTGTTAGGGACTCCTGTGTAGCCTTTCTCCTCCTCTTCTTCCTTAGTACCACTGTCACCCCACCTCCATTCCTCCCATAATAAGATGCAGTCCTTCTTTGCCTCTTCCACTGTCAGGGGAATCTTCTCTTAAAGAATAACATTTCCTGGGATCCTTCACTGAATTATTCATCTTTGCTGCCTGGGCATGACAAAACTTCTCATTAAAAGCCTTGGGTGGGAGTGACCTGCCTGGCCCCAGCTCCCACAGCTAGCTGGAGACAGAGCCAAGCAGAGGAAGAGGTGCTGTGACAGGCGTAGGAGCTTTCTTTAGAGGGCCTGTGGCAGGGAGTCCCTGAGACCCATGGAGGCAGGAGGGTGAAGGGACACATGAAAGCTCTACACTGTGGGGTGACCACTGTGCTGGTCTGCTTATCCTCCTCAGGAGCTTTGGACAAACACAGAAGCCTGATTCCACCATGATTTCCAGCCTTAGAACCTTGCACTGATGAGGAGTCAAAGAAAATCTGGTCAAGGGATTGAAGAGAACTCAGTCTCTGTCTAGGCTCTTGCACTCTGCTTGGCTGGGTAAAGTAGGTCAAGTTATCTCTGTTGTACCTAGAGGGATGGGGCCATGTGGGGAAGAGAACCAGAGTGGAAGAGAAGAGGCCTAATTTCCAGTTTCAGCTCTGGCATTATCTGGCTGTGTGACCCTAGGCACATGGCTTGACTTCTCTATGTCTGAATCTTCACCTGTACAAAGAAGGAAGCATATACAGTTTAGTGATTCAGGGAATGGGCTCGGGAGCCAGACTGCCCCAATTCACACTCCAACTCTGCCTGTTCTGAGGTACATGACCATTAAAACCTGTTTAGCCTGAAAAAGCCTCAGTCTCCTCATCTGTCAAATAGGGACAACAATAGTGCCTGCCTTAAAAGATTGCTGCAAATGCATGTACAGGAGTCAGCACACAGCCTTAAGAAGCATTCAATAAATGGTAGCTATGTGTCTTCATCAGAGATCCTCATTCTCCAGAGTCTGATCTATTGAATGGTGACCTTTCAAGTCTTTCATTTGTCCAAGTGTTCAAGTCACTGAGCCTGGCTTTTTAATCTAGAGGGAGCATGACATTCTGGTGATGAGATGTGGTTTGCAGACTACCTGAGCCACCCCTTCAGAAAGTATGCAGATTGATACAAATTGCATGTGATTTCATGCAAACCCATGTGTGACCCTCTTCATTTTCCAGGCATCCTTGGAAATATTGCTGTAGAGAATGTTCCTAGGCTTCACAGCCACCTGCCCATGACTCGGCAGGGTAAGGGCTGTGGGAGAGGGAAAAATAATTTTCCCTCTACCCTTCTAGGTTCTTGGCTAAGACACCCCCCCCAATAAAAATAGATTAACAAGAGAAAAATAGGGGACACCTGGGTGGCTCAGTGGTTGAGCATCTGCCTTTGGCTCAGGTCATGATCCCGAGGTCCCGAGATCAAATCTCACATCTGCTTCTCCCTCTGCCTATGCCTCTGCGTCTCTGTGTGTGTCTCTCATGAATAAATAAATAAAATCTTTAAAAAGAGAGAAAAATAAACAGACATTTAGTGACATGTATACCTCCTGCATACATGGGACAAAACCAGGAAAACTGAATGACTCCCCCAAATGGCCCAAGCCACCACCTTAATACCATCTTCAGCTAAAGACCAAGGGAGATGGTTTTTTTTTTTGGGGGGGGGGGGGTCAGTTATGGTAGCTATCAGGCAAAGCACAGTTACCAAGGGTAAGGTTGTTGTTATGCAGATTGAGGTTGTTGTCTTCCCCATTGATAAGTTTCTAGAGATGTAGTCATCTTTCTCTTCCTGGTACAAGAGAGGGAGACACCCCTACAAATGGAGATTTCTCTTGTAAATGTCAATGTCTCTTACAAAAGGGTAACTTCTATTCAGTTTCAGAGCTTCTCATGTCTGTTGTTTCTTAAAAATAATCAGCTAAAATAGTTCTCATGCCAAAGGGACATCTTTTGGGGTGGCAGATTCTCCTCCCCTTCAATGTCCACCCTCAGGAAGCCGGAGGCTAGGTAGGCAAAGGCCAGGGCTTGTCCTCCCCTGGCCTCCAGGTACCCAGCCCAGTAGCTGGAAATGTGGCACTTCCCCTGGCTTCTTGCTCCAGACCTGGCTCCTGGGCTTCTCTGCTTTACATTTGGAGAGTGACCTAGGATTCTGCTAAGAGACTGAAACCTAGGAGGAAAGGGCCCAGGCCCTGCTTTGTCACCTTTCAAACCCATTAATGGTATGACAAGCAACCTTGCCAAGAGAGCAGTTAAGTCTGGCCCCAGGGAGGATTGCCACTCAGCAATGTCCTCTAGGGTGGGGCTGTCACCAGTTGCCTCCCCATCTATACCTTCATTTATTCATCCATGCATTGAATTCCAACATATGCAGCTGCCGCTTACCCTGTGCCTGGCTCTGCACTAGGTATTGTGGGTACTCAGCAATGAGAAGAATAAGCATGGACCTGGACCTCATGGAGCTTACAGTTTAGTGAGGGGCCTGGGGAGGGTTTATGAAGAACCATACACATGGATGTGAGATTACAACTTGTCATGAACAGAAGAAAATAAAGAGCAGGATGTTGTGTATGCCTATATGATCAAGTAGCAGGCCAGGAAAGGACTCCAAGGCGGTGGTGTGTAGGCCTGACCCTGAGAGAGAGAAGGCACCAGCCAGGCAAAGAGTGCAGGGGAGATGGGTGCAGGATGGTCGAGGTGTGTCTCTGCCCCAGGCCCAGGGCATTTCCAAACCCTTTTGCCTTGGAGGAGTCAGGCTCTCTGAGATCTAGATGCTTATTGGCTTTCACATGTTGAACAGACTCTCTGACAGCTGCCATTGAGTCTTTCCAACACCAACCTTCAGACCATGTGCATCAAAGCTGGCTAGAGAACCCAGTAAAATGTAGAGGCCTGGGCTGTACTGCCCTGCCAGAGACATGGATTTAATGGGTCAGATTCAGCCTGGGAATTTATATTTTTAACAAGGTCTCCAGGTGGTTTTGATGTTATTGGAACTTGAAAAACCTTACATAATATAGCATGGGGAAGATGGCTTGGTGGCCAAATACAAGCTATTAAATTATTGTCCATATTATGAGCCTAAGTTAAATAGTGACTTTCTCTCAGGAGCCTTCTGTGGTCCCTGCATGTGATTGTTTAATGTCAGGCTCTGAAAAATGTGGGTTCTCTTCATCTTGGACTTTCTGAATGGGTCTTTTCTTATGGTTACCAACTGTCCCTGTTTGTCTGAGGTTCTCCTCATTGTATAAATGATAATTCCATTCCCAGGAAACCCCTCAATGTTAGTAAAGCAGGATGACTGGTCACTTTAGTTTCTTAGAGAAATGTCCACCTAGATTACCTTGTAAAAGGAGGAATCACTACAAGTGCTCCCTACCTGCTAAACTCGCCTTCTCATCTATTTGGAAAAAGCTGCACAAAGTGCTTCTCCTCATAGCTTGCCAGTATGTGCCCTCTCCCCCTCCCCTTTTTTTCTGGACAGGTATCATATCAAGAAGAAACCATGACAACAAGCCAGCAGGTCCCACAGTCTGAGCAAGGTTCTAGAAATGGAAACACAAAGGCTTCACTGAGGACTAAGCCCTGGACTTAGAAAGCAGAGCCAAAAGGAAGTATCAGCTGCCAGATTCACAGGGTAATAGAAAAGAAGACATATAGCATCACCATGACAACCAGCCTCCAAAGGCCCTCAGCACCTGCTTCTTTCTACACAAGATTTCCCCAAACAGGGACATTTCTTACTTCCTTGTTTTCTTTTCAATAAAGATGTTAATTTTATTTCCCATTTGTGCTTAATGTTCCAGAGGCAATTTAGCCTCTCCTTACTCTCCATCCCTTGCCCATCTCTCCCAAACCTTTTCCCCCCTGTCTCCCCATCCCTCCTTCCCTCTCTTTTGTTGATTCTGCCTGTCCCCACAACTTCCTGTCCCCCTCCTCTTGAGCAATTTTTCTAAGCATCATCTCTCCCGAAACTAAGCCCTCCCCCAGGATGTTTTATTGGTTGCAGTTCTAACAACCTAGTAAGCTTTGATCTTTGCTCTCTGGGTGAGCATTATATGATACTCCCTCCAAAGTCCACATTTTCTGTTCTGCTATCCCCAAGCTGGGGTGGGGGGGGGACACAAAGCAGTAAAACCACTTCAGTCCAAAGAGCAGATGAAAGGAAAAAAGGGCTCCAGAGTCAAGAATACTCAAAGTTTATCACATGCTGACTGTGCCAGGTTCTATTACCACATTTAATCTTCATGACAACCCTGATGGCACAAGTCTTATCTATTATCTCACTTAACAGACGGAGAAACTGAGCCTTAGACTGGTTAAGTGTCTTGTAAGAGGTTACACAACTAGTGAATGATAGAGCAAGGATTTAAACCCAGATAGTCTAGCACTGAAGCCTATTCCTTTTATGACTACTTTCAGAAGAGGTTTAGGGAGGAATTTCCTATCCTGACTCATTGAATGGGAATAGGGTCCAGGAAAACCCTATAATCAGAATTTTTAGAAGGTGTCTGGTAAAAAAAAAAAAAAAAGAAAGAAAGAAAGAAGGTCCTAGACAACAAACACATGCCTTTCTGCTTAGGGGCATGGGAACAGTGGAGGAGAAAAAGGAGCAAGGGAATTGAGGACCCCTCATCGTGAACCTCTTCTCTCTTCAGACACTCAGCTCATGCATTTACTTTCCTTTCTTCATCCAACACACATTCAGCAAGTATGTCTGCTCCTCCTAGCCATGGACACCTTGTTGTAGAAAGACTAGCTCTCCACTTGCCATATCTGAGCTTGTTTCTAAGGATAAAAATACTTGAGAGCTGATTAAAATCATGGTTATAGAAGTACCTGACATGGTGCCTGACACAAGAAGGGCCAACTTTGTAGAGGCCAAATCGCTGCTACACGGGAAAGTTCCACCTGAAACAACAGGGCGGGCATGGAATTCTAGAGATGGAAGGGGTCTGGGACTTCTGAGCCCTGTACCAACTCTCGTAGGAGTGTTCTTTCTCAAAACAAGAGAGACAGTGGGCTTTCATGACCTGTATCTACTTGCCTTTTGTAGGATGCAGCTTCCTCTTTCCAAATTGCTTACTTCTTGTGGTTGAAGAAGAGACCCAGCCATCTGTAGAACACAGCATTTGGTTCTGACACCAATCTTCTATGCTGATGAAGTCTCTGGATAAATAAAGACACTGCTGAGGCAACATCATTTTTTGTCATTATCATTATTATAAGGGGACAACATGTGCCCAAGGGAAGTTGGCCTCACATAACAAGGATTAAAGAAATTGAGTAAAGAGGGGTGGGTAGCAAGATATTCTAAGGAAGTGCATTCATTTCTATTTCTCTTTCTTGCTCTCTCCTCTCTTCTTCTCTCATTTCTCTCCTTGGCTCTTTTTTGGAGGATGGTGGAGGAGAATGAGTTACTGAGTAAACAGTGGAGGAAGCAGTTTGTATGTGCATAACTTAACTGACTTGTGGGTTAATATAAAGGGACTCCCTTGGCCCAACTGCTGAACCCTTACTGCAAAGTAGCAACTCAGGAAGGCCAGATCACTCAGGCCTGTGCTTTGCTGAGAATTCATGGCTACCAGGTGCAGTGCATAATGTAGGTGTGCACATACTTGCCTTGTGGAGAGAGACATAGGGGAAATGTCACACAGCACAACACAAAGGACTGGTTTGAGCTTATGGTAGAAGGCAGTGATGTTATGGGGAACAGCGGCCTTGAGAGCCAAAGTTTCTGAGATCTACTCTCAGCTCTGCACCAAATAGCTAGATTATTTAAGCCTATTGTTTCATTCTTTTTGTCCTTTCTTTGGCTTTCAAAAAGAGGGTATTGGGTTTTATCTCTAGTATACTAGCCATTTCTTTTTCTCTTCTTTTCTTTTCTTTCTTTGTCTCTTCTTTTTAGAGAAAGAGAGCATGTGAGTGGGGGTGCAGTGGGAGGCAAAGGGAGAGGGACAGAGAATCCCAAGCAGTCCCCACACCCAGTGCTGAGCCTTATGTGGGACTTGATCTCATGACCCCGAGATCATGACCTAAGCCAAAATCAAGAGCATCTGCTCAACTGACTGAGCTCCTCAGGCACCTCTATCCTAGCTACTTCTAATATTCAATGACTTGGTGGTTGTGCATGAGATTTTGAGGAGAATTCCAGCTTTTCTTCTTCATTTGCCGCATGCAAATCTCTCTTGTTGGATTTTAGCCACCCTTCCCCATTCTTCACCACACTAATACATTTCAAGCACCAAATGGAAGCCACAAGGCACTTCAAACCACCTGAGAAGGTGGTCAAGGCTCCTACCATCTCTATTCATGGCAGGCTGGGCCAAGCTTCTGCATGAAAACATTAGAAGGAACTTGGGTATCAACTACATTTTCCTTCTACTCAATTCAGGCACAGAGCACGGTTAAAGAAGATAGGTGGCAGGAGGCAGTGGAGCATAGCAGAATCAAGCCCTTTGAGAAAAAAAATAACTGCTGTATTAATTTCATCCATGATTCTTCTGGTAGCTGAAAAGATCCCTTTACCACTTGGAGACTACTTCATCACTAACCACAGCAAAGTTTGATTTGGAAGGAAGTACACTGATTGTGGATTGATTATCCACTGTCCATTAATGTTTTAAGGATCCAGTTTGTTCTCACTTAACTAGAGCAACCACTCGAGGGATAGGCCTGCTAGGCTTTATCTCCTGGCTTTGTGGCAAATTTGTTTGGCCTTTGGGAAAAAGAGCCTATCCCATGGCCAAGCTCTGTGAAAGGCAAGCTGGAAAAAGTGCAGATTTTTTTCCTACAAAGGCATCCAGAGTGTCCTTTGATTCCTGGGAAACCGAGATGCTTGTCCTTCTCTACTCATCTCTAGAGACCAGGGGGTACTGCATGGCAAAATCAAGTCCCATGATGAATTAATCACTGTACTTCCTATTTCCTCCTTTCCCAAATGAAGAGAACTACCTTGATCTTCAGTGGGTATCAGTAAACTTCAGTTCATTTCTGGAAGATAACACTCTGAACGTGCAGGTGGGTAGACGTTTGAATAGATGCAGAGCATTAGAGAGGCCAGAGACTAAATATAGGATTAGATGTAAGATAGGCATCTAAACATTTCCTGGCTACTAACTGCAAAAACAATCCCAGTGTTATCTCTGCTTCAGGCTGTCTTATTGGTTGGCTTGATTTTCACCAACTTGTAAACATAATATAGTTATGTTGGGAAAGTAGAGGCAGAATGAGAGTATGGGTGCAGGATGTCAGGCAGAGAAGACAGAAATGAACAGTATTGTGGGTCTTCATTTTCCAGTCTGTAAAATGGATCTAGGAAAGATCAATAATAGATTAGATTGAAACTAACAGTTAAAGAAACTGCAATGTGCCTAATTATAGTTATGAATCCCATCAACTTGGAACAAAGAATCTTCTCTACCTCTGACAAGTTGAAAGCACTTGAATGCCAGAAACTTTTCTCCCATAGTAATGAGAACTTTTTTTCCAGTCTCCATGGGGACAAAAAAAACTCTCTCATAGTAAGGAGATGAGGAGGGTCCTTTGTGTCATTAGAGTTTATGATAGATTCAGTTCTATCCTAGGATTCAGTTGATGCAATTAACTTGAGCTAAGATTCCCCAAGCACTGGCTTTTTTTTCTGCACTGATTAACAGTACCTTCTCCAAGGTATAGTTTCTGGTCTGAGGTATATCTCTTTAGTTCAGCTTTCTCTAAGAATCTTCTGACTGCTGCTAGTTACTATCTGATCTTGAATAGAATCTCAGCAAACTTTTTTTGCAGGATCTGAGCCACCAAAAAAGAACCACTTCAAATTCTCTCCCTCTAGTAGCTCAGATAAGCTGAGTTCCCCTGTCCATGCTTCCAGTTTCCTCCTGGATGCTTCTCCAAGGCACAAAAATGTTCATCCTTATTCAGTGAACCTTCTAAATGGTTCTCTTCTACTCCATTTTACCATTTCATAGACCTGGTTCTGAACACGGAAAGTAATTCGGTCTCTCAAGTGCCTTTGCTTACAGTGATGCAACAGAGTTGACTTCCCTGGCGCTGTGCCACTGTTTGCCTGAAAATGTCAAGACCTCAGCATCCTATTGGTCTCTCCTGAAACTGGGCCATAATTGATGCTGGTTGAACTGGGTTTGCAGCTGTGAAACAGCACCTGCCTTTGACTCAGCAGTGGGCATACTGCTGTGGAAAGTGAGGGGATTATAGAACACATGGGATAAAGGCAATGTGAAGGTTACAGAAAGAAACTGACAATGGGCAGGAAAGTGAAGTCAGAGTTCTCAAAGCACTGCTCTCTCAGAGTTGGACGATGATGTTGCTGACAGTGCAGGAGTGGGTGTCAGCAAAAGCTGGTGTATGTGACCTGCTGAGGCTTAGAGTAGACTTTTGTCTGATTAGCATCTCTGGTGACTCTTTGGGAGTGACTGCCATTGATTAGAATCTGTTGTTTTGGGCCATATGCAGCATAAATATTGCAAAATTAATTAACTCACTCTGTACAAAGACACGTAGTTCAATTTGGCACCTTACCTAGGGATTCCAATTATTCTGCAAAAATGATTGTGTCTAAACAGGCTTCATTAGTACAGTACACATAGAAGCCATGGCCACAAAGCAATGGACAAGATTCATCTGCACTCAGGATGAAAAGGACTACTTATCACATCCCAATTTCATCATACCCCACAGTCACACTTTTGGATAATAACTGCTGGTTGCAAGGGCATCATCTTCAGATTTTCAAGAAGAGCTCTGTATGTATGTGTGTTCATCTGCATGCACACATGTGTACATATTCAGATAGGAGTGCAAGATTAAGCTAGTGCATTTTTCTTTTTTTTAAGATTTTATTTATTTATTCATGAGAGACACAGAGAGAGAAAGGCAGAGACACAAACCAAGGAGAAGCAGGCTCCATTCAGGAAGCCTGATGTGGGACTCAATCCTGGGACTCTAGGATCACACCCTGGGCCGAAGGCAGGTGCCAAATCACTGAACCACCCAGGGATCCCCAAGCTAGTGCATTTTTCTAATGTTAAATTTCGAAGTCTTGCCATATAAAATTTTCTAGTTTAACTATAACTATATAATTGGTATCATTAATGCAAATTAAGCTTTTTGCCTAATTCTATGTAGTCACCAACTAAACTTTTCCTTACTTCAGTATCCAGGGTCCTATTGCAGCAGACATTGAATTTATTCATGGTAAAACCAAAAAAAGGAAAGACAAAAAAAAAAAAGACAGGAAGGTGGACACAATAACAGGCTAAGGGAAAGAAAGGAAAGACAAAGGCAAAAGAGAGGCAGGGAAGAAAGAGAGAATCCTAAATAACTGGAGGCTACTTGGAGAAGCACCACAACAAGAGTCCTAAATGTGCTGTTAATTCCCCTATCTCTCCTAGCAAGGAGTACACTTATTAGCTAGCAGTCACGAACAAATATGTATGCACCATCAAAGATACTCATGGGGCTTGGACATGTGTATTCTGTTTAGGGTTGGATTATGGGAGGATAAGCTTCTTGGTGGTGGGGGGGGTGTCAAGCAGGTGATGACCTATGTGATGTTACTAGAAGACTGATTCTAGGATGGATGGAAATGAAGTTCATTCCTGTCTGCTGAAAAGTAGTCTCTCTTTTTCCCAGGACATGGAATAAATGCCGAACTCAAATGCTATGAGAGGTACTCAGGCCCTGAGGCACTGCTGATGACCCATGCAGAACCATCTTTGGGAAGTAATTATATTACTACCCCATTAGGATGGAATCTACATAAGGGCATAGACTTCATCTGCTTTGTTCACTGCCGTATGTCCAGTACCTAGGACATCTGGTGTATGATTTGCACTCAATAAATATTTGTTGAGCACATGTATGAATTGGTGGGAATGTAATCTATCCCAAACAGTAAATATTTATTCATCTTTCCAAGTTCTGTTGCTTTTATGTTATGTAAAGGCTTTACAGCTTAAATGGCATGGGTGGTCACAATTTCCGAATATGTGAAGTAAAATATTCATGAACTTGATCACAAGCAAAAACCAATTTACTCTTGAGGAGAGGCATGACATGGTCCTGTTGTCCCTAAAAAAGAATGTTTCAGAGTTATGAGAGCCAAGAGACAAGGAGAGTCAATGCAAACTCTATGGAAACTTTAATGAAAATCTCCTGTATGCCTAGTGAATTGCTCTCAAGTGGCTGGTTGGGTGAGAAATGATTCTGAGGGTCCAGCAGGGGATAAATGGTGCCTACTTGGGTACCAGTCAATATACCTTCCCTGGCTGGAGCCCCACATCTCTGTTATCCCCTGGACACTAAACAGAAAGCCTAGCACAGAGGTGGTACCATTGCTCACTGGTGCTATCTTGGTGTTGATACCTGGTTTTCTTTGAGAACTAGGAGGAGCTCAGTAAACCTCTCTACAGGCTCCCTCCAAGGTCAGATACCTCAGGCTTTGTCTGTAAAACTCATGTCTAAAATATTCCATAAAAAGAAGAAAGGCTAATCTTTGAAACATCAGACTTACACCCTCCAAAAGCCTTAAGAGAGCACACAACATGTCTAACACATCTGTATTTTGTTCTTCCTTCCTCCAGCTGAGTCAAGGACTGTGAAACTCCCAGGGCTACTACTACCCACATACACTATGCAAGTCTCCTTGAGTCTGAGGGTGAAAGGGCTTCCAACCTCGCCGACAGCGCTCCCTTAGCACCAGAAGGTGAGCCTCCACTTTTGAGTAAGCTGTCACATACTTGGAGGTTGAAAATGACCCTGAAAAGTAAAACTCACACACAGCAAAAAGATGCAGGCTTGCTCCTTGGAGATCCAACTGAAACACCCTGGTCCTTGTCAGCAGATTTTTAAAAAGGCATGTTTACCTTTTATTTCACACACACACACACACACACACACACACAGAGCACTACCACCACCACCAAAAAAACTTCTTCCTTCAATGCTTCTGAGAAGTACCTAATGCTCAATGTGAGTTTCACCAGACTGGAGACAGATCTTGCCTTTTGAGGTACCCTTCAAACCAGTTTCTACTTCAGTAAGTAGGACAGGCATTGTGAGGGAGTTGGGTCCAGAAAGGTATGACAAATGACTCTCCAACTTTGTGTCCAAAAGTAAGCCCTAGAAATCACTGAATTAACCAAATAATACACATCCCAACAGATATGCTGCCACTCAGACTGAGGTTTCAGGAAGCCTGCTTGTCAGGAAGGCACAATTGCAATTTTCCTTGCATAGGGCTGAAATGTGACAGACCTTCCCTGGAATGAAACATTTATGAAAATGTGCTTAATCTGTTTTTAGGAGCTCAGTAGTTTTTTCATGATGAAATAATATTTTTCATCCTGAGAAGCATTTTGCCTATTGTAGCTTCTACACAACCTCAACATGACAGTACAGCCAGTTCTCTGGGCCAATGTGGCTGTCAGTTGCAAAACAGAAAAAGGATGTAATACAGTTTGGAATGTGGAGAATCATATCCATCATAGTTTGATGATGAGAAGAGAAAAGGATTATGGAGTAAGGCTGAACACAACTTTGTACCCTTCCAAGGCCAGGAAATGCTGAGGTCATCTTCAGAGAGCATGGCTTCCTGTTAGTGCAAGAACTCTTAAGTGGGCATCTCCCCTGCCTCTTATCAATTCCTAGGAGAAATTACCCAATTCTTTGCCACCTCTTCCTCTCTTCTTCTCCCAAAAAGTTTGTTTCCAGAATCCTAGGAAAGCTGTGCCCCTTCATCATGCCAGTCAGACATTTGATCATCACTGCAGCCTCTCTTAAGAAAGGATCTTTCCTCCCAGCAAGCTGATCCTGCTATGCTCTCACCATTCAGGGATCCCATGGGGCACACAAGAGGTGAGACTGAGACAATGCACCAGTCCCAAGGGGCCTATGACTTCCATTAGCCAAGAATTTCAGACTGAAATTCAGACTGAGTATGAGGCCACAGGCTAAGGGGCAAGGGAATAAAAACTGCTTCCTTATTTCTCATTATTACCATTATCTCATGCTGGCCCTCTCTCGGAGTGTCAAACTTATCATTCTAGTTTGACAAAGATGCAGAGGCACTGGCTCAAGGAAGCATCTCTGAGTGCCCAGGATGCATCTTGTAAGAAACATACACTAATTGCCTATAATGTGCCATGGTATGGGGTGAGCCCCAGGGAGTTGGTGGATAATATGCCTCTGCCCTCAGGGAGCTCATGGTACAACAGGGGAGGGAGGTAAGTAAGCAGGCAACTGTAACTAAGTGTGACGGGTGCTGTGAAGGGGGAAGGCCAAGGTCCTGTGGGAACACACTGGAAGGTCTCCTAACCCAGACTTGGGGGAGGGTGGGGCACTTCAAGAAGTCTTTCTTGAGAAAATAACAATAAAGCTTAGTTTACAGGAATTGGTAGGAGCAGCAGAAAAGTGCTTTGGTAGAGGGAACATGTGAAACTACCTGGAAGCTGGAGAAACAGGTGACTCTAGACACATTAGGACAAGCAGAGTCACCAGATCATGCAGCACCTTGAACTTCAGCCTGAGAGCAGTAGGAAACAGGTGAGGCAGGGGAAATGACATGACTAGGTTTAGCACAAAGAATGAATTACACAGAGGAGACAAGTGCCTCCCCACACCCCACCTGCCCTTAGCTGCCTAATCAGGAGCTCTGCCAGGATAGGTTCCATAAGGCTTGCTTCTGGCCTGCAGCCCTCCATTGGGCATTGTGATGCTTATTAGAAACAAGGAGGGGGATCCCTGGGTGGCGCAGTGGTTTGGCGTCTGCCTTTGGCCCAGGGCGCGATCCTGGAGACCCGGGATCGAATACCACGTTGGGCTCCCGGTGCATGGAGCCCGCTTCTCCCTCTGCCTGTGTCTCTGCCTCTCTCTCTCTCTCTCTGTGACTATCATAAAAAAAAAAAAAAGAAACAAGGAGGGAGGATGAACAGGTGAAAGGGCTGCTAAAAATGTTTTTAGGAAAATTAGTATTTTGGTTTTTGCACTCACTGTTCATATAAACATAAGTTGAGGTTTATAATATCCCTAGTCCCAATTCCAAAAGCCCAGCATCCCTGTCAACATTTCAGTGTGTATTGTTTAAAATAATCTTTCCCTGTCATTTGTAATTTCAAAATTCCTCCTCTTAAAAAAAAAAAAAATTCCTCCTCTTGAGAATAATAAACGCAGCCAAAAGGAGATGCAGTGCAAGTTCTGCCCATTGCTACCATGTCATCATTACTCCCTCAAGCAACACAACAGGCCTCTAGAAGAGCTTGTGACCCCCACAAAACCCTATCTGGTGATGCTGGGGGGGATCATTGCAGTCAGCTCTGGAACTGATCCCTGTAAAGTGTCACCAACTCTTCCCCTGTACACACTCAGAACTCAGCAGAGCTGGTGTGAGAGCTTCTGTTGAATTAAAAAATGAAACCCCTTAGCTTCTCACTGTTGTGATTTAGAAGAGAGTTAGAGAATGGAGCTAACAGGGAGGTTGAGAGATAAACTGGGAATGGAGAGAAAGTGAGGGCCAAAGAAGAGGAGGAAACAGACTCAGAAGGTGAGACACAGGGAAGAAACAAGGAGGGAGGTAGAGATGGAGAAAGGCTAGATGGAGGAAAGTAACAGGGAGAGGGAGGAATAGAGTGGAGAAAAAGTGAGAGAGAGAGAGAGAGAGAGAGAGAGATTAGGGGAGGTCCCAGAGCAGTTGATCTGCTGCCTGGGCAAGTTTGGGGAAGGGTCTAGCAAGAGACCTGTTGCTGCTAAAGCATCTAGATGCTATAAGAAAATGAGCAGAGGCCAGGGAGGAGATATACTTACCATCCTGGGCTCTTTCCTCCATCCAGGGCTTGGTCACCAGGTCATTGCTCTTGGACCCCTTGACTCCTCTGAAGCTTGCAAAGCTTGTTGTGTGCCAGTCCTGCTCTGGCCCTGCCAGGGACACCTATCCCTTCCCACAGCCAAGCTGGGCTGGGGAAAGGGTATCAGGGAAAGGAAGTTTCCAAGAGCTACAGAGGACTGGCCAAGCTCACCAGAGACAACCTGAGAGAGGAAAGCAGGCAGGGAAAAGGATGTGCAACTACAAGGATGAAGGAGATGGGGCAGGCAGACAGATGGACAGACAGACTGACAGGCCGGCAGACCGCATATGAGGAAGATTTTGGAGTTCCTCTGTTTCATCCATGTCCTGCGCCTCCATCCAGAGGGTTGAGGAAAAGCTGCCCCAGCTCTTGGCCTCCCTCTTGCCTCCTGTCAAACCTGAAGCTGTGGGCTTGAGAAAACCCAGTGGCTCTGCCTAAATCCTCTCAGGTCTTTTTCTCCCTCACAAAAATTATTAGGACATTATAGCTCTGGCCCCAGCTTAGCTCCAGGCTAAAAGAGATGCTGCTGGGGAGCTGAGAACAGCGCAGCCTGCATGCACTCCTCCAACTGGAGAGTTAGAAGCTGGACAGAACACCTCCAGCCTGCTCCAAGTGGCAGCCCAAGCTCCTCCACAGCACACACAGATCCCAACACGCTCTGAACCCCACTCCAGCTGTCTGCGACTGTGCCTTTAAATTGCTGCTTTCTGAGGGTGCATCTGGGGGGGAGGTGGGAGGGAGGGAAACTTCTTCCTACAAGTCTCCCTCCTCCCCTCCAAGACTCTCCAGGGTTTGGAGAGTGCTGCCCAAAGAGAATCTCCTTCAGCTCCCTAGGAGGCAGGCTGAGGCCCTCCAGAACCCCAGGCGAGCTAGAGCAAGAGCCGGTAGGGTAGGGTTATCTGTGTCAGGATCATTTCCAGGGGAATAGTTCTGGCCCCTGACTGGTGAAAAGAGCAGAAGAGGAGAGAGAGCGCACAACTCTTAGCCCAGCCCCACGGGCTCCTTGTGAGCAGACCAAGTTGGAGGAAGGCTCTGTATTTTCTGCAGCGTTCCCCTTTGCTGAGATATCCCTCTCACCTTGGCAGCCAGACTAAGAAACTGCTCCAGAGTCCCTGCGGAATGACAACTCTCGTTCCTGTAACCCTCTCCTTCCTTCTCCTCTGGACCCTGCCAGGGCAGGTCCTCTTCAGGTGAGCTGAGTTGGGGTGAGAAGGAGGTGCATGCAAACACTGGCTGGGGGCAGCAGGGGCTTCTGGTACAGTTTCCTCTAAGTTTACAAAAAGCCCACAATCTGGAGGGCTCCAGGTCAGGCACACCCTCCCCCAGTCAGGACCCAGGGAGCCTTTCATGAGGAATGCCAAAGCCCCAGAGCTGGTGGGAAGCCTTCTGCATGGGTGAGAGCTTCCTGGGCCTGGGTAGGGGCTAGGTAGCTGAGCCCCAGAACGGACGCCATCTGTCTTGCCATCCTTTCCTGTCTTCCCACCAGCATGGCCACACACTGCTCAGATTCCTAAAAATGACACCAACATCTGTCAGCTGCCCACCAAAGAGGCTTCGGGTAGCAGGGGTTTGCCCTAAACTGTATCAGAATGAACCTGGGCTGAGGAAACCTTGTCTCCTGTGCAGTCACCCTGCCTGTGCACGCCTGGCTGCTTTCTGTCCTCAAAGGGGCACTGAATAGAAGTCATATTCTGGGTTTTTGAGGGCAAGATATGCTTTGGGCTCCCTGTAAATGTCCCCCTACCCATTCCCACTTTCTCATGAGACCAGGAGCCAGTCTGGGTGGATGGGGTGAGTTGAAGAGGAAAGGTGACTGTGGTTTGGGCTGAACTGGTCTTAAGAAGAGTGCTTCCCAAGGTTGGGCTAGGTGCCACTGCAATATCCTCTTCCTCCTCTTAATTCAAAAAAGCACACCAGGAATACTTGTCTCCGAGGCACCTCCTGCCTCACAGCTTGCGAACACATTGGCTGGCAATATGTGTGGGGCAGCGAACTTCCTAAGAGTGAAAAGTAGCCCAAAGTAGAATGGCAGCTCAGCTGGAGTCAATAGGAGGATGCAGGCAGAGGGGGGAATGCAGCTGGGGCTCATTGGCCCTCCTGGAGGAGAGACTACCTCAAGGCCCTAGCTTTGGTGGTAGAATTCCCACCTGAGCAATTAGAGCAAAACAGGACTTTAGAAAGTCTGGAGTCAAGGTCCATCATTGTAAATATGGAAACTGAGTCCTAGAGATGGGTAGTGACCTGTCCAAGGTCTGCACCCACTAGCAGAATCAGAATTCTCCCCTACCTCACCCCAGGGCCTTGCATGAGCAAGATTTTCAGCTCCAGAACCTCCTGGGTCCTGCCAGTATTTGGGACTTCCCAGGAATGAAAGGGAGGAAAAAGGGGCTGCATCCAGTGACTCTCTTCTCAGGTCCACAGACAAGGTAGCCCCAGAAAAGCTCTGTGACAGGAATTGGGGCCCAAGACAGCTAAGCCCACAGCCTGTTACAGGGTCCTGGGGCTGGAACTACTGGGACAGGTGACCTGAGAATGGGGCTGAAGATGGTGGCAAGAAGAGTCTGGCTGCCCCATGTACAGCGCCATGTGGTCTCCCAGCAGGCAGGTGGCAGGCAGCCAGGAGAAGCACCTGGCCAGCAAGGACACCCTGTGGTGAAGTCACAGACTTCTGCTTGCTCTAGCACCACTGCCAGCCTCCTCGGATTTTCAGAGCCTGCTTAAGCCACCTGCTCTGGCAGCCCCTGCTTGGGGCCACAGTGGCCTCTGTTCCCAGGGTAAGGGCTTCTTCCTGTTCAGAGGATTCAAGGAGGCAGGATACTAGGAGGTCAGAATGTGGTTTCCACTAACCTTCCAGACTCTGGTTCCCTGGCAGCCCATGCTGGGCTGCTTGCATCATAGCATTGTGATAGATGGACTTAGTATTGAAGTTAATAGCTCTGGGTTAGAATCTTGGCTTTACCATTTACTAGCTATGTGATCACAAATGTCACTTTACTTGCTGACCCTCATCTATATAAGAGGGATCATAATAAGCCTTATCTGAGAGGACCAACATGAGGACTAAACTAGATAAGGTAAATAAAGTGTATAGCATGGTGCCTTAGCTATTTTTATTATTTTATTGCTCCTAGTGCATATGATCTATATGGCATGGTATATAGATGCATTGTTAATCAGGGGCCCATTGGCTCAAAGAGCGCTAGACCCAGAAGGACAGCATTAACCCTGCCTCCCAGCCCCAGAGTGTGGCAACAGTAGTGGCAGTGGGGGAGCTAGCTCTAGTGACTAGCATAAAGATGATGGCAGGATGGAGCAGGAGGAGTGGACCCAGCCAGGAGTCTAGCCTGAGCTTAGCCCTGAGCCCTATCCCACCATTCAAGGCTGAGCTCCTGATGCCTAATCTGGCTATTGGCTGGTAAGCAGATAAGCATGTGGAAGGGACTTTGCTGCTCTTAGAAGGAAAATTGTCAGGGAAAAAGGGGCCAGCCTCTAGGTTAGGCCAAAGCACACTGGCCTCTTCCTCAAAATCAAGCTGTTGGGGGGAAAAGATGGAATTTGACCTTCTCAGCATAACCATCCTATTGGAGTCTTTCTCATACTCCTAGAGCCCTGCTTCCTCATCTATTTTGTTGCCAAAGTGAGTTTACAAGCCTGCTGCTGCCCCAACCATGAACTAAGGTCTAGGCCAAAACATAGCTTCCTGCTAGAGCAAACACCAGAAGCCAAGCTTCCCTCTCTAGAAGCTGGATCCCTATTTGCTAGCAGTTCAGTATGAAGGCCAAGCAACTGAAACCAACTCTCAGAGATGCAAATTGTCCTTGAGTCCTTCCCATCTTTGGTTAAGCCAAAATATTACAGCAGCCACATGGAACCCAGAGTCCCATTTTCTCCTATCTTCCTGCCTGATGGGGAGACCAGCCAGAGGTGTGTGGGGACAGGAAATGAGAGGGTCTGTGATAAATGTAGAATACAATTGTCCTCAGACTTCCTTATCTCTCCTGTCTAGGGTGGCCTTGGCAAAAGAGGAAATGAAATCTGGGACCAAGGGACCCCAGCCCATGTCCCCCTCTGATTTCCTGGACAAGCTTATGGGGCGAACATCTGGATATGATGCTAGGATTCGACCCAATTTTAAAGGTAAGAAGCAGTCCTCCTACAAAAACGCTTTCTTCTCCACTTCTTTTGGGAACACACTGCCATGCCAGGCCCTATTGGCTACCCCAAGGACAGGAGGCTGGACATACAGGGATAACGCTAACAGTTCAGGAGCTTCCCTTCCCTATTGCTTATGGGCCTATATAGCTGGCACTGTCTTCTAGCAGTGCCCTGGCCTCAAGCTCAGGGAGGGAGTCCTGGAAACTGCTTGCGGCCTTTTGGAGTGCCCTGCTGATATGGCTGTGTTCTGCGACCCTTAGGCCCACCTGTGAATGTGACTTGCAACATCTTCATCAACAGTTTTGGCTCTGTCACCGAGACTACTATGGTAAGAAGTCTCCCTATTCCCTGTTTCCATTCTTGTGTGAATGGAAGAAACCCACCAGATATCAAGACTTTCCTCCCTCTACTGTCCTCTCCCTGCTTTGTGGTCATGAGATGTCTGAAGTTGGTCACTGGGAGATATCTTTCCCCAGCCTGGGGTTTCAGTGGCTAAAGGCAGACTAGCCTAATGAACAGATGGTCAAGCATAGGAAGTGGCTTGGTACAGAACACAGACTTCAGAATCAGACAACCCTGTGTTCAAATTCTGACAACCATCTAATAGTTGTGTAACAGGTTGTTTAAATCTCCCCTTGTTTCAGTTTCCTCATCTGTAAAATAGGGACCATAACAGTACCCTCCTCACAGTGTTGGTGTAATATTTAAATGAAATGATGCCTATAAAGAAAGCCTTAGCAAAGAACCCAGCTCATAGTAAGTGGTTAATAAATGCTTTCCCCCTTTCCATCTTTGCCATATCAGCACAAAAGCAGGCTCCTTCTCCAGTGAAAAATGCCTACTGCCTCTGAGATGCACTCCCAGCATTTCTTCCTCATGGTCCTCCTTCCCATGTAGGCTTGCTGGGCTCCTGGAATAGTATTGCCTTTGATGGGCCCATCTGTACACCCTCCCAGGACTATCGGGTGAATGTCTTCTTGCGGCAACAGTGGAATGATCCGCGCCTAGCCTACCAAGAATATCCTGATGACTCTTTGGACCTCGATCCCTCTATGCTGGATTCTATCTGGAAGCCAGACCTGTTCTTTGCCAATGAGAAAGGGGCCAACTTCCATGAGGTGACCACAGACAACAAGTTACTGCGCATCTTCAAGAATGGGAATGTGCTCTACAGCATCAGGTGCACCTGATGAGGAGAGTTTGGGTCAAGGGGAAGCAGCCAGATAGAGGCTGAGGGGTGGGAAAAGGATCCCCTGTACCATACCAGGTCCCAGTAAGTTGATGTCATTTCTTTTTTACTGTCCTTGCCAGGCTGACCCTCATTTTATCCTGCCCAATGGACCTCAAGAACTTCCCCATGGACATCCAGACATGCACCATGCAGCTGGAGAGCTGTAAGTGTCTCTAGAGAGTCACAGAGCAAGGTCTGGAATATCAGGTAGTTAACCCCATCCCATGATGTTCCAAATGAGAAAAGGGCAACCCAGAATCAGGACTTATCCAAGCACACGCAGTCAACTGTTGGCATAGATGAGACTAGGAGCCAGGACTCACTAACACCCAACCCAATATGTTTTTCCATCCTCACACTATTTACTGGTTTGGCTATTCTGCGGGCCTGGGGAATGGGACAGCACCAGCTTTACATACAAATGTGCTTGTGCTGGTTGTTAGGGGAGGGGCATTTGAAGGACACCTCCTCTGCCTAAAGATATCCCCTCTCACAGTGCCTGAGATAATTCTACCTTTACTCTCTGTGAGTTAAGACATTCAAAACTACCTATAAAAATGCCAGAGTTGGCAGAGGGGGTACTCTTGAACTCTGGTTCCACATGAACACAGATAACTTTTGTAGAGAAGTGGGAGAAGACAGTTCTACGTATACAACAGTGCCCAGGGTAGCAAAGTCAGCAAAGGGCTACTCTGTGGCAGGGCTGCCAGCTTATGGGGGCTGCCCCAATTGCAGAGAAGTCAAAGGACAACAAGGCTGGACCATCACCTATGTGTACTCTTACCCCATCTCCTGCGTAAGGTGAGACTGTGAAATCAATACACATCCACTTAATCCTCAGAGATTTGTCAGGCTGTTTCCAACATATAATAATAGTGATGGGTAGAATGTGTCCCATGTTGTCAGCTCTTTCGAATGCATAAGCCACTTTCACATTCAGGTTCTTTTTTTTTTTTAATTTATTTTTTATTGGTGTTCAATTTACTAACATACAGAATAACCCCCAGTGCCCGTCACCCATTCACTCCCACCCCCGCCCTCCTCCCCTTCCACCACCCCTAGTTCGTTTCCCAGAGTTAGCAGTCTTTACGTTCTGTCTCCCTTTCTGATATTTCCCACACATTTCTTCCCCCTTCCCTTATATTCCCTTTCACTATTATTTATATTCCCCAAATGAATGAGAACATATAATGTTTGTCCTTCTCCGACTGGCTTACTTCACTCAGCATAATACCCTCCAGTTCCATCCACGTTGAAGCAAATGGTGGGTATTTGTCATTTCTAATAGCTGAGTAATATTCCATTGTATACATAAACCACATCTTCTTTATCCATTCATCTTTCGTTGGACACCGAGGCTCCTTCCACAGTTTGGCTATCGTGGCCATTGCTGCTAGAAACATCGGGGTGCAGGTGTCCCGGCGTTTCATTGCATTTGTATCTTTGGGGTAAATCCCCAACAGTGCAATTGCTGGGTCGTAGGGCAGGTATATTTTTAACTGATTGAGGAACCTCCACACAGTTTTCCAGAGTGGCTGCACCAGTTCACATTCCCACCAACAGTGTATGAGGGTTCCCTTTTCTCCACATCCTCTCCAACATTTGTTGTTTCCTGCCTTGTTAATTTTCCCCATTCTCACTGGTGTGAGGTGGTATCTCATTGTGGTTTTGATTTGTATTTCCCTGATGGCAAGTGATGCAGAGCATTTTCTCATGTGCATGTTGGCCATGTCTATGTCTTCCTCCGTGAGATGTCTGTTCATGTCTTTTGCCCATTTCACGATTGGATTGTTTGTTTCTTTGGTGTTGAGTTTAAGAAGTTCTTTATAGATCTTGGAAACTAGCCCTTTATCTGATATGTCATTTGCAAATATCTTCTCCCATTCTGTAGGTTGTCTTTGAGTTTTGTTGACTGTATCCTTTGCTGTGCAAAAGCTTCTTATCTTGATGAAGTCCCAATAGTTCATTTTTGCTTTTGTTTCTTTTGCCTTCGTGGATGTATCTTGCAAGAAGTTACTATGGCCGAGTTCAAAAAGGGTGTTGCCTGTGTTCTTCTCTAGGATTTTGATGGAATCTTGTCTCACATTTAGATCTTTCATCCATTTTGAGTTTATCTTTGTGTATGGTGAAAGAGAGTGGTCTAGTTTCATTCTTCTGCATGTGGATGTCCAATTTTCCCAGCACCATTTATTGAAGAGACTGTCTTTCTTCCAATGGATAGTCTTTCCTCCTTTATCGAATATTAGTTGCCAATAGGATCCAACAGTACATTAAAAAAATTATTCACCATGACCAAGTAGGATTTATCCCTGGGACACAAGGCTGGTTCAACACCCGTAAAACAATCAATGTGATTCATCATATCAGCAAGAGAAAAACCAAGAACTATATGATCCTCTCATTGGATGCAGAGAAAGCATTTGACAAAATACAGCATCCATTCCTGATCAAAACTCTTCAGAGTGTAGGGATAGAGGGAACATTCCTCGACATCTTAAAAGCCATCTATGAAAAGCCCACAGCAAATATCATTCTCAATGGGGAAGCACTGGGAGCCTTTCCCCTAAGATCAGGAACAAGACAGGGATGTCCACTCTCACCACTGCTATTCAACATAGTACTGGAAGTCCTAGCCTCAGCAATCAGACAACAAAAAGACATTAAAGGCATTCAAATTGGCAAAGAAGAAGTCAAACTCTCCCTCTTCGCCGATGACATGATACTCTACATAGAAAACCCAAAAGTCTCCACCCCAAGATTGCTAGAACTCATACAGCAATTCGGTAGCGTGGCAGGATACAAAATCAATGCCCAGAAGTCAGTGGCATTTCTATACACTAACAATGAGACTGAAGAAAGAGAAATTAAGGAGTCAATCCCATTTACAATTGCACCCAAAAGCATAAGATACCTAGGAATAAACCTAACCAAAGAGGTAAAGGATCTATACCCTCAAAACTATAGAACACTTCTGAAAGAAATTGAGGAAGCCACAAAGAGATGGAAAAATATTCCATGCTCATGGATTGGCAGAATTAATATTGTGAAAATGTCAATGTTACCCAGGGCAATATACACGTTTAATGCAATCCCTATCAAAATACCATGGACTTTCTTCAGAGAGTTAGAACAAATTATTTTAAGATTTGTGTGGAATCAGAAAAGACCCCGAATAGCCAGGGGAATTTTAAAAAAGAAAACCATATCTGGGGGCATCACAATGCCAGATTTCAGGTTGTACTACAAAGCTGTGGTCATCAAGACAGTGTGGTACTGGCACAAAAACAGACACATAGATCAGTGGAACAGAATAGAGAATCCAGAAGTGGACCCTGAACTTTATGGGCAACTAATATTCGATAAAGGAGGAAAGACTATCCATTGGAAGAAACACATTCAGGTTCTTATGGCTGCCTCAAAACAACTTTGAAAAGTAGGTGGAGCATTTTTCAGAAGGAAGAATGAGTTGCCCCGAGTCACATAGCTACTTTGAGTCAAGGCCCTACACTGGACATCTGTGAGCCTCAGTGTTTCTTCTCCCATTTCTACTTGACATGTGTGAATATGGTCATAAAATGGTAGGAGCTTTGACAAACTGCTAGCTATCTGTGAGCAACTTGGCATGTTCAGATGTTAACTCTCAATCTGCCCCAGTTCAGGGCCCTGGCTAGGAGTCTGTGGTGTGCACATTGTCCCATGCGTGACTGGCAGGGTATAAATAGCTCTTTCCTCCCTGGGGTGAGGTTGCAGAAGCCCTGACTCTGAGGCTGGCTCAGCTCAAGACATGTGGCCAGTACACATGCTTACTCCCCTGGATTTGAGATATGGCAGGAGGTTCCCAGCTGGGTTCCTTGACATCATTCCAACTCTTTCGACCTGCTTTCCTAGGTCTGCCAGAATAATTTCTCTCTGTGCCTTTTTAAAGCTTGAGAACTAGGTAGAAGAGGAGTCTGGAGTCTTTCTGATTTACCTACTTAGGATGGGTCCACTTGACCAAGTACCCTCTTCAGAAAGATTTCCCCTTCCAAGATGGGCATGAAGTTCCTAAAACCTAGGCCTTACCTCCTCATCTGTTCTTTTCTGCTAGTTCTAACCCTTTCCCTACCCCCACCCAGCACCACATTCTGCAGCCCTCTGCCATCTCTGTCACTTTTAGTTGGCTACACCATGAATGACCTCGTGTTTGAGTGGCTGGAAGATGCTCCCGCTGTCCAAGTGGCTGAGGGGCTGACTCTGCCCCAGTTTATCTTGCGAGATGAGAAGGACCTAGGCTACTGTACCAAGCACTACAACACAGGTAAAAACCAGGATCTTTACTGACTGTGAGCCACAGAAGGGCCTCCAGATGGGAGGGAAGGGGGCAAGACAGCCAGTTTTTATTGAAAGTGCCAGATGTGCTAAGTGCTTTATATGCCTTATCTCATCATGGTAGGAATTATCAGCCCTATTTTAAATCAATTGCCCAAGTCACACACCTAGAAAACGGCTGACTTAGAATTCAAATCCAGATCTAATTCCAAAGCCTGTATTTTAGTCCCTTTCACATGCTGCAGAGGAAATGGGCCTATCCCAATAAGTGGCAGGAGTGTCTCACCTGTCCTGGGCCCAGCCTGTGGAAGGTGGGGAATCTACATCTGGGAGTAGCCAATGGCTGAGCTAAATCACGAAGCATTAGACTTTAGGGCACTGGCAGGTTTACTATCCACATCTCAAACCACAACCACCATTGCCCAATTCTTGAACTGGCTGTTTTCCCAGGTGTGAAATGTGGGCCAGGAAGTGGAGAAAGGTTGCTTTTCCAGCCTAAACATCTGCTCCCTGTAGCTTCCTGAAGAGCTACTTGTTCCTCAGTTCCCCTGGCAACTTGGAAACAAAGTGCTATGACCCTGAGATAGAAGCCAGAGGCTCAAGAGGGGAGATCCTGGATACCTACTTCCTATGGCATGCTGACATGCTTTGGGTGCCACCCTCTCAATATGTGTGTTGGTGTATATAGTGTGTGCAAAGTAGGGAGAGGAACAGGCCATGAATTTAGAAATGCTGGTGGGAGTGGAAATTGGTAGAACCTTTATTGGGGAGAAAAATGGCAATTTGTATATAGGTCAGTGGTGTTCAAACTCTGCTGTGCATTACATTTTCCTGGGGACCCTGTTAAAATGTTGATTACTAGGCTCTGCCTCTCAGAGATTCTGATTATATGCACTTGGAGTGATGCCCAGAAATCTGCATTTGAACAAGCATCCTTAGGATTCTGATGCAGATGGTCCAGGGGGGCATACTTTGAAAAACTGTAAAAGCTAAAAATTTTTCCCCTACATGTTGATCTAGGAATGTTCATCCAGGAATCCCACTCCTTGGAACTTATTATAAGGAAGTATTCCAAAATACTAGATCACTGCTTATACTAGCAAAAACTTGGCACTGTTCTAAATATCCACTAACAGGACGGAGGTTAAATAAATGACACAGTGTGCTTGGTGGAATATTATCCAGATGTTAAAAAGGATACTTGCAAAATGCTTATATCAACATGGAAAGTACAAGTGGAAAAGGCTAAGATTCACACTTGTATACACAGAATCATTATATTGTGGTAAAAGAAAAAAAAAACAAAAATATGTGTTTAAAATCCTGGGAGGAAATAGCACTAAATGTTGCTAACTTTGAGTGATACAATGGATAAAACCAAGAACTTTGGAATTAGATAAAGCTGAATTTGAATTATAGCTCCACTATCTATAAGTTGGGTACCCTTGAGAAACATAAGTTAATCTCTTTGAGCCTCAGTATCCTTATATGTAAAATGGGAAATAATGATTTCACCTGCTCCAAATAGTTGCTATGGAATTTCAATAAGATAAACTATATAAAGTCAGGGCACTTAGTAGGGCTTGATAAATGTGAGCTTATAAATATCATTGAACTTATAAGCATTATTTTTCTCTAATTCTCACTTTTTTCTTATACTAAATAAGTTTTAATTTTGTAATTAAAATAAAACCACCATAGGGTAACTGTGTGACAGGCATTAAGGATGGCACACAATAAGATGAGCACTGGGTGTTATACTTTATGTTGGCAAGTTGAATTTAAATAAAATTTAAAAGATAAATAAAATAAAACCACCACTACCAAAAATAGATAGGTAGATAGATAGATGATAGATAGGTAAAATGAGGGAAGGAAGAAAGGAAGGAAAGAAAATATGGATACCTAGCAAAGATATGTCATAACAAGAAGCCTGGAGTGAGGTGGACTCAGGGAAGAGTAGGAGATCACAGCATCACACAGTATGTAAAAGCCATAATCAACCATTGATGAAATTACTAGCCTTGAGGAATCAGATCTGATAAGAGTAAGCCTAGCCCAGAATAAAATAGCAATATACACATTCTCTGCTTTTGGCTTTGGTTATCCTATACCCCTGCCATGGGGAGAAGCTCTGAGCTAGGTTTTCTTAGCCTCAGGGCATAGGAATCTAGGTAAAATGAAGATGGCTGGCAGAGGAGGCAGAGCACTGGTACATGTGCTTTGGACCAATGCACTTTTTGGTGGTGGAATAGAATGCTGCTGTCTCACATTCTCTGGGCACCCTCTGCCCACTGTTGAGATCTGGTCTCTGTTAGACACTCCAGATATTTCCTATCCAGCTTTTATTGCTTGCTTGAGACACAGGCCGTGTTTATTTCAGTGAATCATTGTTGCTAGAGCTTCTGGGGTAGCAGCAAGCTCAAGCAAGGCTGCTGAGATTTAGGCAGAGTCTAAATTCATTGCTTTATTAATAATGATAGTATCAACTACCTAAATGTTCAACATCCCAGATACATTATTTAATTCCTACAATGATGGAGTTGATATTGTTGTTGTTCTGTTTTACAGACAAGGAAACTGCAGCTCATATAGCCTGGGTGTTTGTCTGTCACACAGCTAGTGAGTGGAAGGTTTCAGGATTCAAACCCAGGCAGTCTGGCTCTGGAGCCCTTCTGTTCTTAATCCTCTTGCTGTATGGTCAAGTGGAAGGCACTCTGCTGGAAACTAGTGTTTAGAGCAAGAGGTCAAGTCTGAGAGCTTCCTCAGAACGTACATCTGATGCTCCCTGGGGCCATTTTGAAAGGCCCTTTTTTTGCCCAGTTGAGGTACCCAGAGGCTAGCCCACAGAGATAGGGATGCCCTAGTCAGTCCTGCCCCTCGTGCTCAGCTCCAGGCTGGGGACCTGAGGCCTGATATCTCACCTCTTTCCTTGCAGGGAAATTCACCTGCATCGAGGTAAAGTTTCACCTGGAACGGCAGATGGGCTACTATCTGATTCAGATGTACATCCCCAGCCTACTCATCGTCATCCTGTCCTGGGTCTCCTTCTGGATCAACATGGATGCTGCCCCTGCCCGTGTGAGCCTAGGCATCACTACTGTGCTCACCATGACAACTCAGAGCTCTGGCTCTCGGGCCTCTTTGCCTAAGGTGAAGAGACATGCAAGGAACTTGCTTGCTATAGAGCTTCCCATTTCCCATTCATCCTTTGTTCTCTTCTGCTATTTGCCTTAGATTTAAGGTAGAGGAGAGCCACTGAGCAAGAGAAGGTGGCCAGAGTTTTCTCTTCCCCTACAGTATACTGCTAATGATATTGCTAATGTTGTGGAAGCTGGGGTTGTGGGTATTGTCTGGCTAGGGAATGACGGAGACAGTGTCTGACTTACTTTGACTTTCATCAGGAAATGCTAGCATGTCCAAATCAAAAGACTCTTAGCAAGTAGAAAGTCCCATTCTCTCATGGTATTGATGAGGTGAATACAGCCCAAAGGGCATGACCCATAGGAAACAAAAAAAAATACATAAGGATTTTATTTTATTTTATTTTATTTTATTTTATTTTATTTTATTTTATTTTATTTTATTTAAGAGTTTATTTTTGCAAGAGAGAGAAAATGAGCACAAGCCAGGGGAAGGGGTAGAAGAAGAAGCAGAGTCCCTGATGCAGGACTTGATCGCAAGACTCTGCAATCATGACCTAAACCAAAAGCAGATGCTTAACTGACTGAGCCACCCAGGCACCCCAAAATATAAGGATTTTATTTTTTTAAAGATCGTTTATTCATGAGAGACACACAGAGAGAGGCAGAGACATAGACAGAGGGAGAAGCAGGCTCCAACACAGGGAGCCTGATGTGGGACTTCATCCTGGGACTCTGAGATCATGCCCTGAGCCAAAGGTAGACACTCAACCACTGAGCCACTCAGCGGGACTTATAAAGGCCCAAATATAAGGATTTTAAACCAACATCTGTCTCTTATTATGTCAGAAGCTGGACACTATTATGCTCTCTAGAGATCTAGAGATAATGCCCATTCTTTTGGAGTGAAGAAATGGCAGTTAAAGTCAATGGATTCTAAATGTCTGTGGCCTGGCGATGCTTTGATTACACAGAGAGATTTGTGCTTATGAGACTGGGCCCAGATTCTCCCTGCCTTGTGTCTTCATGTAGGGAATTTAGAGGTCACCTCAATGTCCTTACAGTCAGCAAGGCTCTGAAAAATTAGGAGTAAGCTGATTCACTCATTTAATAAATACTTATTGAGCATATACTATGTACCAGACACTGTTCTAGGCCATGGAGAAATAATGGGAAGCAAATGCAACATAGTTACTTGTGGATCTTACTGTGAACATATGCCCTCTCATTTTGATTTGATGGGAACTAGGCCCTGTGATCTCCCATCTCCCAGTGTTTATTCCTAAGAAGATATTTACAGGGGACTTAAACAGGAGGTAATGGAGCATCCATGGTGAATTTACAAATTTGCCATGCTGGTGATGTAGTGGTTAAGAGTAGGAGATAGGAGTCAGGCAGATTTTGGTTTAAGTCCCAGCCTCATCATTTACTGATGGCAATCTTAGGTAATTCCTTAACCTTTCAGTCTCTTTACCTGTGACATGGGAATAAGAATATTATATCTTCCATAGGGTTATTGCAAGAAAAAAGATAATGTATTAACATAGACAATTATAATTGTTAGGTATCTGGGTGAAAAGAATGGAACGGTGGACCTAGGGCTAAAACAGCCAGTGATGTTCCCAATTGTTTTTGAGTTGCTAGAAACCTTTTGAGGTAATCCAAAGGCCTTTAGTGATAAACGATGACAAAACTCTGATTAGAATCAGGTGTCTCAGGGGAAGTTGTCAGAAAGTATTTCCTATAAATGTGTTTCCTAAATGGACAGGCATATTGGAGAGGCTGTGTAAGACAAATGGAGCAAAGGACCAGGGGGGCTGTGATGGCCATGTTGTGGTAGTAGCCTTGTAGGAAGACCAGAGGCAGGAAAGTAGTTCAGACCTTAGAAACCTGCCCTAGTTTATTGCAGCTACCATGCAAGGAGATTCTTCTCTAACCCAGGGAGGTTGCAATTAGTGCCTTATTCTTGCCAAGAGAACTTCCTTTTCCAATCCCCTCCTGTGAGCAAGTACAATCTGTCTGCTCCTAGGACTCACTTAGTGTCCTGATTTGGAAAAAAATGGACTTTGTTGGAGGGTTGTTTGTTTGCAGTATTTGATGTCTTCTCATCAGATTTTGATGACTTTTTGTGGCCTCACTGGCTAGTAAGCAAAATATGTAGGCATTTACCCCAAACTAGACTCATTGGCCAGCCCACAAAGCAATGGACTGAGAAAGCTCCCTTGAGTTTGTGCAATGTTAGATTTAGTGGGAGCCCTAAGGAAAGAGATGGGACAAATTCAGGGGCTTCTAAAAGGCACAGCAATTTCACTCCCAATACAACTCTAGTGTCCAGGATGAGAGAAGCAGAAGCTCACTTGTAATGGAACTCAGCAGGGATGGTCAGTCCTCATGCTCCCAGGTAAACCACTCCTTCCTTGCCTTTATGGGGGCTCCCAAAGGTATTGATGACTGTCTCTTTGGCAGCTCTTAGTCTACACAACTCTGGGTAGCTCAAAACAGGATGGAAGGGCTCAATGGAAGTTTCTGCCAGAGACTGACATATTAGACCTAAAGTTGCAGCAGGGAGGAGGGACACAATTTTCTTGAGAACCTATGCCCTAAATGGCCCACTGCTTCAGGGGCAGGTCATAGTGAGGAGGGCCAAAAGAGCAAACTGAAGCCCACAGAGACAAATACATTGCTAAAGCATCCACTCATCCATCCATCCATTCAAAAAATATTTGCTATGTGCCGGCCACTCAACTAGGCCTGGGGATAGAAGAGTGAACACAGTAGAAACAGTCCCTGCCATCAAACAGCTCACAATCTAGTTAGGGAAATGGCCAAGTGTATTTGATGGATGCTAAGAAGGTGTAGGTAACTTGGGCAACCAACATATAGCAAGGGCAACCAGTCCATACTGGTATGATTAGGGAAGGATTCCCACAGGATGTGGTATCTAAAGTGAACATTTAAAAGTTATCAAGTTAAAAGAGACACACAGAGAGATTGTTTCCTTGGGAAATTACGGAAATAATTTGTCATGGCAGCATACAGACTGCAAGAGGCAAGATGAGGCTGAAGAAGTAGGCAGGGGCTAGAGGTCATGCTAAGGGGAGCATAGACTATATCCTAAAAATAATGGAGAGCCATGAAGGGTTGTAAACAGAGGAATGATATAATCAGATTTACATTTTGAAAACAAAACTCTGACTGCTGTCTGGAGAACAGATTGGAGGTGGCAAACATGGATGCAGGGAGACCATTTGGGAAAGTGTTTGAGTCATTCAAATGAGCTAGGATAGTGAGTGGACAGATTCCACAGATATTTAAAGTGCATTATTGACTCATTCCACAGATATTTAAGGTGCATTATTGACTCATTATTAATAAGGTTTTATTCTTGCAGCTCAAGGTGTCCTTTTCTTTTGATGGTCCAAAGCCTTTATGGACCTCCCTTGTCATTACCTCATTATAGATTTTCATAGCACTTACTCGAAATCCCTGGGGACACAGTGGGACTGGGAGATGGTGAATGAAATAGGATGCCCTCTTAATAGGTGGCAAAGTGGAAACACTAAGGGATACTTAATCAGGGATTCCTAGAAACCCACCACTACCACCTAACTGGAATTGCCTTAAAAGAGATAGATAGGGCAGGTTTTCTCAACCTTAGCACTATTGCCATTTTAGACCTTATAATTGTTGTGTGTATGTATGTATATATGTGTGCCAGGGGAATTACTGTGCATTGTAGGATGTTTAGCAGCGGATCTGCCCTCCATCCACTAGATGCCAGTAATAACCCTTGCCAAAATTGTGCAACCAAAAAATGTTTCTAAAAATTGCCAAATGCCACTTAGGTGAGGAGGTGAGGTGGAAGGGGGCATCACAGGTTAAGAACCACTAAGGTTATCCAGTGAGACCTGCTCCTTACCTGGAAACTGTAGTACCCTCACTGTTCAACAAAACTGGTGAAAGAGGTTGTCTGTCATGAATCCTACTCCTACTGGGGAGCCCTATGAGGTGGGCTCAGCAGCTCAAAACTATGTAAGGAATCCATCTGGCTGAGGTGGTGATAGGACTTCATAAACCTAAGTTCTATACTCCTCCCAGCCCCATCCAGCCAAAACCCCACTCTAGGAGAGGTAAGTGTTCAATCTTTATGAAGGAAATGGGAGGGGAAAGTACTTAAAGGCTTCCAAGGCAAGTAGTGGGAGAGCCCTAAGAACTGGATAGGTAGAGGCCAACAGTACCTTGAAAATTAAAGAAGTATCCATAGCCAGGGGTTGGATTGTACTTCCTTGGGCCACTGAGTTCAATTCTTCAGCAAGGCCTCTCATAAAGATCAACAGGAAAAACCATAGCCAAGAGAATTATGGAGGTGGAGGAAAAGGAAGGAATTCCTAGTTGGATATTGAGACTGCAGCCTAGATGAATGGTAGTGCCACAGAATTGAAAGCCCAGAACCTCCAAATCCTACTGCCACATTCTTACTGGGTAATCTTGGTTATGACTTTTCTTCTTTAGGTTTCAAGTGTCCTCACATGTTTCATGTGGGAATAACCAACCCTACCCAGTTTCCATCAGAACTGTGAGGACCCTAGGAGATAACAGAGGGCAAACAAATACACTGTTCATGTTCATTACTGTTTATTGAAGAAGAAAATTAGAAGAAAATAAGAATGAAAAGAATAATAAGCAGAATCAGGAACAGAAGTATGAAAAGAATAAAGAAAGAAAGGAAAAGAAGTATAGGGAGGAAAGGCAGATAGGAGTGGAGGGTGGAGAGTACAGAGAAGTGAATGATGATGGGTAGCCCTATCTCCTTGATATGGGCCTTCAGGCAATGGAACATATTGTGGAAATCTTCTTTAACAACCAGAAGAAATTCAGGATAAAACTGAAAAATAGCAGGCAGTTGATATGGGCTGGCAAACCACTGGATAGGCCATAGAAGGACTCCAAAAAGATTGATTGTTCTGTTGGTGGATGTTGCAGGTGTCCTATGTGAAGGCAATTGACATCTGGATGGCTGTGTGTTTGCTCTTCGTGTTCTCTGCCCTCCTGGAGTACGCTGCTGTCAATTTTGTCTCTTGTCAGCATAAGGAATTCATACGACTTCGAAGAAGGCAGAGACGCCAACGCATGGTAATTATAACTAGGGAGGGGCCCATTTCCTTTCTCCTTTGGACTCCTTCCTCCCTACTACTCCTCCCATAAACCAAGACTCCATATAGGGCTACAAGGACTAAACAATGATTGTCTAGGATTGTCTAGGATTGCCTAGTCCAGGCAATCAGGAACCCTGGATTCTAGTCCTAAACTGATCACAGATAGGCTAAGTACTTTACCCTCTTTGATTCCATTTCTTTATATGTCCAATGGGACATTAATCCCTGTAGAGCATTCTAGTAGAGTGATTAAGAGCATGGATACACAGGGCCCTGGCTGGCTCAGTCAGAAGTGTATGTGACTCTTGATCTTGGGGTCATGAGGTTGAGCCCCATGTTTGCTATAGAGATCACTTAAAAATAAATAAATAAACTTTAAAAGAGAGAACATGGGCACAGTGCCTGATACATAGTAACCACTGAAAAAAAGGTTAGCTCATATTAGAATAATATCAATTTAGTTAATATGAGATTATTTTGAGAATTAGTAATGGCTGCTCCTGGCTCTCCCCTCACCCAGGAGGAAGATAACCCAGATTGCCATATTTTGATTGGTGGTTAAGAATTCAAGAGTCAGGCATGGGGGCCTTTCTAGGGGACCATTATAAAAGGGTTCCTATAGCTAAGCTGGAATTGAAAAAAAAAAAAAAACACAACACTACTTGCCTCTTCTGGCTGTTGGATTTCTTCACCTTGCTCTTCTTCTTTTTTTTTTTTTTTTAAAGCGGGCTCCATGCAGGGAGCCCGATGTGGGACTCGACCCTGGGTCTCCAGGATCACGCCCTGGGCCGAAGGCGGCGCTAAACCGCTGAGCCACCCAGCTGCCCCTTCACCTTGCTCTTCAATGGGTGCATCAGAGTTGTTGGATGTATCAGAGTTGTTGGGTATAAGCTGTTGTTCTCCCTCACTCTTGTTAACCCCATTTCTTCTACAGTAGAATGATCACCTGGGGGAAATAGAGAGCTTGCGGCCCTGCACAACAGGTCATTTGCCCCTCCCCATTACCCAGACAATGGGTGCTAGATACATGGTCATGACAACAGGGGTGCTTAGGCTACTCTCAAAGAAGCAAGTGCCTAATTATGAGCAAAGTCAAAAGCCTTTGCTGAGCCACATACTGGCCCCTTAATCATCAGACACAGTTCTGGTCTACCTTGAGCTCTGACTCCTTGTTTTCTGCCCAATCTGGGGGATCTAAAGCCAGAGGAGATACACTATGACCTCTGAGGGGAGAGAAAATGATGATCTGACCCCAGTGGCTCCAGCCTACCTAGCACTAAGTCTTTTCTCTCTTTGTAATAACTATCCCACACCCCCGCTGCTCCTGGGGTGCCCCGACTATATGTCCACACTAAAAATATCTTTAAAACTACCTCCGGGATCTCATATCCCTGGGAAGATCCCTTTCTGCTAAGAGCAGGGCTCCTGCCTTATCTATTGGTTTGTCGGAATGTATCAGTTCTTGCCTGAACTTTAGTCGGGCTCTGGGAAACACGCCCTCTAGTGGATTGATCCACAACTGCATCTCTTTGAGTAGGATTCCTTCAAGAGACTTAAAGCCTTTCCTATCCCATTACTGAGGATTAGAAAAAATATACACACTTGGCAGAAGGGAAAGAAAAGGAAATGCTCCCTTGGGGACCTGAGTGGCTCAGTGGTTGAGCATCTATCTGCCTTTGCCTCAGGTCACGGTCCTGGGGTCCTGGGATTGAGTCCCACATCAGGCTCTGCAGGGAGCCTGCTTCTCCCTCTGTCTATGTCTCTGCCTCTCTCTCTCTGTGTCTCTCATGAATAAATGGATAAAATCTTTTTTTAAAAAAAGAAAGAAAATGCTCCCTTTTCTAAGCAAACTCTCCACCTCACCCCCTTTAGCTGTGTTAAATCTGCCCGCAAGTACCAAAATCTTATTTTTGTAGGGACTTTGATTTTGATGCCTTCTGAATTCCTACCTTGCAAAAATATTAAGAGCAGGCTGCCAACCAGTTCCAGTGTCCTTTTGCTAACTAAATTGCCTGTGTGGATGTTTCAGCAACAGAAGACTGCTGTGTTTACTGTAGAGCTATTCCAGGTTGACCCTAGTCCCGTCCGCTTCCCTGCACCTCTCCAGCCCCCAACTGCACAGCCCGTCTCCTCCTGGTCATATATAAGTTGATCCTGATGTCATAATGGAGTCTGTCATAACCAGTGCTCAATTATTACAACGTTGTAGCAGCAGCCTAGGCCCTGCTTAGGCTCCTGGATCCTGCCAGAAAGTGGGTTGGGCTTAATATTAATGTAAATAAAACCTGAAAATCAAAACCTGTGCCTAAATTAGCCCATGTCCCTTTTTGAGTTCCATAAAGCCATTTCTATCCCAGCAAAACTGGAGCAAGAATCCTGGAGGTCACTGAGCAAGCTGAAAAAGTTGATGCAGTTTATATATTTCCAGAACCTCTCTCTGCGCCCTGCCATTGCAGGTAGAAAAGCAAAGGCCTTTGGTCTAAGAGGAGTCCTCTTAGGGAAGGGGAGAGCATCCATGATTTTCCGCGAGCCCTTAGCCAGGAGCAAGTTAGGAGTATTTTAGGAGCCAGCCAGCTCCTGGTTTAATCGTGTTCTTCTCTAATCTCTCCTCAACCACCCATCTCTACTGCATGGTGGTTTCCTTCCATGTCACTGTCTAAAGTAGTTTAATTTCTTTTCCATATATTTCTACTTTGTCTTCCAAGCTAGGCTTATACTTCACAGAGAAGAGCCTTTCTTTTTTATAACCTCAACAGGACCTAGTACCAGGCTCTGGACATAGCAGCCACATTGCCCATTCCACCAACATTTGCAGGCTGATTGGAGAGGGCTCTTTTTCAAGCTAGACAGAGAGGAAGCCTTGCCATTATCCACAGAATAACTTGAGAAATTGAAGAAATTTCAAAATACTGCCAAGTCCTCTCAGGGGTTTGGTCCTAGAACCCTACTTGCCTCTCTCCATCTCCCAGCACCCCCATTCTTCAGTCTCTTCTTTTTATTCACTCAATTATATCACTGAATACCTATCACTTTTTTCCCATCTACACACCTTACCTCCCACACTGTGTATTCCTTCCCCAATTTGGTTTTGGAATATCTTTACTGTCTAGTTCCCCAGCCCTCCTCCCCTATAGATAGCTGCAACAAAAATATTCTATTTCAACAGCCATGGAAGCCACAAAGTGATGTTTAAGTCTCTATTATCTCTCCCAACACACACACACACACACACACACACACACACACACCACACACACACATACACACTCCTCATAATTTGGTTTAAATAGATAATATTCATATTTGGGACCCCCACCCTTGGATTTTAGGCCACTTGTCTTTGCTCCCCCAACTGCAAGTGGTACAATATGTTAAAATCAAAAAGAGCTAAGGGCAGCTTACTCTAGTAGTCATATTTTTTATCCCATGTGAGATGACTTTTTTTTCCAGCCTGGGAAATATATCCAAATAATTCTCTTTAGATTTACTATGATTGGAGAAAAGAAAAGGTAATTAAATCTATAGAAACAGAAATAGCTGTTGGATTCAACTTTCTCTTTCAGAACCTTTTGCAAACAAATATATTCTACCCTTTATCATCTAGCTTAGGGGCTGAGGAGAACAGAATGAGTAGTAGAAAACTGGGGGTGTGAGGGATCCTGAAATGGAAAACAAAAGAGCAAATAATTTTATTTACTCCCTCATTTTTCAATTACTTGGAAGATGTTTTGTTTACCTCTGGTTCTTCATTTCTAACATGGGTCCAGCATACACTATGCAGGAAAAGCGTGAAAATGAACTAGAAAATACAAGTTAGGTGAGCCAAGGCCTTTGGTGACAGGTTATGGAGGTAACTTTGAGCAGAAAGCTAAAGCTGCCCCACTATAACTCAGGGTCAAAACACAGCCACAGAAGTGAATTGCCTCTGGCTTATACACCTATAACTCTCTCCACAGAGACTGCAAAATTAAAAATTGAGTAGCAAAGCTCTCTGGTTGGCTGATTTAGAGAGATTCTTTCCTATGCCAAAAGTGCCACTTTTTCTAGACGCTGACGGGCATCAGGCCATTGTGCAGGGGTGGGGCAAGGAGTGATCATTTTTCCTGCCAAGCACTTTGTAACTGAGTAAGACTCTCTTCTGAGTAGACTCTTCAGTTTGAGACCCTGAAAGGATGCTGGCTTCATGAGAACAAAGCTATTTCCTGTCCTATATTCTGAAGCATGTGGCTCATCTGACCATTCATTCATTCAACTGATATCTACTGGGTGCCTACTAGATGCCAGGCACTGTGCTGGGGACATGGCAGTAAATAAGACCAATGCCCTTTCCGAGGTTTGTCCTATGAGCCCACAGGAAGCAGAGAAATATGGGATCTGTTGGTGAATCTGTGGCCTGAGGTTGCCTGCCCCTGATGCCCAGTGACAGGCTCAACTTTCTAGTGATGTAATAATCAAGGGCTACTGGGACCCACCACACCAATATCTCACCTACAAAGTCACTTTTCAATGTGTTACCAAGTTGTAGAGATCCCATTATAAAGACCCTATGATGTCTTACTAACTGTACAATGTGTGTAAACCTACTTCATCCACATTTTATGTGTATTGATGGTATATCTATTCAATAAACATGTACACTATTCTGTTTTAGCCCTGAATGTCCTGAGTCTCAGGAAGACCTCAGTCCTGGGCAAATCAAGAAGGTAGTTGGTATCATCCCACAAGGGGACATTTCACTTCAGGTGATTTCTTAGATAGCAGAAGCTTTTACTCCTGTGAATATCAACACTTTCAAAAATTGTAACCATCTTTGATTACAGTATTTTTAGGTTCTGGTATATACTTACCTGTCTTCTAATTTCCAGGCTGCAAACCGTCACTTCTGATGGCAATGTGTGCTTTAGAAGTAGACAAAATTAGGCATGTCTGGGTTGTATATACACTAAGAGTAAATAGGTTCTGAATGGGGGCCTAAAGGGTTCTCATATGAGTAAAGCTCTCTCTCTCTCTCTCTCTCTCTCTCTCTATTGATGACTTAGGGGCTTTGGTCATTTTTTTCCCTCTTTATTTCCTTCTATGTCTCCCTCTCATTCTCCCTCTATTTCTATTTCCAGCTCTCTCTTTCTGTCCTTACTTCCTGGCTCTTCAGCTGTTACAGCTACTTATGGTTCTCAGCTGACTATTGGATAAATGAACGTTGTGTAGTCTGCTACATTTCTTTTTTTTATAGTTTTTTTTTAATTTTTTAAAATTTATTTATGATAGTCACAGAGAGAGAGAGAGAGAGAGAGGCAGAAACACAGGCAGAGGGAGAAGCAGGCTCCATGCACCGGGAGCCCCATGTGGGATTCGATCCCGGGTCTCCAGGATCGCGCCCTGGGCCAAAGGCAGGCGCTAAACCGCTGCGCCACCCAGGGATCCCGCTGCTACATTTCTTAATGCTGATATAAAATTTACTTCCCCAGTGGGAACATGTTCGTCATAATGCATATATTGTAAATAAATGGAATGTGCACTGGATAATAAATGTTATCCTAGATGTACTGACCCTTTGTCAAAATCTGCTGATTTGCAGAGAAGCACATATATTTATAATAATCAATTTTACCCTAATTTGGATGACCCACTAGGTTATTTAAAGCTTTTGTAATTTTCAGCTTTGAGTTGAGATAAACAATTTTTAAAGGTACTATATACAAGGAGAATTAATTTTGCAGCTTTTGAAAGTCATTAAAGTCAAGTTCACCAAGTCTAAATATCTTAGCTATCCATTCTAAAGGTTTTATTGTTCTATTTATTCTGTTGATTACCAGTCAGAGATAACTTGACATTGAGATATCCTTCTCACAGTGGGTTGGCACGTCACTGGGTTTTAAATGACTCTAAATAATTCTATACATTTTAAAAAGGCAGCTTGGGGTTTGTCTGCAAATGGAATCATAATATATACCATATATACTGTGCATAGCTGCTTAGCATACATCTATCTCATGAATAGTATTGTGCCCATAAAAAAGCATGCAGTGGGCCTGTGTACCCATCCACCTGTCTGCATAGCATCACCTATGAGATATCTGTGTGTGGCCTAGTCTTTATTCCTCTGCCTTAGAGCTATAACCTCAAATTCTGTGTTTCATGTAATTCAGGAGGAAGATATCATCCGAGAGAATCGCTTCTATTTCCATGGCTATGGCCTGGGCCACTGCTTGCAGGCAAGGGATGGAGGCCTAATGGAAGGTTCTGGCATTTACACCCCCCAACCTCCAGCCCCTCTTCTAAGAGAAAAAAAAACCATGCGGAAACTCTATGTGGACCAAGCCAAGCAGATTGACACCATCTCCCGGGCTGTCTTCCCTTTCACTTTCCTCATCTTCAACACCTTCTACTGGGTTGTCTATAAAGTGCTATGGTCAGAAGATATTCACCAGGCACTGTGAATAGGGTGAAGGCTAGAGAGTGCAGCTGTTGGCTTCCTGCTTCCTCCTGAGTGGGCCTTCTCCCTCCATTAGATTCCATCAGGGGCTTGGGCAATTCATTTCTGATCTCCCACTCAAAACCTCAATGGCCAATCTCAAAGCTATGTGGGTCTACACTGCATGATGCCAATGGTGGCTGTACTTAGAAAGATGGCTTCTCTGCTCTAATCTGGTTCTTCTCCTTGTTATCCTATTTCTCACAAGAGTAAGATTTGGCCATGTTCCTGGGGCAGGGATGGTATTCTTCCCTTGCTGGAGCCTCTCTGTTTTCCAATTCTCCAATGGAGAATATTCAGACCATTGCTGCTATATTCTGGCATTTGTTATCTTAACTTGTATGATTCTTTGCTCTGCCACCTTCCACCCAGACTGACCTTTACTCTGCCTTCTGTCCCTCCCACCACAGACTCAAATAAGGAGTCTTTCCCATCCACAAGTGATGCCCTGTGTGACCCAGTTTTCCTTGACTGTGGGAGGAAAGCAAGGTGATAGGTTCCCTACCTCTCAGCAAGGTTGAAACAGTCATGGACTACTCTGAGGTAAGGCGTTGCTATATGACTCAACAGAGAGGTCTTCAATCTCACAGGATGCGCAACACTGTCAGAATTGGGGAAGGAATCTTGGACTCTCAAAAAAGCCACCATTCCAGATCCATCTGAGCTTCCAGTTCTCAGAAATATTTGTTTTATTCCCTAACTAGTATGGTGGCAAAGTGTGTTTGGCTTCTTGGGAGTGTAAAAAAAGAAAAATGCTTACTCTTTAAGAAACTTACTCAACGATGCTAGAAAACTTTCAAGAAAAGTGAGATTCAAGGTAGTAGGACCCAGTAGATGTAAAATATAGAAACTATTCTCAGAGAATCTTTTGTTGCCTGGGCTTTCATTTGTTTCTTCTTTTTCTCCAAAGTCTCTTTATTTCCCAGGACTCCTCATTTTCTGCTTGCTCCTTAATCTTCTTTCAGTGAGCAAATAATAGTGCCATCCAACCTTGCCTAGGATAAAGTAGGCTTCAAGCTTTCTGGAAAGAAACTAGGCATATAGAAGACCCCTATCCTGGACAAAACATTGGCTCTGCCAACCTCACGGTAGTAGTCGTAAAAGTTAAAGAGTTACAAGTTGTAGTTATTTCTTAACCCTTCTCTTATTCCCTTCTCATTCCACAGTGAAGAAGGGTAGCAGTCAGAGCTACCAGAAATGTCAGAATAGAGAAGGTATGGAAGAGCCCATTTCAGGCCTAAAATACCACTGGGACATGGGGAAGCATGGGTCTGGTATTCTGAATCCTTTCAAGTGACATGAATATGAAGAATAAAAAGGGAATATTAAAGTACAGAGCTAACAGCTGGAAGACAGGTGATCAAATGACCTCTTAAATATCTTGTCCTTTTCTCTGGACCTAGAATAATTAACTATGTAAGTCCAATCTTTCTCCCTCCCTCTCCCTCCCTGTTTCCTTTCTCCATACCCTTTCTTCCCTCCCTCAATTTGTCAAAATGGTGTTCCAAATTGAAAGTCAATAAATCTAATGACCAAAGTAAATCCTATACTCAAAGCGAGAGCTCATCTTTCTTTCCCCCTTTTTCCTATTGAGCTTGTCTGCTCTTTCCTGTTCCCTGAGATACTCTTCTTGTCTGTCTCTTGGCTTTGAGGAGAGCATTCTGAGCTGACCAGGGCAGCTGGACCAGGAGTTAATCTTGCTGATGGTATTAATGATAACTCTGGTGCTAATGAGATTCAAAACTAAAGGACTGGCTTAAGGCAGGAGATTAAATTAAGAGGGCAGAGAGTTCCTGTTTTCCCATTTCTGTCCAGGTAGTGCCCATCAATGAGAGGCTACAAGCAATACCCCTTTGAAAGGAGCAGAGAGTATCTCTTTGATACTCTCCATGGCAGGGCTGGAGTGTCAGGCTACTGCAGCCCGAAGGCGGGGGTAGCGGGGGTGGACTATGGAGATGAGCTTACTGCACAGAGCTCTACTTGTTAAAGATCTTGTCCAGATGGGCCAAACTGCACAAATCTGCCCTGTTGGAAGTCTCAAGAACAATGCCCTGGAGACAGCCACAGCACTGAGCAATAGAGCCTGCCCAACTGGGACTCAGATCAGGCATCAGCTGGTGCTGGGAGCCAAAGAAGCCAAAGTACCAACCAACATAATAGCCCAAAGGAGTCCACAAAGCTACTCAGAGGCAATGCCAGGTGGAAGGTACTGTCCCTCTCTATCAGAGCCCCCAAGTGGAGAAGGGAGACACATGGTGTCAGCAACAAGTGCAAGTGGCTTTCATTTTCCTCACCCCTTCCCACACATATACAGAGGAAGGAAGAAGGGAAAATCGGGTCCCACTGGAAACATCTGACACCTAGCAATCCATTTAATCATGACATTCTTGAACTTGGACTCTTTTCACCACAGTGAATTGGCAAGAGGTGATAGAAGAGACTCACCTGAAGGTCACTTCCTTTTACCCTCATAGTACTTACTCCTCCAGAGATCTGGAGGAACTACTGGATCCTACTTTCTGACTGAACCACATATGAAAGTGATTTTAAGTTTTAAAACAGCATTTTTTTTCCTTTTTTTAAAAAGTAAGCTTCACACCCAACATGGGGCCTGAACTGATGACCCTGAGATCAAGAGTCATGCTCCACCGACTAAGCCAGCCAGGTGTCCCAAAACAGCATATTTTCTAAAGGAGAAAAAACTTCCTACATAAATAAAGTGCTTTGGTGTTTCATTAATTCATTGTTAATCTTTAATGTCAGTTAAATATTTTATACATATATTTTTCCAGAGAAAAGGCTTTATTCAGTTGTGGTGGCTATCTGCACCTCCATTTACCCTTCAGTTTGCCCTGCTCTTTGGAAAACCAGTGTTCTGTCTTCCTCTTTTCCCTCAATCCACTAACAGGGTCTCTTGCTCTCCCAGAATTCACAATCAAATCAAAAAGAGCTTTTCACATGGAAAAAAAGTAGTGAATACAATTTATTTATTTTACTTTTTCCTATAAGCCTTTTCCACCACCTATCACCAAAGATCTGACACTCTTTTAATTGAAATAATGACTCTTGAAATTATATTCTCTTTTCACTGAGCCATGCAAATATCACAACTTTGTCCAGAACCTTATCTCCTGGGAATCTTTATATGTATCCCCACTTGCCTCTCTCTATTCTCAATTTACTATTATCAACATTATTATTATTATTATTAATCTTATTTCTGGCTGTCAAAATCTTAAATTCAATCCACTGTGCTGATATTAAAGATCTTCATAGGCTCCACTGCTGATGAAAGACAAATAAGCCAAGCATGCGAACTATCAAGGGATTAGGAACCCAGGTAGTATTATCACTTGCTGGATGGAAGAAATGTAGAATAAGCTCTCTGATGGCAGGGACTGCATTTTACACAGCTTTTTAGTTCACACAGCTCCTGATATATAGCAATACTCAATATGTATATATATAATTGAAAGCATGACTTCTCACATGGTTTGTTATAGGCTACATTTTTTAAAAGATTTTATTTATTTATTAATGAGACACACACACACACACACAGAGAGAGAGAGAGAGAGAGAGAGGCAGAGACACAGGCAGAGGGAGAAGCAGGTTCCACGCAAGGAGCCGCACGTGGGACTGGATCCCAGGTCTCCAGGATCAGGCCCCAGGCCAAAGGCGGTGCTAAACCTCCGAGCCACCTCAGGAGCCTATAGGCTACATTTCTATTCATTCCCTTTCCATTAACCTATTGAATGCAGAAAAGTAGACCTGGAAGGGGACTTATCAAATCACATAGAGTTCACACACACATGGGCACACACACACATACACACACACCCAAGCTGGTCTTTGGGTATAACGGAACCAAAGTTAAAAAAAATAAATAAAAATAAAAACAATGCAACAAATTGCATTGTTGAATAAAGAATGATAATGATCTGATTAAACTATTCCAAATATGAAGACTAGTATCAAGCTATATTTCAAAAACCAATCATCAGATGAAAACTGTCAATGACAAGTGAGTACAGAAGTGGGGATTTGGGCAGTACAATAATATGCCTCTCCCAATCCACATGCTGTTCCCACCAGAAAGCCAGTTATCCCTGAAGGGATAGCAATTAGGCTGTTCTTCCTAGCCCTACACTGCTTGCTCCATTATACTTGATATCTAGGATAACATTTACAACCTACAGACTTGGGCTAGTGGCATCAGAACAGCTTGTTAGTGAATCTCACGCCAAGAGGAAGAAGGATACCTGAACCAGGAGCTTTCTCATTCAGAGTATTCTCTGCATGGAGGGACAAAGTATGCCTGCTGAAAAAGTCACATGGAAACTCAGCTGTTGCCATTCTGCCTGAGTAGTTGTGTTGTTGTTGTTGTTTTTCCCAGTCTCTGCTTTCACCATGAGGCTTTCTATAAATGCCCAGGCTACATTATACTGTGTGATGCATTATTAAAAAGTACTTACTCTCATCATCAATTCCCTGGAATAAGGGCAATTCTTAGTACTACTTAAATTCGAGGAACATTTTTGCATCACAGAGCTGGATCTAGAAATATTCTCTGTTTAATAGCTTCCATTCATAACAGCATAGTGATTAAAAGCATGGTTTGGTACCAGACAGAGCCTGGGTTTGCATTACAGGTCCAGTTATCAGTAGATACGGGCTCTTGGGCAAGTGACTTCACCTCTCTCAGCCTCAGTTTCCTCCTCTAAAGGGTCATATGAAGGCTCTGAAAGATCCAGGACACAATAACTATGTGGCCTTGAACAAATCATTGAACTGATGATTTGTGATTCAATGTCCATGCCTGTTAAATGAAGGTGATAATAGTATCTACCTCATAGGGTTGTTGTGGGAATAAAAATGAGATAACTCAGGCAAAGTGCTTAACTTAGTGCTTGGCACATAGTATAAGTGCTTAATAAAGATTAGCTATTACATGATCAGACCACATCATCACATTTTGTCTTTATACCTGTTAAATTCCTAGCATACGAACCAGATTGAAACTTCAGATTTCCATTTTGTGTGTCTCATTTTACTGAGTCCACACTCACAAAAAGGGCCAAGTTAAAATCACCTCTCTTTTATATTTTCTTTTTTTTTTAATTTTTTTTTTATTTATTTATGATAGGCATGCAGTGAGAGAGAGAGAGGCAGAGACACAGGCAGAGGGAGAAGCAGGCTCCATGCACCGGGAGCCCGACGCGGGACTCGATCCCGGGTCTCCAGGATCGCGCCCTGGGCCAAAGGCAAGCGCCAAATCGCTGCGGCCACCCAGGGATCCCCTCTCTTTTATATTTTCAATCACTCCACTGTCACTGGGTTCTTCCTGCATACAACACGCTTACAAATTATGTATCATGACCAAATGCTTAACCTCTTTCTGAGCCTTAGCTTTTTCAGAGAGAAAGAAGAAGGAAGAGGAGGTGGAGTAGAAGGAGGAAGAACAAAGGGAGGAGAAAAGTAGGGATGAGAGGGAAAGAGAGGGCTGGGGAGGGAGGGAAGAGAAAGAGGGAAAATCTCTCCCATTTACAATGAAAAACAAGGGGGCACCTGGCTAGCTCAGTTGGTTAAGCACCCGATTCAAGATTTCAGCTTGGGTCCTGGTCTCAGGGTCATGGGTTTCAGCCCTGCATTGGGCTCCCCACTCAACAAGGAGTCTGCTTGAGATTCTCTCTCTCCCTCTCCCACTGGCCTTCCCCCTGCTCTTTCTCTCTAAAAATAAGATAAAATAATCTTTTTTAAAAAATAAAATAAAATGAAAAACAGGGGCACCTGGGTGGCTCAATCCGTAAAGCATCTGGCTTTTTTTCATTTATTTATTTTTTTTAATTTTTATTTATTTATGATAGTCACAGAGAGAGAGAGAGAGAGAGAGAGGCAGAGACACAGGCAGAGGGAGAAGCAGGCTCCATGCACCGAGAGCCCGATGTGGGATTCGATCCTGGGTCTCCAGGATCACACCCTGGGCCAGAAGCAGGCGCTAACCTGCAGCGCCACCCAGGGATCCCTCATTTATTTATTTTAGAGAGAGAGAGAGAGAGAGAAAGTAGAGGCCAGGGCGGGGGGGGGGGGGGAGCGGTGGTGGCAGCAGGACAGAGGCAGAGAGAATCCCATTGAGCCTGACACAGGGCTCAATCTCACAACACTGAGATCACGACCTGAGCCAAAACCAAGAGTTGGAAGCTCAACTGATTATGTCCCCCAGGTGCCCCATGCATCCAACTCTTGACCTCAGGTCAGGTCTTGATTGCAGGATTGTGAATTGAAGCCCTATGCTGGGCTCCACATGGGGCATGGAGGCTACTTAAAAAAATATAAGGGCACTTGGCTGCCTCAGTCAGTGGAGCATCTGACTCTTGATCTCAGGGTTGTGGGTTTGAGCCCCACGTTGGGTATAGAGATTACTTAAAGATAAAATCATTTAAAAAATGAAAAATTTGGGTGCCTGGGTGGCTCAATAAGTTAAGTGTCTGCCTTCAGCTCAAGTCATGATCCCAGGGTCCTGGGATGGAGCCCCATATCTGACTTTCTGCTCAGTGGAGAGTCTGCTTCTCCCCTCACTCTATGCACATGCTCTCTCTCTCAAATAAATAAATAAAATCTTTTTAAAAGTGAAAACTAAAATCAAAACCACCTTCATTTGACCCTGAATTTCCCTATAACCATCGATCTATTCCTCCATTTCTATTCATCACCAAGTTTCTTAAAAGGGGTATCCTTATTAGATGTTTCCACATGCTCATGACTATCATTTACACTTTAACACACTGTAATTTATCCTCTACTTCCTTCCCTTAACTCCCTCCTAAAAGTACTTTTCCCATGTTCTTCACTCTGTCTCCTTAATTGCTATATCAAGTCAATACTTTTCTGTCATAATCTTTCATGATTTCCTGTAAGGTATGTCAGAGTTCTCACAGCTTCTTTGAAATTCTTCTTCTGGCTTTCATTCTCCAGTTTCTTCTCTTCCTTCTCTGGTGACTGTTTCTTGCTGTTCCTTATTCTCCAGGATTTCAACTTTGGCTTTCACCTCTCCTTGTTGCCCACTTACCACGTGGCTGTTCTCAACTATTTCCTTGGCTGTGATAACCTGTATGCAAATGATTCTTGAATTTCTGCCTTCAGTTCAGACTCTCCACCAATCTAGTCCTATTTTCCAATTCTCTGTTGAATCTTTCCACTGGATATCCCACAAATACCTCAAATTCACATGCCTACAGCCAAACAATTCAAAATCTCTTTCAAATTTCTTCCTCCACTCACTCTGCCAATCTTACCAGTCTTGATCAGTGGGACTTCCACCTACCCAGTCCCTAAGCCAGAAACCTGGAAGTTGTCCTTGACAATCCCTTCTTCCATAGCCCTCAGATAAAATCAATCACCAAGTCCTGTTGAGTCCAACTTTCAAATATTTTGAAGTCTGTCCCTCCTGTATTCTCCTTGACTTCATCTTGGTTCAGTTTTTGATTCCAGTATGACTTTGTATCTTTCACACTATTGTCAACTTGACCTTTCTAAAACACAAATTTATTTATTCCTTGCTTTGAATCCATCAATAGTTCCTACTCTCTTCAGAAAAAGTCCACATTCCTTAAATTGATGTCCAAGATATTTTCTGCTCTGGCCCCTGCCAGTTCCTCCAGCCTCTTCTCTCATCAATCCTCTTGCTCCCTAAATGTACCCTGCATTGGGCCATGCCGACTTACCCAAAGATCCCTGAACCCAATAATTCATTCTGTTTTATGTTCTGTGCCTTTACTGTTCCCTAGGCTTTTATTTTTTATTTTTTTTTTTAATTTTTTTTATTTATTTATGATAGTCACACACAGAGAGAGAGAGAGAGGCAGAGACATAGGCAGAGGGAGAAGCAGGCTCCATGCACCGGGAGCCCGACGTGGGATTCGATCCCGGGTCTCCAGGATCGCGCCCTAGGCCAAAGGCAGGCGCCAAACCGCTGCGCCACCCAGGGATCCCTCCCTAGGCTTTTAAATGCCCTCCTATGACCTCTTCAACCTGAGCTCCTTACTCATATGTCAATACTAACCAGATAATCACATTCTCTGTGTAGCCATCTCAAACCCCTGTTACTCCAACATCCAGACAAATTTGGGTTCTCCAATAACACTCTGTATATATTTACAGTAAGATTATATATAGTATTTTATATACTTTATTTATATTATTTATTTATAGTAAGATTATATAGGGTTTTTTTTTGTCTGTTTCCCTCATATATAAGTTTGAGGTCAAGGATTATCATGTATTTATCTTACAACTTTCAGAAGTAATTCGTTTAACAGGTCAAGGCGTGTTACAACAGTATTATTTGGATATTAGTATATAAGAAGACCTTGTTTTTTGAAAATAGTCCAATATGAAGGGCAGTCATGACAAAGAAATTGAGCAATTGCGTATCTTTCTGACTCTATGCTTGCCTTCAAATTATCAACCCACAGAAGTCCTGAATCTCTATTGACCTCCCTCCCCTTTCACTTACTGACAAGGCTTTGTTGACTGATCAGCCTTCAATTGCAGTTTTATCAGTCCTCAATATAACACTAATCCCTAACTACTTCAGGCAGTGAGAATCATTGTTATAAAGACAGCCTTGAACATCAGAAGGGCATGAATGCTTGGGAACTTTGGTCACAGTACACATTTGCTATTTTGACTGCGTTCACTGCTATTCCCACACAGAGAAACAAACAATTGGCTCTTTTAGAAAACTAATCTCTCATGAGATTACCCATAAGGCAACTGGGTCAATGGATCACAATGTCTTAGAATCCTAGAACCTGCACAACAGACCTGGAAGGGCCTTCCTAGATCATTTAGTCTGATCTGCTCATCAGACAACATGGGGACACTGAGGGCCCCCAGGCCCTAGGTGTAATTCCCTTTTATCCCCAACTTAGTTGAAGCTAAGAAAGGAAATAATGGAATAGAAAGGGAAGGACCAAAGTGTGTCATAATGTATCAGCTTCAGAGGCTCATTTCTGAGACTGCTGTGACACATAGACTACAGAAGATATAAAGGCCAAAGGTAATCTGTAGTTGAGGAAACTGTCTTTGTGATGACCATTCAGTCCCCAATCTCTGCCATGTTAATCATTGGCTCATACCCATAGTACATATCCACAGTCCCCATAGAAAGAGGATAGCACAAATCTTGGCACAGTCAGAATATTACAGGTATAAAATGGCCATGCCAATGGGCACCTGACTGACTCAGTTGGTAGAGCATGCAACTCTTGATCTTGGGGTTGTAAGTTTGAGCCCCACAGTGGGTGTGGAGATTACTTAAAAATAAAATAATTTTAAAAAACGGTCATGCTGGGACACCTGAGTGGCTCAGTGGTTGAGTGTCTGCCTTTGGTTCAGGGTGTGATCCCAGGGTTCCGGGATAGAGTCCCTCATTGGGCTACCCATGGGGAGTCTGCTTCTCCTTCTGCCTGTGTCTCTGCCTCCCTCTGTGTGTCTCTCATGAATAAATAAATAAAATCTTTTTTTTTAATGGTCATGCCAAGCTCCAAATTCTATAAACTCATTGTCCTCTACGGTTCCCTTGTGAATTTATTAGTGAATCCCTTAGGCTTATACTTGTTTTAGCTTTTCCCTAGAAGAAACATAACTTGTTATCACCATTTGAATTGCCTAAGCTTCAGGTTGGTCTTTTAAGGAAGGATACAATATGGTTTCAGAATACATTGTTGTCCTTCTGTGAAATATACTCAATTGATTTCTTCCTGCTCATCTCTTAGGATTTCAATTCCAGGTTTATGAACCATCTTCACTCAAGGCCACCTAACAGAGTAGAGCAATGAATTATGGACATTTACATCATTCATGTCTATCTGCTACTTATATATTCTCTCTCTTTGATATCCTGGTAGTGGATTCATGTTCATGGGAAAGGATTTAAGGGAGAAAGAGAGGGTCAAAACTAATGAATGGGGGATCCCTGGGTGGCTCAGAGGTTTAGGGCCCGCCTTCGGCCCAGGGGTGATCCTGAAGTCCCAGGATCAGGTCCCACGTTGGGCTCCCTGCATGGAGCCTGCTTCTCCCTCTGCCTGTGTCTCTGCCTCTCTCTCTCTCTCTCTCTCTCTCGAATAAATAAGTAAAATCTTTTAAAAAACAACTAACGAATGTATCTTCAAAATGTCACTGATACCATGCTTGATGTTATTCCTCAATCAAGAGATAACAAGTTAGGACTATAGCTACAAAACAGTATCCATTTCTTCCTTTTACTCTTCCTTGGAGCAAAGCAGAGGCACACAAGGATATCCTTTCTGATGTCCCCATTTGCTATCTTCCTAACCACTTAGGAGATGAATCTAAGGTGAAAAGAAACCACCCCCTGGCATTAATGTCTACCCTAAGGTGAGGTAGACATTTCTGATTATCTTTGGAAGGTTTCTTGGAGCCACATTTTTGTTTCAGCTTCTCTCAGGGGACAGGACAACTCTTCGATTTTTATTGAAAAATCTAATTCTTGGACTGCCTGGGTGGCTCAGTGGTTGAGTGTCTGCCTTTGGCTCAAGGCATTATCCCAAGTTCTGGGATCTGCATCAGGTTCCCTGCAGGGAGCCTACTTCTACCTCTGCCTATGTCTCTGCCTCTCTCTGTGTGTTTCTTATGAATAAATAAATAAAATATTTTTTTAAAAAATAAAAATCTAATTCTTTTTATTGTCATTCCTTGAGTTCCTCCACTTTGGTTTGCTCTAGGGGTACACCCTGAAGATCTGTTTGCCTTTTTAGGCCCAGTGTCATAAGGTTAAGGAATGGCTATTCCCTGAATGCCCTTCCAGACATACTCCGCCTTGCCATTTAACCTCCTTATGGAACGATAAAAGTCTACTGTGAGTCAGCATAAGGAATCCATTCTGAGGGATCCCTGGGTGGCACAGCGGTTTGGCGCCTGCCTTTGGCCCAGGGCGCGATCCTGGAGCCCTGGGATCAAATCCCACGTCAGGCTCCCGGTGCATGGAGCCTGCTTCTCCCTCTGCCTATGTCTCTGCCTCTCTCTCTCTCTCTGTGTGTGTGTGTGTGTGACTATCGTAAATAAATAAATAATTTTTTTAAAAAAGGAATCCATTCTGAGTCCGACTCCCAGTTTTACAAAGGACCTAACCCTGAGATTCAGGCTCCTAGTGCCCTGAAAAAATCTCCCTAGTTGAGTGAAGGTAAAGCAAAATCCCTCAGTAGAAATTTGTAGGTATCAAGTGAGTGATCAGTATGGAGTTCAGTTGTGAACTCCATTAAGGTAGGAATACCTTCTTCATCTGTAACTAAGAGCACAGTGCTTGAAACAATGGAGGTGGGCAATAAATACTAGCTGAATGAATAAATGAAAGTGCTAAAGTAAGTGCTTTTGGCTCTAGTGCCAAATCTCTCTGGTTGGAGTAGTCAATGTGTAAGTTTTCTTGTGTTTTTGGAGGAGTAAGTAGTAGTGGGAACAGGTATGAGAAGAAGATGAGTCCACAAGATAATTGGGAGGCTAGAGCTTGTGGGAAGCTGAGGTTGGAGCTCTTTGGGTTTTGTTTGAATAGTTTTTTGGTTGTTTTTTAAAAGTCAGTGTTATGTAATTCTTTCCTCATTCCAAAGCAAAAACTTTTAAAACTTTCTCTTTGCTCCGAGATGTAAGAACAATCTCTTTGGGCTGGCTTTCACCTACCAATATTGCCTCATCTCCCTTGGATTCATTCATAAATGTTTGTGGGGCACCTACCACAATATCCCAGGCATTGTGCTAAATATATGTGCAACACAGTGAAGAAGAAACATAGCCCCTGCCTCAGAGGGCTTATATTCTGGTGGAGGAGACAAATGTGGACTAAGTTATTAGAGAATAATAAAATGGAGAAAATGTGGAAGTATTATGGAAATATTTAAGAGAGGGACTTGATCTAGTTGTGGTCAAAATTTGGGGAAGGGATGTCCTAGAAGGCTTCCCTGAGACAGGGACATTTAAGATATGACTTAAAAGAGAAGTAAGAGAGATGGAAGGAGGAAGGACCTAAAGAGAGGCAAAAGAAAAGAAAGGGTCTGGGAGGAGAGTTTTAAAGAAGGAAGTGATATAACAGATTTGCATTTTGCAAAGAATATTCTGAGTGCAATGTGGGGATAAAATTGTAGGGAGACAGGAGTAGGTCATTAGTTGAAAATAATCATGGCGTAAAAAGTGGAAAATAGTGGGTGCTAGAGGAACATAAAGCAAAGATACTTAACCTGGAGATCAAGAAAGTCTTCCTGAAGACATAACATTTCAAGTGAGACCCAAAGTCTGGGTTAGCTATGGTGAGGAGTTTGGGGGTGAGGAGTTGAAGAAAGTCTCTGACACAATGACCTTCTGCTTTAGCCAAAGAAGCTATCATTTTTGTAATACTTTGGTCCCAACTTGGAATGCCAACTGCCTTTTTCTTCTAGGCAAATCATGTCTATCTTTCTAAGGCCACCTTTCAAACCCACCTTCTCTGATCATGCCCAGATATGGCTTCTCTTGCTTCTAAACTCCTATTCCATGTTTGTCACTTAGCATTTTAAAATACACTATTTAGTATTTTTACTTTACACATATCCCTGTAAGATCCTTGAATTTACAAACTGTCTTCTATTCTGGCATCATCCTGGATACCTAGCCCTTAAGTTACTCTCATTAAATGAATAAATGGCTGGCTCAGTTGGTGGAGCATGCAACTCTTGATCTCAGGGTCATGAGTTCAAGCCCCATGATAGGTGTGGAGCCTGCTTTAAAAAAAGGATGATGCATGAATGAATGAATGAGTGAATGAGTGAGTGAATGAGGCACTATAGTCCCACAGGCCTCCTTTAGTAACTATTACCTGTGAAGCTGACAAGGAAAGGAGTCTGCTTTCTCTAAATGATTTCTGTTAACTTGCATCCAAAGACCTAAAATTTGAAATCGACAGCTCCTTCCCACTGGTCACTGCTTCTCACCCCCTTCCAATCCTGCACCCCTCTCACCACCACCACCACCTTCTATTGTTTCTTCTGTCTTCTGGTTCTCAGCCAGGATGAGAAAATGGTCTAGCTGTCCTCAGAGACTTACGCCAGCCTGGACGGCTCTGCAGTGCCATGAAGGGCCAGGACTTTTGTTTACAGCTGGGACCATGGTGAGGTGGTGAGCACAGCTGACAGCCCCACTCTGGAGTAAACATCAATCTTCCTCTGTCCTCCCAGCCAAGTTTCACAGACCAGCTCTATTGAAAGCTGGCAGCACCCGCCTGGGTCTCACTGACATCCCACCCACAACTCTGGCCTAGGAGCAGCTGAGTGAATCTCGGCTTTGTACCTTTTTAGGAACTTCCCTTGCTCTCTTCTCTGTCCCCAGTTTCTAATCATGTTACCTCCACCTTCAGGGCCTTGAAAGAACATGTCCTCCTCGGTCCCCACACCCTAACAATGCTCCACCTCTCCGACCATATCTCACTTCCAGCAGTGTACTAACACCCTTCTTTGCTCAGTGACACAGTAAAAACACAAGAACCCAATCACATAGCTTTCAATATGCACCTTATGGAGCCTACCTTTCCAAGCTCAGCAGACAGGCTTCCAGGTTCTTGGACAAGAGTGCATGTATGTGTGCGTGTATGTATGTGCCTGTATGTTTATATACTCTTTGCCTTCAGATGGCTTTCCCAAATGTTTTAAAACCTGCAAATCAGATAGGGCCTAGAGTCTTCAAAGAATACTTTTTGAGATTCCAAGTGAGATCCTCTTCACCACATATTCTGCTGCCTGGCTCCCTCCTTCCATAGTAGCTTTGGCCTCTCCAGTACTCACCTGGGATATGAAGACTTTTTACACTACTAGCTGCCTCTTGCCCCCAAGTTCCCTTTGCCCGTGATTCTCTGCTGGCTAACAGAGCTTTAATCAATTACCTGATACCAATTTCCATGGTTTTCAAACTCCCCTACTCCCAAATGCCCAAGAGATATGATATACCTCTTTCACTAATAGTGGTTCATTACAACAGCTTCTTCAGGGGTCTGGTAGAGGGGGACTGCAGTCCCTAGGAGATTCTCCTTCTAGGAGACCTTATCAGAACTTCTGATGCACAGGCGTTTTCAATTTAAAATCTCCCCTCTCCATATTTTTACATGGCACATCACAACTAAAGGGATGTACATCCCTAGGTTAATTAGTACTCTTCTAAAGAGAAACCTATGTGTGTTCTCCTCCCCATGACTAATGAAACACTTTTTGTTGTTGTTGTTTTTAACTGTTTTATTATGGAAGACTTCAAAAAATACACAAAATTAGAAAGAATGGTATAATGAACCCCCATGTACCCATCATAAAGCTTCAACAATCTGAAGATGTACCACTCTAAGTACTGCTGGTTTGTCCTCTAATATGTCAGCTGAAGTCTCAAAAGACATAGCTTTTGTCATTCCTAATAAAATGGGGACTGTGGGTGCAGGTTATAAGCATAAACAAGTTATCTTTGGGAAACTGGCTCAAGGCATTTTGTTGAGGCAATGATCAGATTATAGGAGTCAACCCACACTGGTGAAAATCAGTCCCCATTTCTGTTGGTTGCTGTGTAACAAGGATTACTTAACATGATGATTGCAAGTAAAGCCTGTGGTTCACAAAACCGCAAATTTCAGGATATTGCATGCTAAGCTACTGACTCAGGAAGGGGAAACCAAGGCTTTATGTGCAAGCTTGGCATTCCAGGGTCACCCAAGGACTACATTGATTAGATTTAGGGTCTCAGTCATCTGAAGCAAACTCTTTCTACTTAAATGGATGGATCAGTTGAAGTAGGGGAGGCTTGATTATAGGAGGAGAGAGGATCTAGAAGAGAACAAATACCTTAAAAGGATAAAACATTCCCATGACTATTTCCATCCTTTGCCTTGTCATTGGCTAGCAAACTAGACTAATACAGACTAATCTGCTGAATGGTTTGTGAAATCCCTATATAATGAGGCAGGTATAAATGGATAGGAAAACATTATTTTTTTAAAGATTTTATTTATTCATTCATGAGAGACAGAGAGAGAGAGAGAGAAAGAGACAGGCAGAGGGAGAAGCAGGCTCCACATGCAGGGAACCCGATGCGGAACTGGATCCCAGAACCCCAGGATCACGCCCTGGGCTGAAGGCAGGCGCCAAACTACTGAGCCACCCAGGGAGCCCCGAAAAACATTATTATTAAAGAAATACCATTTTTCTTAGCCTTAAACTATTCAGGTTTTTTAACTTTTAAATTAACCAATGTCTTTTAAAAATCACCTAATAAGCTAGTCAGAACCAAATGAAAAAATATCAAAATAACCTAAAAAGGCAACAATTTAATCTATTATCCAGAACCATGAGAGGACACTATATACTCTCCAGAACAGACTGACACTATCTTCCAGATCTAGCAAGGCTCTTATCCACCAGGCAAGAGCAACAGATACTGTTAGGCAGGGCAGGTTGCCTCTGTACAAGGGTCCCCAACAAGAGGCAAAACGTGGAAGCTGAAATTCATTCTTTCACTGTCTTGGTGGAGCTCCAACAACTCTGAGAAAGAAAAGTATTATTCTCATTGTTTCACTGGAGTGGACACTTCTTTACAATTTGTTTGCCCCCAGGTGGCTCATGTTTCTAATTAACACAAAGGCATTGTATGAGCAAATGGTAGCCTTGAAAATTAATGTAGCCATTTAGTGTTCCCTCTGAAGGCTGGGACCATAAACAGACCCTATCTGGACTTGGGTCTTGAAGCCAAACAAAAAGTATCCTAGGAAACCCTTGAAACAGATTGCGAAGACAATGATTCAACTATAAATGCAAAAGGAAGAAGAGTAACTTGCATTTTCTGAGGACCCACTAAGAGTCAGGAATCTGTTGAAGCTTTATCCTACTTAGTAAGTAAAAGGAGCAGGAGAGTCTTCACATTGGAGAGGGTAGGACTGCATAAAGAAAAAAAAAAAACATGGGCTTTGGAGTCAGAAAGACGTTTGAATGTTTGCTCTGCCATTTACTAGTTGGCAACCTGAAGTGAGTACTTAACTTCTCTGGGCTTCAGTGAAGATTCAGTAAGATAACAAATGTAAAGAACTGAGCACACTGCTGTGATACACAGAAGGCATTCAGTTCCTATGTCTTTTTCTGCTACTACCCTGACTCCAAAGTTAATTCACCATATTCACATCCTTTGCCTTGAGATCTTATTCAACAGAGTAGAACATAATGATGGGTCCACTAGAGAGAATATTGGAGTGAGAGTCAGGAGATGTAGGTTCCAATGCCAGACATATCCTCTGTTATAGTACGTAAGGTAGGTTACTCTCCTATCCTGACTGTCAATAAAGCAGGAGAACATACATAACTCTAACTGTCAAAAGGAAAAAGTAAAGGAAATCACTTTTCTTGGCCACCTACCATGAATTATACACTATGCTAAGTCCTTTTACATACTTTATATACTCTATTTTTTATTTTATTTATTTATTCACAAGACACACACACAGAGAGAGGCAAAGACACAGGCAGAGGGAGAAGCAGACTCCCTGTGGGGAGCCTGATGCAGGACTCGATCCCAGGACCCCAAGATCATGACCTGAACCCAAGGCAAATGCTCAACCACTGAACCACCCAGGGATCCCCATACTTTATATACTCTAAATCAGCACTGTACCATAGAGCTTTCTAGGATGGTGGGAATGTTCTCTATCTGTTGATGTCCCAGATGATACTAATACTAGCCATAAGTAGCTATTGGGCCCTTGAAATGTGGTTAGGACAACTGAAAAACTGAATTTTTCATTTTACTTAACTTTCATTCGAATTTAAATATCCACGTGTCTAGTGGCTACTGTTTTAGATACTGCAGCTGTAACATGATGAAGCAGGAATATTTGTTCCCACCTAACATACGGTAAAACTGAGGCTCAGAAAAGTTAAAGAACATGATAAAAGTTACATAAACAGCAAGAAACTAAACAAGATTCAAAACGGAGCAATAGAAAGTTTAGCAGGATCCCAGGATCCGGGATAGAGTCCCACATCGGGCTCCTTGAGGGGAGCCTGCTTCTCCCTCTGCCTGTGTGTGTGTGTGTGTCTCTCTCTCTCTCATGAATAAACAAATGAAATCTTTTTTTAAAAAAAGAAAGTTTAGCAGGGTAGTACTGTCAGATATAAAAGGAATTACCCAGACTCTACCACTTACAAGTTGTGTGACCAAAGGAAAATAATTATAGTCTCTAGAACTCATTTTCATTATCTATAAAATGATAATCATCACCTAATTTACAGGCCTATTGTTGGGATTAATATATATAGAGCTATATAGTGTGTCCCATAATAGGCTTTCAACAACTGTTTCTTCACCACCCCGATTTCTCTCCTACACATAGAAGAGCTTCAGACATAAACTAAAAAAGAGAAGTGTAGGGTAGAGAGAGCATTTGGGAAATATAAAAGCAAGAAGGGAAACACTTATGAGCTTTATGTGATATCTTATTATAGAATAGATATGAGAGGGTATGAAATCAAGATATTTCCACTTATTTGGTTTGCTTTCCTGCCGTCTTCTTGGTACTCTAGTCAATGTTATTCAAAGTAGCAAACAAAGAATCTGTAACGTATTTTGAGGCCCAGAAAGACAAGATATTATAGCTGATCAACAAGAACTGACAAGGGCCTGGGCTGGAGAAGCAGGCAAAGTTCAAATCCTGACTTCCATACTTGTGCACACTGAGAAAACAATCGAACATCACTATATGTTAGTTTTAAATCTTAAAATGTGTCTGATAATATGCAGGGTGTTGTATGTCTGAAACTAATATACTATACTTCAATAAAAAAGGACAAAAATTTTTGAAAAAATATACAGGGTGTCTCAATAGCTATCATTACCTCGCTCTACATTCTGCAGCACCCTCTAGTGGAGTGTACAAAAATCAACATCGCATTTCTCCCTTCCAAAGCAGTGGTTTTAACTTCAGGATACATTGGAATCACAAGAACAGTGTAACAGAGATTACCAAACTCTACCCCTAGGATTTCTGATTCATTAGGTTTGAGGTGGGGCCTGAACATCTGAATTTCTGACAACTTCCCCAAAAGTGATTATAATGCTACCAGTGTGTCTAAGAACCACAGCTCTAAATCTCGACCCTCTTGAAAGCCATCTAGGAAAAGCCCACAGCAAATATCATTCTTAATGGGGAAACACTGGGAGCCTTTCCCCTAAGATCAGGAACAAGACAGGGATGTCAAATCTCACCACTGCTATTCAACATAGTACTAGAAGTCCTAGCCTCAGCAATCAGACAACAAAAAGAAATAAAAGGCATTCGAATTGGCAAAGAAGAAGTCAAATCTCCCTCTTCGCAGATGACATGATACTACACATAGAAGACCCAAAAGACTCCATCCCAAGATTGCTAGAACTCATACAGCAATTTGGCAGTGTGGCAGGATACAAAATCAATGCCCAGAAGTCAGTGTCATTTTTATACACTAACAATGAGATGGAAGAAAGAGAAATTAAGGAGTCAATCCCATTTACAATTTCACCCAAAAGCGTAAGATACCTAGGAATAAACCTAACCAAAGAGGTGAAGGATCTATACCCTAAAAACTACAGAACACTTCTGAAAGAAATTGAGGAAGACACAAAGAGATGGAAAAATATTCCATGCTTATGGATTGGAAGAATTAATATTGTGAAAATGTCAATGCTATCTAGGGCAATTTACACATTTAATGCAATCCCTATCAAAATACCATGGACTTTCTTCAGAAAGTTGGAACAAATCATCTTAAGATTTGTGTGGAATCAGAAAAGACCCCGAATAGCCAGGGGAATATTTAAAAAGAAAACCATAGCTGATGGCATCACAATGCCAGATTTCAGGTTGTACTACAAAGCTGTGGTCACCAAGACAGTATGGTACTGGCACAAAAACAGACACCTAGATCAATGGAACAGAATAGAGAACCCAGAAGTGGACCCTGAACTTTATGGTCAACTAATATTCGACAAAGGAGGAAAGACTATCCACTGGAAAAAAGACAGTCTCTTCAATAAATGGTGCTGGGAAAATTGGACATCCACATGCAGAAGAATGAAACTAGACCATTCTGTTACACCATACACAAAGATAAACTCAAAATGGATGAAAGATCTAAATGTGAGACAAGATTCCATTAAAATCCTAGAGGAGAACACAGGCAACACCCTTTTTGAACTTGGCCACAGCAATTTCTTGCAAGATACATCCATGAAGGCAAGAGAAACAAAAGCAAAAATGAACTATTGGGACTTCATCAAGATAAGAAGCTTTTGCACAGCAAAAGAACAGTCCACAAAACTAAAAGACAACCTACAGAATGGGAGAAGATATTTGCAAATGACGTATCAGATAAAGGGCTAGTTTCCAAGATCTATAAAGAACTTATTCAACTCAACACCAAAGAAACAAACAATCCAATCATGAAATGGGCAAAAGACATGAAGAGAAATCTCACAGAGGAAGACAGACATGGCCAACAAGCACCTGAGAAAATGCTCCGCATCACTTGCCATCAGAGAAATACAAATCAAAACCACAATGAGATACCACCTCACACCAGTGAAAATGGGGAAAATTAACAAGGCAGGAAACAACAAATGTAGAGGATGTGAAGAAAGGGGAACGCTCTTGCACTGTTGGTGGGAATGTGAACTGGTACAGCCACTCTGCAAAACTGTGTGGAGGTTCCTCAAAGAGTTAAAAATAGATCTGCCCTACAAGCCAGCAATTGCACTGCTGGGGATTTACCCCCGAAGATACAGATGCAGTGAAACGCCGGGACACCTGCACCTCGATGTTTCTAGCAGCAATGTCCACAATAGCCAAATGGTGGAAGGAGCCTCAGTGTCCATCGAAAGATGAATGGATAAAGAAGATATGGTCTATGTATACAATGGAATATTACTCAGCCATTAGAAACGACAAATACCCACCATTTGCTTATACACGGTTGGAACTCAAGGGTATTATGCTGAGTGAAATAAGTCAATCGGAGAAGGACAAACATTATATGGTCTCATTCATTTGGGGAATATAAAAATAGTGAAAGGGTATAAAGGGGAAAGGAGAAGAAATGAGTGGGAAATATCAGAAAGGGAGACAGAACATGAGAGACTCCTAACTCTGGGAAACGATCAAGGGGTGGTAGAAAGGGAGGTGGGCGGGGGCTGGGGGTGACTGGGTGACGGGCACTGAGGGGGGCACTTGATGAGATGAGCACTGGGTGTTGTGCTATATGTTGGCAAATTGAACTCCAATAAAAAAAATAGATAAATAAATAAATAAATATAAAAACAAATCTCGGCCCTCACCCCTCTGTGTGTGCGTGTGCACATGCATGCATGCACACAAGTGTATATGATTGATAATTTAAAAATATTAATTTTTGTTTTGTTGAAGTTTATTTATTCACCCATCTAATAAGGAATTTGTGAGGAATAAAAGAATATCCATGTATAGGATATGACACAGGATCTAAAATATAGAAAGCATGCAGAAACCTGAGTATCAGTGAACATAAATCGTCTACTCAAGGTCTCACAGCTAGTAAGCCGGGAATTAAAATTAAGTCTCTAACTCCAAAGACATAACAAAGTGTAGCAGTACCACTACAAAAAATAGGGTGCAAACACACTTATTTAATAAAAATTTGAAGAGAAAAAGATCAGTTTTCAATATCAGGGTCCAAGTTCTTATCTGTCTTTATTGACTAAATATCCACCTACATTTTCCACTGGGGAGTGTTGTTAGCATTGGAAAAGATGCACAGAAAAGATTCAGATCTTCATGGGCATCAGTGCCTGGGGTCATTGATCAATTCTGACCCCACAAAAAGGCAAGGAAGAAAGGAAAGAGGGCTGGAGGGGAGAATTTTTTTAAAGAAGAAATAAGGAAAAACATATGAATCTAGAGCTATAGTTCTCTGTCTGGTTGGGCTAATTACAAATGTTAATTTGATTTTTCCTTAGCAATGAAAGATATACATGACCTCTATACATTGTGGAATTCAACAAATCAGAAAGGGGGGTAAAGGGATCCCTGGGTGGCGCAGCGGTTTAGCGCCTGCCTTTGGCCCAGGGCGCGATCCTGGAGACCCGGGATCAAATCCCACATCGGGCTCCTGGTGCATGGAGCCTGCTTCTCCCTCTGCCTATGTCTCTGCCTCTCTCTCTCTCTCTCTCTCTCTCTGTGACTATCATAAATAAATAAAAATTTAAAAAAAAAATCTAAAAAAAAGAAAGGGGGGGAAAAATCCCAGGATTCCAGGGACTAACAGCCAATCCTTTGCTGGGATTTGGTGGCATCTAGTGGCAGATTCAGGAGGTATAAACCTCACCCAGAGAACTTTCTGGAAAACTAGCTGAGTGCTACTTGCCTGAAGGGCACTGTGCTTGGAGATCAAAACAAAAAGGTAAGAGAGCCTCAGCTTCTACAGAAATTGAGAGTCTCTATGTGTGTGTGTGTATGTGTATATATATATATATATATATATATATATAGAGAGAGAGAGAGAGAGAGAGAGAGAGAGAGAAACTGAAGGGGAAGGTTATCACATACAGATATTTGAGGCAGAAAATTGTGTTTGTGCCAACAGAATGGCAGGCAACGTTGGAGGGGGGAGAGAGGATACTAGGGAACCGAAAAAAAAAGCTGCTCTTTGGAATTGCTAAGATGGGAACGTTTGACTCTTACCTTTTGGACGGCTATGGTTTAAAACAGGATTTTGGCAAGAGAAAAAACGTGGGAAGCAAGTGTATTTTTACGGTCTGAAATTAAATCGCTAGGAGAGGTAAAAATATTCCTGGCAAATGCTCTTTATTGGTTATGGTCGCCTTGACTTATTTTCTTTTTCATTAGAACAATTTTCAAACTTATAGAAAAGTAGAGAATATTCTGTACACAGCGCGCGTGCACGCGCACATGCACATACGCATGTGCGCGCGCATACACGCACGCCCGGATTCCAGGACACACGCCGACCCCAACGCTGTCTCTCAACGCTAGGGGCGCACGCCTGCGCACAGACACCACCTCCAACGCCACGAGGGCTGCCGCGCGCACATCCCAATCTCAAGGCCACGGGAGCTCGCCCGCGCACACAGAGGCCCCAACACCACGCCCACACACACCCACCACCCCAGCTTGTACACACATTAAAACACCCGCTCTGTTTTCTTTTTCACTCCGATAGTTGCGCAAGAGGTTGGGGGCGTGGCCCCAAATTTGACCTCGCGCTTCCCCACTCGCGGGAACCTTAGCTCATTTCCGCCCATCCTGTTTCCGCAGGCCACGTAGGCACTTCCTTTCCCAGTGGAAAAAAAAAACCCATAATGCCTCCCTGCAGGGGGAAAAAAAAAAAAAAAAACTCTGGCCAGGGGAACTCTGGGTCGTGAAAATAGGCCACGTGAACACCCTGCCCTATAGACTTATGACCCAACGGCTGTCGCGCTTTTGAAGGGCGGGCTAAGAACCTAAGAGGGCAAGCGTCATTGGCCAGAGCCTTCTCTAAAGCAGAAAGATGATTGGTTTGCTTCAAGCCTTAACCGTGAAGAAGCAGGTTGCTAGCACCCGCCTTTACTGCGGCGAAGAGTCATCGCTGACGTGTTAGGCTTCGTCCAATCATTTGGTTATGGAACATTCTAAAACTTAGACAAGACGATTATCATTGGCTGGAGACCATAAGCCCGCCTCCAGGGTGACGTGTCTGCCTATGGATATCAGTTGCCAGAGAAACCTGGCTTTACTATGGCGGTTGGAGGGACGGCAGTGATCACACGTCGGCTGCTGGAAAGAACTGGATTCTCGTTTCAGGTTTCGGGGTGGGGGTGGGGTGAAAGGGTTGATGGTTTATTTCTATCGTCGCATATATTGACAATATTAAGTAGTGCCTTCACAGTTGGGCAGAGCTGCTTTCAAATTCCTACTCGCCAACGCCCAGCTTGGGCTGGCTCCTGTTCTTTCAGTGTCTCGGTTTCCATGTTTGTAAAATGGTGATAGTGATAGTATCTACCTCAGAGACGTGTACCTCAGAGGCTTGTACTGTGTATTAGTGCGTATAAGACGCTTAATACCAATCCTGGTTCCGAAAGATATTCGCTATTATTGTGGAGTGAAAAACCCGCGTAATAGAATGAGAAAAAAAACAAATTGTGTAAATTTGTTCATTACAGTGCTTTTTCTGCTCATCAGATTCTTCTTATAAGAAATTTGAGCTTTAAAAGAGACATATCAATCTTTGCCGATGAAATAATTTACTATTTGAGAATTAGCTCAAAATAGCGGGGATTGGAATTTTCCATATTGAAAAGTTTAAAAGGCGGGGGGTGGGGGAGATGGAGAACGAGAGCGATGAGGAGATGAACCACATGCGATGAGTAGGCCTTGTTTGGATCCTGATTTGAACACACCAACTTAAAAACACTTTAAGATGCATCGGGAAAATTTGAAAATGGATTTGATGTGTTTTTTTTTTTTTAAGGAATTGAAGTCAATTTTTTAGACGTTATAATGGTATTAATGGTTGTGTTTTCAAATTATCTTTATTTTGTAGAGGTATATAGGAAAATATTTGTGGATTAAGTAATAAAATGTCGGAGAATGACTTCAAATACGTTGATGACTGGGATTTGCTTCAAGATAATCTCAGCGGTAGAGGGAAGTGGGGAAGGGTATAGATGAAACAAAACTGGCCCTAAGTTAATAATTGTTTGAGCTAAGTGATGGGGCATATGAGGTTCCTTTTATTATTCCGTCATCCTTGGTATGTGTTTGACATTTTCTGTAATAAAATACATAAAATCAGCTATTCAGTGAGCTTAAAAAAAATCGGAGTGGGGGGAGCAGTGGGTGGGGTTATAGATAAAGCAAGATGGCCTTCAGTTGGTAATTGTTGAAGCTGGGTGATTGGTATAGGTTTATAATACTCTTCCTTCTACATTTTTATTCATTTGAAATTATCCTTATTAAAAAGTATAAAAATACAGTTACTTTATCAAAAATAAGGATAAATGTACAATAAATTTGAAAATATAACCACAAAAAAGGAAAAAGACACATTTGTACATTATTTATCAGCAGTGGTGTCCTTTGTGTGTGATAAAATGCATTGGTTGATGGAGAAAAAAAGGATCTCATATCTTTTTACTTTATGTCCTTTTCTGTCCCCTTCTTTGACCTTCCAGGCCAACATCAGAAAAGCTAAGTTTGCTGTATAATAAGGATCAGAAGATCTGATCCTGATTGCAGAACCATCCCTGATTACAGAATCTGAGTAAGTGCCTCCCTTCTCCTGGTCTCAATTTTCAAACAAGATAATTCCACATAACCTTCCTAACTGTCCAGGAATATTTTGAAGATTAATAAGCCCCTATCTGGGAAAGCACTCTAAATTCTAAGAAGGGAAAGATGAAGCTAAGTCCACTGGTGATTCCAGTATAGCAAGGACCCAAACAACAGAGGACTGTATGATCTTACATTCTTTGATAAAAGATATTATACTTGATACCCTATAGTTAGTTTCATATATATATATATATATATATATTTGAAATTTTTATGGCATCTCATGTACAACATAATTTAATGGTTGAGAGCAAATACTGACTTCTTAATTTGGATTCTATCTCTACCACTTATGTGATCCTGGGCAAGATACTTAACTCCCTTTGTTGCTAAATTACCTAATGTGTAAAATAGAAATGATAATAGTTCTAGTTTGTAGGATTTTTGAAGAGATTTTGTGTAAAGTACCAGGACAGTGCTTGGCATATATAAGTGTTTGGTTTAATAATAATTATGGTTCTGTTAGTCATTCTGGTACATCCTGGTTTACACACACATAAACTCTAAACTTCTAAAAGCAGTGGATTCTTCTGTTTGGAAATGTAAAAAAATTAATACTGTTGGTTTCTTTCCTGATTTTTCCAGAAGCAGCAGTTACCATAGAACTGAATTCTGAAATTACGACTTCTGGTTTGTCTTAACAATCTAGAAAGATTTTGAGTTTATTGATCATATTTATTATAAGAGAATTTCCAGGAGCTATAATTTTAACTAGGAAATAATAACTATATTCAGTGTGTTAACAGCTTTTGTGTCATTCCTCCTTCGTCTCAGACTCAAAAAATATGTTAAACAGAAAGGAAGTATTCCAAGATTCAGAGGAGAATGGATAATAAATGTAACTGGCATGGTATATGTGTATTAGAAGGTTTATTCCAACAAACCATAGGAGATGTTGTTCACATTCATTGTGATACACCCATACCAAAATGCTAGCCTTAGGAGTCTGCATTCCTAAATGGCCCATCACTTGCATGAGATGAAGGAAGGTTTTTTTCAGTTACTTGAGAGCTTCATTTTCCCATGGAGTCACTATATTTTCCTTGTAACTTTTTTTTTGCCCCTTCTGAAAACTGGGTTGCAGAGGAGGGCGCTGCCATGGTGGAAAAGATGGAGTAGATGGGTAGGCACAAAACCCCTTTACAGGAGGCCATTTGGAGAATTATTAAGGGCAAAAGGCAGGGAGGTGGGCTGTTAAGCTGGTATGAGCTTAGAGAAGGCAAGGTCCAGGGTATCCTGAAATGGAAAAAGCCTCAGAGAGGAAAAGGACCTTGACCTGTGCCTCCCAAGAATGGGCAGAACCTAGAAGGGGAGGGGGGAACAGTCTGAATGGTATGCCTACAAAATGTATGATACACAGTGATACTTTACTGAAAAGTCCAGCTGTGTGGGATCTAAGGATAAAAATCAAAATCACTGAATTTTAAATATATATATTTTTATACAGGTTTTTAGTCATGTAATATGTGAATATATTATCTTCATAATGAAAAAGTTTTAAGTAATACAGAATAGGCTCGGGTTTCCATTTCTTCACTTCCAATTCTCTTACTCTCCAGAGTTAACTGCTATTAGTTTTATTCCCTTTGAGATCTCTAAATTATGTACCCTGTTTAAAAACATACATATATATATAAAATACTGTTTTGTGTTTTCTTTTACATAAATATGGTATCACACTATAAGTATTATTTTGCAACTTGCTATTTTTATTCAGTAGATTATCTTGGATGTCTTCATGGCCATTCATGGAGTTCTATTTGATTCCTTTCAACAGTGGTATTCTTTTAACTAGCATGATAATCCATTTAAGGAAAAAAATACCTTTTATCTTTCTAAATCACTAGTGATAGTCCTCCAGGTTTACTCCAGTGTTTTGCTATTACAAATAACTCCTCAAACATCCTTGGAAACCATTTACAAGTATTAGAATATTCTAGGGCAACATCTGTGTCTTTATGATAATTAAACCAATGTAATACTGGTGTGAGAACAGACATCACTGTGACAGAACAGGTGACCTAAAAATGGTAATAACCTTTAAAAATTGAATAATCAGAAATCATTGGGAAGAGTACCTTAAAAGATGCATGTACATCTAGGAATTTAAAATGTCCTATGATAGAATTTCAAATCAGTGAGGAAAGGATGACCTCTTCAATAATTAATAATAGGAAAAGTTATGTATTTGGAATAATCTAGGCATACCAAGAAATATAGGAAATCATGCTTATTGATTTGAGAACGTTTTCCCTAGATGTGACCTAAATGCCAAAGGTCACAAAGGAGAAGGTTGACATATTTGTCTGTGTGATACGTACATGCACACACAGACAGACCCAGAGAAGGAAAAGGAGTTTGGAAAAAATATTTCCAACATACCCAAGAAAACTTAGGATTTGATTGTTAGAAATCAATAAAGGAAGCAAACAACCTAACTGAAAGAGAACAAAAACATTCACATAAGAAAAAGATACACATGAAAATATGAAAGATACTCCATGATATTACTACATACTATAAGCAAAAAAAAAGTTTCCAAAAGATGTTTATCCTATGTTGTTGAAGGTATAGGTGAATGAACTTTAATGTTTTTGCTGGGAGTACAAATTAGAGGGGTTCTTTGCAAATTAAATTTGCCTTTATCTCCTCAAAGTTTAAACAGTTCTTCTGAGAATAATTCTGAAATTCCTAATGCTCTAATATATCTGTACACTTAGGTCTATTATAGCATTTCTATAATAATGAAGGAAACTTAATGTTGATTAATAAGGGACTGGTTAAATTCTGGCACATCAAGATAGAGTGATGTGGATATTAAAAAGAATGAGCTAGGTGTGTGTGGACAAAATGATGCCCACAGTGATAAAAGGTATGGGGCAATATGTCTCATCTTTGCCAAATCAAATATAAAATACACATTTAGTTTTAAAGATACGTATTCGTGTGAGTATGTACATAAGATCTGAAAGCCTACACACTCATTCTGGGATGGGGGTGGGTAAAGGGAGAATTCCTCCATCTTTATGTATTTTGGAATTTATATATACATATGTAAAAGAAAGATTACCTACAAAATTAACTACTTGGGCAAAATACAGATTTTCAGTTCATAATTTACAAAATAAATTCTGGATAATTAAGAAATTAAAATCTAAAACCTCCATTAGTATGACATCATTTAACACTGGAAGGAAAAACTAATATTTCATTATATAAAACTTTAAAATCTTAACATCGAGCTTTGTAAAAGAAGATTAGGGGAAATAATTGTCCCAGACTGACAACTCTTGATATATAAAAAGATCCTATAGATGTTACAGTCACTAAAACCCAATTGAATGGGCACAGGACAAAAGCCTATATACCCAATAGATGCTTTTTAAATGTTAAAGCATCTCTAGTAAATGGAAACAGTAAACATTTTATCAAATTTTGTAAATGAGCCTAGCCATTGCTCACCAGAGTATAAGTGATAGTTTTACACACTACTTGTAAGGTTAGAAATTAGTACAGCATGGGGGAAGTAATTTGGCAACATGTTATTACCTCTTGACCCACTAAATCTGCATCTGTAAATATTAAATAATAGGAAATAGGACAGAAATGTAGTAGTTATTACAGGGTAAATTGAAGGGGAATCACTTTCCACAAAGGTTAGATTAAGGTATGACCATTTGATGATAAACAGCTCTCCAGATTTACATATATTATGTTACGTGGGGAAAATAACCAGTGGTGATATCGATTTTTTTTAGGGAGGATTAGATGTGATGTCCAATATAAGCTCACCTCTGTTTAAATGAGAATTTACACAGAAAATAAAAAGAACTAGGCCAAACCCACAAATGTGTTTTCTCAATGTCTGGCTTATCTTAGAGCTGACTTATAGAAAACAAGTGGAAAAATACTTGATGACCTGTCCCTAATTTGTGCCTCCATTTTCTTGATGTGTTGAATTTCTTCCTCGCTTGGATTCACCTAAGTGTTGCTCTGAAATATATACAGTACAAATAACAAGACCTGTGGCAAGTAGATTAATGGTGTAGTTCTGTAACCAAAACTAACACAAGATGTTTAATAAACTTTGGAGTACTAATGTTAGCTTCATACGGTATTGGAGATGGAAGAGAAATGTGGACTAGTGTTGGAGAGTTAGGAAGGAAATAGGACTTGTGTGGTATTTAGATGGAGACAAGGGAGAGCATGATGGGAGCAAAGAGTAGGTATACTAAGCCAGTAAACAACATTAGTAAAACCTGAAACTCAAGACAATCTAGCAAACTCAAAGTTTAAAGTGGCCCCAAATTAATCTATAGTGTAAACTTTTTAAATGAATGTGCACAGCACATCTGTCATTGACCATGGAAGCAGTGTTAATCTGGGAAGGGAGGTACAAAGTGCAAAGCTGTCCAGAAACTTGTATTAAAAGTGGAACCAGACATCAAAAAGGCAGGTATTCCCTTCTTTTGATGTCTGATTTCTGACTTTCAGGTAGGAATAGTTGCTTGTTTGGTCTGTAGGATACTTAATAAAAATAAAAGTACTGGGATGCCTGGGTGGCTCAAGTGGTTGAGCGTCTGCCTTTGGCTCGGCGTGATCCCAGGATTCTGAGATTGAGTCCCGCATTGGGCTCCCTGAGTGGAGCCTGCTTCTCTCTGCCTGCCCCTCCCTCCCTCTCTCTCTCTCTCTCTCTCTCTCATGAGTAAATAAATCTTAAAAAAGTACTGAGAATTTCTGTAAAGGCTATTTTTGTGGCGTTTTTAAAGATTTTATTTATTTACTCATGAGTGACAGAGGCAGAGAAACAGGCAGAGGGAGAAGCAGGCTCCATGCAGGGAGCCCAATGCGAGATTCAATCCCAGGACCCCAGGATCATGCCCTGGGCCAAAGGCAGGCGTTAAACCACTTAGCCACCCAGGGATCCCCTATTTTTGTGGCTTTATTCACTGTCGCAAACGTTGACTTGTGGTACAGGTACTTCTCTATATAATGTCAGACATTTCATTGAGACTTCATGAGTGATAGAAGAATTTGTAGAGAGTAACAGAATTCACCCAGTTAATTAGAACCAGGTAGAATTTGTTTTTCATAGTTTTCCTATGAATGAATATATGTAATTAGTGCCAACGATGTACAGTAGATTCAGCTATCATTTTCAAGTTCCTCAGTAAGGAATTGCTGATGACCGTGAGACTTCCAAAAATCTTCCTGTCCAACCTGGCCTTACTTCTGTTTTACACTGGCTGGCACTGAGCCATCTTGCTTTCTTTAGTTGATATTTTAATTATTCCCTTTGTTTTGTGGAAACTTTGCACTATATTAGCTCTGAGGTAGGTTTTCTGTATTTAACTAAAAACTCTGATACACTCAGATACTTTGTCCCCTGTCCTGGTCACAATGAATGTTTGTTTAGAAATATTTTTGTATGCTTGATAGCTTATAGTGTAATGCCATGACACACTGGTCACTGACCGTTCACAGGATGTGTCTGTATATCCCTCTCAGGCAGGTTTCTGATTCCCACAGGTTCTGTATCCGTATTCACAGATTTTGATGCTCTCTGAGGACCACCTTTGCCCTTTATTTTCTACTCTTTGGGTACTTTTACTTAGAGGATATCGTTTGCTTCATGAAAGCCCTAGCACTCGGGCCTCTTTCTAATAACTGGTTTCCCTGATTCTAGGTTCTAGTTGACTAGCATTTTTTACCTCTATTTCCCCCAACAGGGCTTTCCTGACACCTGCTCACATCATTTTAAGGGTAGGGATTGGCTGAGGGGCTTTTTCTGTGGGTGAAAGTCCACAGTTAACCAAAGAAACCTGGTTTAAGGCTGATCCACCATCATCCCTCATTTCTTACCAGAGGTTACACCGATTTTAACAGTCTGGTATTTATTCACCTAGGTACTTATGCATTTGTACATAACAGTTTAAAACAGGAATTTGATCACACACTACATAAGAATTATATGAGACTGATTGTTACTTCCCGACCTGTGCTATCTTTTTGGGATCCTATTGTACATATTATGCAATATGCCTATTTACCCAATAATGTAGAATTGAGCATCTTTCCATGTTCATACGTGGTTCTCTGCTTAATTCATTTGAATGTTCTTCCATAGTTTGCATACATAATTTATATTACCACTTTCCTATTGAATATTTGTGTTTCCAGTTCTTCAGTATTAAAAACACCACTGCAGTGAACATCTTTATATCCATATTCACATGTATTCCCATAAGATACTTTGCTAGCGGGATCCCTGGGTGGCTCAGCGGTTGAGCACCTGCCTTCGGCCCAGGGCATGATCCTGGAGTTCCGGGATCAAGTCCCACGTCGGGCTCCCTGCATCGAGCCTGCTTCTCCCTCTGCCTGTGTCTCTCTGCCTCTCTCTCTCTGTGTGTCTCTCATGAATAAATAAAATCTTAAAAAAATAAATAAAACGTTGAAAGATAGTAAACTTAAAAAAAAAAGATACTTCGCTAGCTATTTAGCCAAATCATATTTATGAAGTTCTTAAGAACCTGTGAAATCAAAAAAAAAAAAAGAACCTGTGAAATCTGAGGGTAGTTTCCCTCATTCCATAGATGAAAAAAAGAGACTAAGAGAGCATACATATTTTGCCCAAGTCCTCACAACTTTTAAAAGGCAGAGCCTAAATGAAGTAGGTCTAACAGTGGAACTTACATATTTTCTCTGATATTACAGTTGCAAACCACATGGTCAAAAAATTAGATTTTTAAAAATTTTTTTCTGAATTAAAGTTTATCTTCATTGCAGATACCTGTTTTCCTTTCTAGGTTGTGTCTTCCGCCTCATCCTTCCAGACCATCCCAGGAGATTTGGGAGGTTCCATCTGGGAAAACACTAGGAGTACTTGGAAGGGAAAGAAGGAAGAGGATTATGTAAGTCAAAAAAATTGCTTCCTGTGTCACACTATAAGAATCATAGCCCCCTATTTTTCATCTTTATCTTACTAGTTCCCTCTGCTGCATTTTATACTGTACATTATCCCTTTCCTTTCTTAAAACTCTTTGACTTATTTGGCTTCCAAAATAACATTCTCCTAATTCTTCTATGGCTGCTCTGACCATTTTTGTGTTGTTTTTGGTCTCTGCTAATCCCTTAAATACCATTCTTTTAGGTTTTTCCAGAATTTCATACTTTGGTTCAGTTTTTCTTCCTCTTCTGTCCATGAATGATTTTGATGGCTTTCCTAGCTTCCAGTAGTAGCTGTGTGATGATTACCCTCAGATCTCCATTTCAGGCTCTGACCTTCACCTGAGCTTTAAAGTTAAATATCTAACTTTACATCTCACACGTAGTAGATCCAGTACTGAAGTTCTTTCCTCTCTAATCCACTTCCTCCTCCTCTAGATGCAGTCTTATTTGGTGATAGTACTAATGACCTAATCACCCATTCTCAAAACCTGGGAGTCATCACTGACTTCTCTCTGATTTATCACCTTCTCCAACAAGCTAATACTGACAGTGGTGTCATGTACCATTTCTTGTTTGCTCCAAAATACTCTGTGCCTATAACCGTCATTGTACTAACCTCGTTTTTTTAATTGTCACCTTAGATTTAAACCCTAGGACCTAGCATAGTATCTGTCCCAAAGCAGATAGGCAATAATGTATGATAACTAATTGAATAGATGTATTTGTACAAAGCCACCTTTGACTGCTCCCTCTTCTTCATTTACCAATTTTTGTATTCAGTTTCCCTTGACTCTTATCACCCTAGTTCAGGATTACTTGGACTCCTACAAAAACATTTACTGCTACTCATTTTGCCTCCAGTCAACTAATCTTTCTTTGTTCTTTTATCTTGTCATTTATCCTGTTCAGACAGTTTTAATTTCAATTCCACTGCCTTTTGTAGTTTCTTTTCCATTTAATTTATTTTTTTTCTAAAATTATATTTCTGTCTTTGGAGTGGCACCAAAAAACTAACTTATGGGCAAGTCTGATGAGCGATTGGATGGGGTGAGTAGTGGTTGGTAGTGAAAATCAAAAAGAGGGTGGAAGTAGTAAGTCAGTCACTTACAAATGATCCTGAACTAGGATTTGAAATCTAAATTCCAAGAAAATAGCTTGTGTTTTACTGTGGTAGGCCTTTATGAAGTAGTATGTGTTAAAGGTCACGATAGAAAACAACGAAGTAAAATATTTTATATATTACAGTGGTTGGAATAAAAACAGGGTTGAATGAGTTCCAGAAAGCAGGGTTCTCAAACTCGTGGACAACAATCTGCAGAAGAAGACAACTTCAAAAAACCAACTAGAAGTAATATGCAGAGAAGTAAGATGAGAGGGGCCTCCTCAGGAAAGAAGACTGCTGGTCCACAGCAGAAGAATCTGGAACCAGCTCTCCCAGGCAGATGGGGGGGTCGCTCTGCAGAGAACCCCCCTTCAGGATCAGTGAGGAAGACCAGAAAGAACAAACAGAAGACACCTGGAAACGGTGATGGTGGCAGTACCAGTGAAGCACCCCAGCCACCTCGGAAGAAAAGGGCCCGGGCAGACCCCACTGTTGAAAGTGAGGAGGCATTTAAGAATAGAATGGAAGTTAAAGTGAAGATTCCTGAAGAATTAAAACCATGGCTTGTTGAGGACTGGGACTTAGTTACCAGGCAGAAGCAGCTGTTTCAACTCCCTGCTAAGAAAAATGTAGATGCTATTCTGGAAGAGTATGCAAATTGTAAGAAGTCGCAGGGAAATGTTGATAATAAGGAGTATGCAGTTAATGAAGTTGTGGCAGGAATAAAAGAATATTTCAATGTGATGTTGGGCACTCAGCTGCTCTACAAATTTGAGAGGCCCCAGTATGCTGAAATTCTCTTGGCTCACCCTGATGCACCAATGTCCCAGGTTTATGGAGCCCCACACCTACTGAGATTATTTGTAAGAATTGGAGCAATGTTGGCGTATACGCCCCTTGATGAGAAGAGCCTTGCATTATTGTTGGGCTATTTGCATGATTTCCTAAAATATCTGGCAAAGAATGCTACATCTCTGTTTACTGCCAGTGATTACAAAGTGGCTTCGGCTGAGTACCACCGCAAAGCCCTGTGAGGGTCTACTGACCACTCACTGTTATGTCTGGTATCTGTAAACACTCTTTTCGTTCTTAGTCTTTTTCTTGTATAATTGATGTTCTTTAAAATTGTTAATGTATAACAGGGCTTATGTTTCAGTTTGTTTTCTGTTGTGTTTTTAAACAGAAAATGAAAGGAGTACAAGCTCCTTTTCTCATTTCAAAGTTGCTACCAGTGTACGCAGTAATTAGACGAAGAAGAAACATTCAGTAGAACATTTTATTGCCTAGTTGACAACATTGCTTGAATGCTGGTGGTTCTATCCCTTTGACACTACACAATTTTCTAATATGTGTTAATGCTATGTGACAAAATGCCCTGATTCCTAGTGCCAAAGGTTCAACTTAATGTATATACCTGAAAACCCATGCATTTGTGCTCTTTTTTTTATGGTGCTTGAAGTAAAACAGCCCATCCTCTGCAAGTCCATCTATGTTGTTCCTTAGGCATTCTATCTTTGCTCAAATTGTTGAAGGATGGTGATTTGTTTCATGGTTTTTGTATTTGAGTCTAATGCACGTTCTAACATGATAGAGGCAATGCATTATTGTGTAGCCACGGTTTTCTGGAGAAGTTGATATTTTAGGAATTGTATTTCAGATCTTAAATAAAATTTGTTTCTAAATTTCAAAGCAAGTATTTTGCAGCATGCCTTTAATATTATTGAGGCTGACTAGTCCGCGGGCTCGGGAAAGATCTAGGTGGTATCAGAGAGTTCTGACTCCCAGTAAAAGAATTCCTTTTTCTGTTGGGTGTGGCAGCCAGGAGTATGCTGTCATTGCCAGTTCCCCTCCTCTTCCCTCATTGTGGCTTCTCAGAGTGACTGCTTTCTAGTGCTGCTTATAAGAACTCCTTGCCCCTGTGAATTGGGCTGGCATAACAGAATATTTAGTGGATACTATAATAGTTCCTTACACTTACGCAGAGCTTTGCTCTTGACCACAAAAGAAAATATGGGCAGCCACCTTCAGAAATACTTAACAGATTTTGGACCAAGGATGGCCGCTTTCCCTAGTTCCAACATTGAGTTCATGTTCTGTTTTTATAATCCCTTAGACATAATAGTGGGAATCTAGAGTAGGGGATTTGTGGAGGAGGGTTGATGGATGTCTATGATTATAAATCCATTCTATAAGGAAATTTACCAAACCAAGTTTTGTTTCATGACACTGTTTTTTTACTTCTATGGTAAAAACATAAATTATCATGGTTACTGGAGAGATTTTAGAAAATACAGTAAGAACAAATCTGGAAATGAGTCCTGTATGATCCTCCTAGATCAGTCAGGGTCCCAGCAGGAAATAAATTTTATTCAAATCGATGATTTGAGAAGTTTAATAGAGAATTTTTTCCCAAGTTGTCAACAGAGGAGTAAAGTCATGGTGTGTATTAGTTTGCTAGGGCTGCCACATCAAAGTATCATAAACTAGGTGGCTTAAACAACAGAAATTTATTTTCTCATAGTTACAGAGTCTAGAAGTCCAAAATCAAGATGCTGGCAGGGTTGGTTTCTTCTGAGGCCTCTCCTTGGCTTGTAGATGGCTGCCTTCCTGTGACTTCACATGGTCCTTAACCTGTGTACCTGTCTGTCCCAATCTCTTCTAAGGAGGCCTAATGACCCCATTTTAACTTAACTGCCTGTAAAGATTCCAACTCCAAACACAGTCCCATTCTAAGGTACTGGGGGGTTAAGATTTCACAATATGAATTTAGAGGTCACACAATTCAGCCTGCAATATGGTGTTACCTATAAGCTAATAGTAGAGTAGGAGGGGAGGAGGGAGTGATTACTCGTTGGTAGTTGTATAGAAAGGGCCACCTGACAGTAGCTGTGATCTGGACGATGCACTTAGTTCACAGAGACCTCAAAGAATCCAGGATGGCATATAAAATACCTGAATTCACTCTTCTTGGTATTACCCTTTAACCAAAATGGAAGCCAAAGGAAGTAAAGTCTTTGATGTGATCTATATTGGTAAGCTTGGTGGACACAACACAGAGGAAAAATGGATCAGAGGGGACAACTAAAAGATTTCTAGCACACGCATAACTGAAATAACCAGAGTTCATATTTTGCCATAGTCTTAGAACTATTATGTCCTCTGAGGGACCTAGGGCCTAGCCAACTAGAAGATTTCTTAAGGACTCGTAACATTTAGAGGACAGTTGTGTAATAGTTTATAACACTCACAAAACACTGTGTTTCCTTCGTTCCTGAAACTTTGAATAGGAGGCATAGCAAACAGATGGATCTTAGCTCACACACTTGAACATGTTAGAAATACCAAATTTTAAAATTGCCTTTAGGGGTGCCTGGGTGGCTCAGTTGGTTAAGTGTCCAACTCTTGGTTTTGACCCATCATGATCTTATGGGTTGTGGGATCGAGCCCTACATTATACTCTGCACTCAGAGTCTGAAGATTCTCATCCTCTGACCCTCCCCTGTGCACATGCATGTGCATGCATTCACATTCTCTCAAGTCTTTTAAAGATACTATTTAGGGATCCCTGGGTGGTGCAGCGGTTTAGCGCCTGCCTTTGGCCCAGGGCGCGATCCTGGAGACCCAGGATCGAATCCCACGTCGGGCTCCCGGTGCATGGAGCCTGCTTCTCCCTCTGCCTGTGTCTCTGCCTCTCTCTCTATCTCTGTGTGACTATCATAAATAAATAAAAATTAAAAAAAAAAGATACTATTCACCAATTCATGAGACACAGACATAGGCAGAGAGAGAAGCAGGCTCCGGTGGAGAGCCCAATGTGGGACTCGATCCCAGGACCCAGGGATCATGCCCTGAGCTGAAGGCAGACACTCAACCACTGAGCCACCCAGGTGTCCCCAAATAAATCTTTTAAAAAATGAATTGCCTTCAAATGAACATAAATAAAATCCTGACATTCAACTGTAGCATGTTGATGAGATGTCTGCTTCAGTTGTTATTAGGGATTCCCTGTCTCCATTAGTTGTATAGACATCCGTACAACTAACCAACTAACAACTAGCACCAAAGCTTTCGATTCCCAGAAGCTTTAGATTCCCACTGTCAGATGTCTGTTTGTACTGGTGAGGGATCAGATGTTTATTTACTGAATTAGCATGATTTCTTCAGATCCCCTGCTTCTATCCAACCCTCTGGATTAGGGGAAGACTAGGTGCCCAGCTTTCCTGAGCCCACCATAGTCTTCCTTGGATCCTGATCTGGAAAAATACTCATGTCTCCACTACTGGAAGGACCCACAAACCCTGACCTCTTCTCTTGTTGCCTTCAGATGCCCTCCATTCCCATTCAGGGACATCTGGCTTGATTTTATCAAGTAATATAATCCTTTTCAAGACATAAAGGCCACCAGCTTCAAGCAGCTTCTACTTCCAGCTCTGCCACAAATCTCCCTCTCCTTCTCTGTAGGAAATGGGGTGAGAGAAAAACTTAAGATCACAATACATATGTTAATATCCCAATGACTGAAAATTCAGTAATTTCCAGTGAAGTTCATATGTGATTTCTTTTTACCTTAGCTGATTTCTAATTAACTGCTTTATTTTTAAAGGCAACACCTTAGGCATATTCAGGAGAGGCTTAAAGTACTTGATTAGGACCTAAACCAGGCCATCTCGTTTTACTGATAAAAGAGGGCAATTATAATAAATGTAAGCAAACTATTATCAGAATCTGTTGATTTAGTGTTTCTATTTTGAAACTACACAGGTGATATAGTTTCATCTAGCCATCTTTTTTTTTAAGATTTTATTTATTCATGAGAGAGGCAGAGGCATAGGCAGAGGGAGAAGCAAACTCCCTATGGGCAGCCTGATGCAAGACTCGATCCCAGGACCCCAGGATCACGACCTGAGCCAAAGGCAGACTCTCAACTACTGAGTGACCCGGGTGCCCCTCATCTAGCTATCTTGATGACTAAATGGCCTCCCTTCTAAAACTGAAGGGTGGATCTGAGAGTTTATTTATCCCATGAGATTCAGCACTTAGCTAACATAGTGGTTCCATAATAGTTCTAATTGTTACTTATTTTCATTAGTATTATTATCAACATAAATAAGCCCATTTTCCATCCAGGAGAATGTATGTGGATTGGTATAGAAGCATGTTGTGAAATAACTCTCATGACACCCATAAAACACTTAGAAAGCATTGAAGGTAGCCATTATATAGAAGGCTTGTTTTGCCTAAGTCAAATTTCTGGCACAGAATAATTGTCTTTCCTTTCTCCCTTCCCAAAAGAAAAGGGTGAAGACTATATTCCTAAGATCTGTGGTTCTTAACCTGAGGTCTCTAGATATTTAAGGGACTTTAAGGATACCATTAAGAATTGAAGAGCTGGGATCCCTGGGTGGTGCAGCGGTTTAGCGCCTGCCTTTGGCCCAGGGCGCGATCCTGGAGACCCGGGATCGAATCCCACATCGGGCTCCCGGTGCATGGAGCCTGCTTCTCCCTCTGCCTTTGTCTCTGGCGCTCTCTCTCTCTCTGTCTCTCAGTCTTTCATGAATAAATAAATAAATAAAATCTTAAAAAAAAAAAAAAGAATTGAAGAGCTCATGGGCTGCCTAGGTGGTTCAGTCCACTAAGCATCTGACTCTTGATTTTAGCTCAGGTCATGGTCTTAGGGTCTTAGCATGGAGTCTGCATAAGACTCTCTCCCTCTCTGCCCTTCCCCCTGCTCTTTCAAAAAAAAAAAAAAGGAATTGGAGAGCTGTTTTCTTGACTTTCTTCTTTTTTTCTTAATTTGTTAATTCATTATGAAGGTAACACTTAGCTGAGCTTTTTCTAGAATCAAATGAAATAATATATTTAAATATGCATCATGAGCTATGAACAGTAATAATGGTTAACAGTTTGTGTATAGAAATTCCAGTTATCAGAATTTGTGCCTATGTTTTTTTGAACAAAAAAATTCAAAATATAAAAGTGTAGGGATCCCTGGGTGGCGCAGCGGTTTGGCGCCTGCCTTTGGCCCAGGGCGTGATCCTGAAGACCTGGGATCGAATCCCACATCAGGCTCCCGGTGCATGGAGCCTGCTTCTCCCTCTGCCTGTGTCTCTGCCTCTCTCTCTCTCTCTCTGTGACTATCATAAATAAATAAATAAAATATTTTTTTAAAAAAATAAAAGTGTATAAGGAAGAGGATAGAAGTTGGAGATAGTCTATATTTTGCTTAAAAATATAGTTAATTTAGAAAAAATGTTAGGATACACACTAAAAAATAGAATGTGCTTATCAAATAAGAAAAAAACAAAAATAGAATGTGTAAATTCCAAATTTCCAGAGAAAACTCCCTTGGTCCAACACAAGGCAGGAAAAGAGAGGAAGGGGGAAATGCAAAGAAAAAACATGATAAACAGAAAACACAAAATAGGAAGGCAGAAATATAACTATATCAATAATAATAATGTAAAAATAATAAATGTAGATAGATTAAACTCATAGTAAAAGAAAATCTCAGATTGGATTTTTTTCAAGGCACAGAATGTAGTTTCATGCTATTTTTCAAAGATGCCCTTAAAATTATCCATAAAAGTTCAAAATAAAAGGATGAAAGAATATATATTAGGTAAATACTAAGCAAAAGAAAGCTAGTGTAGCAAAATTAATGCAAAAACACAGTAGCATGACACATCACAAACATCATACCAAGCAGTGGTAGTCAATCTACTGAGCAAGAACAACTGGTGAGATACAACCAAAATGCAACTTTACTTCTGTCTAGTACTTTTAAGTTTTACCCAGGCCCCGTGGTTTTGCTGCTCACTCCAAAGAGCCCTACAGTCACTTTAAATAACAAATCAAGCTTCATTTCAGTGACTATAACCCCCAGCCTCTAATAAAAAAGAATCCTCTGAACTCAATTTAGGGTTAAACCTCTCTTCCCTCAGCTGGCACCAAATTCAGATGGACCTCCCACCTTAGGGTAAGGTATGTGCTCATTTTCTTTTCTTTCCCCATCCTCCCCAGCTTGTTAATTTTGACTTCAGACCTGTCTAGAGTTGAAGGGAGGGAGTAGACAGCTCTTTACAGTTGTGTAGTAAGTTTGGCTTTGTGCTTTCTGGGTCTAGCTGACATTTAAAGCAGACTCACCTGAGGATCCTCCATTGCAACTCTTGTCTCAAAAGCTAAACATTCTATTGCTCTTTTCTCTTCAACTCTGGGTTTTCCAGCTGTCCATTCCATATAGTTTCTCTGGTAGAATCCATATCATCCCCAAATAATTCTCTTCAGCTGGTCCCCTAATACCAAACAGATTGTTCTGCAAGACCCACTTTTGGTATATGAGAAACACTCATATATCTTTTGCCCCCAATAAATTGGGAATATAGACATCCCAATACAGTCACCTCTCCTTTGCTCCCACCATCACAGTTGCATTATCTAGCACATAAGATTTCTCATGCTGCTAGGAGCCTGGGTGGCCCAGTCGGTTAAGCGTCTGCCTTTTGCTCAGGTCATGATCTCGGGGTCCTGAGATCAAGCCCCCCATTGGGCTCTCTGCTCTGCGTGGAGCCTGCTTCTTCCTGTGCTGCTCCCCCTGCTTGTGCTCTCTCTCAAAAATAATTTTAAAAAAATAAAAATACATAAAAATAAAATCTTTAGAAAAAAAAGATTTTTCATGCTGGATTCAGATCCCATTTCACAATGCCTCCAAACTCCACAAGATACATATCAAGTTTCTTGGGGTCCAGCTGAAGGCTGGGGTGAAGGAGAAAGCACCCCAGCTCTCCCTCCTTGGATGCCCACTCCAAAGAAATCCTCCTCACAAAAACTCTTTATCTCTTCTCTCTTGACCCTTTTAGTCCTCCTTGTAAGTTTTAGAGCTGCTTAGTTATTTCCTCTGAAAATCTGGCTTTAGAATTTCATATCTGTTAATTCTTGGTACAAAAGAGGAAACTTAAAATTTAACATCCTTCATGCATATTTAAACCAACCAATCTCCCAGTCCTGGAAGGTTAAAGGTTTAAAAAAACATAAGTGGTATGAATATGGGTTTGGGAGCATGACAAACCTAGGTTAGAGTACAGACTTAACTAGATTTAGGGCATTGGAAAATATACTCCTTAAGTTGTTTCTCCTTCATGTGAGGAATGCTACCTGCCTTACAGGGTTCTTATGGTTGTTTTTTTAAAGATTTTTTTTATTTATTTATTTATTTATTTATTTATTTATTTATTTATTTTTTATTTTATTTGAGAGAGAACACAAGCTGGGGTGGGGGACAAAGAGAGAGAGAGAAGGAAACTCCCTACTGAGCAGGGAGTCACAACACGGGGCTTGATCCCAGGACCCTAAGATCATGACCCGAGCCAAAGGCAGACATTCAACTGACTGAGCCACCCAGGCGCCCCCCTTAGTGGGTTTTAAGAGACTCAACCCAAAATACCAAACACTGCATCTGGCCCTTAGTGGGCACTCAAGCAAATGTTAGGTTTCTTCCCATCTTGCCTTTTCCCTTCCTTGAAAAACATGCCTTTGACACTCTCTACCATAAAGAACATTTGTAAATGTAACAAGGGGAGATACAGATATGCTCTTCAGTGCCATCTCTGTAGTCCAAAATAAGTTGTCTAATGTATACAGTATAGGAAAAGGGATGATATTATCATACCACTTTCATTTTGGGAGTTATCTATCTAATGGAGTTGAAGGTAGGGGACACAATCATCATGCTATTGAACTGGATCATATGTTTTCCCGAACCTGAATTTTAACTTCTAGGTTAAAAATCAATAAAACATTCATACTAAGAGCTCCAGAACTTCACATTGAGAGTTGCCAAACTCATCAACAGCTACAGGACCTGGTAATATACTTCCCCTCTTCTGACTTCATCTATCAAAGATGGAAAAAACTACTGATGTTATTTAATGTGTGAGACACTAAGTGGTCTGTATAATAGTTGACATAAACCCCACAACAACCCTAAGGAAAAGTAATGTGATTATACCCTTTTAAGAAAAGGGACACAGAAGCTACAGACACAGAGCTAAAAGTGGTAGACCTGGGACTTGAACACAGTTAGTTAAACTCTTTATTATACTAGCCTGCCTCTTGGGAAAAAAAGGTAACTATTAAGAAATGTGAAACTTGGCAGCTCATCTATGAAAGTACCCTGACACTATTATCAGTTCAGGCCCTCCTAAAGCAAATGCCAAGACAAGAGTAGACATACAAGAGATTTATTGGGGAAACATTATGAAAGATAAAAGAGGAGGGAGCAGGAGATGGGGAGAGTCTTTAGATTGTGATCCATGTCTCACACTGGTGAAAAGAGAGGTAAGGAGGGAGGATTAGTCAGGAAGAGTACCAGACTGCAGTGCAATCATGAGAAAATCTGTACCAGGCCAATGGAGAGTACAAGCAAAGATTAAGGAGTCCACCAATGAGCAGCAATGATGCAGCTCTAGATGCACAACTGTGCTCAGTTATAGTGTGGGAGCAATCTGCAGAAAGTGTGGCCTTAGCATAAATGTCAGGGGAGCTCCAAAGGCTATCACAGACCTGGTGAGTTTTTCCTGGTGGTCATCCACATACCTCCTACTGATTGGAGCCTGAATTTTTGCAAGGTGCCTGAAGCTGATCTCTTCTACATTAAGCCACCAGAGGGGCTGCCACTCTCAAGCACTGTCACCTAAAAGCCTGGGTATCCTGGTTAGCAGAAGGCTCTATCCAGGGTCTGGGACCCTCAATACTTTCCTTTCTGGAGGTGGCTAGGCAAGCTGCATCTTGGACATGTGATGGGAATACCAGCCTTCTGTGTGAGCAGGAAGTGGTAAGAACCCCAGAGAACCAGGCTGTGGAGGCTGCTGGCCATCCACCACCAAGGCCCCTGGCCCCAAATCATGGACAGAGCCTGCAATGCATAGGGATGTTCACACAGGAGGTAAAACCCCTTTTCTCCTAAGTTGTTGGACCACGTGTCTTTGCAAGTTCCCTTTACCTGGAGTCTCCTCTGACTCTGGGTCTGGGCTGACACATACATCAGAGGCACTGCATGCACAGAGCAATGTTCATTGCAGAATCACCAAAATAGGCTGGGGCACATCTGAGCCCTTTGGGGTGTCTACACAAGGTGGGTAGTAGAGGGATGGGTGAGGTCTTGTCTGAGCTGAGGTCTAGCTCCATTTGTGGAAAAGCTAATTCATTAAACTCAGAAAAGAGCCAGCTCCTGCTTCAGCCCCAAGCTACCTGGTCAGACCCAGGTCAGACATCAGCCTACTCAAAGACTATCCCAACCAATGTTTCCAGTTAGGAATCCTTGAGACTTTTTTCTCCTCCCTACAGAAAAGGAGGGAAAGGCAAGTGCTCTGACCTGCAATGTTGCCTCCAGGTAAGTGTGTCCAGGATAATCTGGCCATCAGTCTCAGAGGGTTTGGTGCCTGCTGCAGGCTGGAGCAGAAACCAAAATCAGAACCCCCCCCCCCCCCCCCGGAGAGGAGTGTGACTTGGGTGAGCCTTTCCACATCCTACCTGAGCACCACCACTCTGAGCACCAGGGGAGTGGATTCTTCCTATCTTGTCAAACTGGCACAGTGAGCCTCTGGAAACTTATCTCACTCCAGCTGGAAGCTAGCCTGACCAGCAGACATCAGGCTGCCGTGACCTTGAAGAACGGTCTGGAGACATGAAGGTCCCCCCAGATGGCATCACAGTGAACATCAAAAGCCAAGGGCACATTCATTTTTCTTACTTTGCTTCACAGATAATTTTCTTATATTACACGTGTCACTTTTTCTTTACAACTTGTTATTTTTTTGTTTCAGTGCTTTAGAAAAGCATTCCCCCTTGAATTCTTATGAGTATTTTCTTTTAGTTTCTTTTCCTCACTTTATAGTTTACATCCTCTCTAGGCACACAGAAAACCATACTTCATATTCCCATAGCACCCCCAGCCTCTTGCTGTTGAATAAGGCCACACGACCAGTCTCAGCCAATTAGCTCTGCACAGCAGTGATTTATATTACTTCTAGACCACTATTTTATTTTTTTTTATCTTTTTTTTTAATATATTTTTTTTAATTTTTATTTATTTATGATAGTCACAGAGAGAGAGAGAGAGGCAGAGACACAGGCAGAGGGAGAAGCAGGCTCCATGCACCGGGAGCCTGACGTGGGAATCGATCCCGGGTCTCCAGGATCGCGCCCTGGGCCAAAGGCAGGCGCCAAACCGCTGCGCCACCCAGGGATCCCTAGACCACTATTTTAAAGGAGTGAGAGATATCCATGACACTCTCCACTTGCCAATGACCAGCGATGTTCCAGATAGTGGAGCCTCTGTCACCTGGGATCCCTGACAGACTGGGAAGCAGAACCCTCTCTCGACCTTCACCAACATATGTTGGGCATTTATTGTGTGCTTGAAATAAACCTTTGCTGTGTTAAGCCACAGGGGTTTGGCATTGTTACCCCAGGATAAGTTTAGCTTAATCTGACAAACACAGCAATGGCTCTCAAAATTTAGAGTGCAATGGTCACTTGTGAAACTTGTTAAAATGCCTATTATGTCACAAAAAATATACTGGGGGACAGACTTACGGCTTAGTGATGATTACTCATTTAGCTGATTTAATAGATCCTTTAAAATTGTATACATTTCCATTTTAATCTTATAGTATTTGTTACCCAGGTAGTAGAGATTCTCTTCAGAAAAACAGAAGACACAAGCAAAAAGGAAAATTAACATAAGTATCCAGAATTCTAACACACAGAGACATTGCTAACCTTCCGATGTTAACATGTCAGGAATTTTCCTGTGAAAATAGACTATCTTAGGAATGAAAAAAGAATCCATAGTACTCCTTTCAAGAGAGCTCTATCCACTCTCCTAAACAACCCCCACCCCTAAGGCGCGCGCACGCACACACACACACACACATACACACACACACACACACACACACACGGGGCAGAACACAAACACACGCACGCGCAGAAGTGTACACTTCAGGGCAAGAGTGTAGGGAATGCAGTCCCAGAAAGGATTGTCCGCCCGCCCCCACCCCTGGGGGCTACATGTACCAGCCATGCTCGCGCCCATCTGCTGAGATCTGGGGTGCTTACCTCACTTTCTCCATCTTTCGCTGGACAAGTCCACATCCTCCGCACTAGGAAGGTGGCACCCATGCAGGGTTCCCGCCCACCTCCCCAGCATTCCCCATTGGCCACCATTTTCTGAATTTAAATGGGTAGAGGGCGTGGCTGCGGTGTGAGAAGTGCAGAACTGGACCTGCGTGGGGGGCAGGAGGGATTGGTCCCCTGACCTTCCTTTTACCTTTCCAGTGACTTGCAGGTGGCTCCCACCTTCACACTGACTTGCGGGGAACCTAGGCATCCAGCTTGCTTTCAATGCAACAGGGAGTTGGTACCTAAACCTGACCGCCCATTTCCTCCCCGGAAGCCTCCCCTAAGCCCCTTATACTAGCTTTTTTTTTTTTTTTAAGATTTATTTATTTATTTATTTATTTATTTATTTATGAGAGATCGGGAGAAGCAGGCTCCATGTCGGGAGCCCGACGCGGGACTCGATCCTGGAGTTCCGGGATCGCGCCCTGGGCCAAAGGCAGGCGCCAAACCGCTGAGCCACTCAGGGATCCCCCCCCTTATACTAGTTTTTAAAAATTATGTATCAGGGGATGCCTGGGTGGCTTAGCTGTTGAGCGTCTGAACTTCGGCTGGGGGCATGATCCTGGAATCTGTATTGAGTCCTGCATCCGGCTCCCTCTGGGGAGCCTCCTTCGCCCACCGCCTGTGTCTCTGCCTCTCTCTCTGTGTCTCTCATGAATAAACAAATAAAATCCTTTAAAAAATTGTCAGTTTTGTCCTATACGATTATTATTATTACTGATAGTAATATCCACCTACATCCAGTTTGTCATTAGAAAATAGAAAAGAGCTATCTGTTGTCGTTTGGGAAACAGCCAGTAGATTGGACTGTGTGTGGGGGTAAACAATCCAGCCACCTGTTTTCCTTGTTCAGTAATAACACAAATATAGATCCTTTAGGCACCCACTTATTTGGAAGTTTGAAATGTACAGAGCAGCTGGAGGCTCCTCTTGTGGGGGAGAGGAGGTTGGTTTTCCATGAAGTCAGGCTCTAAGGTCATATAATCTCATAATACCAAGGACACCTTGGAATTTCAGATTTTAAAAGCTGGTCACAATGTTCTGGTCTTCAAAATTATTATTATTCAACCTCCACAGTTGATCTATCTCCCATTTCTCCACCACAATTCACATCCTTATTAACCCTTTCCAATTACAACCCAAAATGTCCTACTACTTACCACCCCAGAGATAGATGTAGGTTGTGGAGTTTGAAACTTACAATTTGGAGGACCGTCTTTAAGAAAAGAAGCACTAGGGATCCCTGGGTGGCGCAGCGGTTTGGCGCCTGCTTTTGGCCCAGGGCGCGATCCTGGAGACCCGGGATCAAATCCCACGTCGGGCTCCCGGTGCATGGAGCCTGCTTCTCCCTCTGCCTATGTCTCTGCCTCTCTCTCTGTGTGTGACTATCATAAATAAATAAAAATTTAAAAAAAGAAAAAAAAAAGAAAAGAAGCATTAAAAAGGCATGTGTGATGCAGGCAATTAGGTACCAAAATTAATACTTATTTGTAATGAACAAAGAAATTATAAAATTTGGGCAGCTGACATATATGAAACATCCCAATTTCTATAGAATTGACACAAAATGAACAAACGTTTTACAATTTTTAAAAGTAAAAAGTGTTTTATTCAAGCCCAAGTTAGGACAGCTGCCTGGGAAACATGCTCTTCATAGGAAAGAAAGCATTCAGGAGAATGAATAGTTTTTACAGGGTTATATACTTTTTACATCTTAGAAAAACTCAAAAGACTATATCATATCAGCAGGAAATCACAAGTTTTATTGTAAAGGAATGCAGGGAGTAGGAACAATGATCAATATCTCAAGGATAAGATGGTTTTCCTTTAGGCCACTCATTCACAAAGTAGATATACAATGCATGAATGGTGGGCCATAAATCAGACTTTTGGTTTGAACAAAGTTTGTATACAGTCATGTTGACTTAGAAAGAAATCTAAAATGACTTCCCTTGTTTATCAGGCCTTTAGAGTTTTTCTCTCATCCCAAATAATATTTTTATTAACTGCCTGGTACACCTCTGATTTCCCCCCCACAATTTTTTGGCTATAAACCCTTTGATCCTCTCTTCATATGACATCTTCATAATATCATTTTTCCTAGTGAAAATGTTAAGATAATTCAACCTTTCCTTTGCATGATTAATCAATTTATTATGATTATTGATAAAAGTTTGAACTTTACTACTTATTATTGTTGATAGGCAAATTTTTAGTATTGTCAAATTTCAGTAAACTGCTGTCAACTTCTATCAAGTTTCTTATGTGGGCTTAAGATTTATTTTAGATTTTATTGTGCAAATTTTTATCTTAAATATTCTTAATAATGACACAGTGCCATGTCAATGTCCTAAAGGGAGCAGAATTTGCCACCCCAAAATATGTCTCTTTGGCATATTTGGCAAGAGTTTATTTTAGGCTGATCCTCCTTTAAAAAAAAAAAAACAACATCCACAGGAAAAGTTCTGAAAGCTGAATACAAGTTACCCTTTTGAAAGAGGAATTTGTGTTTATAAGGGAAATCTGAATTCGTAAGGGATCTCCCTCCATTTGCCAGGGGGAAAAAAAGGATGACTAATTCTCTAGAAATTCTTGGGGTATGTCTCTGGCTAAGTTGGTGGAGCATGATCCTATAGCGTGCAGAGACTACTAAAACACACACACACACTCTCTCTCTCTCTCTCTAGACTCTTAACAACGGCAAAGGCAAAGACCTAAATCTGCATAACAACCTTAAGATAGTTTACTGTGCTTTGCCTTGTAATCTCCCTTAACTGACTCCCAACATCTTCCTTTGTCTTTATCTGGAGTTGGTATATAAGATGGTGACTTGGGCCATTTTGGGGAGTTACTCAGTTTTCCTGGGTTTCTCCCATGTTATTAAACTTATTTCATTTTCTCTTGTTAATCATTTATTACAGGGGGTAGCGGAGGTCTCAGCCAAGAACCCAGAAGAGTGAAGGGAAAATTATTTTTCTTCCCCTACCCTTCAAGTTCATCCAGCTGAACTAAGAATTAGATTTACTTGAGACAGGTTAGCAGGGGTGGGGGAAGCTTTATTATGTGCATACAGAGGCCCAGTAATGAAATTGAGACCTAAAGAAATGAACAAAGCTGCTACTTTTTAGACAAAAAGACGGAATAAATCTGTGAGGAATTGATAAGACAATGAAAACTTAGCATTGGGCTTCAAATCAGCAAAGAATTCTAAACAGAATTTGGTCTGGGATAGTAAATTAGTAAAAAAAAAAATAACAAGAATTGTTTCTACAGCTTTCTCAACCATGCATTCCCTATCTCTGGTGATAAGAATGTTTCTTTTTACCTCCTGGAACAGGGAGGGTATATTTCACCTAGGAGATTTATTTTCTGATTTTAGGAGGACATAGGAGGATCTGAACATTCTTCCTGCACAGGCTGTCTCTTAAGTAACTTTTACTTAAAATAATCATATGCCAAAGATGCCTGGCTGGCTCAGTTGGTAGAGCATGTGACTCTTGATCTTAAGGTATTGAGTTCCAGCACCATGTTGGGAGTAGAAAAATGAAATAGATAAATAAATAATAATATGCCAAAGTGGCACATTTTGGGGCAGCCTGCCCTTGGCCCCTACAATGGTATCTTGTCAATGTCAGTGTTTCATGCTGAATAACCAAGAAATTAATATTAACCTGTGTAGATATGATTGGGCAAAACCACAAGCATGGTTGGTATAACAAAGGCAGGAATCCATTTTTGATCAATCATATTGTACATATAGGACAGCATAGAAGTCAAGACTAAAAAAAATTCTTGGAATCAGGAAATGAAGTAGGAAATAGTGTCAAATGCTAGCAAGTGGCTAGTGTTAAACAATCATGCTTTTAATTTGAGCTATAAGATTTGTTCATGGTTCACTAAGCATACAAAATGCATTAAGAATGCAGCATTAGGCTCATTAGCCTTCAACTCGCACAACCCTAGTTTGAATCCTAGAGTTTCTACTCACCACCTTATGAAGCTTACTAGTATTTACTTAATTATACCTAGAAGGCTGAGAAGCACATGGATAAATTATCCAAGTAAACCTAAACTAAATGTAAGTCCAAATCAACTTCCTCTTAGCTGATCCAAAACATGTCCACATTCATCTCACCAGTAAAAATGTGACAGGAAGTAGGAGTGGAAGAAGACAATAGTCTTAAGTTGTAGTCAATATTCTTGTTTAACCTAACTTTACAAAAATATGTGGCATCTAGCATGGCCTCTATATTAATTTTCTATTGCCATGTAACAAAATACCAAACTTAGCTGTTTAAATTAACACCTATTTATTTGGCTCACAGATTGGTAAATCGGAAGTCTAGATGTGTTATGACTGTGTTCCTTGCTCAGGATCTCTTAAGGCTGAAATCAAGGTGTCAGCCAGGCTGCATTCTCATATGGAGCTTAGAGCCCTTTTGCAAGCTTACATGATTGTGGCAGAATTCAGTTTCTTGTGGTTGTAGGATTGAGATCATACTTTGCTCTTAGTAGCTGGAGCCATTCTCAGTTTAGATGTTACCCACATTCCTTGCCACATGGCCCCTCTATCTTCAAAGCCAAAAGTGGAAAAGTCTCCTGATGTTGAATTCCTTTCATGCTTCAAATCTCTCTGATATGAGGAAGGGTAATCTCTTTAAGCGTTCATCCAATTAGGTTATGTCCACTTAGTAACTGCCATTTTGATTAACTCAATGATTTGAGACTCTGATAACATCTGTAAAATCTCTTCTGCCATGTAATATAACATAATCACAGGTGTGATACCTCATATTCACAGATTCCATCTAAAACCAAGAGGAGGGAATTTGGAAATCATATAAGTGTTAAGGTCACTGAGGGGACCATCTTAGAATTTTGCCAACTATAACCCGTCCCAGAGGCTTATATGGTGCCCATATGAATCCAAGGGCCATGAAACGTAAGCTTCATTAGCTTCAAGGTGAATTCACCTCTGCATTACCTCCACACATTCTGAGTTTTTCAGTTCACCTATACAATTTTATTCTGCTGATGGGACCCCTCAACCTCACAACCATACACAATTGTGAATTAGATACTGCTTACAGTTCTAATGGAAGTTATAAACTAAATTGGCCAACAATGATTTTGCATTTACCTAGATTGGGGATAATAGCCTTACATCTTGGGCATGCAGTGAAAGGCAATCATGATTTCTTATATATCCACCAGAGTATGTCAGATTGAGGCTAGATAGGTTGGAAGAGACACAAAGAAATGGTACTTGTTCTTTAGAGACCTTTGGGAACCTCATTACTTTGCCTGCTATGTACCCCACATGAGAATGGTTGCTTTGCATAGGATAGTGGGCTATTCCACACATGCCCTCTCAGCAGTCTGTGAGGTAGGGATTATTAGCAAGTCTTCAAATAAGAATTTGGGGAGAACAATGTCCAGTGTGGATCAGAGTTATTAGAGAAAAATTTAAAAAGTAAGTGACCAAATTAATCTGCCTTATTTTCTGATTTCATGTTGTCATTCTCCTCAAGTACTCTAGATGGTAATCCCACAATCCATTGAATAATCTTACATTCTATATCTTGACATTCAAGGCTCTTCAGGATACAACCTGAGTCACATATTCTCAGCTTTCCCAACTATTTTTCCCCTGCTACAGCCAAAAGAAACCCCAAATCAGTGTGACCCAAACATGCTTTATACTTCTCCACTTTGTGCTCTTGCTGTGTCATTATCCTAAAACAAGAAATTCCCTTATACCTGACAGTATAAAGGAATAGGAATGGCACCCAGTGCTCATCCCATCAAGTGCTGGAGAGGATGTGGAGAAAAGGGAGCCCTCTTGCACTGTTGGTGGGAATGTGAACTGGTGCAGCCACTCTGGAAAACTGTGTGGAGGTTCCTCAGAGTTAAAAATAGATCTGCCCTACGACCCAGCAATTGCACTGGTGGGGATTTACCCTAAAGATACAGATGCAGTGAAATGGCAGGATACCTGCACCCCAATGTTTATAGCAGCAATGTCCACCATAGCCAAACTATGGAAGGAGCCTCAGTGTCCATCAACAGATGAATGGATAAAAAGGATGTGGTCAAAAAAAAAAAAAAAGAAGATGTGGTCTATGTATACAATGGAATATTACCCAGCCATTAGAAACGACAAATACCCACCATTTGCTTCTACGTGGATGGAACTGGAGGGTATTATGCTGAGTGAAATAAGTCAATCGGAGAAGGACAAACATTACATGATCTCATTCATTTGGGGAATATAAAAAATAGTGAAAGGGAATAAAGGGGAAAGGAGAGAAAATGAGTGGGAAATATCAGTGAGGGTGACAGAACATGAGAGACTCCTAGCTCTGGGAAACGAACAAGGGGTAGTGGAAAGGGAGGTGCGTGGGGGGATGGGGTGACTGCGTGACGGGCTGAGGGGGGCACTTGATGGGATGAGCACTGGGTGTTATACTATATGTTGGCAAATCAAACTCCAATCAAATAAATATACAAAAGAAAAAAAGGAATAGGAATGGCAATATAAAGGAAAGTGTATCTCATGAAGGAATTGTTTCTTGTTATGTTTCAGGAACACACAATAGAGTACAGGTGCTGAGAGCCATGAGAATCCAGCCCTATGACAGCAAAGCTTTCATGCCACCATTACTTCTAGAGAAAACCATTGCTTGGTTTGTAGTCTTATGTCTGGTTTCATCACTTATGGTACATACATGATTTCCTTCACTTTGAACACTTTTGATCCCTTCCTCCATCCTTTCTCATGCCTCCCCTTTTGCTATAAGTACCTCAATTTGTTTCCATGCACTCTTTGAATAAATATTATAGAACTTTCCCTCTACCAAACTGAATGTAGTTGGAAATATTCTCCTCCCAGTGAAGTAGATCTTTAACAGCCTTTCTCTCTCTCTCTCTCTCTCTCTCTCTTTCTCTCTCTCTCTCACACACCCACACCAAAAAGCCCTTAAGTGGACTGCATTGAAAACTCCTCTCAAGAGCAAACACAGAAGAGAGGCATTCTGAGTGCAATCATAGAGAAAATGTCAAAGCTTACAGCCTGGGGCACCAAGGTGGCGCAGTCAGTTAAGCATTTGACTCTTGGTTTCGGGTTCAGGGCTATAAGATCAAGCTCTGTGTCAGGTATGCTTAAGACTCTCTCCTTTCTTTCTTCCTCTGCCCCTCTGCACGGTGCACTTGCATACTGTCTCTCTCTCTCTCTCTCTCAAATAACTAAATCTTAAAAAAAAAAAAAGCTTACAGCTTGGACATTAGGTCTTGGTGAAGTGGTTGACTGAGTAACAGATGTGTTGCCCTGTAGGTTAGTCCAAAATTCTCTCTGAAAGCTGACAGGATTGGGAGATTAAAAAGCAGTGTACCCACAGTTCTTTGCTCCTTTGACTTGGTGAGCATTTCATATTACCGATGAACACCACCAAGCTTTGGCCATACCACCATGATATACAAGGCACAGAATGGGTTGCTTCATTCACTCACATGCACTATCATCCCTTTTATATCCTTTGCATGGTATATTTGCTATCTTAGTAGTACCCAATCTCACACTACTTTGAACCAAACCCAAATCTTCCTTCTTGCACATCTCTGAATTTAGACTAGACTAAAAATTTAGAAATAAAAATTTGTAAATGCTGGGCAGCCTGGGTGGCTCAGCGGTTTGGCGCTTGCCTTTGGCCCAGGGTGTGATCCTGAAGACCAGGGATTGAGTCCCACATCGGGCTCCCTGCATGGAGCCTGCTCCTCCCTCTGCCTGTGTTTCTGCCTCTCTCTCTCTCTCTCTCTCTCTCTCTCTCTCTGTGTGTGTCTCTCATGAATAAATAAATAAATAATCTTTTAAAAAAATTTGTAAATGCTATATGGATAAAATTTTATAAATCTGTTTTTGACCTCATTTGCAGATGAGAAAATAGAAACAGAAGAAGATTAAATATATGGCTAAATTCATCTAGCAAGCCAAGAAAGAGATTGGCCCTGGAACCATGTCTGTGGTATCCCAACTATTCTTACTAGATTCCTTGACTAGCCTATATAATTCAGGAGAGACTTGTTCCCCACATCTCACCTTCCAGAGTTTTTCAGAATACATTATAGGAATCTTCCCCTGGTGAAACCTGCTAACAGAAAAGTGGGCTCCAGGTGCATTTACAGGCAGCCAGGGTGGACAGTACAGGCCTTTTCGCATGGCAGGAGCTGAAGGTATCAGAAAGCAGGCAGGGCAGCCATGCAGGCAAGGGGGAGGGCAGTCAGCCCCTGGCAGCTGCTGCCATGACAGGAGTCTCCAGGGGCATGGCCTTTCTCTGGGGAATCTGAGGAAGCCAAGGGTGGGTTTCTGGGATTCCTGTTCTCTGGTGAGGCTGCACTTCTGTGGCAGAAACACAGCCTCCCTCCCTCAGAGCCTCTCTACAGCACAGATTCCATGGAGGTCTGGTTTCACTTTGCAGGGCCTGTCTGCATGGAGTTGAGGAGTAATGCCCTCTCCAGCTCAGAGGTTCCCCCTCGCCTCTGCATTCTTTCCTAATGACACCCACAGCAGTATTTTGGTCTCAAGACTAGCTGCTGTGGATTGCAGCAGGCCCCTTCTAGCCTGTAGCTCTCAGGCTCTCCCCTACTCTTGCCCCAGGGGAAATAACCAAGTGGGAAGTGCAATGACAAGAGCCTTCTCTTTTCTGCTTCTGGCCTCATCCTAACTGGGGCTTCTCTCTCTCTCTCTCTCTCTCTCTCTCTCTATCTCTATCTCTATCTCTATCTCTATCTCCGTCCCTTCCCCTCCCCCCCTTCTCTGCTTATGCTCAGAGAAACAAGGAAGGGGCTCTGAGGAAAGGTAGGGTAGCAACCCAAGATGCTGGGAAACACTCAGGGACTGGGAAAGCAGATCCAACTTGGGCCAGAGGGAGGCAGTACCAGGCCCTGGGCTGGGCAGGACCCAGGCTGTCACTTGCTGGAGGGCTCTGGAGGCCTAGGAGACTTCTACCCCTCTTCAGGCCTCTGTTCATGTCCTTCTTCTCCTTAAAAGGTGGAGGAAGGAGTTATGGTACAACAATGCAGGATGTCCCTTCCAGCTCCAGGATGCTAGGAGTTCAATGCTGCCTACCATGGTGAGGAGGAGCAGTGGGGACTTCTTCAGATTGTGGGTGCACTGCTGCTTTTCCTGGAAGCCAGACAAGGTCAGAGCCCAGAACTTGTCCTATGCTGGCCTTCCCTCCTGGGCCCCAACATACACTCACAGCCTTACTCTTGGCCTCCAGGACTCTCAGAAGGGCCCAGGATAACCCAAGTCTGAGATATGGATGACAGGGGTTGGAATAGAGCAGATAGATTCATAATATTGGATATTTGGTCCAAAGAAATGTATATTTAATTATTGTTTTTCTGTCTTCTGTCCTGTATATGCTGATTAATAAGACACAAATGTCCCTGAGGAGTTTATTGACTTATAGGGTACATAGATGTCTAAATGTGGTTTTAACTCATGATGATAATAAAGTCTGAGTCACCTGGTGATTTAGGAGCACTAGGAAAGGACACCTAACTCAGCTTGCTCTGGTAACTGTCAGGGAAGTCCTCTAGGAGCAAGTGATACTTTAGTTGAGTTTTAATGATTGAATAGGATTTTGCTTAACAGAGAAGGAAAGGTCAGTCTAAATAGAAGGGCAGGAAAAGGTTTGAGGCAAAGGCATGGAGGCTTGGCCACAGAGGTCTAACTGGACCAGACTAGTCAATGTCTGACGAGAATTCAGATGACAAATGTCCATTACAGAGGCCAGTTTGGCAGTGTACCCTAAATGTACCATATAACCACACAGTCTCCCTTCTCGACACTGAGAAATACTCGTACATATGCACAGGGAGGAATGCAGAAAAAAGATAGCATATTTCTTTTCTTTTTTTTTAACCTTTTTATTTATTTATTTATTTATTTATTTATTTATTTATTTATTTAGAGTTCAATTTGCTAACATATAGCATAACACCCAGTGCTCATCACATTAAGTGCCCCCCTCAGTGCCCCATCCCCCCGCCCACTTGCCTTTCCACCACCCCTTGTTCGTTTCCCAGAGTTAGGAGTCTCTCATGTTCTGTCTCCCTTTCTGATATTTCCCACTCATTTTTCTCCTTTCCCCTTTATTCTCTTTCACTATATTTTATATTCCCCAAATGAATGAGACCATATAATGTTTGTCCTTCTCCGATTGACTTATTTCACTCAGCATAATACCCTCCAGTTCTATCCACGACGAAGCAAATGGTGGGTATTTGTCATTTCTAATGGCTGGGTAATATTCCATTGTATACATAAACCACATCTTCTTTATCCATTCATCTGTTGATGGACACTGAGGCTCCTTCCATAGTTTGGATATTGTGGATATTGCTGCTAGAAACATCGGGGTGCAGGTGTCCTGGCATTTCACCGTATCTGTAAAAGATAGCATATTTCTAATAGCAAAGCATTGGAAACCATCTCAATCTCTATCACTAAGGAATAAACTACAGTATGTTCGTTCATACTATGCAATATATGCAGGAGTTACATATGACCTAAATCTATAGATCTAGCATTGTTTTTTTTGAGCACAGGACATAATGAACTCAGTTCTGACACTGAAGGAGTGTCAGATCCCACAGGTTAAGGGCTCAGTCCCACAAGACTGCACCCCACTCCCTTCAGATGCCAACCTTAAGTCCAGGTTATCATTAGTGCTTCTGACCTACTAGATCAGAGGTTCCTACGACTCCACTCCATCCTGAGATTCAATTAACTTGCTACATTGATTCATATTTACTTATGTTTTATAGTTTATTACAAAGGATATTATAAAGGATACAGATGAATAACTGGATGTAAAGGTATAAAGGGTGAGGTCCAAAAGGGTCCCAAATGGAGGAGCTTCTTTCCTCATAGACCTGGGGTGTGCCACCATCCCAGGATGTGGAAGCATTCACCAACATGGAAGCTCATCAAATCTTGTTGTTCAAAACCTTTCATATAGCTTAGTCTGCAGCCTTCCCCACCTTCCCCTTCCCAGAAGTTGGTGAGAGGGACTGAAAGTTCAAGTTGGTCTTTCTAGTAACCAGTGCAATCTTGAGGCTACCAAAGGGCCCAATCCTAGATCAATTTATGAGAATAAACTCAAAAGGAGGTCTTCATGAATGACAAAAGACATTCTTTTTTTTAAGACATTCTTATCACTCCGGAAATTATAAGGGTTTGAGGAGTTTTATGCCAGGAACTGGGGACAAAAACCAAATGTATTTCTTATTATATATATCACAATAGGTAACAACATGGATAGATTTCCAAGACACAGTTGAGAAAAAAAAAAAGAAAAGAAAAGAAAAGAAAAGAAAAAAAAGAAAAGAAAAGAAAAGGAAAAAGAACACTTGATTGACGTTTGGGGACACCGGGGTGGCTCAGCGGTTGAGAAGGTCTGCCTTCAATTCAGGGCGTGATCCCAGGAGTCTGGAATCTCCCTGTGAGGAGCCTGCTTTTCCCTCTGCCTGTCTCTGCCTCTTTCTGTGTGTCTCTCATGAATAAATAAAATCTTTTTTTAAAAAAGAACATTTGGTGAATGAAATGTAAGGTACAAGGCCATTTATATAATGTCATTTAGATTCTATGAACATATATATATGTGTGTACATCTGTGTACAAGCATGTGTGTATGTGATTTGTGTCCTCTCATGTGAATTACCTCTTCACGTACTTTGCTCATCTTCCATTGGGTGAGTAGAGATTTGTAGTTTTCAAAGATATCTCTAAATCTGTAATATGTTTTAAATATTTCATCCCAATTTCTTTTGTGCCATTTAATATTATTTGAGATTTTTCTTAAAAGATTTTGAAAGACATAATTCCTTATTATTATTTTTTAGTTGCAAAAGCATGCTTGTAGGGGCAGCTGGCTGGCTCAGTTGGAAGAGCATGCAACTCTGGATTTTGGGGTCGTGAGTTCCAGCCCCACATGTGTGTAGAGATTACTAAAAACAAAACAAAACAAAACAAAAAACCTTAATTTTTTTTAAAAAAGCATGCTTGTAGCAAAAAATTCAAGCTCAACAAGAGTGGGGCGTGAGGGTGGGAGAGTGTTCCCAACTTCTCTGAACTCCAAAGATGAATATCCTTATACTCAACAATAAGAAAGAAGGTATGAAATTTTAGAAATAATACATAATGGTTAAGAGTTCTGACTTAGGAGTCAGACAAATTTGAGTTCAAATCCAGATTCCTCCACTTACTGGCTGTGTGATACTGTACAAGAAACCCAGATTTTTTTTAGCTTCAGTTTCCTCATATATACTAAGGATATATACTAAAGTAATAATGCCTTCCTCAATGAGTTGTAATGATTAAAGAAGATCCCAAATATAAAGTACTTGGCCCAAAGTAGTTTCTTGATCATTTTGAATTTCTTTCCCCAACTCCAAACAAAGCTGGTGTTCTTTCCTCAATCTTATGTTCTTTGGGGGATCTGTTCATTCATGTGGCCTTCAGACATAGGCTTCTGAGATCAAAGAGAACAAGTTTATCTTCACTATAGACATCACCATCAAGGGGTATGGTTGATGGAATACCCATATAGATGAATGTCATGGCATATGTGCTAAGAAAAATAAAAAATAAATAAGAATAAATAAAATATATGCTATAAGATATAACTACAAATATATAAATAACACACAAAAGTATTTGAATATATACTTTATTAACATAAAAGGAGATATACACACAATGCTAAGCACATACATGTCAATATTAACAATTATCTTCTCTAGGTAGAGGAACTATAGGTAATTTAAATGTTTTATACCTTCATACATATGCTGATTTTTCTGGTAGAAACATAACTTCCACAATCAGAAAAAATTCAAAATAGTATAAGACCTTTCAGTTTAAACATACACACATGGGCACACACATACTTATCTTGACTTTAGACAGGGAAAAATCCTCTAAGTATACTTCGCTTCTTGTGCTGTCTCAACCCCCAAGAAGAGATTGATACTGTGTCAGTCCAGTGTGAGTCAGGGTTGAGGTATTCTCTCCAGTATCAAGTCGTCTTCTTCCCCCACCCTCCCGTAGTTTCACTACTTTCCTTTGTTAGCTGTGTTCAAATCATAGTTCTGGCTCTGGTCACCAGATGGCGTGCTTACTTCTAGTTTCTAAATACTATTTATGTATTTATTTATGTATTTATGTATTTTTATTTTCTTTTTTTTAAGTTACTAGCTTTTTATTTTCAGCAGCTGAAACAACTTCTTTGTACTCCAGTTTCCTCATCTTGTTAGAAGCAAAAACTCCTCTCTGTAGCATTCCAGCTGTTCTCTCTTTAAATCTCAGTCAAATTCATAGGTTTTCAGGATGATTTGAAAGTTATCTAGGTAAGTTGATGGGGACGGATGACTTGGGGACTCCTCTGCCGTATTGCCCTGTCTCCAATATTTTTTATTTTCTAAACACTATTTAAAAACCACTATTGTCTTGGTAAACAAGTTTAAAGAAAAACTTATTTTTTTACACATAGGTTATGAATCAGTACATTTACTACAGTCCCACTTTTGTTTGAAAAATACATATTCATAGAAAAGGGTAGAAGGGTATACAATTGGATTCTTCATTCATTTAATTCAATAAGTATTCAAAGGGTCCTTCCCACATGTCAGATACCACCAGCCACAATACATATTTTCATGCCAATCTCTTTTCCCAACTCTAGATGCTTAAATTGAACTGCCTACCAGACATCTCTGTCTGGAGAAAAATATGTAAAAACTCACTCAAATGCACAAACCAACAAGGACATAATACTTCATGAGTCTAAATCAATTATTCCCTAAGACCCAAAAATCTACAATCTAAATTGGAGGCAATGTGGGATGCCTAGCTGGCTCAGTTTGGGAGCATATGATTCTTGACCCCAGAATTGTGAGGTTGAGCCCCAGGTTGGGTATAGAGCTTACTTTTAATTAATTAGTTAAATAAATAAATTGGAGTGTGTAGAGTGGGGAGAACCCAAAATCTGATTCAGACAAATCTGAATTAGAACACATGATGTGTCTCTTATTTATCTGTATAATTTTATTATTTATTCATGAAAATAATTGAGTTTGGGTTAGTATTTCTGAATGGGAGAGGACGGAATCTCAGGGTATTTTATAAGGAGCCAGAACCTGATCTCTCAGGTATGCTACCTCATACTGAGTGGCTCTCACTCTCAAGCACTGTCACCTAAAAGCCAGATCATTCTGGTTAAAAGAGGGCTTTCTTCAGGGTCTGGGACCCCAAATGCTTTTTGCTCTGGCATTGACGAGGCAAGCTGCTTCTTAGACATGTGATGGGAATACCAGCCTTCTGTGTGAGCAGGAAGTGGTAAGAACCCCAGAGAACCAGGCTGTGGAGGCTGCTGGCCATCCACCACCAAGGCCCCTGGCCCCCAAATCATGGACAGAGCCTACAATGCATAGAGATGTTCACACAGGAGGTGAAACCCCTTTTCTTCTAAGTTGTTGGACCACGTGTCTTTGCAAGTTCCCTTTACCTGGAGTCTCCTCTGACTCTGGGTCTGGGCTGACACATACATCAGAGGCACTGCATGCACAGAGCAATGTTCATTGCAGAATCACCAAAATAGGCTGGGGCACATCTGAGCCCTTTGGGGTGTCTACACAAGGTGGGTAGTAGAGGGATGGGTGAGGTCTTGTCTGAGCTGAGGTCTAGCTCCATTTGTGGAAAAGCTAATTCATTAAACTCAGAAAAGAGCCAGCTCCTGCTTCAGCCCCAAGCTACCTGGTCAGACCCAGGTCAGACATCAGCCTACTCAAAGACTATCCCAACCAATGTTTCCAGTTAGGAATCCTTGAGACTTTTTTCTCCTCCCTACAGAAAAGGAAGGAAAGGCAAGTGCTCTGACCTGCAATGGGGACAGTTGTTGCCTCCAGGTAAGTGTGTCCAGGATAATCTGGCCATCAGTCTCAGAGGGTTTGGTGCCTGCTGCAGGCTGGAGCAGAAACCAAAATCAGACCCCCCCCCCCCGGAGAGGAGTGTGACTTGGGTGAGCCTTTCCATATCTTACCTGAGCACCACCACTCTGAGCACCAGGGGAGTGGATTCTTCCTATCTTGTCAAACTGGCACAGTGAGCCTCTGGAAATTTATCTCACTCCAGCTGGAAGCTAGCCTGACCAGCAGACATCAGGCTGCCATGACTTTGAAGAATGGTCTGGAGACATGGAGATCCCCCAAAATGGCATCATACAGTGGAAATTAAAAAAATTATAGGTCAAGAGCACAGGACTGGCTTACAATTTTGTGAGATGATTACTAAAAGACTTTAAATTTATTTCTGATCCATTTTACTAACTGGAAGGAAGGAATGAAAAGCAGTACATAATATTAGTCGTGGAAAATGTATCTTGCTTTTTTTATTATCCTCTTAGCTTTTTATTCTGTGTACGGTCTTGCTTCACTGCAAGAAATCTAAATTTTATGTAGTAAAATGGATGACATTGTTTTTAGTTTCTTATAAATGTGCTTGGACAAGACTTTCACTTTTTAAAAAAGATTTTATTTATTTATTCATGAGAGACACAGAGAGAGAGGCAGAGACATAGGCAGAGGGAGAAGCAGGCTCCCTGTGGGGAGCCCGATGTGGAACTCAATTCCAGGACCCCAGGATCACTACCTGAGGCAAAGGCAGACGCTCAACCACTGAACCACCCAGGCACCCCAGACTTTCACTTTTTTAAAAAAAGTTAATTCTACACCCAGTGTAGAGGTTGAACTCAGAATGCCCAGGATCAAGAGTTGCATGCTCTACGGACTGAGCCAGCCAGGTGACCCAAGCCTTTCACTCTTTTAAATTCTTTTTTTTTTTTTTTAATTTTTATTTTTTTAATTTTTATTTATTTATGATAGTTACAGAGAGAGAGAGAGAGAGGCAGAGACACAGGCAGAGGGAGAAGCAGGCTCCATGCACCGGGAGCCCGATGTGGGATTCGATCCCGGGTCTCCAGGATCACGCCCTGGGCCAAAGGCAGGCGCCAAACCGCTGCGCCACCAGGGATCCCTCACTCTTTTAAATTCTGATACAGTCATCTGCATCTTCTTCGATCTATGTCACAATTTATTTTTACTAAAACCAGAAGTATATTTCATATAGCAGTGGATGTCTAACTTGTGTGCTAATTGACAGAAAAGGAAATTTAATGGGTTTGGGGTAGAGCCCAGGTCTTTGCATTTTTTATAAGACAAATGCTGATATAGAGAATTTGTAAATAATTTTAATGTTGAATTTGGGGAAACAATTCCTCCCCCCAATAATCCTTCTGAAATCGCAAATCATACATTCTAGAGAGGTAAACACACTGAAGCTACATAGTCAATCAAACAAACTCACAGTTCATGACTGGGTCGTAATTTCCAAAATCATTAATCACTATCCATGTTCCTAGAATTAATAGGATAAGTAAAACAAAATCTTAGGTGTTATAGGTGTATTTTTAGAAACCATAATATCTGATACACACATACATATGTATGTATGTGTATATACATATATAGTAGTTTCGTGATTTATAAAGTACTTTTGAATGTTTCTTGGTGATGAGGGGCAGGGTAAAGAGAAATGTCCTAGCTTGATCTAAGTCTGACTTTCCTCTTTAATTTATACAAGGTGAGCAAATATGCCAGAAAACCCTTGGGAGAGAATTCACCCTAAGGCAAATATTAGGCACCTAAAACCATAGCCATTTTTTGAAATTGGTTGGGAGGTTCCAATCCTGAATATACATCATTATAGCTGGCCACAGATCTGTCTTGTAGCCCAGGTCTCAGTGAATTCATGTTTGAATCCAGTGGGGGAAAGATGAGGCCTTCAGGAAAAAGGGGACTATTTTGCCAAGAATTCTTTAAGACATTGAGGTTTAAGCAGCACTGGGATGATATGCACCTGGGTAAGTATAATATTAAAACTGACGGAGAGGCATTCTCCACTTATCTGTAGGAGACACAGTTCAGCTTTGGTCCAGAAGGGACTCCAGAGCAATCAGTGAAGCTTTGCAACTGGAGGACCCAGGCACCTTGGCTGTGGGGAGTGGGCATGGTAAGAACAGGACCCAGAAGAAGGGGCTGCTGTGCCCAGCAGATGTGCCAGTATCCAAGAGAAGAGAATAGCAGGATAGAAATAGAATGTGGCAGTCACCTGGAATCTCACAGCAATTATTTGTGAGTTTAAGTGAAACCTCCTTTGGGTTCTAACCCCTGTATTTGAAAGGTATCTATAGGGGTTGTGAGTCCTATGTGTACAAGTGGGGGAAACAAGGCAGCTCTAGGATCTTCACTTTATTAGGCTCCACAGCAGCTTTTTTTTTTTAAAGATTTATTCATTTATTTATGATAGACATAGAGAGAGAGAGAGGCAGAGACACAGGAGAAGGGAAAAGCAGGCTCCACTCCGGGAGCCCGACATGGGACTCGATCCTGGGACTCCAGGATCACGCCCTGGGCCAAAGGCAGGCGCCAAACCGCTGAGCCACCCAGGGATCCCCTCCACAGCAGCTTTTAAGTCAAACATTATTCCTCTTTAAATGGGAAAATAGTGACTATTAAATAGAAGTACCAAGTTTGTTTCTCTGCGTGATATTTAAAAGAATCATGGAATTAGGGCATCTGGGTGGCTCAGTCCATTAAGCATGTAGCTCTTGATCTTAGCTTAGATCTTGATTTCAGGGTCTTGAGTTCAAGCTCCCATTGGGTTCCATCCTGGGCATGGAGCCTACTTAAAAACAAACATGAGATTTACTTTTCTTTAAAGTTCTGACAAGTATTTATTAAGTGCCACATTGTCTTTATAAGCTGATTGACAGGTTTTTATGTTTTTCCCATTATATTTTTTGCAATGAAAGTAACATGTTTGTCTTTAAAAATTAGTTCTGATGAAGCAAAAATGAAAAAACAAACCAAAACACCTATTACCGCACAGATAGCCACTGTTAAGCCATTTAAGTATATACTTTTTTCTTTGCATATTAATATATAAATATACATTTTTTACAAAAATGAGATGCAACATATACTTTTTGAAAATTGTTTTTTTCACTTCACAATATATAATGTACATCTTTTCATGCAAATGGGTGAGACTCATGATTGAAAAAGGGAGACTTGCAGCTTGTGGGTGGGGAAAACCCAATTTTATGCCAGTTACAAGTGAAATACCTAAACTAAAGCCACACGAAAAGTTAAAAATGAGATGGGGAAAGGTATACGAGAAAATGCAACGTTCAGGTGGCAATACTTGTATCAGGCAAAACAGAATTAAAGCCGAATACATTAAATAGGATAAGGACGGTTCCGTCTTGCCTTCCAATGCATGACCATCAGTTTGTTCCGTACTCTTTTCATTTCTTCCATCTCCTCTGCTACCTTTATCATCTCCTCATTGCTTAAATTTCTGCCATGTATGTCCCCTCTAAATTGCGGGCGAGAGCGAGCCAGCCTCTCTTTAAAGCTTCCTTCTTCTAGCTTATGTTTTCCCACTCCACAAGGAGGCTGCTCCATGGGAGGGCGCTCCTCAAAAAGGTCCCTTCTAGAAAGGCGCTCCTGAGGAGGGCGCTCTTCGGACACGAGCATCTCGGGAAGGAGCTCGGGAAGGAGCTCCTCGGGAAAGAACTCCTCCTCCGACGACTGCTCCTCGGAAGACGGTTCCTCCGGAGACTGCTTTTCAGGAGAGTGCTCCACAGGAGGCCGCTCCTCATCAGTCTTGGGTGCGCTCTGTGGCTGTTCTTCATTTTCTTTGCAGGATTTTTCCATGTTGAGGGGGGTCTTTATCTACAGTTATTCATAGAAGACAAGGCAGAGTCGAGTCAACACACTTGGCGGCTGCATCAAAACCCCAGCCCCGGGTTCTCATACCTGCCTTTTCCCGAGTCGAGGCCCAGGTTCCCCCACCCTACGCTGGTCGAGGGGCTCTCCGGCCCTGGAGACCCCGCTGCGTCCCACCCTGCCCTCAGCCTCCCTAGCCCCCAGCCTCCCTCGCCCCCTCCTTTCCGAAAGCCCACCATTTTCCCAGCAGGCCTTGCCACAGGCCTCTCCCGCAGTGGCAGGGGCGGGGCGCGCCGGCGGTGCTGCCGACTCGGTTCCCATCAGCGTCCTCCCACGTATCCCATCCCAGGTCACTGCCCAGCCCTTCCCCGACCTGGACCTCTCCTGGCGGTTTTTTCTAGGCGCCCTCTTCTCCAGGCGCGCCCCTGTGACCTGCAGACCTGCAGACCTGCAGACAGACGCCAAGACAGGGTAGGGGGCGGGGAGTGGGGAGGAGGGAAGGACTGACTGACATACCGTCCCTTTCTGGACACTAGCCGCCGCTCCCACGCCAGCCCCCTCTGTTTCCCCTCCCCCATACTCCACCTTAAGCTTCGTCCTCCGTGCCCCACCACCCCGCAGTGCTCGTCATTTCTTTTCCAAGCGGCAAGTGGAAGCCAAAGATTACTTAGAAACTGTTTCTAGGTATCTATGTCTTCCAGGCCCCCCCCCCCACTCATCTCTCCACCTCACCCCAAGACCACCATTTTCTGCACCGAAATGTGGGCGCGGCGGGGCGGGGCTGGATATAGGGAAAGGCCTGGTACTCTCTGCCATCCCGATCCCAGAGGTTACTGGGCAGCACCGACACATACCGATTTCAGAAGACCGAGGGGACTTACTTCCTTCTGCTTTTCCCCTCGACCAAAGGGCAGTAGGCAGACGGTGTCTGGACAGGCAAAAAGGACCAGGAGAGAGGGACTTGGGCAGACATAGGCTCCTGGTCACGTGAGGGCCCCGCGTCACCGCCGAGCTCAGATCCCCAGTTACCACTTTGACCGCCGGCGGCCGTGCTGCAGCCTTGCCAGTGTTTTCCTAGCTCATAACACATCAGGCATCGTCACTCACCTCTTTGTTTATATTTGCTTTTTCCTGGTTACCAGAGACAGCATCCAGTCTTGGGAGTTACTGCCTTTTCTTCTCTGCCGCTTACTCTGATATCACCTCTCTCCCTTATTCCATATTCTCCCGTTGTCAGCCACCAAGGTCCAATATTTCCCCTGTAGTCCAGATCCTGCACTGAAATTTGACTATTTTCCCCTAATGAATTCCACCTTTCCCAGCTTTAATCCACATCCCTAACTCCATCGTGTCCATGTAGGCTCTATGAACATGATTTACATCTCTTGTCACTTTTGTGGATGATATGCTTTCACTTTTCCATGACTTTAAGGATTTTTTAAAAAGATTTTATTTATTTCACTCAGCATAATACCCTCCAGTTTATTAATGAGATAGGCAGAGACACAGGTAGAGGGAGAAGTAGGCTCCATGCAAGGACTCTGACGTGGGACTCCAGGATCAGGCCCTGGGCTGGAGGCGGAGCTAAACTGCTGAGCCACCGGGGCTGCCCAACTTTAAGGATTTTTTTGAGCCCCCCCAAACTTGCATCACAGATAGAGGCTCCAGTCTAAATTAGTATTCAGTTCTAGAACTTTGCTTGTGAAGTATGTAAATTAAAAACATGATTTTCGTAAGTCAAATTATACATTTGTCCATCTAAGTACAAATAATTTAAAAACTTATCTGTAATGGAAGCATTTTTTTGTGGAGAGTGTGGCATTATTATATATGTGTGTATATATATACACACTATTTTTCTAAAAAATTAAGTAAACTCTGCACCACATATGAGGCTTGAACTCATGATCTCAAGGTCAAGTGTCACATGCTCCACTGACTGAGGCAGCCAGGCACCTCTATATACATTATTATGTGTGTGTGTGTATACACACATGCACACATATATAGCATATATATGTATACATATGTGTATTCTGTGTATATATATATGCTCTTCAGTAGTTATTCATAATAAAGAGATTTTTCTGGTACTCTAAATTCTTACTTAACCAGCCACCTCTTGGTGTTGCTGGTTAAGGAAGTGTATATTAATTCATTAAATCAGCAAATACCTGGATCCTGGGACGGCTGTACCCAAAAGATTCAGTACAGAAGATATTCATATCCAACTATGCATTAATTCTGTTGACCACACACTGAGTAACAGGATTAAAATCATATTAATATACTCAATTGTCATTACAAGTATGTATGTTTGGATCTAATGGTGTTTTATTATCTTCAACCTCATGCCTGCATCTTCTCTACTCATATCAGCCTGGATGCTACTTTCTCATGCAGGTGTCTTTTCTTCCAGAGAGCAGACTATAACTGTCCTCTCTGTATTTTATACTTTTAGGGTTAGTGGCTATCAGATCTGTAAGGATTATGGGATTTTTTTTTTCAAACCCAGGCTGTCTAGTAAGTTTCCAAACAGAAATTCATATGGGAATTTTCCTATTTTAAGAGCTTTCTATCACTTTTCTCCAACATCTAATTTACTTTGTGTTGAGATAGCAGCAAGACAAATATTAGTTCACTTTTGTGTCTTTTCCTTAACTGTTTTACTTTTCAGTTTTTCAGTGTGTCTTTTAAAATCCAAGTTTCACTATACCATCTTTATTCTTTTTACCAAAGGTTGGCTTCATCACTTGTATAGTTTCTTTCCAAGAGAGGACCCCATTTTATTTGTTTCTTCATTTCTATCCTTTTTTCCCCCCTTACATCCTGTGATAGAGAACTCACTACCTTAAAAGACAACATTGAAATTTCATTCAGTTTTAATCATTCAGAGTAGTTTTTTCTTTTTAAAAATTTCATGTATTTTTTAGGAACGCCTGGGTAGCTCAGTGGTTGAGCATCTGCCTTCAGTTCACAGCGTGATCATGTGATCATGAGAGGCAAAGAGAGGCAGAGACATACACAGAGGGAGAAGCAGGCTCCCCGTGAGGAGCTTGATGGGGGACTTGATCCCAGGACCCCAGGCTCACAACCTGAGCCAAAGGCATATGCTCAACCACTGAGCCACCCAGGTGTTCCCAAAGTAGTTTTTTTCTTTTATTGAGCGGGTAACTGCCTCCCAGTAGTTTACATATATTGGTATTGGTTCTGCCCTCTGGAGTAGTATGAAACAAAAATAAAGTAACAAAAGTGCCCTTTATCCTTGATAGTCTGACACTGCCGGAGTTAATATTCTAGTTCTTTCCCCTTCCCAGCTGCGAGACACACTGGGCAATCTACTAGAACTTTCTGTGGATTAATTTCCTCATCTGCAAAATTGGATACATGATAGTACCTACCTCATGGGATTGGTAAAATGAGTAAATAAGTCTATAGTAAAAGGACTTGGAAAGGTGCCAGTACATAAAAAGCACTCTATAAGCGTTAACTATAATAGAAATAGTAATAATAATAATAATAATAGTATGACCTAATGCTAATAATACTAATTTTTGTTTTTTAATTTTTAAAAAAATTAACGATTGAGCACTTATGCCAGCTATTGTGCTAAGCATTTTCAATATGCTGTCTCATTTAATCCTTAAGCAATTATATTCTCACCAAGATTTTCTTATTTAGGCTTAACCTCCCCAGTTATTTCAGTTCTTTCTGATATGGTATACTTTATCACAGTCTCTCACCATCCTACACGTTCCTGAATTTGTAAATGCCTCTGAAAATACTGACTGTTCTGCCTAGTGTAGAATGGAGTGGTCTTATCACACCTTAATTCTAGGATAGCCATTATACATCTGTAGATGCATCCTAAGATCATAGATTTTGTGGATGCCATATCACATGGTTGAATCCACTTTAATTGCAATCACCTGACACCCCCAAATCTGTTCCACACATCCCTGTTAATAAACTTACATAAATCATTTTAATTTAAAAGACTTTAATTTAAAAAAGACTAATTTAGTAAACATTCAGTGTAAAATTACTTTCAGCTGTACAACATAGTGATTCAACAATTCTATTACTCAGTGCTCATCAAGATAAATATACTCTTAATCTCTTTCACCTATTTCAACCATCCCTTCACCCACTTCCCCTTGTTTATTCTCTATAGTTAAGAGTGTGTTTTTTGGCTTATGTTTTTTTCTTTGTTCATTTGTTTCTTAAGTTCTACATATGAATTAAATCATGTGATATTTGTCTTTCTCTGACTGGCTTGTTTCACTTAGCATAATACTCTCTAGTTCCATCCATGTTGCAAATGGCAAGAACTAATTTTTTTTATGGCTGAATAATACACACACACACACACCATGTCTTCTTTATCCATTAATCTATTGATGGACACTTGGGCTGCTTCCATAGTTTGGCTATTGTAAATGATGCTGCAAAAATACATAAGGGTGTATATATGTAAATGATTTTAATTTTATCCCAAATATAGAAACTTCTGTTTTTCTGAGTTAAATGTTGTCTATTAGATTCACTCTCTAATTCTTTGAATCCAAATTTTATCATTCAGTACATTAGCTACAAAATATTAATTTAAAGTATGCCATTAGTACTGAATAGGATGATAAATTCAGCAAGGAGATCTAACTACAAATGAAAAAATTACTTTCCTCTGTTGGGTTTGGCAGCCAGGAGTGTCCCTGCCAGGCCAGTACCCCATCTTTCCTCTCTCAGTGTGACTTTGTAGGGTGGGATTACTTTCTAGTGCTGCTGATAGAAGACACAGTTGCCCCTGAAAGCTCCCCAACTGGTATAAATTAAACCTTGTTGAGGATTTGGTAAACATGGGGGTCAGACAAGGGAGGTATAGAGAACTAGAATGAGGAACGGAAGGAAGAATGAAAACAGTGTCTGCATTGGCTCTAAGTCTCTGTCTGACAGTAACTGATTTTGGTTTCCTTGAGAGGAAGGGCACTCAATAGGAAATAGAGTGAAGGTGGTTCTGCCATGGTGGCAACCATTTGTTCCAAAGGAATGTGGTCTGCTCTTTGTGTGTGGTTGGGGTGGGTGCTATGAAATAACCCTTCTTATGGATTTGATTTGATACTGCTGACATAGGGTCCTATGAGGACATGTTGCTTGGCTCACAACTGCTAGAAAGGAGTTAAGTCCAAGAAATGCCATTTTAAAGGTGAGATAATAAATACTCTGGGAGATTACAAATTGTTCCGATGGAAACGCAGATGGTAGTTGCCAAGATAGGATTGAAATCCTGGCAGTATGATGTAAGAGATGGAACCTTTAAAAACCTTATAAAACTGCGCCTGGTCAGTGGGCTTTAGGCGCATTTACATGTAGCCAGGGTGGACAGTACAGGCCTTTTTGCGTAGCAGGAGCTGAAGGTATCAGAAAGCAGGTAGGGCAGCCATGCAGGCAAGGGGGAGGGCAGTCAGCCCCTGGCAGCTGCTGCCATGACAGGAGTCACCAGGGGCATGGCCTTTCTCTGGGGAATCTGAGGAAGCCAAGGGTGAGTTTCTGGGATTCCTGTTCTCTGGTGAGGCTGCACTTCTGTGGCAGAAACACAGCCTCCCTCCCTCAGAGCCTCTCTACAGCACAGATTCCATGGAGGTCTGGTTTCACTTTGCAGGGCCTGTCTGCATGGAGTTGAGGAGTAATGCCCTCTCCAGCTCAGAGGTTCCCCCTCGCCTCTGCATTCTTTCCTAATGACACCCACAGCAGTATTTTGGTCTCAAGACTAGCTGCTGTGGATTGCAGCAGGCCCCTTCTAGCCTGTAGCTCTCAGGCTCTCCCCTACTCTTGCCCCAGGGGAAATAACCAAGTGGGAAGTGCAATGACAAGAGCCTTCTCTTTTCTGCTTCTGGCCTCATCCTAACTGGGGCTTCTCTCTCTCTCTCTCTCTCTCTCTCACTATCTCTATCTCTATCTCTATCTCTATCTCTATCTCCGTCCCTTCCCCTCCCCCCCTTCTCTGCTTATGCTCAGAGAAACAAGGAAGGGGCTCTGAGGAAAGGTAGGGTAGCAACCCAAGATGCTGGGAAACACTCAGGGACTGGGAAAGCAGATCCAACTTGGGCCAGAGGGAGGCAGTACCAGGCCCTGGGCTGGGCAGGACCCAGGCTGTCACTTGCTGGAGGGCTCTGGAGGCCTAGGAGACTTCTACCCCTCTTCAGGCCTCTGTTCATGTCCTTCTTCTCCTTAAAAGGTGGAGGAAGGAGTTATGGTACAACAATGCAGGATGTCCCTTCCAGCTCCAGGATGCTAGGAGTTCAATGCTGCCTACCATGGTGAGGAGGAGCAGTGGGGACTTCTTCAGATTGTGGGTGTGCTGCTGCTTTTCCCGGAAGCCAGACAAGGTCAGAGCTCAGAACTTGTCCTATGCTGGCCTTCCCTGCTGGGCCCCAACATATACACTCACAGCCTTACTCTTGGCCTCCAGGACTCTCAGAAGGGCCCAGAACAACCCCAGTCTGAGGTCTGGATGACAGAGATTGGGGTGGAGGCACAGTAGGCTACATAATTTGTGAGGCCCTTATTCAAAGAGCAAGGGAAAAATACCTTTAAAGGGACTAAAATATAAAGCTTTTCTTTCTCCTGTGGTCTCTCTTTTGACTTTTCCTTTATTTTAAATAGATTTCACTTTTTAGAACAATTTTAGATTCGCAGAGAAATTAAGAAGATATAGAAAATTCCAATATATTCACATCCAATAGCACCTTACATTAATACGGTACATTTGTTATAACTAATGAACCAATATTGACATATTATCATTAGTTGAAGTTTATACTTTATTAAAATTTCCTTTGTTTTTTACCTAATGCCCTTTTTCTACTTCTGGGCCCCATCCAGAATGCCACATTACTTTTAGCTGTCATATCTCCTTGGGCTCCCCTTGGCTATAACAGTTTCTCAGACTTTCTCTGATTTTGATGCTATTTACAATATCTAATGGGATTTGGCTAATGGTTTTCTCTTGGTTACACTGGAATTATGGGTTTGGGGGAGGAACATCACGGAGAGAAAGTACGATTTCATCACATCATATCAAGGCTACATGCTGTCAATAGGATTTATGACCATGGATATTGACCTTGACATGGTGCTTTGTATTTATTATATACAATTTTGGGGATGCCTACGTGGCTCAGTGGTTGAGTGTCTGCCTTTGGCTCAGGGCATGATCCCGGAGTCCTGGGATTGACTCCTGCATCAGGCTCCCTGCATGGAGCCTGCTTCTCCCTCTGCCTGTGTCTCTGCCTCTCTGTGTGTGTCTCTCATGAATATATAAATGAAGTCTTTTTTTTTTTAAGAATTCTATAGTTCATCATTGTATTCTTTAATGTCAGTTTTTTTTTTAAATTTTATTTATTCATGAGAGGAGAGAGAGAGAGAGAGACAGGCACAGAGACACAGGCAGAGAGAGAAGCAGGCTCCATGCAGGGAGCCTGACGCGGGGCTCGATCCCAGGTCTCCAGGATCACGCTCTGGGCCAAAGGCAGCGCTAAACCACTGAGCCACTTGGGCTGCCCTAATGCCGGTTTTAAATGCAAGCACAAGAGCATTTGACTCATATACAGAATCACCAAAATTGCACAATTCATCTTTTATAGTTTGTATATGCATATGTATTTGCTTCTTACCAGAGTAATGGAAATGCACGAAACTAAACTTTTTATTTCTTTTCTTGATGCATGCATGTATGCACATTCTCTGAAAGGACTGAAGGGAGAAGGAGCTCTGGGTTGCTTTTCTGTTTTAAAGATTTTTTTAAATTTATGTACTCTGTACAACCAACATGGGGCTTGAACTCAGAACCGTGAGATCAAGAGTTGCAGGCTCTTCTGACTGAACAAAACAGATGCCCCTCCCTTTCCTTCTTTGTTATCATTTTCAATATAAGTGGTTGGCAGATACAGAGAAGTTACAAAAATGAATGTGATTGGGTTTCTTAGTCATCTGTGTTTCTTAGAATGTATTCTGTGTTGGAAGTAAGTTCTGAATGGAACCAAAAGGATAGCCTCTCTTGGCAATTAGCAGTCATAGAATTGACATGCTCACCATTTACTTGTTCCAATGCATCACGGAAAATCTTTGTATGGTTTTGGTAACAGGATAATAGTGGCCTCATAAAATAAGTGGGGAGGTATTCACTTCTATTTTTTTGGAAAAGTTTGTGAAGCAGTGGTACTCATTTTTGTCTTTATACGTTTGTTAGAATTCACCAGTGAATTCTGGAACTAGTCTTTTCCATATCAGTAGCTTTTTGTTTACTAATTAATTCTCTTATTATAGGTGTGTTCATATTTGCTATTTCATTTGGAGTGCGTTTTGGTAGTTTGTGTCTTTCTAAGAATTTGTCCATGTCATCTAAATTAATGTATTGGCATTCATAGTATTCCTTCATAGTCCTTTTATTTCTATAAAGTCAATAGTGATGTCCTCTCTTTCATTTCTGACTCTAGTAATTTGAGTTTTCTTTCTTTCTTTTTTCCCCTGAGTAATTAATCTAAAGGTTTGTCGATTTTGTTGATATTTATAGAGAATCGGTTTTTGGTTCTATTGATTTTCTCTATTGTTTTTTTTTCTATTCTTTGTTTCATTAGTATCTGTCTAGTCTTTTTTAATGTCCTCCTTCTATTCACTATAGTTTTAATGCTTGCCTTCTATTTGCTTTAGGTTTAGTTTGCTCTTTTTCAGAGTGTTTAAGGTAGAAGGTTAGGTTATTGATTTATGATGGTTCTCTTAATTTTTTATTTAAAAGATTTTATTTATTTATTCATGAGAGACACACAGAGAAAGAGGCAGAAACACAGGAAGAGGAAGAAGCAGGCTCCATGCAAGGAGCCCGATGTGTGACTTGAACCCAGGAATCTGAAATCACACCCTGAGCCAAAGGCAGGCACTCAACTGCTGAGCCACCTAGGTGTCCTGGTTCTCTTCTTTTAAAATATTTTATTTATTTGATGGAGAGAGAGAGCACAAGTGGGGGGAGTGGCAGGCACAGGGAGAGGGAGAAGCAGGCTCCCAACAGAGCAGGAAGCCCAATGCAAGACTTGATCTCAGGAACCTTGGATTATGACCTGCACCAAAGGCAGACACTTGAAGATCAGGTGCCCAAGATATTTCTTTTTCTTTTTTTTTTACTATTTTATTTATTTATTCATGAGAGACCCAGAGAGAGAGAGAGAGAGGGAGAGAGAGAGAGAGAGAGAGAGAGAGAGAGGCAGGCAGAGACACACACAGGCAGAGGAAGAAGCAAGCTCCATGCAGGGAGCCCGACGTGGGACTGGATCCTGGGTCTCCAGGATTACACCCTGGGCTGAAGGCGGCACTAAACCGCTGAGCCACCCGGGCTGCCCGATATTTCTTTTTCTTTAAGATTTTATTTATTTATTTGAGAAAGAGAGAGTGAGTGAGTGAGAGAGAGAGAGAGTGCATGCACATGAGTGGGTGAGGGACAGAGGGACAAGCAGACTTTCCACTGAGCATGGATCCTGATGTGGCGCTTGATCCTAGGACTCTGAGATTGTGACCTGAGCTGAAGTCAGATGCTTAACTAACTGAGCCACCCAGACACCGTTTTCTTTTTTTTAATAGGTATTTACAGCAATAAATGTTCATCTAAGCATGCTTTGGAGGCATCCCATAAGTTTTGGCATATTGTATCTTCAGTTGCATTCATCTCAATATATTTTGTAATTTCCCTTTTGATTTCTTCTTTGACACATTAGTTATTTAGGAGTAGTTGTTTAATTTCCACATATTTGTGATTTTCCTAAATTTCATTCTGTTTTTGTTTCTACTTTTATTCTGTATTAGCAGAAAACATACTTAGTATTATTTCTAATCTTTCAAATTTATGGTGGTTTGTTTTGTTGCCTAGCATATGGTCTATTCTGGAGTATGTTGTTCCATGTGCACTTGAGAAGAATATATATCCTCTTACTAGTGGGTGGGGTATTCTATAGATGGTGATTAGTTCTAGTTGGTTTATAATGTTGTTCAAGTCTTCTATTTTCAGGGCAGCTGGGTGGCTCAGTCAGTTGAGCAACTGCCTTTGGCTCAGGTCATGATCCCAGGCCCTGCATCAGGCTCCCTGATCAGTGGGTAGCTCCCCCTGCTTTGCACTCATTGTGTGTGTCTCTCTCTGTCAAATAAATAAAGTCTTTTTTTAAGTCTTCTATTTTCTTTTTTAAAAAGTAATCTCTGCCCTCAATGTGACTTTGACCTCATGACCCTGAGATCAAGAGTCTTATGCTCTATCACCTTAGCCAGCCATGAGCCCCAAGTCTTCTATTTTCTTGTTGATCTTCTGCCTAATTGTTTTATCCATTATTAAAAGTTGAAAGTCAGGTGAATGGGTGGCTCAATGGGTTAAGCATCTGCCTTCTGCTCAGGTCATGTTTCTGGGGTCCTGGGATGGTGTCCTGCATCAAGCTCCCAGCTCCATGGGGAGGCTGCTTCTCCCCCTCCCTACCATTCCCCCTGCTTGTACTCTCTCTCTTTCTCTGTCAAATAAATAAATAAATAAAATCTTTAAAAAAATAAAATAAAAATTGAAAGTTTCCAATTTTTATCATTGAATTGTCTATTTCTCCCTTCATTTTTGTCAGTTTTTCTTCATGTATTTTGATGGTCTCTATTAAGTGCATATATATTTATAGCTATTATAGCTTTCTAATATATTGATCCTTTTATTATTATTATACATCTCATTTATTATTATTATACATCTCTATAAAAATTTTTTGTTCTAAAGTCTATTTTGGGGGGATCCTTGGGTGGCGCAGCGGTTTAGTGCCTGCCTTTGGCCCAGGGCGCGATCCTGGAGACCCGGGATCGAGTCCCACATCGGGCTCTCGGTGCATGAAGCCTGCTTCTCCCTCTGCCTATGTCTCTGCCTCTCTCTCTCTCTCTCTCTCTGTGACTATCATAAATAAATAAAAATAAAAAAAATAAAAAAATAAAAAAAATAAAGTCTATTTTGTCTGATTATTACTATAGCTACTCTAGCTTACTTGTGGTTGCTGTTTGTATATCATTTTTATCCTTTTACTTTCAATCTATTTATATTTTTTAATTTAAAATGTGCCTCCTGTAAATAGCATATTACTAGGTTTCGGGTTTTTTATATTCAATCTGACAACGCTGCCTTTTTTTTTTGATAGTTCAATCATACTTCATTATCAGTTAAATAGTTGAATTTACATCTGCAATTTTACTTTTTGTTATCTATATGTCACATACCTTTTTGTCCCTTTATTCTTCTTTTGCATTAAGTGAATGCTTTCTAATGTTGCATTTTAGTTTTATTAATGATTTATATATATATATATGTTGTCTTTAGTGTTTGCTGTTGTGCTTACCATATACATATCAAATTATCAAAATCAGCTTCAGATTTATACTAATTTAATTCTAGTGAGATCTGGAAATATTACTTCCATGTAACTGTATTCCACTGATTTTATTGTTATGTATAATACACCTATACATCTTGTAAACCCAACAATACACTGTTATAATTATTACTTTGTGTAATTTTATATATTTTAAAGACTCACAAAGAAGAAAAGAAAGCAAGTATATATTGATAACTTTTTTTGTGTTAACCTTATATATAATTTCTGGATCTCTTCACTTGGTTCCTAGGGATTTGAGTTACCATTGGGAGTCATTTTCTTAGCCAATATAGCACTTAATTGTATGTCACATTTCTCTGAGGCTTTGTACATTTTTCTTCAGCCCTTTTCTGTCTGTTGTTCAGATTGCTTAATCTCTATCAGTCTATCTTCAAAGTCACTATTTACTCTTCCAGTTCAAATATACTGTTGAATTTTTCACTTCAGTCATTGTATGTTTTAATTCCTGAATTTCCACTTGTACTTATTTAAAAAATAATTTTATTGATATTCTATATTTGATTACACATTGTCATCATATCTTCCTTTCTTCTTCAATCTGGAATCACATTTATAGTGGCTACTTTATTTTTTAAATATTTTATTTATTTATTTATTCATTTATTTATTTATTCAGACAGAGAGAGAGAGGCAAAGACAGAGGAAGAAGCAGGCTCCTGACGGGGAGCCCAATGCGAGACTCATCCCAGGACCCTGGGATCACACCTGAGCCAAAGGCAGATACCCCACCACTGAGCCAACCAGGCACCCCTTAGTGGCTACTTTAAAGTCTTTTAAAATATGATATCTGGTCACTCTTACAGGCAGTTTCTGTTGCCTACTTTTTTTCTGATATATGGGTCATACTTTCCTGTTTCTTTGTAGATCTCATAATATTTTGTTGGAAACTGGACATTTTAGATAATATGTTGTAGCAACTCTGGATATCGGCTCCTCCTTCTCCCCATTTGGGGCTTTTTTTTTTTTTTGGTTATTTTTTATGTTTGTTTAGTGGCTAGCTGGATTATTTGATAACTTATCTTAGATAATTCAGCTAGTAGCTAAACAAATAATGCCTGTGTCCACACAGTGTGAAATCTCTAACATTGTTCCTTAGTGGGCATAGTTTAAGGTATGCTCACAGTCACCGTGGGATGACAGTGGTTTTCACAGGGCTCTCTTTGTCTATTTCCCTGACCACACAAACCTGTCAAGCACCACTAATTGTGTGCTGATTGCACTATTGTTTTCAACAATGCCCTGAGGCATAAATTGTTCTACAGACTGAGATTAGTTCTGCTTCCAGGTCTTCTCTTAGCTCTCTCTTTCACAGGTTTTCTCTGGTAAATGAGCTGACCTACAGTTTAGTCTCTATCTCCAATGAATCTACCATGTCCTCTCAATTGCTTTTCACCATGTGTGGTGTTACCTGGCACTACTTCTGACACCAAAGGCAATGTGTTTTTCAACACTAACGGATTCTCTGATTCTTCAACACCAACTGACTTTCCTACAATTCAATCCAGTTCTGGCACGAAGTCACCATTAAGCGCAGACCTCATAGGTTAGGGGCTCAATTTTGTAAGAATGCCCCCACTTTAGACACTAGCCATAAATGGGGTGCCCAGGCTACCCACACTTCTGCCCAGCCAACTACAAATTTGTAGATTCCCATGACCCCCTCTTCAATTTCAGTACTTACTAGAACAACTCACAGATCTCAAGAAAGTGCTTTAGTTGCTGGTACTGGTTTATTTTAAAGGGTACAACTCTGAAACAGCTAAAGGGAAGAGAAAGAGAGGACGAGGTATTGGGGAGTAGGGAGTGGTGCAGGATTTCCATGCCCTCTCCAAGCACACCATTTCCCAGCACATTGATGTGTTCACCAACCTGGAAGCTCCCCAGACCCTGTCATTTAGGGAAGTTTGTGGATATTTCATTATGTAGGCATGATTGAATAAATCATTGGTCATTGGTAATTGAATTCAATCTCTAGCCCTTCTCCCAAGGAAGTGGGGAGGTAGGACTGAACGTTCCAACCTTTTAATAATTTGTTTGGTCTTTCTGGTGACCAGCCCCATTCTGAAGATATCTAGGGGCCTGTGAGTCAGCTTTAGGCTTGATCTCCACACACTGTTGCAAATGAAGTCATCTCTTTTGGGAAGAGATTTAAAGTTCTCTGTTAGACAGCCTGCTTCTACCCCCAGATAAAATACCTGAGCCATGGCTCTGGAGTTTGCAGTGTTTATTTTATATTAACACAAAATATACCTTCAAATAATATTATATGACTTCATGGATAATGGAAGAAGTTTACAACCATGTATTCCCCCCCTCATCCTTTTCTCTATTGTCTTATTTTTACTTCTACATATAAGTACACAGTACATTGTTATTTTTATTGTATAATCATTTCTCATTAACTGTGTGCTTGAGATATAGTTTATATGCTGTATAATTCACTCATGTAAAGTGTGCAAATCAGTGGTTTTCAGTGTATCCATAGGGTTAGCAACCATCATCTGATCTAATTTTAGAATGTATTTATTTTCTCAGGGCACCTGAGTGGCTCAGTTGGTTAAGTATCTGCCTTCAGCTCAGGTCATGATGGGATAGAGCCTTGCAGCTCTGCATCCTTGGGCCCTCTGCTCAGTGGGGAGCCTGCTGCTCTCTCTTTCCCTCTGCTGCTCCCCTGCTTGTGCTCTTGTGCTCTCTCTGTCAAATAAATAAATAAAATATTTAAAAAGAACATTTTTATTATTCCAAAAAGAAACCTGGTATTCATCACCGATCATTTTCTTTCACTACCCTACTGCCAGCCCCAAGCAACCACTAATCTACTTTCTATCTCTACAGATTTGCTGATATGGCAATTTCTTAGAAATTGAATAATATAATACAGGGCTTTTTGTGACTGACTTCTTTCACTAGCATATTGTTTTCAGGGTTTATCCATGTGGTAGCATGTATCAGTACTTCTTCCTTTTATTGTCAAATATATTCTATTATATGATATACCATATATTTAATCCACTCATCAATTGATAGACATTTGCGGTTTTTCTAATTTTTCTCTTGGCTGTTATAAACAATGCTGCTATGAACAGTTGTGTTCAAGTTTTATGTAACCATATATTTTTATTTTTCTGGGGTATATACCAAGGACTAGAATTGCTGGGTCATATGATAAGTCTATGTTTAACATTTTGAAGTATTACCAATCTGTCTTCTAAATTGGGTGCAGCATTTTACATTCCCATCAGCAATGTTTAAGGGATCCAGTTTCTCATCATCCTTGCCAAAACTTTTCATTTTGCCATCATGTTGTAAATGAATTGTAATCTCCTTTTGGTTCTGATTTGCATTTCCCTAATGATTAATGATATTGAGCTTTTTTTTAATGTACCTATGAGTTATCTATATGTCTTTGGAGAAATGTCTATTCAAATAATTTGCCCGTTTTTAAATTGTGTCATTTGTCTTCTTATGGTTGAATTTCCAGAGTTCTTTTTTTTTTTTTTTCAGAGTTCTTTATATATTCTGGAAATTAGTTCTTTATCAAATATATGATTTGCAAGTACTCTTTCCCATTCTTTGGGTTGTCTTTTCACTGTCTTAATGGTATTATTGGAAGCACAAAACTTTTTTTTTAAAGATTTTATTTATTTATTCATGAGAGACACACAGAGAGAAAGGCAGAGACATAGGCAGAGGGAGAAGCAGGCTCCCCACAAGGAGCCCAATGTGGGACTCGATTCCAGACACCAGGATCATGACCTGAGCTGAAGGCAGATGCAACCACTAAGTCACCCAGGCATCCCAAGCACAAAACTCTTTTATTTTGATAATGTCTAATATATCCCATTTTTGTCACACATACTAAGCATTATTAAACCCAAGGTCATGAAGATTTCCTCCTATTTTTTTAAGAGTTTTATCATTTTAGCTCTCATATAAATACTTATGACCCAGATTGAGCGAATTTTGTGTATCTGTGATGTAGTGGTCTAAATTAAATCTGTGGCATGTGGCTATCCAATTGTCCCACCACTTTAGTTTCAAACTATTCTTTCCCCTTCAATTATTTGGCATATTTGTCAAACACCAATTGACCTGCTTTTCCCTCTCCCTCCCCTCCCCTCCCCTCCCCAACTTGTTCTCTCTCTCTCTCTATCAAATAAATAAATAAATAAATAAATAAATAAAATCTTTAAAAAAAAAACAATTGACCTTCAGTATGAGGGCTTATTCTTAGGCTCTCGGTTCTTTTTCATTGATCTACATATCTGTAGTACCTCATTGCAGTACCACACCATCTTAATTACTGTTATTTTGTCATAAGTTTTGAAATTAGGAAGTGTGAGCTAGCCAATGTTATTTTTTCTTAGGTTATTTTGTCTGTTCTGGGTCCCATGAATTTGTAATTATTTTGTCATTTTCTACATAGAAGCCAGATGGGATTTTGATAGATTGCACTGAACCCGTAGATCAATTAGAGAATATTGCCATCTAAACAATACTGTCTTTCAGTCCTTGAACATGGGATTTCCCTTCATTTAGGTCTTCTTTATTGTTTTAGTTTTTAAAAGATTTATTTATTTGAGAGTGGGAGAGCCTGAGGGGCAGGGGGAAAGAGAGAATCCTGGGCAGATTCCCCGTTGAGCGTGTGACCCCCGTGCCCACCACCCCTCTCCCACACCCTGAGATCATGACCTGAGCCAAATCAAGAGTTGGATACTTAACTGACTGAGCCACCCAGGCACAGTTCTTTATTTTCTTTTAACAACATTTTGTGTTTTCAGTTTGTAAGTCTGGCATTTCTTTTGTTAGATACATTCCAAACAATGTTTTGTTTTGTTTTTTTGTTTTGTTTTTGATGCCACTGTAAATGGAATTATTTTCTCAAATTCACTTTCAGATTGTTAATTTCTAATGTAAAGAAATGCAATTGACTTTTATATATTGATATTGTATCCTGCCACAGTGTTCCTCTAATATATTCATTCTAATAGTTTTTTTAATGGGTTCCTTAGGATTTGCCATATATGATTATGTTAGACATTTGGGGTTTTTCTAATTTTTCTCTTCAAATAGGGATCCTTTTACTTATTTCCTAACTGGATGCATTTTTTAAATAAAGATTTTATTTATTCACGAGAGACAGAGAGAGGCAGAGGGAGAAGCAAGCTCCATGCAGGGAGCCTGACGTGGGTTTCCACTCGATTCTGGGTCTCCAGCATCATGCCCTAGGCGGAAGGTGGCGCTAAACCACCTGAGCCACCGGGGCTGCCCTGGATGCTTTTTTATTTCTTTTTCTTGACTAATTGCCCTGGCTATAATTTGTAGTACAATCTGTAGAAATGGCAAGAGAGGACATCCTCATCTTGTTTCTGTTCTTATAAGGAACATTTTTAGTCTTTCTCCCTTAAGTGTGATGTAAGCAGCATGTTTTTGTTAGATGTCCTTTATGAAGTTGAAGTTCTTTTGTATTCCTAGTTTGTTAAATATTTTTAACATGACAGGGTGCTGGATTTTGTCAAATATTTTTTCTGCATCTGTTGAGATGATCTTGTGGTTTTTGGCTTTCATTCTGTTAATATGGTGACTTGTATTGACTTTTGTGCATTATACTAAATTTACATTTCTGGGATAAATTCCACTTGGTCATTGGGTATAATAATTTTTATATATTGCTAGATTCAGTTTGCTAGTAATTTGTTGAAGATTTTACATCTAATTTATGAAAGGTATTGGTCTGTAGTTTTATTATATCTAGTCTTGTTTTGGTATCAGAGTGCTACTAGTCTCACAGAATTAATTGGAAAATGTTTCTCCCTCTTCTATATCATTACTGTAATCATAATCATATTGAAAAATTTACTATGAGGAAGAATACATGTCTAGAAATTATGAAATATATTTATAAACTTCCCAATCCATACAATGTTAGTGTAATAAGCAGTCCACAATTGCTTACTTCTTAATTTTTATTAGAAATTCCTGGGGCACTTAGCTAGCTCAGTTGGTTAAGCATATGCTTTGCACTCAGGTTATGATCTAGGGGTCCTGGGATTGAGCCCCACATCAGGCTCCCTGTTCAGTGGGTACTCTGCCTCTCTCTCTAACCCTCCTCCCGCTCGTGCTCTCTCTCTTGCTCTTTCAAATAAGTAAAAATATTTTAAAAATTACTAAAAAAAGAAATTATAATTTCTAAGGATTAAGAATGCTAATCAATATATGTCAATTAAAACTACTAGAAATATTAAGGGTGAAAGGAAACAACTATGTATGAAAAGTAAGTAAGGAAAATAGAGTGTTTTTAAAATTTTTTATTTAAATTCAGGTCATCTGGGTGGCTCAGTGGTTGAGCATCTGCCTTTGGCTCAGGTCGTGATCCCGGGGTCCTAGGATAGATCTCTTCCCTGTAGGAAGCCTGCTCCTCTCTCTGCCTATGTCTCTGCCTCTCTATCTGTGTCTCTCATGAATAAATAAATAAAATCTTAAAAAAATTTTTTTATTTGAATTCAATTTAGTTAACATATAGTGTATTATTAATATTGGGGATAGAATTTATGGATTCATAAGTTGCATATGACACCCAGTGCCCATTATATCAAGTGCCTTCCTTAATGCCCATCACCCATTTACCCCATCCCCCCTTCCACCTCCCCTCTAGCAACTCTGTTTCCAATAGTTAAGAGTCTCTTCTGATTTGCCTCCCTCTCTATTCTTATTTTTCCTTCCCTTCCCTTAAGTTCATCTTTTTTGTTTCTTAAATTCTACATACAAGTGAAATTGATGGGGGAACAGAGGACTAGCTGAGGACAAAGCAGGAGCCCTGGGGGGGGTGGGCAGCACATTGATAAGTTCTTGAAATGGGCAAAGGGACATTCCTCTACAATGTTAATACTTTGCTAAGGGCAAAAGGCAATCTTAGCTTGACCTCCAGGATCCTGTAAGTCTACTTTATTTTTTTTTCTGTAAGTCTACTTTAACACATAAAAATTCCTTTAGAAATTTCCCTTTATCTCTAAACCACCAAGATACATGTTGGCAAACATCCTCCAAGCACATGGCCCACTGATATATATCTGAAGGGTCTAATGACTCAGGTTTTATTAGATGGTAATAAGTTTCCTTTTCCCAACAATAGCTAGCCCCCTCAATGTCCTGGAAACCTTGCTTCCAAAATTCCTTACACAGTACACTATCCTCAAACCCCTCCCAACTCCCAGGTTTATAATCAGCCACCCCTCACAGGCCCAGGGCAGTAGCTTTTCCTGTCCACAGGTCTTGTCCCTGTGCTTTAATAAAACCACAATTTTGCACCAAAGACATCTCAAGAATTCTTTCTTGGTCGTTGGCTCTGGACCTCACCCCACCAAACCTCACCTATATTCCAAAACTTCATCAAAATCATTTGGTATTTGACTTTTTCTCTGACTTATTTATTTCACTTAGCATAATATAGGGTATGTTTTTTGATTAAGGAAAGGTATGAAGGACTTGTTTTTGCTAAGGGAAAAAGAGAGTAATTTTGTCCTAAAGTAGAATGACTGGTGGTTCCAGAATGAGAAAGAGGAAAATACAGGACAAAAACTGAATGGATAGGTTTGTGCAAAAGGAATCTTGAGAAACAAATTTTATGTGTGGTCAAGCTGGCTAAGATTAGAATAGATTTATTTATAGGTTTTTAAAGAATGAGCCTTAATATCAAAAGTACACTGGTGCAAAATTAGAGTTTGTTTTTCTCTCTGTCAAAAAGATAAAGTTTTCTGGACTATTGGTTGGCTCTTGATAAGAGATTGTGAAATGTTTTTCTTTACCTTTTGGGTAACCTGCCTGGGAAGCAAAGATTTTGTCTTGCCAAAATAATTTCTGTTGTCTTTATCAAGGTCTTTGATTACAGGAGAGAACTGAGTCTTCTCAATATGAAAAAGAATTATATTTTATTTTTACATTGTAACCTTCTGTATTTGCCTTGGAAATCTCCTATTGTCACTTTGATTAAATAAATAAATATGGTTTCATAATGATCTGTAATCCTATTTAATAAAATGTTCAAATATTTTTACATTAATTTTTTAAAGATTTTATTTATTTCTGAGAATGCACAGAGAGGAGAGAAAGAAGCAGAGACACAGGCAGAGGGAGAAGCAGGCGCCATGCAAGGAGCCCGACGTGGGACTCGATCCCAGGTCTCCAGGATCAAGCCCTGGGCCGAAGGCGGCACTAAACCGCTTGAGCCACCCGGGCTGCCCTATTTTTACATTTCTGACAACTTTTCAAAATAAAATGTTAAATAGAATCTTTTTTACCTCAAGCTAACTTTGAGATTTCCTAGAGGTCCCTGGAAAAATCTCAAAATATTTTTCTCTCATCTTGTAAAAGAGAGATGTTAAACTAATTAGGCTTATTTGGTATGTTAAGTTACATGGACAGCATTGCCAAATAAGAAGGGATGATAAGCCTTCTTAGGTGTCATATATATATATATATGTATATATATATATGTATATATATATATATATAAAACTATTATAAATATTCTAGAATTGTTTGAAGTTCATAGAAATTTGTCAATATGGTCATTGTTCAGTTTTTATCTTAAATTGCCATATGCCACAGAAAAAACTAAATTTCCTTTTCAAATAAACTCTCATCAGATCTTTGACCACAGTCATTTTTTAAGTCATTTTATCATTTGCAGACAATTATTATTTTACTCTGATGCTTTTGCAGAAGTGTTTCATCCTCAGAGAGATTCAGGATAGGACTCTGACAAGTACTCTAGAATACATTGTTCTGATCATTGTAACATCATACCACTAACTAGATAAGAATTTCTAGACTCTAATGGAAAAATTAGATCCAAGTAGAACAAGAATTAACATGGTATTTAATGAGCTGGTGAGGATGATTATAATTTTTATGACTTTTTGTTTGAAACAATTCTGGTTCTTTAATGTTTTGTTTTCCAGATTTTTATATTTTCTTTTAAGCTCCATAATTTGGTAAATTATTCTTTTATAAACAAAATAAAAATATTTATCTTTTCTCCCTACTTGACTGATCCTTCCAGAAATTGGAAATGCTTAGTGGGTTTTTTGTGTTTTGTTTTGTTTTGTTTTACTTCTGTGGCAATAAAACAACTTGCATACGTTCAACAAAAATCTGTTTTCCTTGTAACAGGACACAATTGAAAACATTGGTTATATTACCAAGGCTTTGACTAGAATGTCATAGTTGAGAATGATCTGCATAAAACCAGATATGACCAAACAGCTTCAAAAAACCAGATATGACCAGACAGCTTTAAGAAACTAAGATTGACTTTATGGACCCAATAAAGCCCCTTGGAAAGACTGCCTGATACCTTCCTTACAGGGTTCCCAGCTATATCCGGTAATAAAGATCACACCTTGAGGCCCCAGAAATACCAGGATATTTAAGGGACCTTTAGGGAAGAGAGGAATTCACCCAAATCTATAGGTTATTTCAGATGACATCTGGCAAATACTTGGTTTGGCTTTCTAACCTTGAGAGGCTTTTAAAAGTTCAATCTGATCCAGCAATTGCACTATTAGATATTTACCCAAAGAATACAAGAATACTAATTCAAGGGATACACGCACCCTGATATTTATAGCAGCATTATCTACAACAGCCAAATTATGAAAACAACTCAAGTGTCCATCAACTAATGAATGGATAAAGAAGATACGGTAATACATATACAGTGGAATATTAGCCATAAAAAAGAATGAAATCTTGCCATTTGCAATGTCATGGATGAAGCTAGAGAGTATTATGTTAAGCGAAATAAGTCAGAGAAACACAAATACCATATGATTTCACTTATATGTGGAATTTAAGAAATAAACGAGCAAAGGGAGAAAAGGAGAGGCAAACCAAGAAACAGACTCTTAACTATAGAGAACAAACTGGTGGTTGCCAGAGGGAATGTGGGTGGGGGAATGGGTTAAATAGGTGATAGGTATTAAAGAGAGCACTTGTGTGTTGTATGGAAGTGTTGAATCACTATATTGTACAGCTGAAACTAGTATTACACTGTATGTTAACTAACTGGAATTTAAATAAGAACTTTTTAAAAAGTCCAATCTGAGATTCATTATTTTTAAGTTTTTATTTATTTATTTATTTAAAAGAGAGAGAGAGAGAGAGAGAGAGAGAGTGAGTGAGCATGAGCAGAGCATAGGAGAAGCAGACTCCCTGTTGGCCAGGGAGCCTGATGCGGGGCTTCATTCCAGGACCTTGAGATCATGACCTGAGCTATAGGCAGACATTTACCCAACTGAGCCACCCAGGTGCCCCTGAAGTTCCTTATAAATAGTTTTAGCAGGGAGACTTAAAAATAGCCTATATGGTCAATCACTATTCTTGCTGTACTTCTATAAATAATCAGGCCAATTTTAATAAGACTAGACTTATTTTTGAAACAAATTATTCTGTGATTATGTTTCCTAGAAATATTGGCAAATGTAGAGAGAAAAGTTTTGTTTCATAGAAAACTATAACATTTTTGTGAATATTAGATTCTAGTTTTGTTTATCTTTTTTGAGGTTTTGTTATCAATCTGTAAACTGACTAAATGATGAGTTTTTCTAATTTTTCTAAATATCTGGCTACAGTTCACCAAACTAATGTTTACAACTTTCTCCCATCTTTCTGACCTGGAATCACTAAGAACAGAGTGCCCTGGATTCTTGTTGAAAGAGATCATACTAGGTCTTCTTCACTACCCACATGGCACCAACTTCAGGGCTTTGAACCTTAGGTCAACATTTCCCAATTAAAAAGGTCTCTTCCAGGAGCTTCGTGGTCACTCAGTTGGTTAAGCGGCTGAATATTGGGCTTGGCTCAGGTTGTGATCCCAGGGTCATGAGATTCACCCCAGTGGAGGACTGTGCACTCAATGTGCAGTCTGCTTGGGATTCTATCCCTCTTCCTCTCTCTCTCCCCACACTCTCTCTCTCAAACAAATAAAATTAAATAAATAAATAGGGTATCTCTAGACTTTTTCAATTGCACACCAGCTGGAGATCTAAAATTAACTAGGGAAGTTCTCCGCAGAAGCACATGGCATCTTGAGGTGGACAACTCTCCCAATATCATGGATCAAGATATTATTTTATTTTTTAATACCTCTTTTTTTAAGATTTTATTTTATTTATTTGTCAGAGAGAGAACGCAGGCAGAGGGAGAAGCAGGCTCTCCGCTGAGCAAGGAGCCTGGTGCAGGACTTTTTTTTAAAAGATTTTATTTATTCATGAGAGACACACAGAAAGAGGCAGAGACATAGGCAGAGGGAGAAGCAGGCTTCTTGTGGGGAGTCCGAGGCAGGACTCGATCCCAGGAGCCCGGGATCAGGACCTGAGCCAAAGGTAGATGCTCAACCACTGAGCCTCCCAGGTGCCCCCTGCTGCAGGACTTAATCCCAGGACCCCAGGATCATGGCCTGAGCTGAAGGCAGACACTTAACTGACTGAGCCACCCAGGTGCCTGCTTTGGTAGTTTTAGATAATAGATTTGCTTTAGATTACTTGTTGTCTGAATAAGGAGGAGTTTGTGCCATAGCAAATGAAGTGGCACTAATGACTTGGTAGCCTAATTAACCAAACTAAAACCTAAACCAGAGTCAATTCCTATAAATACCTCAAGATTAAGAACAACCAATCACAAATAGCCAATTAGGCTTCCCAGATAATACAACCACTTAAGATATCCAATTAAATAATTTCCTCACTTTGCTTCTGCATCTTCTCTAAAAATCCTGCCCCTATCTCATGTCTGTGGAGTACTCCTAACCTCTTCCAATTTGACACTGTTTGATTTGAGTTGATGTGTTCTCAAAATTTTAAAGATGTGTTCTGAAGCTTTTAAAAAAATGTTACTATGCCTCAGTTTATCTTTTAACGATACATTGGGAGGTTTATAAAGTATTGGCATTTACTGTTCTTTAATCGTTGTTAGATGTAAAGAAAAAAAAGCATTCTTGTGTGTCTCCTCTACTCTCAGTATTTCACTACGACACTATTTCACTCTGACATATGTGTGGGTTTTCTATGCATCAAGCAGTTCTGCAACAGCTGCTGGGTGCCCTATGTGTTAACTACTCAATTCTGACACTGTCTACCAGGAGATAGCATCATATCCCACAGGTAGTGTAGTTCTACAACCCTGCACCCTTCCCCACTTCAGATGCCAATTCCAAGTCCAAGATACCATGCTTCTGACTGACTGGCTATAGATTGGAGGCTCCCATGACCCCCACCGCAGGTTTAATGAATTTTCTAGAGCAGCTCATAGAACTCAGGAAACCATTTTACTTACTAGATTACCATTTTATTAAAAAAGGATATAACTCGGGCAGCCCCAGTGGCTCAGTGGTTTAGTGCCGCCTTCTGCCCAGGGCCTGAGCCTGGGGACCCGGGCTTGAGTCCCATGTCAGGTTCCCAGCATGGAGCCTGCTTCTCCCTTTGCCTGTGTCTCTGTGTCTCTCTTTCTCTAGGTCTCTCGTGAATAAATGGATAAAAAATAAAATCTTTTTTTAAAAAAGGATATAACTCAGGAACAGCCAAATAGAAGAGATGCATAGGGCAAGGTATGTGGGAAAGGATGTATAGCTTCCATGCCTTCTCTGGGAAGAGAAAAAAAAGAAAGACAACAGTTGCCAACTGGAAAGCTTCTTGAACCCCATATTCAGGGATTTGTTTGGAGGCTTCGTTACAAAGGCATGATTGATTAAATTATCAGCCATTGGCAATTAACTCAACCTCTAGCCCCCTTTCCTTCCCCTGAAGTGAGATAGGGAGAGGATGAGCTGAAAGTTCCACCCCTCTAATTAGAGTTGGTTCTCTTGGCAACTAGCCTCCATCCTTAGATTACCTAGGGACTTTTCAAAGGTCGCCTCATTAATATAAACTGATATGGTTGAAAAGGACTTGTTATGAATAATAAGACACCTTTATCGTTCTCATCTCTTAGGAAGTTCAAAGGGTTTTAGGAGCTCTGTGCCAGGGGCAGGATAGAGACCTGTTATATTTATTTCTTATTATAAACCACAATATCACAGTAGAGTTCCTCCGTACAGCTTTCTGATCCTGGGCTTTTCTTTGAAGGAAGTTTTTGGTGTTTTGCTTTGTTTTTTTAAATAAAAAATTCCATCTCTTGTTATAGGTCTATTCAGTCTTTGTATTTCTTCTTGACTTGGTTTTGGTAGTTTAAGTCCTTCTAGGAATGTCCAGTTCATCTAGGTTATGTAATTCATTTTCATACAATTATTTATAATATTGCCTTACAATCTTTTTTTAGTTGTATTAGGTTGATAGTGGTGTCCTTTCTTTCATTCCTGATTTTATTAATGTGAATCTTCTCACTCTTCTCTTTTTGTTGTTCAGTGCAGTTAATAATTTGTTGCTTTTGTTCTTTTCAAAGAACCAAATTTTGGATTCATTGATTTTCTTTACTGTTTTTGTGTCCACTATCTCATTAATTTCTACTCTAATCTTTTAATTCCCTGCCTTCAACTTACTTTGTATTCAGTTTGGTATTCTTTTCATAGTTTCTTAAGGTGGAAGATTATTGAGGTTTTTCTTCTTTTAAAAATATGAGTGTTTATAGCTACAATTTTTTTCTCTAGGTTTTGCTTTAGCTGCATCTCATAAGTTTTGGTATCTCGTGTTTTCATTTTCTTTCATCTCAGATTATTGTGTAATCCCCTCCCTTTTTGACCTATTGGTTTTCTAGGAGTGTGTTTTTTATTCCTGAATATTTGTGAATTCCCCACATGCACTCATGTTCTTGATTTCTAATTTCATGCCATTTTGGTCATAGAACATGTTTGTATGATTTTAATACATTAAAATATTTGAGACTTATCCTATGGTTTAACATAAGTATTGGGATAAAAGTAGAACTAAACCAAAGCAAACAGAAGGAAGGAAATGATAAAGATTAGTGTGAAAATAAATGTAATAGAGTACATAAATAAAGATAATGAAAATAAAGATGAAAATAAAGATGATGAAACCAAATTAATTCTTTAAAAAGATCAACAAAATTAATAAACTATTAGCTACACTTACTAAGAAAAAACAAGAAGTTTCTCATTACTAAAATCAGGAACATTTTTAAGTAGGGACATCATTGCTGACTTTACAGAAATTAAGAGGATTATAAGGGAAATCTATGAACAATTACAAGTCAACAAACTAGATAATCTATAAGAAATGAACATTTTTCTAAAAAGATATACTGTACTGAAGTTGATTCAAGAAGAATTAGAAAATCTGAATAGACCTATACAAGTAAAGACCTTGAATTAGTAATACAAATAACTTCACAAAGAAAAGTCCAGGCTGAAAGAGCTTCCTCAGTTTATTCTACAAATTTTTAAAGAAAAACTAATAATAAACCTTTAATATTCTTCCAAAAATAGGAGAGAGGACACTTTTCAATACATTCAATAATGTAGGGATTACCCTGATACCAAACCAGATAAAAATATCAAAAAAGACAACTATAAATCAATATCCCTTATGGATATAGACACTAAATACTAAAAAAATAATCCAGCATCGTATACAAAGGTTACCATGACCAAGTGGAATTCACCCCAGGAATGCAAGCTCATTTGACATGTGAAAATCAATCAACATAAAATGCCATATCAATACATTAAAGAAAAAAATCACATGTCATCTCACTAGACACAGAAAAAGCATTTGACAAAATGAGAACTCCTCAACCTGATAAAGATATAATGTAATTACACCTTACATTATACTTATGGTGAAAGATTTAATGTGGGGCTCCATCTCAGGACCCTGAGATCATAACCTGAGCTGAAACCAAGAGTTGGATCCTTAACCGTCTGAGCCACCTGGGTGCTCTGAGTCTGATCTTTTCCTATGCTGCCTCTGACAAATAATATTTTCCTAAGAGCCTGTGAAAACTGGTTAGCATAAGGTGCTCTCTCTCCAGGTCCTGAACCCTAAATTTCTTTGGTGTTAGATGGGCAAGTCCCTCCTTGAAAAAGTAATTGAGATAACTAGAATTCTGTACAGACAAGGAGGGGCTCAGAGAGTCAAGATTCGAACAATTTTGACCGTGTGCCAATGAGTAACAATCAGGATGCTATAACCTTGAAGAACAGTCAGCAGGCATAAGTAGTCCAGAAAATAAAACCAAAAGCAAAAAAAATTGTTTTAGAAATGAAGCTTTTAAAATTTATTTAATTTTAGAGAGGGAGAGGAAAAGAGAATTCATGCACACGCTTGGGGGAGAGGAAGAGGGAGAGAATTTTTCACGCAGACCCCTCGTTGAGTGATGAGCCCCACTCCAGGCTTGATCCCACAACCCATGAGATCATGACCTGAGTCAAAACCAAGAGTCAGATACTTAACTGACTGAGCCACCCAATTGCCCCCTCCCAAAAATTTTTAATGAGGGCACAGTTTGGCTTAATCGTTTTGTGAGTTGATCACAGAAAAAGAACTTCGAATTTCAGACAAATTTCAGTAAAATTGTATGGAGGGAATGCAAGGCATTAGATGTTCAGTTACTTAGTTACAAGCTACAGAAAGCAACTCTGGCTAATTTAAGCAGAAAGAGAATGTATTAAAGGGTGTTGGGTGGCCTTGGGATGGGGATGGAGCTAGAAGAGACAAATGATAAGGCTTAAAGTTCCTATAGCTAGGAACAACATCCAGAAAAACATGTGAGAATCAATCTGATTACCGTCTCTATAGTTTTGTTTTTTCCAGAATGTCTTATAAATGGAAGCAAACTAGAGTATAGCCTTTTTTTGGTCTGGCTTCTTTCACTTAGCCTAATGAATTTGAGTCATTCATGTTTTTGCATGAACCAGTAGTTTTTTCTTGTTATCCATTCACCATTTGGGGGATATCTGGATTGTTTCCAGTTTTGAGCTCTTATGAATAAAGTTACTAAAGTTTTCATTTCTCTTAGGTAAATACCTAGTAGTGAGATTACTGGGTCATATGGAAAAATGTATGGCTGCCAAACTTTTCCAAAGTGGCCATACCATTTTTTTTCAATTTAAAAAATAAACTCTAGAGCCAACATGGGGCTCAAACTCATGACCCCAAGATCAAGAGTGCCATACTCTACTGCCTTGAGCCAGCCATGCTCCCCAGGCCATGCCATTTTGTATTCCCACCAACAGTGAGAATTTCAGTTGCTCCATATCCTTGCTAGGAAGTTTTAATAACAGCTTATTTTGTTTTTGTTTTTGTTTAGTTTAGCCACTCCAATAGGTGAGTAGTGATATCTCATTATGGTGTTAATTTTCATTTCCCTGAAAATTAATGTTGAACATATTTTATCTTATCACTTGCCATCTTCATATTTTCTTTGGTGAAGTGTCTATTCAAATCTTTTGGCTATTTTTAAATTGTATTATTTTCTTGTTATTTGTCTTATTACTGAATTGTAAGAGTTTTTTGTATATTCTGAAGACAGATACTTTATCAATTATCTTCCTCCAAGTGGAAGCTTGTCATTTCATTTTCCTAACATTTTGGTGGCTTTTGAGGAGTTGTTTAAAAATATTTTAATATTTATGTGGTCCAGGGGCATCAAGTTGGCTCAGTCGGTTAAGTGTTTGCCTTTCGGCTCGGCTCATGATCCCAGGGTCCTGGTATGGTGCCCCACATCAGGCTCCCTGCTCAACGGGGAGTCTGCTTCTCCCTCTCCCTTTGCCTGCGACTTCCCCTGTTTGTGCTTGCTTGCACTCTTTGTCAAATAAATACATAAAAATCTTTAAAAATATATGTATTTATGTGGTCCAATTTATAAACTTTTTTGTTAGCACTTATATCCTCTTATGAAAGGTTTGCCTAACCCAAGATAACCCCTTTATTCCTATTTTTGTAACAATATTTTATTTAAAATATATTTTACATAATCTCCACACTCATTGTGGGGCTTGAATTCACAACCCCTTGGGCTCTGGATCCCAAGATCAAGAGTTGCATGCTTCACTGACTTAGCCAGCTTGACACCCCTCTACCAATATTTTAAGTTTTATTGTCTGCATTTAAATGTTTTATCATTAGCGTTTGATTTTTCCATTTCTTAGTAGGAAAAACTGGAACTTATTAAGTAGGTGGTGGCAGAAAAATAATATCAAAAGTATATAAACCATTACAACATTAAATAAGCAATATTTTATTTTGCAACTACAGATTATCCCATATTTTTTACTATTTTTAAATGAAGCTTTAATAATTTTTGTTTTTGCATTTTGATTTATGAGCCATTTTGAATTCATATTTTGCATATGGTGTGAGGCAAGGGTACTTTTTTTATATAGATGTCGGCTATAGACTGAATGTATAATCCCAAAATTCATATGTTAAAAATTCTAACATCCAATGGTATCTGGAGGTGGGATCTTTGGGGAGTGATTAGGCCATGTGGTGGAGCTGTCATGAATGGGATTAGTTCTATTATAAAAGAGACCCCAGAAAGCTCCTTTGCCCTTTTTGTCATGTGAATATATCTCTTTATGAACCAGGAATCAGGCCTCACCAGACCCCAAATTCATTAGTGCCTTGATCTTTTACTTCACAGATTCCAGAACTGTGAGAAATAAATGTGTGTTAAGTCACACAGTCCATCCACCAGAACTAAAACAACATCTAATTGTTCCAGAATCATTGTTGAAAAGTCTATTTTTCTCCATTAAATTACTTTCGGATCTTTAAAAAAATGAATTGATTATATACCTGTACACCTATTTCTGGAATGTCTGTTTTATTCCATTGATCTATATGTCTATGCTTATGCCAATACTACACAGTCTTGATTACTGTAGCTTTATAGTTAAAGTCAGGCAGTGAGTCCCCCAACTTTGTTCTTCATTTTCAATATATTTTGGCTATCTTATGTCCTTTGCTTTTCCATGTAATTTAGAATCCCAGTTTGCTGAGATTTCTATTGGGATGGCATTGAATTTATAGATCAATTTTGGAGAGAATTACCATGTTAACTTTATTGAGTCTTCTAATCCATGAATAATTATCCTCTAAATTCAAGGATCCTGATTCAGTCATAATTTATTAAGTATATGTGTCAAGGACAGTGTAAGGTATATCAGGATGAATAAGAAAGTGCTTTGATAAAGGAAAATACTAGTGGGTTAAATAAAATGCCTAACATCAAGTTAATATTTTTAAGAGCACTATTACCCTTTTCAGTTGGAATTGGCTTGCAATGGAAAGGGATATTTTCAGCTTGAAACTCAGTTGTGTAATCTTCTGTGATTACGTGTAGACAGGTCCCTTGATTTTGTATGGCAAGCCAGCCAAGGTACTTTAGAAAATTCACACTAAGAAAGGTATATAAATTGGGGTGCCTGAGTGGCCCAGTCAGTTAAGCATCTGCCTTCATCTGCCTTCAGATCAAGTCATGATCCCAGAGTCCTGGGATCTGAGCCCCAGTCTGGCTCTCTGCTTGGTGGGAAGCCTGCTTCTCGCTCTCCCTCTGCCTGCCGCTCTGCATACTTGTGCTTTCTCCCTCTCTATATCAAATAAATAAATAAAATCTTTAAAAAAGAAAGATATGTAAATTTATATATGGTTTCCTTGGGGTACTGTGGTGTAGTGTTCAATTCAAATCACCATCCATTGTCTGGTCCATAGATTAGTCTCAGGACAGCCCCCAGTGTACCCCAAATATCTGAGTCCTCTGAAGAGAAAACAAACTATAAGCAAATATAAAATGAACTAAAAGTGGTAATGCCTATACTAAGAACTATGGAATACAGGACAGCCCAAACAGCTGTGGGGCAATACCACCTGAGTAGCACAACGTTGAGGCTGGGAGAGGCTTTATCCACACTCCTATTGCAGTCAAGTAGGGGCTTTGGCCCTCTAGGGATGATAGGGAATCAGAGGGGCTTTGTCATGACTCCGTATCAATAACTGTTAGTAGAGGATACAGGGCAGAGCTTGAACAGGAATGCCCAGCAGATATGGTAGTACCCAGAGAAAGGTGGCACCCTCTTCTCAGCTGCTTGATCTTGTTCCTAGGCACTGATGAGACCTACCTTCAGTCTTCCCCTGAGTATTTGACTGTCTAGGGTCCTAGCAAAGGTGCCAGCCCAACATAGCCCACATACTCAGTATCCCATCTGATCCACTCAGCAGTATGTGAAGTTAAGTTTTATTCCCATTTCACAGATGACAAGACTGATGCTTACAGCACTGAATCTGTTGTTATAACCACCGGGTCGATTTCTCTAGCTATGAGTCCCAGAGATAATGTGAGTTTTATGTATCATTTTACATTCGGGCAACAGGAATTTTAAGTGTCTTCATTGCCCTCATAAATTCACTGAATATTTCAGTTTATCATGTATTGATTTCTAGATTTTTTTTATTATGACAAACAACCATCCTTTAGGAAGAAGTGGTTAGTGACAAAGCAAATAAAAAGAATCACACATGGTGGGAACCATAAGATGGTATTGGACTCTGAAGGAGTGGCAGTGCCCACTGACGTGGTTATAGCTAGGGGGAGGCATGGGAATGAGTAACATTCAGAGGAATGGCACGGAGGTACCTAACCATCAGGTGATTGGACTCCTGTTTGAATACAAATGAGACCTTTTTTGGCTACCATACAGGAAAAACCATCATTTACTTTTTAGTGTATACATTTTCAGAGCTTTCTCTGTGCACAAATGCATTATGCAAACATATTTCTACAAAAATGTTCTGATACTGTATATGTGGTTCTGAAAACTATTTTTATTGTTATTTTACAGTGTACCATGAATATTTCTTCCATGCACATGGGTTAAAATCCCCTACTGAAAGACAGAGAACACTGTAATTGGATCAAAAGGCTGCTGGTAACAAAAGTGACACCTAAAGCAAAGTATCAGCTTAAGGTTAAAGCACATAGCCTGGCAAATGCCTGCCAGGGAAAGCAGGGTCAGCAATATTCTCATTAGAGAAGTTAGAATTGAAGGCCAAAGGCATTAAAGATATGGGATATCATGTAAACCCCTTTGGCCTCTACCTCCGCCCCTCACCCCCCTGACACCTCGTTGCCCCCTTGGGGCAAACGGATCCTGTACATCTCTTTGCATCCAATGAAAACCACCCATTTTCTGTTTTTTCCTTAATTCTTCCTGAGCCCTTGACATATCTCCACATTCTCTCATCATCTCCTCACTTCCCAAGTGCTTTTCCTGTAAGTCCTCCTGATAGTCCTTGGGGGAATCGTCTGTCCCCCTGTCCGTTTTTCTTTTTGCTTTCCTCGGCACATAATCTTCAGCTGGGCGCTTTTCGGCAGCCCGTGGCTCACCCTCAGGCTTTGCCTGGGATTCTGGCTTGCCCTCACCATGTGGTTTTCCCTCATTTTCAGACTTGCCCTGCTTTTCTTGCTTTCCCTCATCATCTGGCTGTCCCTTATTCTGGAGCTTTCCCTCATGCCCTGGCTTCCCTTCCTCTTCCAGCTTTTCTTCCTCATCTGATTTTCCTTCATCTTCAGGCTCTACTTCATCTTCTGGCTGTCCCTTGATTTCCAGCTTTCCTTCATTTTCATTGTAGAGTTTTTCCATGTTGAGATTTCCCCTTCTTTTCCTTGTCCTAGGGGGTGGGGGAAGAGAAGACAAAGGAGACAAGGGAGACTGAGGGCTTGGAGGTGGAATGCAGGTGCTGATAGTACTAGCATCCTTCCCTTGGCTGGGTTCTCTTGACCTGGCCAAGCCGTCCAAGTGTGACTTCTGCCCACCTTTTACCCTACAATTCCTCCCACATGTGAGAGCCAGCCATTTCCCTGGCAGGCCCTACCATTTTCTGTACCATCCTTCAGCGTGGTATGGAGGATGGGCAGTGGGGACCTCAAATTCTGCATTCGGTGTGCCCTCTACACCCTCCCCACACTGTTTCTGTCCAGTGCCCTTCCTCCCTTTCACTCACCTGCAGGGATTCTGGACAGGTTCCTCCTCCTTTTCTAGCCTTGTAGAGTGCTGGGGATAGACACACAGACCTGCAGATAGACAGGAGACAGGGGCAGGGCCTGTGCACTCAGCCAACTGAAGTTTCTTTCCTGAATCAGCCCTACTCAAGGAACATTTCCCTCTCCTACCTCCCCTGCCTCCCAGCCGCCATTACTTTTCAGGCCTCAGGATCCAGACCAGGATGCTTTCCAAACTGTTTAGGTCTGGGTCCCCCTCCCCTGCAGGCAAGCCACCCACTCCCACCCCCTTTCCGCTGAGGTCAATATTTCCTTTTAGATGCAGTGTGAGGGGGTTTATTTCTAGAATATGTCTACATTTCACTGTCGCAGGGCGCCCCCCCCATTTCAGGTCCAAAAACGGATGGAGGGCGCAGAGGAGGGGCGTGGAGGAGGCAGCAGCGGGGCCTGCTATGGGGTGCTCCTCCCCACCTGCCCACATCTCCGCTGCGCCCCCCATCCTCACCAACCTCCCAGACCCCTTCCTGCTCCGTGCTGCTCCCGGTTCCTACTCCCATCCACCTCCACCCTTGCTCAGGGTTGCCCGCAGCGCCCACCTTCACACTGACCTGCCGGGCCCGGGCAGGCCTGCGCCTCTTCGGGCTCGCCGAAGCCCGCTCGCCCCTCGTCAGCCGCCCGGGCAGCTCAGGTAGCTGGTTCCACACGGGCGACGCGAGCGGACAGAGCAGGGACCGGACCGCGGGGCGAGCAGGCGAGCGGGCGGGAGCGGGGGCTGCTGCCCACGTCGGCGCCCGGCTGGTCACGTGAGCGCCGCGTCAGCCGAGCTCAGTCCCCCAACCCGCCCCCTCACCCCCATCCCCAAGGGAATGAGCAACCACACACAGTGGGGGTCGGGGTGGCAAAGAGAGAATCAAGAAGAGCCAGGCGGCTTCCCAAGGGCAGGTGCTTTACCTGGCGCATCGCAGGTCCTCGTACAGCATCCCTCTGAGATGCACGTCATTGCCAGGTGTGACTGCTGATCACAGGGAGGGTACGGGACTTTGCCAGGAGCGCTGAGCAACTGCGTCCCACAAGCAGCTTTCAAGACCCGTTCTGACTCCAGAGCCCAGGTAGTAGTGCCGGCCAGGAAGCAGCCCTGCCACCTTGAGTGGCTGTGTTCCTGGGCCTCCTCTCTCCTCAGTCCACAAGTTCTCTCTCCTGAGAGATTTCTGTTCATTTCCCTTTAAGCACAGATGATTCTCAAATCTCCATCGCCAGGATGTTCCCTCCCCTTGAGCCCTAGACCCCTTTTGGTTTCCCATTGGCAGTATAAGAGAGTGCTGGTCTCTTCACACCTTTCCCAACATGGGTTGGAATACTTTTTAATTTTCACTAACATGATAGGTAAGTAGTAGTGTCTCAATGACATTTTATTTTGCATGTTTTGGGGACAAATTTAATACCATTGTAAATTGTTCATGTCTTTCCACATTTTTGTTGGGTTATTGGTCCTTCTCCCCTCATCTTTCAGTATTCTTTATACATTAACTATATTAGGATTTTGTTACAAATACTTCCAGATTGTTAGTTGCTTTTCTACTTTGTATATAGTGTATTTCTATCATGCATTAAAACGAATAGTCAAAATTTTTAATAGTTTTATTTTTAAGGTTTTATTTATGAGAGAGAGAGACAGACACAGGCAGAGAGAGGCAGGCTCCACCCAGGGAGCGCGACGCTGGATCCGAGGTCTCCAGGATCTCGCCCAGGGGCTAAAGGCGGCGCTAAACCGCTGAGCCACCCAGGCTGTCCACGAGTAGTACAATTCATCAAACTTTTTATTTTATTGCATCTAGATTTTGATTCATAGTCAATAATGCTTTTCCTACTTGAGGTCAAAGAGGAATTTACCCATGTTTTCTTGTAGTATTCATAAGGTTAACTATTTGTCCCGAGGGCATCTGTGGTTAGGAATAGAGGTTAAGTAATACACCAATGCCAAACTGAGTTGAAGCTACAGCTGACTCAAAGCAGCAAATCAAAGCCCAAGACTCATTACAAGGGGAGAGATTTCCTAACAAACCATCACCCATAGGATGCTGGGAACCTCAAATGTTTCAACTTAAGTGTAATTATAAACTGGAAGTAAACTAGCTCTCACAAAATCTTTTACTTTGGCCTTGCAACATCTAGGTGAACTAGTAAACTAAACTTTGAACATAGATTATGGTGTTTCCAAACAGGAAGAACCGTTATAAACCCTGACCAATGCAAACAAAATCTTCTCTGGAGTTAAGTGTCCATTATCTTAAGCCCCAAATTATTTCAACAAACAACTGTTCATGTACAATGCCCACACAAAAAGATAACCAGGAATACAAATAAAAAAGACATCAAAAGTAAGCAGTAGACAAAACAGTCAACGCAAACAGGTCCATTAACTTTGAATTATCTGAATCATCAGATTGTTAAACGACAATGCTTAGTGTATTCAGATAAATAAAATCCGATCTTGAAAATTTCAACAGGATGCTAAAAATCAGAAAAGAGTGAAAAAAAATGGGAATTCTAAAACTACAAAAAAACTCAGCTGAAATTAAAAACTCAATGGATAGCTTTAACAGATTAGATGCAGCTCAAAAGAGAACTAAAGAACTACAAATTATGTTCAGATGAAACTATCTATAAGGCTGCACAGGTAGTCAAAAAGATGGAAAACTCTGATAGGAGGGCATGATAAAATCTAACAAATGTTTACTTGGAGTTCTAAAAGAAAAGAGAAATGGAAGTGTTCAGAGGCAACCTTTGAAGATACAACTGAGGATTTTTCAGAACTGATGAAAGACACTGATCCATAGATCCATGAAGTCCAAGGTATCCCAGAGTAAAAAGAAACACACATAGATGCATAATAGTGACCTTGCAGAGAATCAAAGACAAAAAGACAATCATAAAAGTAGCCAGAAAAATAAGAGTATGCCTTGAAAGGAACAAAAGTTAGGTTGATTGATGGCTTCTCAATAGCAACAATGGAGGTATGAAGACAGTAGAATGCTATCTTTAGTAACTTGAAAGAAAATAACTGCCAGCCAAAAAAATTGACAACCAACAGAAATACCTTTCAAAATTAATGGTGAAATAAAGACCTTTGCAAATAAAATGAGAGCTTTCCATCAGCAGGGAAGAACCAAAGGAAATAGTGAATGCTAAAGGGCATTTTTCAGATAACAGGAAAATGACCCCAGATGGTATGCTGGATATCAGAAAGGGAAAAACAATTTAAAAGATAAATATGTATGCAAACTTGAATCAATACCAACAAATAACATGAGTCAAGAGGGCTGGAGTAAAAGTATTTAAAGTTCTGGCATGGAACACCTGGGTGACTCAGTGGTTTAGCATTTGCCTTTGGCTCACATTGTGATCCTGGAGTCCTATGATCAAGTCCCATATCAGGCTCCAGCAGGGAGCCTGATTCTCCCTCTGCCTAAGTCTCTGCCTCTCTAAAAGTGTGTCTCTCATGAATAAATAAATATAATCTTTAAAAAATTAAGTTCTGGCATTATCAGGGGAGTCTGTGAAAGTACAGAATTAGTATTAGCCTTTGATAAGTTGACTGTGTGCTCTAATTGCCAGAAAACCATTAAGGCAGAGTAAAAGTGTAAAACTTCTAAACAGAGGGGGAAAATAAAATAATCCTAAAGAAGAGAAAACTAACATAGATCAGATGGGACACAGAGAAGGAACTTGATAAAATGGTTAACATATCTATTAATATCAGTAAGTACATTAAATGTAAATGATTTATATGAAGCAATTAAAAGACAATGATTTTCAGACTGAAAACACACAATGTTATATTGTTTATAAGACAAATATAAAAATAAAGACTGAAAGTAAAAGTATAGAAAAAAATTATAAAATGAAAACAGTAACCAAAAAATCCATTATGGTAAAACAACAAAATAGACTTCAAAGCTAAAAACATTACAAAACATAAGGAGTGTCACTTTATGGTATTTTAAAATTTGTATGCACTTATGAAATTGACCTCAAAATAAATAAATAAAAATTCGACAGAACTATAAGGAGAAATAACTAATCTTCCATTTCAGCATTAACAGTCCTATCTATGCAACTGTGGAAATAAAGTGTTGAAAGAAAAAACTCCATCAAATTAAAATTTTTATAACCAGCAAAATTATCCTTCAAAAGTGGAGAAATAAAAATTTTCTCAGACAAGCAAAAACTAACGACTAGCAAACCTTCCCTTAAAGAAATGTTAAATGAGGGATCCCTGGGTGGCGCAGCGGTTTGGCGCCTGCCTTTGGCCCGGGGCGCGATCCTGGAGACCTGGGATCGAATCCCACGTCAGGCTCCCTGCATGGAGCCTGCTTCTCCCTCTGCCTGTGTCTCTGCCTCTCTCTCTCTCTGTGTGACTATCATGAATGAATAAATAAAATCTTTAAAAAAAAAAAAAAAGAAATGTTAAATGATTTTCTTCAGGCAGAAGAAAGTTGATCACCAACTCAAAATAGGTCAGCAACTCCAATCTTCATAAAGAGAAATGGAAGTGGAATAACTGAAACTACAATGAAATTTTTTTTCTTATGCTTAAATGATACAAAAGACAAATGTCTAAAATAATATTAACAATATAGTGATTATAGCATATGGATAAGTGAAATGAATGATGAATACCCTGTAATAAGGTACCTATACTACACATCGGTGAAGCAGAAGAATGCTCTTTGAAAGTGATCCTAGTTAAAATTATGTATTGTAAACTTGAGGGATATCACTAAAATTTTTTTAAAGAAATATAACTGATACACTAAGAGAAGACAAATGGAATCATGTAAAATACTCAAAACTAGAGAAGGCAGAAGCAGCAGCAAGCCTTGGAAATAAATAGAAGTTATAAACATGGTTGATATTAATCTAAATATATATCAAAAATCATTTTTAGTATGAATGCTCCTAATAGACCTATTCAAGACAGAAATGGTCAGAATGATCAAATAAAATCGTTTTTGGACAAAAGGCCCACTTTAAAAATAAAGACTTTGAATGGTTACAACTAAAGCAATGGAGAAAGATTTATACCACCATATATACTAATCAAAAGAACAATGAACATAAAAGGATGCTGGAGTTCAGTGGGTAGAGTATTTGGCTCTTGATCTTGGGGCCATGAGTTCAAACCCCACAGTGAGCGTAGAGCCTACAAAACAAACAAACAAACCAACAATGCTGGAATAGCTATGTAACTTCAGATAAAGCAGACTTGAGAACAATTAAAGTTTCAGAGATTAAAAAAAAAGGCACTACATAATAATAAAGGGATTAATTCTGGAAAAAAACATATAATAATCCTAAATATATATGCATCTAACAAAAGTGTCAAAATATAAGAGGCAAAAACTGACAAAACTGAAAGGAGAAACAAATCTATTATTAGAATTACAGACTTCAACCCCACCCCCCCCAGTCAGTAATTGACAGATTAGGCAGGCAAAATATCTACAAGGATATATTGACCTGAACAGCACTATCAATCAATTTGATCTAAAATGTCATTTATAGAACATTCCATCCAATATCAGAACATGATTATTTCAAGTTCACAGAGAACATTCACCAAGAATCCATATTCTAGACCATTAAATACACCTTAACAAATTTAAAAGAATAGAAATCCTAAAGGTATGCTCTCAATGGAATTAAAGTAGAAATCAACAACAAAAAGATGGAAAAACACAAACATTTGGAAATTAACACATAACTAAACATTCTAAACAGGAGTCAAGGAAGAAGTCTCAATAGAAATACAAAAATATTTTGAACTAAATAAAAATAAAATATAACCTATCAAAATTTTGGGGCTGTAGAAAAAGCAATGCTTAGATGGAAATTTCTTATGTGAGAAAAATGAAAAAGATCTAACATTGATTAACATAAGTTTTCTCCTCAGGAAAGTAAACAAAGAAGAATAATTTTAGGGGATCCCTGAGTGGCGCAGCGGTTTAGCGCCTGCCTTTGGCCCAGGGCGCGATCCTGGAGACCAGGGATCGAATCCCACGTCGGGCTCCCGGTGCATGGAGCCTGCTTCTCCCTCTGCCTGTGTCTCTGCCTCTCTCTCTCTCTCTCACTGTGTGCCTATCATAAATAAATAAAAAAATTTTTAAAAAAAGAATAATTTTGGGATCCCTGGGTGGCGCAGCGGTTTGGCGCCTGCCTTTGGCCCAGGGCGCGATCCTGGAGATCCGGGATCGAATCCCACATCAGGCTCCCGGTGCATGGAGCCTGCTTCTCCCTCTGCCTGTGTCTCTGCCTCTCTCTCTCTCACTGTGTGCCTATCATGAATAAAAATTAAAAAAAAAAAAAAAAAAAAGAATAATTTTAAGCATAGTGCATGCAGAAGAAAATAAATTAATAATTAGGAATCAATACAAGTAAAAAGGGAAGAAAGTAGAAAAAAAAAACCAAAAGGCAATTCTTTGAAAAGATTAAAAAAAATTGTTAAATCTCTTGCCAGGATAATCAAGAAAAAAGATCCAAATTAACAAAATCAGAAATGAAAGTAAGGTTATCACTAGTGATTACATGAACATTAAGAAGATAATGAAGAAATTCTATGAACAACTCTATGCCTACAAATTTGATAACTTAGATACAACGAACCAATTCCCTTCAATAAGGCAAACTGCTAAAACTCACACAAGGAGAAAAAGATAACCTAAATAAGTCCTGTATCTATTAAAGAAATTAAATCAATAATCCATAACCTTCCAAAGATACAAATAACCAAGACCAAATTCTACCAAAGTTTAAAGGATCACCAGTGAACATTTAGAGGTCATCAGGGAATTCTACCACACTTCTGAGTAAGAAATAATACCAATTCTCCACAATGTCTTCCATAAAACAGAAGTAGAGAGGGATGCTTGGGTGGCTCAGCAGTTGAGCATCTGCTTCTGGCTCAGGCATGATCCTGGTCCCAGGATCAAGATCCATACTGGGCTCCTTACAGGGAGCCTGCTTCTCCCTCTGCCTATGTCTCTGCCTCTCTCTGTGTGTGTCTCATGAATAAATAAATAAAATCTTAAAAAAAGAAAACAGAAGTAGAGAGAATGCTTGATTTACTCTCTGAAGTAAATTCACTATTACTCTAATTCCAAAAACACACAGAAGACATTACAAGAAAGGAAAACTACAGACCACTATCTCTCATGAACACAGACACAAAATCCTCAATAAAGTATCAGAAAATTGAATGCAACAATGTTTTAAAAATTATGTACCTAAAAAGTGGAATTTATTGTAGGCATGCAAAACTGATTTAACATTTGAAAATCAATTAGTATAATCCACCACAAACACAGGCTAAATAAGATATATGATCTTATCACTTGATACAGGAAAAGTATATGACAGAATCCAACATCCATTTATCATAAAGGTTCTCAGAAGGGAACACCTCAATTTGAGTATCTATAAGAAATCTATAACATCATACTTAATGGTGAGGAGAACACTTCACTCTAATATCAGGAACAAGGCTAGGTACTCTTTTCTCATTGCTCCTATTAAACATCATCCTGGAAGTCTTAGCTAGTGCAGTAACACAAAAAAGGAACTAAAACATATACAGATAGGAATGGAGGAAATAATACTGTCTCTTTACAGATGACATGATGGTCTATGTAGAAATGCCACAGCACTGACAAACTGGCTACAAGGTCTGTAAAGCTGTAAAACTAATATACAGAAGTATTCAGAAGTCAATTGCTTTCCTATATACTGGCCAAAGAACAACTGGAATTTTAAATTTAAAGATACCATAAATTACAGCACTCTCAAAATGCAGAATGTGCCTACAGAAACTAAGTGTATTACAAATGTATGAAACAACCCCACTGAAAGGGATGGGGGAATAAGGTGTTGACACAGATAACTTTGTAGGTGAGTGGAGTCTATAAAACTAAGGGAAATTTTTTCTCTATATATAAATAAATATATAAAAATAATTAAAGATGGAAACATATATAAACATGCATCTATACACATGGGTTATTTCTTATTAACAGATCTCTCTGCTCTGTCAGCTGCGAGGGCCTAGAAGCAATGATACCCCAATAGTAATGAGTACTCTTGGCACCCAGATCTTGGTTTTGATACCATTCTCTAACCAAAGGTATCAAGGCCCCTTGGAGAAATGGCTTGGACAGAAAATATACAGGACTACACCATCTTGTAGTGCCAGAAAGTGTTAAACACTCACATATATGGGCACACATGCACACACACAGTGATGGAAGGAGGTACATTAAATAAACACAAGAGCCAAGTGAAAGAGCTCCCAATGGCCAAAGTTGGAAAATATGTGTAGTATTAGATTATAATACAAAATTATAAAATACTGATTACTGGACCATAAGGTAGTTATATTTTTAACTTTTTGAGGGACAGTGGAATATTATTTAGCCATAAAAAACAATAAAATCTTGCCTTTTGCACCTAGAGTATAATGCTAAGTGAAATAAGTCAGAGACAAATACCATATGCTTTCACTCATATTTGGAACTTAAGAAACCAAAAAAAATAAGAGAGAGACATAGCAAGAAACAGACTTTTAATTATAGAGAACAATCTAATGGTTACCAGAGGGGAGGGTGCTGTAGGGATGAGTGAAATAGGTGATGGGGATTAAAGAGTGCATTTGTCATGATGACCACAGCGTGATGTATCAAACTGTTCAATCACTGTATTTGTACACCTGAACTAATATTATGCTGTATGTTAACTAGAATTAAAATAAAACCTTTTTTAAAAACAAGAGTCCATACTGATATAAATAAAATACATTAATAGGAGAATAGTCAAATATTTTATAAATTACAAATAAATCTATAGATACTTCACTCTCAGGTAGGTGTAACCTAACATCACTGAGTCCTTAAGTGTGGACTATGCAGTGACTTTCTTCTAAAGAGTACAGTATGGAAAGGGAGAAATAAGAGTAATTTTGCCATGGAGAATCCTAAAACTACCTCACCCAGGTGATGAAAGTTAACATCAACAGTGTAATATTGATAGTTTTGATAGTATGTACTTTTTTTTTAAAACACCCAACATGGGGCTTGAACTCATGACCTCGAGATCAAGAATTTAATATTTTTTTACTATGCCAGCCATGCACCCTGTAACATGTACCCTTTACATGATGTGGTGAGTATGGCACTTCCTTCCTGGTGTTCTTCCCAAAAAGCATTTAATGCCTATGTAACCACAAGAAAAAAATCAAGCAAACCAAAACTGTGGGACATTATACAAAATGCCTGACCAGTACTTCTCATAAGTGTCAAGGGCATCAAAAACAAGGAAAGTCTGAGAAACTGTCACAGCCAAGAGGAGCCTATGGACAAGATGACTAAATGTAAGGTGGTAACCTGTATAGGATCCTAGAACAGAAAAAGGACATTAAATAAGATGTATCAATATTGGTTCATTGTAACAAATGCACCATACTAACATAAGATGTGAATAGAGGATACTGGGTATGAAGTATACAGAAATTCTGTACTATTATTGCAATAATTCTGTAAATCTATAACTCCTAAAATGAAAGTGTATTTAAAAAACACTAAAAGTAAAAGGCTAATGAAGAGTTGGGGGTGGGGCAGGGATCACATAGATAGATGGATCTGTTGAAATGGTAAGGCAGGGCTTAACACAAACTTCTTGAGACAATTCCCTAAGAGAAGTATCAGTAGACAAGAGATTAACAGGTGAGAACAGCACAGCATCTGGTCAGATTTTTCTGGCTCAATCTCCAGTATCTAAATCCAGTGGAGATGGCTATATGCAAAAGCACACACAAATCAACAAAAAGTCTGGAAAGGAATGTTTTCTAAAAACTTTATAAAATATCAAGGCTCTATGACAATCGGGTAATACCCACCTGAGTTAGGGTAACTGTTGTAGGTAGAGAATTCTCCATCTTTCTGTTGAGACACCGTTGCTTTAGTCCATTGTGGTCTCCAGCCCACCAGTAGCAGCTGGGGCTTCAGGAGGGTACAGAGCCCCTGAGAAGGAGCACAGTGCCCAAGAGACATGGCATTACCCTGGGGACAGTGATACCCACTTTTTATCTGACTTACTCCTGGACACAAGTGAGAGGTCTTTTATAGCTCCCCTAAACATATGACAGAGTTCTGGTTCTGCTACTGCAAGGCTAAGAGTTGGAGCCAGATCAACACAGCTCCTAGTATTACCTCATCTGATCTTCTCTACAGCCCTGGAAGGCAAGTATTATCCCATTTGATAAGATGACAAGACTGTTACAGCAATGGATCTGTAGTAACGGCCAGGTTGAGTCTTCCAGCTTCCAGTCTCAAACATGAATTTTACAAAACATTTTATATACTGACCAAGGATTTTTGGTGTCTCCACTGTATTCATAAGCTAAACGAACAGTTATTTTGATTGCTTGGTATATATTGTTTTCATAATGAAAGTAATCTATGTTTTTTAGGAGAAAATATACAATGAACAAAAAAGAACAGAAAAAAAAATCAGCCACAGATAACCAGGACACAGCTTTCAGTTTCCTCTGTACATAAATCACTAAGTAAATACCTTCGTAGTTTTACAAAAATGGACTGATGCCATATATATGGTTCATCAAACTCTTCTTTTTAATTTTACAATATGCCATAAACATTTTTCCATGCAATGGACAAAAATCTACTGAAACATCAAGGGTTGCAGTTGGATAACAGAGTGATAGCTAAAGCAAGTATTAGCATAAGGTTAAAGCACAGGGCAAATGCCTGCCAAGGGCACTACACAAAAGGAATGTCTTCAAAGCCCCTCTGTGGGGCCCTGCACCCACCCCTCAGTTCCCTTGGGCCCCTCGGGTGGAAGGGGTCCTGTAAACTTTTTTGCATCCACATAAACCCCCCCAATTTCTGTCTGGTTTTCTTCACCTCATCCTCTACCCTGGCCATCTCATCAAATTCTCTTATCATCTCTTCATTGCTCAAATGCATATCGTGTATGGCCTCCTTATATTCCTTGAGGCACTGAGCCAGCCCCTTGTTGGTTTTTCTTTTGGCCTTCCTGGGTACATCATCCCCAGCTGGGCGCTTTCCTGCAGCCCTTGGTTCGATGGCTGGCTTTTCTTCTTTTGGCTTTTCCTCATTCACTGGCTTTCCCTCACTCTCTAAGTTTTCTTCTTTTGGCTTTCCCTCACTCACTAGCTTTCCTTCTTTTGGCTTTCCCTCACTCACTGGTTTTCCTTCTTCTTTTGGCTTTCCCTCACTCACTGGTTTTCCTTCTTCTTTTGGCTTTCTCTCACTCACTGGTTTTCCTTCTTCTTTTGGCTTTCCCTCACTCACCGGTTTTCCTTCTTCTTTTGGCTTTCCCTCGCTCTCCACTGGCTTTCCCTCGCTCTCCGCTGGCTTCCCCTCGCTCTCCGCTGGCTTCTCCTCGCTCTCCGCTGGCTTCCCCTCGCTCTCCGCTGGCTTCCCCTCGCTCTCCGCTGGCTTTCCCTCGCTCTCCGCTGGCTTTCCCTCGTTCTCCACTGGCTTTCCATCCTTTGGCTTTGTCATACTTTCTGACTTTTCTTTATCCTTTAGTATTTCCTCATCTTCTGTCTTTCTCTCATTTTCTAACTTTTCCTGGTTTTCCAGAGTACAATCTACTTCGGGTTCTTCCACATCCTGTGGCTGTTCTTTGTATTCCATCTTTCCTTGGTTCTCAGTCATTCCTTCATTTTCATTGCAGAGTTTTTCCATGTTGAGATTTCCCCTCCTTTTCCTGTCCTAGGGTGGGGAGGAAGAGGAGACAAAGAGGAGACAAGGAAACAGGGCTTGGGGGTGGAATGCAGGTCTGGATAGTACTGGCATCTTTCCCCTTATCAGGGTTCCCCTGACCTGGCCCGGCCTTTCCGTGTGCCTTCTGCCCACCCTCTCCCCTCACACACATGAGCCAACCATTTCTCTGGCAAGCCCAGCCATTTTCTCTATGCTTGTTCAGCACAGCAGCGTGTATAAATGTGTTAGGAGGTGGGCAGTGGTGCCCCATATTCTGCTGGTGCTCTACCCTCCACACTCCCCACCCCCCTGGATCCCTGCCCAGAGACCCCTTTCTTCACTGACCTGCAGGAATTCTGAGCAGATTCGTCCTTTTCTAGCCCTGCAGAGTGCTGAGAACAGACACGCAGACCTGCAGATAAGACAGGACACAGGGGCTGCGCATTCGGGTGGATGCACAGGGACTCGGAGCCCCTTTCCAGAATCCCGGCCCTTCTCATCCAACGTTTCCCTCCCCCACTTCCTCCGCCCCCCACACCCCAGCCGCCATTTCTTTTCACGCCTCCGGCGCCAGACCAGGATGTTTTCCAAACTAATTTTGGATCTCTGTGTCCTTCTTCCCCGGAGGCAACTCGCCTCCCCACTCTCGAGGTCAACTTTTTTTCTCTACGCATGGAGTGGGAAAGGGGGTTTATTTTTACTGTCTCACTGGCGGGGCGCCCCCAAGCTCACCAGCTCCGGCTCCAAAATGGACGGAGGGCAGCGAAGAGGTGAGGAGAAAGGGGACACGGGTACTAGGGGTGTCCGCTCTTCCGACCCTCCGCCGATTGGTCGCTCGCTCACCCTTTAGCCATTTTCCCACCGCCATCTCTACCTACACTCTCGCCAGCTTTCCTCAACACGGACCCCATTCCCACCCTTTTTCTTCTCCGTGTCCGTGCCTCACCCCCATCCCCCATTCCAGGGTTCCGCAGGCAGCGACGAAGGCCCTCACACTGACCTGAAAGAACCTGGAGCAACAATTAAGAGCTAGCAAACCGCTCCGGATCCGACCGCAAGGAAGAGGGCGGGCTCCCGGACTGGTGCCCAGATCTGCGCCGGGTTGGTCACGTGAGCGTCGCGTCACCGGAGCTCGCCCCCCTCCCCCCTGCCGCCCCGCCCAGCAGCCGGGGCGGGGGGCGTTGCGGGTCACCCCGCACCTCTCTGGGCAGTTTTGACCTTTTTCTCTTCTTGAGGTGATCCAAGGAATAAATTTAATAAAAACCTCAGAGGCTTTTTTAATGGGTTGAGCGGTGCGGGGGAGGAGTCTTGACCATGTTGCTCTTAATTTCCATTGAAAGAACTAGAGCCAGCCAATGAAATCGTATGAATGTGAACTTTAATGTCGTACATAGAATATTGCACTTTTATTTTCTAAAGATTTATTTTTTTATTTTAGAGAAATAAAGGGGGAGGGGCATCCAGCGACTCCCAGTTGAGCTCGGAGCCCCTACCGGGCTCCATCCCAGGACCCTGAGATCCTGACCTGAGGGGAAATCAAGAGTCTGAGGCTCAACCGACAGAGCCACCCACGTGCCCAGAATATTGCACTTTAGAAAAAAATTAGGAAACTGTTCCCCTCAAAATGAAATTATTCCTTTTTCCTGACATGCGCACATACATTTTCTAATTATTGAAATCTAAAACTAAAATTATATTTGAAGCAGAATAAAAGAACAATTTTTTTTCTAAGTGAGAGACTAAATATACAACAGACAATGACCTGATCGTACATGACAATAGAACTGAGAACCGCAACCTCTGCAGCAAGCAGCCTCAGGAAGCCAAACCACAGCCTCTGATCAACGATTGACAACCTCCCTATTTTTTGAACCCCTCTCAACAAGAGAAATCCACATATGCTCCCCAAACCAATCACATAAGATGTTCTCTTAGCCTGCTTCTAGCAACCCTATGCCAACAATCTCCAATCCGAGAATAATACTTAGTCTTCTCTTTTGCTTGAGCTAAAGTTTTTCCACTCCCTAGAGACTTCCAGTCTCTGCCAAATAAAAGTAATGGTGGCTGACTGCCTTGTTATAACAAGTTCTGAATAAGTAGTCTCTGTTTCCACTTAAGCTTTTTGTGTAGAAGGCCTTTAAAAATAAGATAACAAAGACATGAACAATTAAGGAAAACCATTGATCTATCTGAAAATGCATACCGATTTCTTAAGGGATTGGGGACATATGCACTCTTTCCTGCTCTTGAGTGGTATGGTAAAAAAAATGTTCTGAAAAGTAAGCTGGTAAATTGTTTTAAAATAAATATGAAAAATAAAATAAAATAAATAAAATAAAATAAAATAAAATAAATATGACATTTTTTAAAATTTTTATTTATTTATGATAGTCACAGAGAGAGAGAGAGAGAGAGAGGCAGAGACATAGGCAGAGGGAGAAGCAGGCTCCATGCACCGGGAGCCCGACGTGGGATTCGATCCCTGGTCTCCAGGATCGCGCCCTGGGCCAAAGGCAGGCGCTAAACCGCTGCGCCACCCAGGGATCCTAAATATGACATTTTGGTTCAGTATTTCCTTCTAATATTTACCCATGGAGAGAATTAATAATGTGCTAAAACTAATCTTATGTTTTAAAAAATGCTTTGTATTTTTTAAATTCCCATAATAACTGTTTGTTATGCGTTTATTCTTTGCTGGAACTGGGAATACAGTATCAATTATGTAGGCTTTGTATGTAATGGAAAAATGGAATATCACAATTGTCCATCAGTACAGATTTCATTACATACTTCTTAATACATTGTTTACCCTGGTTATCCTTGGATGTTTGATTAAGAAAAATAATTAAAATGTTGGGCTCTAGAAAAAAAAGTAAAAATTATTAACTATTTATAAATCACAATTACTATGGGTGGTGGGACACAAAGGATAACCACAGGATGTGGTATTGCCCTCTAGAGAATACCACCTAAGTGCCAGGCACTGTGTTGGCTACTTTATCTTACCTAGTTTGGATTTCATTTATACCTGATAAAGGAACTCACACTTCAAGGAAGCAGAATGATTTATAAAGCTACAAGCTAAACTCAATGTGGTATTGGAATAAGCATAGCAGGAGGAATAAACCCAGAAATCCCACTAACATACCCAAGTATAAAAGTATTTAGTATGTGATAAGAATCCATCTCTGGTCAGTAGTGAAAAATAGGTTATTATGGAAATTATATTTGTATAATTAAATAGTTAAAAAATGAAGATTCTTATTTTCTGACATAATCAAGTACTTATAAGTAAGTACAATGAAATAAAAGGCATCCAGATTGTAAGGGAAAGAAATAAAGCTTCCTTTATTTGCAGATGACATGACCTTATATATAAAAAATCCCAAAAAATCCACTAAAGAGCTATGAGAACTAATAAATGAGTTCAGGTCAATATAAGAATCAATTGCATTTCTATATGCTAGCAGTAAAAATTTGAAATGGAAGGTAAGAAAATGTTTCCATTTAAAATAGCATCAAAACAAATAAAACACTTAGAAATAAATTTATTTATTTAGACAGATAATAGGTGTTGACAAATATGTAGAGAAATTGGAACAATCACACAGTGATGGTGGAAATGTCAAATGGTGAAGGCACTGTAGAAAATGATAAAAGAAACCAATCAGAAAAGACTAGATATCATGATTTCACTCATATGTGGAATTTAAGAAACAAAGCAAATGGGACGCCTGGGTGGCTCAGTGACTGAGTGTCTGCCTTCAACTCAGGGCGTGATCCCAGAGTCCCACATTGGGCTTCCCTCTGGGAACCTGCTTCTCCCTCTGCCTATGTCTTTGCCTCTCTCTGTGTCTCTCATGAAAAATAAATAAAAAAAGAAACAAAGCAAATGAAAAAAGACAAAAAGACAAAAAACAGGCACTTTAAAAATATTTTAAAATTATTTATGCCAGAGAGAGAGAGAGCACACAGGAGCAGGGGCAGAGGGAGAGGGAGAAGCAGATTTTCCTGCTGAGAAGAGAGCCTGACACTGGGCTCAACCCTAGGACCTTGGGATCATGACCTGAGCTGAAGGCAGACACTTAACCAACTGAGCCACCCAGGTACCCCTAGACCCTTAGATATATAGAACAAACTGATGGTTACCAGAGGGGAGGTAGGTGGTTGGGCAGGTAAAGGAGATTAAAAGTACCTTATCATGATGAGCACTGAGTAATGTATAGATTTGTTTAATCACTCTCTTGTACATCTGAAACTAATATAACACTGTACATTAATTATACTGGAGATAGGTAGATAATTGTAACTTCCCAGACATTCTACACTAAAAAATAAAATTAAAAAGACTACATATGGTATGATTCCATTAATATGAAACGTCTAGACTAGGCATATTTTTAGAGACAGAAAGATTAATAGTTGCTTAGGGCTTGGTTGGGGAAAGTTAGTGGAAAATGAGTAGTTACTGCTAATGAATATAGTTTCTTTTGGGGTGATGAAAGAGTTCTAAGATACATAGTGGTGATGGTGGCACAACTCTGTGAATAACTAAAAACCACTGAATTAGGCATTCTAAATGGATGAATTATATGCTATGAGAATCAAAACTGTTATAAAAACCTGTCATAATTTTGATAATTTCAAAGTATTTTATTATATAGATTTTTTGAAAAAAATATTTTATTTATTCATGAGAGATACTGAGAGAGAGGCAGAGACATAGGCAGAGAGAGAAGCAGCCTCCCTATGGGGAGCCCGATGTGGACCCAACCCCAGACTCAGGATCACACCCTGAGCCAAAGGCAGATGCCCAACTGCTGAGCCACCCAGGCATCCCTATTATACAGATTTTTTATTCAGCAAATTGAACGAAGTTCACATAATTTTTTCCTCTATTAGGAATGTTTTGTATTTATATGTTAGTGTGTTTCTTTGGTCATTTTCTTTGGATTTATTCTTCAGTGTATAAATGTCTAGTAGTATTGACATCTTAGCAATATTAAGCCTGTCATACCTGATTTGTATGTATTGATTTCATATCTTACAACTTTGCTGAATTAGTTTATTAGTTCTAACAGTATTTTTTGTGTGGAATCTTTATATTTTTCTATATATTAGAGTATGTCATCTGTTAACAGAGATAATCTTTCTTCCTTTTCAATTTGGGCTTTTAATTTATTTTTCTTACCTAATTGCCCTGGATAGAATTTTCAGTACTATGTTGAATTAAAGTGGTAAAAATGGGCAAACTTGTTTTGTTCCTGATCTTAGAGGAAAGATTTTAGTCTTTCACCATTGAGTATGATGTTAGCTGTGGGATTTTCACATTGTACTTTTTTAAAAAGAGATTTTATTTATTTATTTGGCACAGAGAGAGAAAGAACACAAGCAGGGGGAGAAACAGAGGGAGAAGGAGGAGTAGGCTCCCCGCTGAGCAGAGAGCTGGACTTGACTTTGGCAATCCCAGGATCCCAGTATCATGACTAAGCCAAAAGCAGATGCTCAACTGACTGAGCCACCCTTCACATTTACTTTGAAAGCTTCTTATTATTGGGGTGCCTGGATGGCTCAGTTGGTTACCCATCTGCCTAGAGCTCAGGTTGTGGTCTTGGGGTCCTGGTCCTGGGGTTCTGGTCCTGGGGTCCTGAGGTTGAGCCCCACATCGGGCTCCCTTCTCTGCCTGCAACAATGGCATCAGCAAGATACAGGCCTCCAATCCTCAATCTGCAGTCACCTTTCTTTGTGGTTCCACTTCATTTTGCTCTAGTATCCTAAGAGCAATGTCCCAATGCCCACAGCAAACATGCTGTAGTCTGACAGGCTCCACTTATAATTGATGGGGCCATAGCCTCCAGTCTGGGGCATGTCCTATTTTATTGGACATCTTCATCATCTTCATTGCTACCATGCTCCAAGGAGCACACATTTTTACTGAATCTATGCACATCATTCTATTGCAATGGAAAGTAAGAAGATCCAATTAGAGTTTGTAAATTCTACAGAGGGTTAGGGGTCAGTGAGAAAAAAAGTCAGTAACAAATGTTTTATTTCAATTTACAAATACATTATGTAGTAAATTGTTATGGGTTACAGATAATGTCAGAAAGATGTGGGGCCACATTATATACCCAGAATATAGATTAAACAATATTCCAAACAAAAACTACAATCATCCCTCATCAGGTCAATTCAGTCCTATATAATTAACTCTTGTTCCGCTGGATCTTGGGTTAGTAGTCTCATGGACCCATCTACTGAACGAAAAAAGCATCCTGGAAATCATGACTAAGTTCATTGGTATGGTTTAAGTTGCTGAGGCAAAGACTTCAGAAGTCCATATCCACAAATGTACTCTTTCAAGTGTCAGTAGGGTAAAATACCTAGCATAGTCTTTTTTAGGGAAACATCTCCTTTCTAGCACTGCAGCAACTTTGCATCAGTCCACATTGGCCATGTAGGCTAGACTTGAATCTCAGCTCATCTGAGTCATGAAAGAATGCCTTTTGTTGGTTTTCCAGAGCATGAGAGCACGGAAGCCTTCTGAGAAGCTGTTACCACAGCATTTCCCACTTGCCTTCTTATCTAGCAGGAAGTTATCATAAGAGCTTCTTGTTGCTTCCTGGAATCTGATGAAGTGTAAGTCTTTCTGCCTCTCTTTTTTGAGGTACTATAGGCCATAAAACTGTTTCGCTCCAGGACAGTATTGACTCCCCAGAAATAGGGTGTCCTATAATCCATGTTGCAGTCTTCTGGCTCCTTTTGCATTTTTCCCCCAATGCTAAGGTAAGAGGAACCTTTGGCTACTCATCCTTTTAATATATATGTAAATAATGTAAAGGGCTCACTCATTGATTTCTTTACTAGACAAATTCTCAACCTCTTTGTATTGACATCGATTTCCACAGCGTTCTGAAGCAGTTCTTCTTTCCCAAAGACATAAACTCTGTCATGTAGCTGATTTCAGGGACTTTGGGCAAGCATCACAGTAAAACAAAACCTATTTATTTAAAAAACCCTATTTATAGATATGACATTTTGGTTTATAATAAGAAATATATATTTGGTCTTTGTCTCTGTTCCTAGCACAGAGCTCCAAAAACACTTAGAATTTCCTAAGTGAAGAGAGCAATAATATTATCTTTTGTTATGCTAATGAGGCAATTTGTAAAGGCCTGAGGTAACCTAAGATTGGGCTGGTTTGTAGGGGAAACAATCTTGCAATTAGAGAGTTGGAACTTTCTGTCCTATCCCACACTACCCTTTGTGGAAGGGAGACGGGCTGGATACAGAGTTCAATAACCATTTGCAGGAGCTCCTGGCTGGCTCAGTCAGTAGGGCAAGAGATTTTTTTTTTTAGATTTTATTTATTTATTCATGAGAGACAGAGAGAGAGGCAGAGGCAGAGGGAGAAGCAGGCTCCCTGCAAGGAACCTGATGTGGGACTCCATCCCAAGGATCCTGGGATCACGCCCTAAGCCAAAGGCAGATGCTCAACCACTGAGCCACCCAGGTGTCTCAGGGCAAGAGATTTTCGATCTTGGGGTCATGAGTTCAAGTTCCACATTGTGCATAGAAATTACTGGAAAAAAAAAACACTTAAAATAAGCAACGGTCAATGATTTAATCAATCATGCTTACATAATGAACCCTCCATAAAAACCCAAAAACATGGGGCCCAGAGCCATTCTGTGTTGGTGAACACGGTGATTTGGGGAAGGTGGTACACTTGTAGATGGTATGAAAGCTATGCACCCTTTTCCCTATACCTTCCTTTATGCATCTATTCCATCTGGAATTTGGAAGAGTTATATCTTTTTATATTAAACCAGCAATATAGTAAGTACAATGAGTGAGTAAAATAAGTAAATAAAATGTTTCTCTGATTTCTGTGATCCATGGTAGCAAATTAATCAAACCCAAGGTGGGGGTGATTGGAACTTTCAAATTTATAGCTTATCAGTCAGAGGCATAGGTGAAAACCTGGACTTGAGATTGATGTCTGAAGTTAGTGGTATCTACTCTAGGTAGATAGTGTCAGAATTTATTGAAATGTAGGACGCCCAGCTGATGTTCGAGAACTGTTTCATGGTGTGGAAAAACATGGGAATCGTGTCAGAATTGGAATAGATTACAGAAGCTTAAAATAGCTGTGGTTAATTTATTTTATTTATTTTTTTTTTAATTTTATTTATTTTAGAGAGAGCACAAGTGGGGTGAGGGGCAGAGGGAGATGGGACAGAGAGAACCCTAGGCTGACTCCACACTGAGCATAGAGGCCTGATGCAGGGCTAAGATCAGGACCTAAGCTAAAACCAAGAGTTGGATGCTCAACCAACTGAGTCACCCAGATATCCCTGTGGTGAACTTATTGATGGTAATTTTCGAAAGTGAAAAAGTTGAGGAGCTTATAACAAGAATAATATAATTGACAAGGAAATTTTGTTTCTATGGCATGCAAAACAATGATAAAAAAGACAATCCACAAAGTTTTAGACAAAATGTGTTTAAGGATCATTATTATGCATATTTTCAATGAAGACAATGAATATTACATCTGATTTGCAAAAAATAGATGAACATAATTTTTAAAAGGGAAATTAAAAAAAATTCAAGATATATAATAAACCAGGGCACCTAGGTGACTCAGTCATTAAGTATCTGACTTTTGATTTCAGCTCAGGTCATGATCTCAGGGTTGTGAGATCAAGCCCATGTTGGGCACCATGCTGGGTATAGAGCCTACTTGGGATTCTCTTTCCTTCTGCTCCTCCCCCATACCCCCACTCCTGCTAGCACATGAGTTCTCTCTCTCTCTCAAAAACAAAGATATATAATAATCCCAGGACATAACATACACAATATACCATGAATATACCAAGCATGCAGTAAGAATATACTTCAAGGGGATGTCAAATAAAGAGAAAGATTTGTTAAGTCTAGGGTATGTCCTAAACATCTATATTTTAATAGAACTTCATAGGATAGTCATATTCCTCACTATATGTGAGGCCTGATGTTTAGTTCCTAGACCTGTTCTGAAAGCATAAGCAAAACTATAGTTACATTAGTTCCATTATTAACTTAGCTCCACATTGTTTTGTTCCCTACATATGCTTTATTCACCTCTCAATATCATTCATGATCATTAATTTTGCCTTTTTACCCCTAATGCCTGTTTACCCACTGATCATAGAAACCTAGTGGGGACTGGACAGCAACATCTTTCTTTTTGAATCTGATCATACCAGGTCCCAAATATCACCTCATTGTCTGGAAAAGTGCTTACCTCTAGATTGTTTCAAGGTCCCCCCACCCAAAGTTTCAAGAAATCCTCTACCATCCTATTAGCTGTCCCTAGTCTTGGGGCAAGGCAGCTTTAGGAATGATCCCCTGCCTTCTCATTGGGCTGCCCTTCTGATAATAAAGTTTTCTTTACTTCAAAACTGGTGTCTCAAATATTGGCATACTGCATATTGGGTATACAGACAAATTTGAGTTTGGGTCACATATCTACATGGGTTTACCTAGGTATCATTGTATAGCTTGCAGGTTCCATCACATATTTTGTTTCTGAGATTCATCTACATTTTGTTTTGGACTGGTATGTTGTATTTCACTGTATGGTTGTACCATGATTTATTTATCCAGAATAATCTGTTAATGAATGTTTAAGTTATTTTCAGATTTGTGCTTTTAAAAAGGGTGGTATAAAGGCCTTTCCTGTATAGGCCTCCTTGGGCACACCTGACAGTGGCTCTGAGTATTTACTTTGGGTCCATTTGAGGTATCATCAGATAGGCACAAACTGCTAGATATGATCAAATTGCTCTGTAAGTTGATATAAGGTTACAATCCAACAAAATGTGTATGAGTCCCCATTACTCTGCTTTTTCCATCTAAAGAGGAAGTGAAGTGCCTGGTTCCAAACACAGGACTTTGAATCAAGCACATCTGGATTATGATAGCATTTCTTTATCTTAATAGTTGTGTGGCTCTGGCCTGTACTTTAACTTCTCTGAGCCTCACTCTTATAATCCGTAAAAGCATATCCTGATACCAAACAGATTATCTAAAATGTATGGAAGAGACTGATAGCAAATATTGGTTTCCTTCTCATTCCATCTTTTCCCTTCCTTAAGAGAAATTTCATTTTCCTCAAGATTGTCACTATGTCTTAGAGAGAATTTTGAGAATGCTAAAAGAAAAACAGACACCTTCAGCTACATTATATAAGAGATTTAGAGTCATTTCTGTGACAAAGAATGCTATAGAATGAATTGTCTGATGGAGTGGGGTGGGAGAAAAAGACTTAGCATTTTCTACTGAATGATTATGCCTTTTTGGGTCTAGTAGGTTCAATTCAGGTGTATTCATGAGCTGGGAGGCTGGGACCTTCTTGGAGCTCCAGAAAGAGGAGGCATTTGCTGACTGTGGATTTATAGGGAGGGACACTGAAGCAAAAGTCAGAAGTGCTGCCTGAGTCTCAGTGCCTGAGCCTTCACTGTTGACAGGACCTTCGGTGAGTCATCTCTTCTCTTCTCTCCTCAGCTATCAAAGATAATTGTACCAGGGAGCCAGGTCAAAGAGGGTATGGTACCTGGATAGAGTAACAACTATATTCCAGGGACTATGCCATCTACTTTATTTGTATTTTTTCCCTTTTTGTCAAGCACTTTTGCTCAAATGGCCTTCATGGTACAAAATCAGTATCCTGTGAAAGAACAACATTATTTAGATGTTAAGAATGTTAAGATGTTAAGAATATTATTCAGATGTTAAGAAAGTAAAGAAATCTTCTCTGAGAAATTACATTTAAAGGGTAACCTGAAGTGTGAGCAGGAGAGAGCTAGGGTGGGAGAGAATCCCAGGCAGCAAGGGTAGCATGTGCAAAGGCCCTGTGGTAGGAAGCAGTTTAGCCTTTTTGTAATGGAGTGAGGCCAGTGTAGCAGAGTGAGTGTGAGAGAGGGAGTGGTCCCAGAACTAGTAAGGAAGGCAGGGGCCAAAGCACACAGAGTTCTCTAGGCCGCGGTCAGGAGTTTGCATTTTACCTGCAGAGCTCTGGGAAGGCAATGGACAGTTTACAACCGGGTGAGAGTCTACTTGCTTCTTGTAGCCAGGAAGGTGTCGCACTCTGAAAGTAGAAATATCTCACTTCCTTGCAAACAGAGTGGAGCAGTCAGAAAAGCAGCCTTGTGGATGGAGCCTCTGTTGCTGAGGTGACAGGACTGTGTCCTTGTTACTTTGGAAACCTGATGTATGGCTAGTGACTGATGATGACATAAGACAGGCCTTGGGCTAGGAAGTGAGACTCCTGATTCTCCCACCCCTGTGAATGTATTACACAAGGTAAAGAGGGTTGGGGGGCAGCTGATCCTTCAATAGTTTATAACTCTTGCTAAGGGAAGAAAAAGGTCATTGAGACACACAGTCCACTTTCCTTTTCTGGGTCTGAAAGACCTAGAAATTCCTTTTTCAAAAAAAGATTCATTTATTTATTTGAGAGAGACAGAGAGAGAGAGGTGGGGAGGGGCAGAGGCCGAGGCAGAGGGAAAAGGAGAGGGAGAATTCCCAAACAGACTCCCTGTTGAGTGCAAAGCCTGAAGTGGGGCTTAAGCCTGGGACCCTGAGATCATGACCTGAACTGAAATCAAGAGTTTGAGGCTGGGGATCCCTGGGTGGTGCAGCGGTTTAGCGCCTGCCTTTGGCCCAGGGCACGATCCTGGAGACCCGGGATTGAATCCCACGTCGGGCTCCCAGTGCATGGAGCCTGCTTCTCCCTCTGCCTATGTCTCTGCCTCTCTCTCTGTGACTATCATAAATAAATAAAAATAAAAATAATTTTAAAAAAAAGAGTTTGAGGCTGAACCATCTGAACCATCCAGGCACTCCTGAAACATCTAGAAATTCTTATGTTCATGACAAGAGACCCATATTCCTCTTTGACTTTTTTTTCTTTATTTTATTTTATTTATTATTTTTTTGACATTTTTTTCTGTTATTATAATACTCAGACTCAGGTCCTGATCATTTGATGTTCTTTAAAAGATATTATTGGGATGCCTGGGTGGCTCAGTGGTTGAGCATCTGCCTTTGGCTTAGGGTGTGATCCCGGGCTCCAGGGGCTCCTGGATCGAATTCCACATTGGGCTCCTTGCAGGGAACCTGCTTCTCCCTTTGTCTATGTCTCTGCCTCTCTCTCTGTGTATCTCATCAATAAGTAAATAATCTTAAAAAATAGATTATTATTATTCACTCAGGGCATAACATTTTCCCTTAATGAATTATAATTCAGAAGGAATAAAAAAAAGAAGGAATATAGATCACATTTATTTAAATTTTAGTTGTATCCACTGAACATTCTATTTTTTGCATTTTTCTATTATAAACAAGAAGAAGCTAGTTATCATTCCTACATTAATTTTAGTGGAACAAAGAGTTAGACAAATGTTTTAAATGTTTATTGAATATCATTTTTATACTTCTCAGTACTGTTATTATCAGAATATCTTCCACATATGCTATTTCATAATGGATTATAAATAGAAATAATTTATGTGTAGTTTATAATGCCCTCCAGCTATAGTGAAAATCTTTTTCCTGACCAATATTTCTCCATCCTGTTCCCCAAAGGTAACCACTGCTATCATTTGATTTTACTTGGCATTCATTTTTCTATGCATATTGAAATATACATACATGAATAGATACATTGCTCTTTTCATCAACTGATTTTTCAGATATGACATTGGAATCACAGAATAACACTTAAATTCTTCATTTTTAAAATGACTATTTTAAAAATAATTTTCATTAGGTTATAATTTAGAAAAAAATTAAATCCTTTTAGTATACAGTTCCATGAGTCTTGAAAAATGCATACAGTTGTATAACCACTACCACAATCAATATATACAAGAGTTACATCTTGGAAAAAATTCCCCTGTTCCCTTTGTAGTCCCATTTTCCCCATCCCAATCCTGGCAACAATTTGTTTTCTGACCCTGAAATTTCGATAGCTGTAGGTTTTCATTTTGTCTTTTCATTTAAATTGTGTTCTATGGCTGGAAAAACTGGACAGACACATGCAGAAGAATGAAACTGGACCATTCTCTTACACTATACACAAAGATAAACTCAAAATGGATAAAGGATCTAAATGTGAGACAAGAATCCATCAAAATCCTAGAGGAGAACACAGGCAACACCCTTTTTGAACTTGGCCACAGCAACTTCTTGCAAGATACATCTATGAAGGCAAGGGAAACAAAAGCAAAAATGAATTACTGGGACTTCATCAAAATAAGAAGCTTCTGCACAGCAAAAGAAACAGTCAACAAAACTCAAAGACAACCTACAGAATGGGAGAAGATATTTGCAAATGACCTATCAGATAAAGGGCTAGTATCCTAGACCTATAGATAACTTATTAAATTCAACACCCAAGAAACAATCCAATCCTGAAATGGGCAAAAGACATGAACAGAAATCTCACAGAGGAAGACATAGACATGGCCAACAAGCCCATGAGAAAATGCTCCACATCCCTTGCCATCAGGGAAATACAAATCAAAACCACAATGAGATACCACCTCACACCAGTGAGAATGGAGAAAATTAACAAGGCAGGAAACCACAAATGTTGGAGAGGATGCGGAGAAAAGGGAACCCTCCTGCACTGTTGGTGAGAATGTGAACTGGTACAGCCACTCTGGAAAACTGTGTGGAGGTTCCTCAAAGAGTTAAAAATAGAAGCCCTATGACCCAGCAATTGCACTGCTGAGGATTTATCCCAAAGATACAGATGCAGTGAAATGGCAGGACACCTGCACCCCAATGTTTATAGCAGCAATGTCCACAATAGCCAAACTGTGGAAGGAGCCTCAGTGTCCATCGAAAGATGAATAGAGGGATCCCTGGGTGGTGCAGCGGTTTGGCGCCTGCCTTTGGCCCAGGGCGCGATACTGGAGACCCTGGATCGAATCCCACATCAGGCTCCCGGTGCATGGAACCTGCTTCTCCCTCTGCCTGTGTCTCTGCCTCTCTCTCTCTTTCTCTGTGACTATCATAAATAAATAAAAAATTTAAAAAAAGAAAGATGAATAGATAACGAAGATGTAGTCTGTATATACAATGGAATATTACTCAGCCATTAGAAACGGTGCATACCCACCATTTGCTTTGACGTGGATGGAACTGGAGGGTACTATGCTGAGTGAAATAAGTCAATCGGAGAAGGACAAACATTATATGGTCTCATTCATTTGGGGAATATAAAAAAAATAGTGAAAGGGAATAAAGGGGAAAGGAGAGAAAATGAATGAAAATATCAGTGAAGGTTACAAAACATGGGAGACACCTAACTCTGGGAAACAAATAAGTAGTGGTAAGGTAGTGGAAAGGAAGGTGGGAGGGGGATGGGGTGAGGTGACGGGCCGGGCACTGAGGGGGGCACTTGAGGGGATGTGCACTGGGTGATATGTTATATGTTGGCAAATATTTTCTTGAGACTTCTTGTTTGACCCATCTGTAAAATGGCATGAGAATGCTTCACCCACAGGATCACTGAGAACAGTCACTGATACACACGAGCAAGCCCATGGCCCCGAGGTTGCTGTGGAATCATGAATGTCGATATGAATTCAGGTGAATTCTTACTCCTTTTCAACTTTGTTGTTGGAGGATAAACCAGGAAAGGAGGAGAAAAAGGTTCTGTGAGAAGCCCATTAAATCGTGGTTGTTATGATCACGATCCAGTTGTGTTAGTGTGATTGCCACTAACCCAGGGCCTGGCATGGTGCTGAACAAATACGCCAGTAAATCATAGTGATTCCTGATCCGTCTCTCCCTGTGTAGCTCTTCATGCCGGTGGCCCAACTCACATCAGGTGCTTGAAGAAGGCAGGTTCTGAGGATTTGTGTCCTGACAGCTGCTGAAGCTTCTACTCCAGATTCAAGAACAGCAGTCTTCAGAAGACTCCAACACTTCACTCTCCTGGTGGAAATTGATGCCTGGCTCAAGTTTGTTCATAGATTTGAACAAAAGTGTGATGTGGAATAGCTCTTGTGAGGTTCATAGACTAGTCTAAAAATAGAGAGCTATTTTGATCTCATTGTGGGAGAAGTGGTTTAGCAGGTGGAATTTTATTCCTTCAGTGTCTACATGCTGTGTAGTAACTATTGAGGTTCATCTTAGGGAAGCCTTTTTTTCCTGAAACATAATTGTCTAGTTGGTAAAGGAAGTTGGTCTTTTTTTTCAAATTTTTATTTAAATTCCAGTTGTTAACATATAGTGTAATATTGATTTCAGGAGTAGAATTTAGTGATTCATCACTTACATACAACACCCAGTCCTCATCATAACAAGTGTTTTCCTTAATACTCATCACCCATTTAGCCCACCCCCGACCCACAGCCCTCCAACAACCCTGTTTGTTTTCTGTCCTTAAGAGTCTCTTATGGTTTGCTTCCCCCTCTCTTTTTCTCCCCTTCCTCTATGTTCATCTGCTTTGTTTCTTAAATTCTACATATGAGTAAAATCATATTGTATTTGTCTTTCTCTGACTTATTTTGCTTAGCATAATACATTGTAGCTCCATCCATGCCATTGCAAATGGCAAGATTTCATTCTTTTTGATGGCTGAGTAATATTCCACTGTATGAGTATGTCACATCTCTATCCATTGTCAGTTGATAGACATTTGGGTTCTATCTATAGTTTGGTTAGTGTTGATAATGCTGCTATAAACATTGAGGTGCATGTACCTCTTCAAATCTGTATTTTTGTATCCTTTGGGTAAATACCTAGTAGTGCAATTGCTGAATCTCAGGGTAGTTCTAATTTTGAGGAACTTCCATCCTATTTTCCAGAGGGGCTGTACCAATTTGCATTCCCACCAAAAGTGTAAGAGGATTTCCCTTTCTCTGTATGCTCACCAACATCTACTGATTCCTGTGTTGTTAATTGTAGCCATTCTGACCGGTGTGAAGTGATATCTTATTATAGCTTTTTAAAATTTATTTTAGTTTATTTTTATTTTTGTCTTTAAAAAAGATTTTATTTAATTATTCATGAGAGACACAGGGATAAGGCAGAGACATAGGCAGAGGGAGAAGCAGGCTCTTCGAAGGGAGCCCGATGTGGGACTTGATCCCAGAACTCTGGGATCACACCCTGAGCTGAAGGCAGACCCTCAACCGTTGAGACACACAGGCGTGCCTATAGTTTTTTAAAAGATTTTAATGTATTTACTCATGAGAGACACACAGAGAGAGGCAGAGACATAGGCAGAGGGAGAAGTAGGCTCTCTGCGAGGAGCCTGGTGTGGGACTCGATCCCAGGACCCTGGGATCATGCTCTTAGCCAAAGGCAGACGTGCAACCACTGAGCCACCCAGGTGCCCCTCAGTGTAATTTTGATTTGCATTTTCCTGCTGATGAGTGATGTTGAGCATCTTTTCATGTGTCTGTTGTCCATCTGAATGTCTTCTTTGGAAAATTGTCTATTCATGTCTTCTGCCCATTTCTTAGCTGGATTATTTGTTTTTTGGGTGTGGAGTTTGATTATTTCTTTACAGATTTGGATACTAACACTTCATCAGAAATGTAATTTGCAAATACCTTCTTCCATTCCGTAGGCCACCTTTTAGTTTTGTTGATTGTTTCCTTCACTTCAGCTTTTTATCTTTATGAAGTCCTAATAGTTCACTTTTGCTCTTGTTTCTCTTGCCTCTGGAGATGTGTCTAGTAAGAAGTTGCTACAGCCAAGGTCAAAGAGGTTGCTACCTGTGTTCTCTAAGATTTTCATAGTTTCCTGTCTCACAATTAGGTCTTTCATCCATTTTGAACTTAGTTTTGTGTATGGTGAAAGAAAGTGGTCCAGTTTCATTCTTCTGCATGTAGCTGTCCAGTTTTCCCAACACCATTTGCTGAAGAGCCTTTTTCCATTGCATATTCTCTCCTGCTTTGTCAAAGATTACTTGACCATATACTTGTGGGTGGAAGTTGATCTTTAACATGCATTTGCAATAAGTAAACATGTAGTTTTCTCATCATATAAATAATAATTGGCAATTCCCATGTACCTCATAGCTGGGTGTGGAGATATGCAGTTGTTAGATCTTCATAGCAATTTGACATTGTAATATAGATTTTTTTCCCTGGTGACTATATACTTTTTACCATTATATAATGACACTTTTTAATGGGCCAGAATCCAGAAATTTTCCAAGTGTTCATTTAAAATGTCAGTGACTAGAATGTAATATTTTGTTTTTTGTATGTGTTTTGTTTTTGAGAGAGAGCATGAACAGGGGGAAGGGCAGAAGGAAAGAGAGAATCTTAAGCAGGCCCTACTCCTAGTGTGGAGCCTAATATGGGGCTTGATCTCATGAGCCTGAGATCATGACTTGAGCCAAAGTCAAGAGTTGTATGCTTAACAGACTGAGCCACCCAGGTGCCCCTATTTTGCTTTGTAAGGAGGCTCCAAACCCAAACTGGGGCTGGAACTCATCACCCCAAGATCAGGAGTTGCTTGCTCCACTGACTTAGCCAGGTGGGTGCCCCTAGAAATTAATATTTTAACAATTATTTGTTATCCTATAGTTTGCCCTATTATAATGATACTTAGCAGTGCCATGTTCCCTAAAATAACCAGTTACTCTTAAATATCACTATGATCAGTTTCCTAATATATAATACTTTTTTTTTTAATTTTGGGAGGAAATGAACATCAACTTTCTCTTAATATTTGGATATATTTCATAGGAACTGATTATTTCTGTTTTAGTTCTTTTTTTAAAAAAAGATTTTATTTATTTATTTGAGAAAGAGAGAGAGATAACAATAGAGATAGCAAGAGATAGCATGAGCAGGGAGGAGGAGAAGCAGGTTTCCCGCTAATCAGGGAGCTTGATGTGGGGCTCGATCCCAGGACCCTGGGATCATGATCTGAGCTGAAGGCAGACTCTTAACCAACTTAGCCACCCAGGCACCCCTCTATTTTGGTTCTATGTACCGTGGACCAATTTGACAAGACATAGTGTGGATCTGTTAATACTGTAAGAATATAATGGTAGGAATCTTTCTTTTTTTTAATTTTTTATTTATTTATGATAGTCACAGAGAGAGAGAGAGAGAGAGAGGCAGAGACACAGGCAGAGGGAGAAGCAGGCTCCATGCACCGGGAGCCCGACGTGGGATTCGATCCTGGGTCTCCAGGATCGCGCCCTGGGCCAAAGGCAAGCGCTAAACCGCTGCGCCACCCAGGGATCCCCAGGGAATCTTTCATCTAATTAATTGCATCATAGAATTATGAATATATAAATACTCTACAAATACTTTATTCAGGGTATTATTAACATGCAATATACTCTACATATTTAAAGTTTTTGCTTTAATAGTTTTAATATGTATACACCTGTAAATCCATACTACAGTCAAGATAATATCATCACCTTAAAAAGCTTCTTCATACCCCTTTGTAATGCCCCATCCATCTCTCTCCAGTCTTTTTCTCCTTGTTACTCTACCACATTTCCAGGCAACCACTCATCTTCTGTACTATGGATTAGTTTTCTTACCCTATAATTTTATGTGGATATAATCATATATTGTGTATTCTTTTATGCTAATCTTCTTTCCTTCAACCTAATTATTTCTAGATTTATTTATTTATTTATTTATTTATTTATTTATTTTTTTTTATGATAGGCACACAGTGAGAGAGAGAGAGAGGCAGAGACACAGGCAGAGGGAGAAGCAGGCTCCATGCACCGGGAGCCTGACGTGGGATTCGATCCTGGGTCTCCAGGATCGCGCCCTGGGCCAAAGGCAGGCGCCAAACCGCTGCGCCACCCAGGGATCCCTTATTTCTAGATTTATCCATTTGTTACACGTGTTAATATTTCCTTCTTTTTTGTTGTCTAATATTTCACTTTATGGATATACCACTATTTGTTCTATCTGTTCACCTGGTATTGGATATTTGGATTATTTTCAGTTGTATAAATAAAGCTGCTATGAGTATTTGGGTATAAGTCTTTGCTTGGACATATGTTTTATTTCTCTAATACTGAGGTGTGTTTACCTAGAGAATTTGTAAAATTAACTTTGTAAGAGTGCTAAACTGTTTTCCCAACATGGTTGCACAATGTTTCATTGTCACCAGTAGTGTATGAGTGTTCCATCCTCCACAACTCTGTCAGAACTTGGTATGGTCACTGTTTTTATTTTAACCATTTTCAGAGGGGTATAGTGAGATTACATTTCCCTAATGACTAGTGATGTTCAACATCTTTTCATTAATTAAATAATTAATTTTTACTTACAAATTTATTTTTATTGGTGTTCAATTTGCCAACATATAGAATAACACCCAGTGCTCATCCCGTCAAGTGCCCACCTCGATGCCTGTCACCGAGTCACCCCACCCCCCACCCACCTCCCCTTCCACTACCCCTAGTTCGTTTCCCAGAGTTAGGAGTCTTTCATGTTCTGTCTCCTTTTCTGATATTTCCCACTCATTTTTTCTCCTTTCCCCTTTATTCCCTTTCACTATTTTTTCATTAGCTTTTTAAAAAAAGACTTTATTGATTTATTTGACAGAGAGCACAAGCAGGGAGAGTGGCGGGCAGAGGGAGAGGAAGAATCAGGCTCCCCTCAGAACAGAGAGCCTGATCCCAGAGTGGGGCTCTAACTCTGGGATCATGACCTGAGCTGAAGGCAGATGTTTAACTGACTGAGCCACCAAGGCACCCCTTATTTGCTTATTTGACATTTGTATTCCTTCTTTGGTGGAGCATCGTTTCGTATCTTTTGCCCACTTATTTATTGGAGTGTCTGTTTTCTTCTTATTGACTTTGCAAGATTTTTTATTCTGGATACAAGTCCTTTATGAGATAAGACTTGCAAATATTTTCTTGTGGTCAGAAGCTCATGTTTTAATTCAACAATGTCTTTGAAAGAACATAAGTTTTTAATTTTGAGGATGTCTAATTTTTCATTTATGGTTTTGATTTTGCTTTTGATATCATATCTAGGAAATCTTCTCTTAACCTATGGCCATAAGAATTTGGGATCCCTGGGTGGCGCAGCGGTTTGGCGCCTGCCTTTGGCCCAAGGCGCGATCCTGGAGACCCGGGATCGAATCCCACATCGGGCTTCCGGTGCATGGAGCCTGCTTCTCCCTCTGCCTGTGTCTCTGCCTCTCTCTCTCTCTCTCTGTGACTATCATAAATAAATAAAAATTAAAAAAAAAAAAGAATTTTTTTGTGTTCCCTTCTAGAAGTTTTATGGTTTTAGCTCTTGTAATTTTATTAGTGATTCATTTTTGAGTTCACTTTTGCATATGGTACCATATATAGATCACAGTTTATGTTTGAGTATATGGATACATACTTGTCCCAGAACCATTTGTTGAAAAGACTATTCTTTCTTCACTGAATTGCCTTTGTAGGTTAGTGAAAAAGCAGTTATCTATATATGTGTGGGTATTTGTGAATTCTTCATTTTCTTGCTTTGCTATATATTTCTACCTTTGTCCTAATATCACACTATATTGATTGCTTTAGATTCATAATGAGTCTTGACATAATGTAGCACTTATTTTCTAACTCCTCTTTTTCGCATTAACACATGACGTTTAGAAAATGCCTGCCAAAACAAAAACAAAAACAAAAACAAAAAACAAAACAAAAAACAAACAAACAAACAAAAACAAAAAAGAAAATGCCTACCAATTTCTTCTAAAAAAATGTATGCTAGGATTTTTTACAATTGCATCGAATCTATAGATCACCATGAGAATAGATATCTTAACAATACTGAGTCTTCTGACTCCTGAAGAAGATATGTCCTTCCTTTGTGTAGGCTTTAATTTGTCTCAGCCATGTTTTGAACTGTTCAGAGTATGGTCCTTACACATCTATGGACATAGCTGTACTACATAGATTACCTCTGTGTAGTTTAGTTCATACTTTCTGATGGTGTGTCAGTAGCAGTATTTCTTTTAACCAATTTTGCCTAGCCCCTCATCCCTCTTCCCTCTGGCAACCACCAGTTTTTTCTTTGTATTTATGGATCTGTTTATGCTTTGTTCATTTTTTTTATTTTCCATATATAAGTGAAGTCATATGTTATTTATCTTCCTCTGACTTATTTTACTTAGCATAATATTCTGTAGGTCCATCCATGTTGTGACAAATGACAAGATCTCATTCTTTTTTATGGCCAAGTAATATTCCATTGAGTGTGTATTTGTGTGCATGTTTCTGTATACCACATCTTCTTTATCCATTCATCTATCAGTGAACACTGAGGTTGCTTTCATATCTTGGCTATTGTAAGTAATGCTGTAGTAAATATAGAGATGCATATCTTTTCAAATTAGTGTTTCTATTAGGGGGCATAAATAACCAGTAGTGGAATTACTAGATTATATGGAGGTTCTGTTTTTAATTTTTTGAGGAGCCTCCATACTGTTTTCTACAGTGGCTGCACCAATTTACATTCCCACCGACAGTGCACCAAGATTCCTTTTTCTCCATATCCTTGTCAACACTTGTTATTTCTTGTTTTTTTTTTTTTTTTTTGATACCAGGAATTCTGATGGATGTGAGGACACCAAATTGTGATTTTGATTTGCATTTCCCTGATGATTAATGATTTTAAGTATCTGTTTGTGTGTCTGTTGGTCATCTGTATGTCTTCTTTGGAAAAATGTCTTTTCAGGTCCTCTACCCTTTTCTTAGTTGATTTGTTTTTGTTTTGTTTTGTTTTGTTTTGTTTTGCTGTTGAATTGTATAAGTTCTTTAGATATTTTGGATATTAACTCCCTATCAGATATATTATGTGCAAATATCTTCTTTCATTCAGTAGGTTGTCTCAATGGTAATATATTTTTTTAAAGATTTTATTTATTCATTTAAGAGAGAGGGTGAAGAGAAAGCGTGAGAGAGCACAAGCCAGGGGGAGGAGAAGAGGAAGAGGGAGAAGCAGACTTCCCGCTGATCAGGGAGCCCAATGCTGTGCTCCATCCTATGGACCCTAGGATCATGACCTGAGCCAAAGGCAGATGCTAAACAGACTGAACCACTCAGGCACCCCTCAATGGTAATCTTTTTATTACACTTTTCAAGGATTTTTAAAAAGATTTTATTTAGTTATGAGAGAGAGAGAGAGAGAGAGAGAGGCAGAGACACAGGCAGAGGGAGAAGCAGGCTCCATGCCGGGAGCCCGACATGGGACTCCAGGATCACGCCCTGGGCTGAAGGCGGCGCTAAACCGCTGAGCCAACCGGGCTGCCCTACACTTTTCAAGTATTATATTTTCACTGCGTTGCCAGTAGCCAAATGTTGCCAGGATTTTTTTCTGTTGAAAGCACAAGTTACTCTGGGACAGAAAAAATACTTGATGCTTAACACCTGTATTAGTCAGTGTTCTCCAGAGGAACA